>NW_006436811.1:17764583-17845105 GCF_000325575.1 Pteropus alecto
ACCACGTGGAAAACAAAGTGGAAAAAAATCTCATGCTCACAATAGCATAAAAGAGAGACCCCCTCAGATAATACTAAATGCGAAACGTATAGGTCCTATGGAGAAAATTAAACATTTTTTTCGGGAGACAGAAAATAAGATTTTAAACAAGGAGTCACCCTATTCCTGATAGAAAGACGCATCGTTGTAAAAGTGTCGACTGTCTTGGATTTAATTTCTAAATCTAAGACAATTTCAGTCAACATTAAAATATATATATATATTTTTTTTTTGATAGATTGACACTTTTATCATTATATAATGTCCTTGTTTGGTCATTAAGATTTAAAAAAATCGCCTTAAAGTCTATTTTATCTGATATTATTGTAGACAATGCATCTATTTTGGTTACACTTTGTGCAGAGTATATATTTTTTTCCAGTCTTTCCTTTTAACTTATTTATGTTTCGAATCTAAAGTGTTCTTTAGACAGCATATAATTAGATCATGGTTTTTATCTGTTCTGCCAATCCGAATTTTAATCGGAAAGTTGAATCCAGGTACAGCTAATGTAATTATTGCTTAGGAAGATTTACACCTGCCATTTGATATGTATTATGTACATCTTATGTTTTTTGTAATTGTTCTTTCATTTTCTATTAATGCATTCCTTTATATGAAATAGATATTTTCTACTATACCAATTTAATTCCTTGTAGTTGTTTAACCTTATGTTTTTGAGTTATTTAATTACATTAAGTACATAGACAGTACAGTTAACTTTGTTCACTAGTCCATTGGGAAATAACATAAGTGGCTGGGGAAAGAGGCTGACTGGTGTCCACAAAATGGGTCACACTATTCACTTGATCATCAACATCATCTCTGAAGTTCACCTTTTGTTAAGCATTCGTATAGGACACACATTTCTTCAGTTTTTTTACCTAACCAGTGAGGTCTATCCACATATCTGTTCCCCAGATCTCTTTGTCATCAATTTTCCTACTATGTTCTTTTTAAGTCCCTGACCACTCAGTCAAACCATTGGCCACAGCCCAGGAATCAGTATACAATTTCGTGTCTGGCCATTTTTTTATCTAAGTAAAATGAACAACCAGGTGAACGGCTTCAAGTTCTGCCTACTGAGAATAAATCTCTTTACCAATTTTCTCAGGGATGTCCCAGAAAGAGACTGTTATGTTGCACCTATCCACTTTCAGGCGATGTCTGCATATAGTGCAAATTTGTATTTAAACCAAGCCCTAGTTTTCTCTTCCTCTGTGAACTGAAGTTAGGAGACTCCCATGAAACTACAAGTGCAGTCTAGGAGGGAAGGTAATATAGCAGGATTGGGGACCATGGGCATTTAGGCTACCTATTCAAGTAACTTACTTATGCCTTCAGGATCTGCTTGAGCTTGATCTCATGTATACCACTTTCATTTCATGATGGAGTGTTGCTGTACATGTTCAACTTCATAGTTTAATGGGCCAGAAAACACTGAGTTCACAGTGGTCATATGAGTTTGTATAGTAACTTAGTGGCTCATATCTAAATACTCAATCTCTACTAAGACTCAGTGACAAGCAAAAAGCTATTTCTCAAAAGGAGAGGAGTTATCCACAGAAGATGGCAGAGCTTTGTTCCAAAATTCTTAGTGTCTGAGATGTGTCACCTATAGGGGTTCTCCAAAGCTCCAAATAGCATCTCTATTTGCTACTGACATATTAAGCACCACTGAATATGCCGGATCATGTGGCCAGTGTAGCATGGCAGCTTGCAAGGTGGCTTGGACCTGTTGCACAACCTTCTTTTGTCTTGGCCTTCACTCAAAACTAGTAAATGGCCTAGAATAGCTCAGATGAGGAATACATTGCCTCCAGAATTTAGAAGGGACCACTAAATCTCTCTCTTGCGCGCGCGTGCTCACGCTCTCTCTCTCTCTCTTTCTCGGGGGTTGGATTGTAGGAGGGGCTCAATGTAATAACTTATGCTTTACTTTTGAAGATGTATCTCAGTATGCCCCATACCACTGGACCCCTAGAAATATCACTGTGATAGAAAGTCCCTGAATTTTTTTTGATTTATTTCCCACATTGTCGCATGCAACTATATATCAATCTAGAGTAGTTTCTACTTCTTTCTCATAGGTTCAGTCAGCATAATGTCACTCACTCATAATGGACAAATGCAATGGCTTAAGGAAGGGAATGATTACCAAGTTCCCTGTGGACTAAATTATGGCATAGGACTGGAGAGTTGTTACACCCCTGAGGTAGGACTGTAAAGATGTATTGCTGGCCTTGCCAGCTGAAAGCATACTGCTTCTCGTGGTCTTTAATAAAAAGGTATTGAGGAAAAAAAGCATTTGTCAGATCAATAGCTGCATACCAGGTACTAGAGGATGTGTTAATTTGTCAATCAATGAAACTATATCGGGCACAGTAGCTGCTAATACAGTCATCACCTAGTTCAGCTTACGATAATTCACTATCATTTTCTGAGACTCATAGTTTTCTGCACAGGTGTGGAAAGAGGATGAGGTGGAAATTATCACCCTGCATCCTTCAAGTCCTTGCTTGTGGCACTAATTTCTACAATCCCTCTAGAAGTATAGTATTGCCTTTGGCTTATACTTCTTGAGTAGAGGCAGTTCTAGTGTCTTCCACTCAGGCTCTTTCAACATAAAGCCCTCACAGGTCAGGGAAGCAATGTGAAGGTTCTGCCAGCTACTAAGGATGCCTATTCCAATTATAAATTTTAGAACTGAGGAAATAAGCATAGGATCAATTTGAGGATCCACTGGACTCACTGTGAGATGAATCTGAACTAAAACCCCATTGGTCACCTGACCTCCATAAATTGCTACTCTGATTACTGGACCACAGTGATGTTTTGGGTTTCCTGGAATTCATGTCAGTTCAGAGCCAGTGACCAGTAATCTTCGAAAAGTTCTGATTATTTTCTTTTCCCCAGTGCACCATCACTCTGGTAAAGGCTATAGATCCTTTTGGAGAAAGCTTGGAAAAGATAAACAGTTTATAAATTTTTGGCAGTGTGACAGAATACTTCTTCAAGGATACTTGACCTTCCTGCATCCATGTGGTTCTGGGTCTGTAAACTGGCTTAAGTCTAGGAATCGATTAAGGATCCATGACCCTTTGTTTTTATGATTCAAATAAAAGTTTTTCATTCAATTTAGGACTTTTCCACTTATACTGATTAAACAATTTGGTGTACTGCCTATTTCACTTCTAGGAACACCACGATCAACTAGCAAATGTTATACTATTCTGATCACTTCTTAGACTCAGCTGTTCATTACAGTTATTATGCCCTTCTTACCTTTGGAGATTATGTGACACCACGTGGTCCTTTCTGCGTAAGGTTCTAATTATTTCTTTTGCATTTAAGTCTCCCAATTCACTGGCAGCAATTCCCACTGTAATTTCTTACCTACAGAGAAGAGTGATCACAGAACTCATCAAGGATACTGAGTTTAAATTCTCACAAACTTATTTCTCACAGTCATGGTAAAAGTGTGTCCCTTGGACCCTCTTGGGTGACCAAGTCTTAAATGCTAAGACCACTTGAACATTCTAATCTTCCTCAGCCTTTGGATTCCTGTCTCTATAGTATACCAAAGCCGTTCAACTTCAGTATATCAGGAATTTAAACTTCATTTTGTAAAGGCCAGTTTTCTGTTCACGTTTCAGGGAACCCACCACTGAAATTGTTAAAGCCCTGTCTAACTCCCTGAGCTATAACATTAAATCCAGAAGCTCTACTTAGTGGGTATGTATCAATATATTTGGCCTGGTCCAACTTTATGTTTCTTTTACCAGTGTCTTCCATCCTTCATGTCCATTCCCAGACATATGTTCCAGATTTCTGCCTGTATACAT
Organism: Pteropus alecto; assembly: GCF_000325575.1. Lineage (NCBI taxonomy): Eukaryota > Metazoa > Chordata > Mammalia > Chiroptera > Pteropodidae > Pteropus > Pteropus alecto. Next base: position 17,768,468 of record NW_006436811.1, read on the forward strand.
TAGAATTATCATGTAGTTCTTTTAGAGTGTAGTTCACATCCTCAGTCACATTTCGTACCTCACCTTTTAGAACCTGTGGTATTCGTGTCTAGCTAAAGGTACAGAAGCAAAGAGGATTTGTTGGGGTGGCAACTGAGGAAAATCAGTTGTGTCTTTCCTGGCAGCTGTCTCCGAGAGGTCCTTTTACAGTTTCCTCAGAAAGAGGGAGGGGTGGAACAGGGGTGGAACTACTGTTTCTACAGGCAAAAAAGACTGAGTAGAATATAGAGGTTTAATGTACTCAACTTCATCAGGATCTTCCCAACTGTCCCATTCCAATTTGCAGGATCCCATTCCTTCTCATTCGATGCCTTCACTTTAACAGCAGACAATTTGCAAGGTTGAGAATGCAATTTGTGTTTTAATTCCACCACTACAAGATGAGACTCTGCACTTGCTTTTTCAGCAATTTCAGCTCTGTAGCTAAACAGGAGATTAGGATTTATTTTGTGGCAGACATAGATGCCTTCAGGTGGTTTATGAGGCACTTAAAGTTGAAAATTTGCGTTTCTGAGCTCAGCCTACTTTGTCCAGTGCAATTAGGAGCAAGAAGCCAATGTCATTATACCTGCTAATTTGACAAAAAGTGTTCTAATATATTAAATACATTTGAGAGTTTACCCAGAACCTCTTAAAGTTATTTAATTTGCAGTATCCAATGGTGCTAGTCTATGCCTCTTTATTGTCACGTAATGCCATAGATTCTCTTTGCTACTAGAAAAAGAGTTATTGGAACCTTTAAATCTAATCAGAAAACCTGTTCCAGAAACTTTAGAACTAATTCACAAAACGCATCCCTAAGGATTCTTTTTCTTTTTTTCTTTTTTCTTTTTTTTGGATTAACTCTTTATATTAAAATCTATGTTGAGAGGGAGAGGGACAGGTCAGCAGTCTGAGTTGATGTTGCGGTCTTGTGACCAAAGGTAGCCCAAAGACAATTCCTTCTATTTCAGTTGACCTCGGTCTTTTCTCTTAACACTTTCAACATATTGGAAGGGGCCCCTTTATGTTACATAGGGTAAACTATTTTACTCCAAGTCACTAATTTCAATATTAATCTCATCTAAAAAACACCTTCATGGCAATATCTAGACTGGTGTTTAACCAAAATATTGGGCACCACTGTCTACTCAAGTTGACACTTTAATAAAATTATCACATCTGGACACAGAATTATATCCAGGAGGTTTATTGTGGAAAGAATTTAGGGGGAAATCTGTAAAGGAGTAAAGTCAGCGAGATAGGGTAGAAGAAGCTGAAAGGCAATCTAGTTGTAATACTAGCAACTGTCTATCTCACAGAGAATTCTAGAGCTGGAAGGCCCCATTAAATGTGTCTCAAATTGAAGCACAGGGCCTGGTCTTTATATCCTTTTATTGATTAATCATTTGCCACAGGCTTCCCCCAAAAAACTTTGAGCGAGATAGGTTTTTCTATAGCCAAAGACAATTCACAATGATGGATACAGGTGCACACATGAATGAAAGCCTTTCTCAGCAGATAGTGCATAAGTTTGTTAGCTATTAATAGGACATCAAGATGAAGCAACACAGTATGCACTATAAAAAACAAAGACATAAAATGGTTAATAATCATAGGCTTATATTAAATAGCACTTAATGAAGAGTGAAGAAGATAATTTTAATGAATATATTTTTAGTCAAGATCAGTAAAATTAATACTTTAATTTGCTATGTGATATTCTTCCTATAACAAGTTATTTGAGAATATTTAGTCCATGATGCATGGTAATTTTTTCATGTTATATTATATATTGTATTTGTACTTAACCTATTGTTTTATCATTTTGCTATTTTAATATTGATTTGGCTAGTACATCTCTGTCTATACTAGGAATAAGGGAGGCATATTAAGTGAGATAGACTACAATGAAAATTCTTTTGGAAATAACGTTATAATTGATTACAGCTATATTCCTTTAATATAATGTTTATGTTGCAGCTGCTGAATATAATAGCAAGTCGGACAGATTCCTTGTCATCCCACATATTTTATTTTCTTTAGAAAATAAATAGCAATGATATTTTCTGTTCCTTAGAAACAGAATATAGCACTGCTACATCTTAAATCACAGTTGCCTTTAATCAACGTTGCAACACAGGGAAAAATGTGGTAAGAGATCAGTGAATGATATCCAGTTAGAGAAAATTGAAATCTACAAATAATCTGTTCAATGAGCATCCCTGAGTAAATTTACTTTACAAGCATTTGTAAGATAGAAATAGAATCGATATTGCAGAATTATCATATAATTCTGGCATTTAAAATAGCTACGCATTGCTTCTGGCCTGAAGTGAACAGTTGCAATGGAGAGCATTTGAAAGCTATTTAGAACTCTGAGTTCTTTATGCAATCTTTTTTTTTTTTTTTTTCATTGCCAGACTCCTCACATGAAGACTCTTAAAAAAAAATAAGATGCTTTCTAGAAAGGCAACTTGGTCATACTGTTTTAACATACTGATTTTCTTTCATGTGGATTTGCTTTCTAGATGTACACTATGAGTAAAGCATGTTGTAAAGAACATAAAATTCTTATCGATTTATCTTCAGTTTTCTTTTTTTGCTTCCTTCCCTTCCACTATACCTCCTTTTCACAAACTAGCCAATCAGCATTTGCATATTTAATGAATGTATGAATGAATGGAAGATATTAATTATATATTTAAGACCATAAGTACTATTCGATTCCTTTTCTGAATATCTTTAAATTTCAATATTTTGATATTTGGCTTAATGAAAAGAAAATAGCTAATTGTGAATGCCAGTCATCAGTACAGTGAGGAATTACGTTAGGAACATGCCTCTCCTGCACTCCCCATATTTCTTCAATCAAATGCATAAGCAGCTGCTCTATTAAGAGGTGAGTTCTGCACTTATGTACCAGAATATTTCTCCTGTTTACATTTTCATGATTTTGTTGGACTTCTAAGCATAAACCATAGTGTCTAGAATTTTCTCTTTTGATTTCAATTATTTTTATTTTCAAATTAAGGAACAATAATTAATCTAAAACAAGTATTCGTCCTACTATTATTTATTTATTTACTTTCATAGAGAAACATTACACTTATCATTTATTGAAGAGAAGAAACAAACCTTTTAATAAGGACCTAGACTATATAAGAAATTTTTACTATGGCAAAGAAATATCATTACTAAGAATTGGTTATATTTTATTCCTTCTTTAAAACTAATTGTATCACTTTTAAATTTATTTTTTTCCAAAATATTTGAGAACATACAATCATAATTTTAGAATTATATATTGCTCTATCTTGTATATGTGGTGATCAATTATCATTCAAGTAAACATTTACTATAAATGATATGTTATAGAACTTCTATTACTATTGTTATGTTCTCTAAATTAGTCTGAAATATCTATTTGCTTAATGATTGATTACACATACACATACACACAATACATTTAAAACTATTTTTAAATTGTAAAACTCTTTTGAACACAATCAGTGCTGTGTTGTAAGACTGTGTCGACTGAGATATACATGAACTCTGTTCCCTGAATTCTCTTCAGTGTATGACTCCTGTTTAGTTTTGATTGTAAGATAAATGTACATGAGAAAGTTGCAATTTTCCTGACTGCTGTCAGAGTCCATGAGGACTAAAGTGGCCTGCTACCTCCAGTTTATTCATGGCTTTCCCTTCAACACATCATGTTCTAATTCCTAACAGCTGGTTTTGCTGACCAATCGTGATTCAGGTCTACACCAGATATTTTGCAGCAAACTCACCAAGGGAGTAGCTACAAAGAACAAACAAACTTCGTAGACTTCTATAACAGTCTACTTCACTCTCCATTATGGCAGCTATAGCGTCTTGAAAGTGCTGTGCTGATAAAGGCTTTCCTCAGGTCCCTTTCCTAACTTTACATCCCCAGAACATCCATCCATTGTATAAGGTACAATTTCAATTACAAAAATCTTTTTTTCTACTTACTGTTTCATGAAACTCAGGGGTCTGCTTCCCTGTTTAAACACTTTCTGATAGAAAGATGAAATAAAATATAGGTTTCTTATAATTTGGCTAAGATCTATTGAATTTTACATATTGAATGAGTCTGTTGGGATAGGAGGTGAGTGAATGTGTTGATCCTCCTAGAAGTGGTATCTCAGGATAGAGAATTGAGTGTTTATAAGTCAGTGAAACCCTAAAAAATCCAGTAGAACATTATAAGTTTCTATAAGACCCAATTTCTAGAATATTTAAATATATGTTAAGGAATCCCAGTTTTCATCTATAGATTTGCATGTAGATTTGAAGATATGGACCTAATGTCAATAAAATTGTTATTCTCGGTTTATCAGTAGAGTGACTAAGTCAACTGTGGTTCATCCAGCAAGTTGAAAGAATTGCACAGTCAGACACCATGGTCCCCATGCTTCTCTGAAAGTTTCCCTGTAAAGCATTCTATTTCCGTGTGTATTTTCATCATTTCTTTTGTAATTACTCAATTCTAACACTGTTGTGTGGAAGATGGCCATAAGTCATACCTAACTTTCTTAATACAACTTTAAGAAATAGCTATATAAATTAACGTTAATAACAAGAATCAGTTTTATATGATACAACTTTAAGAAATAGCTATTATGATCGATGGTCTTGGCCAGATTTGGCTTCTGCAGACTCCTGTTCTAAAAGATTATTGAAGAGGTTCAAACTTTTTAGTCTTGAATCCAACATTATAAATATTTTCATAAATTTCCATTGTCTAACCATCTAGTGACATTCAAATATTCATAGAATGTATAGGCCAACAAAATGATCACATTTATAGAAAACATAAAATAAACCAAACTGGAGAACTTGTTTTTCTTGATAGCGTGAGGACTAGAATGCCTGCGATGAGGCCTTCAGTTAGGATGGGCATATTAAAAATGAGGAAAAAGAAAATGCATGTGTCAAATCTATTTCACTCACATTAATCACTGAAAGACCAAAATTATTTTTAAATTTCTTATTTGTCCACAAAATATATTTAGCTGAAAAGATATAAAGTACAAACTTCCAAATTAAGAAGTATATTAAATAGTTACTGGCATTCTGGAGAAAAACAAAAGAAATCAGTGATTACAGTCCGCTGATTCAGTTCAATTGTTACTTGAATATAACTTTCTGAAACTTATTTCAGTTAAAAATTTCAAGACAATGTAGAGATTTCATTTAATTTTATATTCATGCACTGCTTATTGGCTTCGCTTACATATATTGCTGAAAAAAAATTTTTTCGTTCTTCCAGTCTTTGCCTTTTTTTTTACTCATTTATTTATTTATTTATTTTTTTAAGAGAAGTTTTAAATTCACAGCAAAATTGAAGGGAAAGTAGAAAGATTTCCCATATACTCCATTCCCCTACACATGCATAGCCTCTCCATTATCCACATCTTCCACCAAAGTGGTACTTTATTACAATCCATGAATCTACATTGATACATCATAATTACTCAAAGTCCATAATTTATGCTATGGTTCACTCTTGGTATTATACCACTGACTTTTAAAATTTGAGGATTTCTTTAACTTATTTAAGATTCTGGTTTGTTTTTTATTATTGTTGAATCACTTTAACCTCTTGAATAGCTATTTGATTATGCTTTGTAAGTGTTAAATAAATAAAATGTTTACTGTTTTTACTTACATAGTGACCATGTTGCAAATAACACTTTTTTTTTTTGGATTAAAAAAGACTTTAAAGATCAAATTCCTATATAATTTAAGAATCCATTTTATATAATATAACTTTAAGAAATATTTAGGCATCATTTGTAATACTTTAAGTATAAACAATTCATTATTTGTTTTTTTCTATATTTGAGAGATGGAGAGACAGTGAGCAAGAAACCTCTCTTTTTATATTTGTGCTTCTTATTATTTCTACTTATTTTCATAGGTCTGTTCTTTGGAATAAAGTAACATTAATCTTATCCGATTCACATAACTTTTACACAGCTATCCATTTGTCTTTCATATCATCTTTCAATTAGCGTATCAATCTGTTATAATTTCCATGACAAAAGACATTTTCTATGATAATTTTTACCATCCTACCTCTTTTCTTTCTTTGATATTTATATCTTTGGAAAGCAACACTTATAATTCCTTATCTATGTGAGCAGACCTCTTTTCCTAAATGCCCTAAATGGACATTCTTTAGTGAGATATACCTAAAATTCAATAAAACCCTCTAAGATTCTTAATCTTGACAATGATACCTGATTGTAAAACTTAGCTTAAGAAGATAAGTTGTTTTACACTGTGGTCAGGGATCACAGACAAGGAATTGTACAAAAAATCTTGGCTACAGATGCTTTTTTTGGTTTTCTTTTAAACAAACCCAGAGGTTTCAGGAATCTCCTATAGTGCCAATATCCCTGAAACTCTTGTGCTAATTCTGGACTTATTTCATTCTTTTATAATGACAGCTCTGTGTGCGTGTGTATGCTTGTCAATAATTTATAGAATGAGAGCGTACTTTTAGATATGCATCAGTTATCAGGCAAAAGTTTGAAACTTTTTTTAATATTCTAAGTTAAACTACCCCTCTTGTTGTCATTATGTAATTTACTTTTGCATTGATCTACTTTTCATATTAAATTGGTCATGATCAATTTTGATTTTTTTTTTTAAATCGGGGGTATCCCTGAAATACTTTAACCCAATACTTAGAAATGCTGCCTTAAATCATTAATTTCTCAAAGAAGACCTCACTCCTGCCAGACTTTCTTAAATCTAAATAATTATTCAGGGAATATCTTCTACTATCCAACATATTGAATGATGTCCACCTGCCAAACAATGAAATGAGGTAACATATCTTGGCAAAATTTAAAAGGAGAAAGAGCTCCAAAAATTTGTAAATGTGTTTTATTATTTGATGGTACTTGGCATCTGTCATTTTTGTGTTATTTCCTTTCTTGTAGGAAAAAAAAAATTCCTTTCATGTTTGGCAGCTTTCTCAAGGTCAATGGAATGATTCTTTTTACAGTAAAACTTCACATATTATGGTTACTAAGGCAGGAAAAAATTTGAGTCTCAGTGTGTATACACAATATTCTTTTATAATGACTGCCTTGCCATGTCTACACCTAAATGTCACATCCATGGCCTAATCATTTAATGCAATTATTCCTACATTCTTATGGATCATTAGAAAATTGCTGGAATCATATGAGTAAACTGTGGCTATTAAGAAATTATATGTGTCCACAGAGATTTTGTGTCAGTTTATTGTCTGGGCCCACTTCTTAGAGCTCCTTAACTTTGCTGGCCCTGGTTTACCAATGACAATGTTACCAGTAAACAAAACTGGGGTGAAGGGAATTGAACAAGTTTTGTAATTAATAAAATTGGCTCCAGCTGGAATTGCAACAGTAGCGAATAGATCAAAATCTTTGAAGTGAGAGCAAATCTTAAGGTCAGGACAAGGCCTCTACAGAATGGCTTTGCTCTCAGAGGTTATAAAACATTTCTACAAATGAAGACCAGTCTATGAATTTTTTAATGTTTGAGGTAGTGATGTGGGAAGAAATTGTAATTCATGAACTATTTTCAGACCAGAGAAATATAGGACTTAAAATGTACAAATGTAAGTATGTGGAAGCAATTTCATTTGATGTGAAATTTTGAGAGATTATTCTATGGTTTGACCTTAATTTAAGTATACAACGTATATATTTAAACTCACAGTCATTCACTGCCTAACACTGCAGGATATATTCTTAGAAATATGTCATTTGGTGATTTTGATGTTGTGTGAATTTTATAGAGTACACTTACACAAACCTCAATGATATGGCCTGCTACACACCTTGAGTATACTGTGTAGCTTCTTGTACTTAGGCTACAAGCCTATATAGCATGTTACTGTACAAAACAACATGAAATTAAATTAAACAACAGAGAAAATGATGCAATTAAGGGATGCAGTAAATATGAGATGTACGAAGATGCTGCCAGAATGACATGGCATACTGTTTTATAGCAAAGTTTTTCTTATAAATGGAAAGAGTTTACACTAAAATAACAATAAAAAATATAGCATAGTAAATATATAAATCAATAACATAGTTAATTTTCATTATTCATTATTGTGTATTGTGCATAATTGTATGTGCTATACTTTATACAACTGGCAATGCAGTGGGTTTGTTTATACCAGTATCACCATAAGCATGTGAGTAATGCCTTGCACTACATAACCTTTTGAAGGCTACAAAGTCCCTAGCTGATAGGAATTTTTTAGGTTTGTTATAGTCTCGTGGGACTGGTGTCCTATATTTGGTCCATCGTTGACCAAAACATCGCTATTCTGCACAGGACTGTATTAAGAGTGTCACTAGCCTATATTTTGGATTTTCATTTTTAATAATTCTTGGCTATGATTAAATTAGGTTAATAGGCTTTGTGTTATTTCTTCTCAAATGACATCTGTAACAATGTAGAATCAGATGAGTAAACTACAAGAATGATGAATATTCATTTTTCAGGTTTTTTTACAATTATGTTAATAAAAACCCAAATTTTCCACCACATGGAATATTATTGTTCCTCACTAAAACCATTATGCTCAAAATTCATTAAGTTTTAAATAATGGTACCTATGTGGTACTTTTGACATATTAGAGAATATTTAATGTCCTCAAGATAGTTTCAAATTATCAAAACATAATACATTTTAATTTCTGTAAACACTAAATGAATAGGCAGAAAAAAAAATGGAGTAAATGCAAAGAAATAGGTTCAATGAAAAACAACCTAAAAATAATGTTATTTCATATGATACCTTGATTGTTTAACCTGATTAGTTTGAATACACCTTTATCTCTTATTGTTTCTTAAAAGCTTATTAGGGCAAACATCATAAAAGGATAGATGACTCTAGAAAATTCCAGTAGTAGAAGCACACACGTTATGTATGGAATTGTTTTTATTGCTTTGAAAGTCTGTGATCAAGGACTAACCCAATATTGTGCTGAAACCAGCTCAGATCAGATCAGCATGACAATTATGTTCTTCTTTTCCAAACTACATATTTGGGGATGTCTGATTGTAGCTTGAAAGTAGCCACTGTGGGAATACCAAAGAAATTGACAAATGTTAAAAAATCAGAGCTTTATTATTTTAAAAATTTTCTTAATTTTTTGAATGTTGGCTATTAAACATTTTTCAGCGCACTGACTGAAGTTCATTGTGATAAAAAAAGTTAACATTCCATAGAATTAATTAAACATTTGTCTTATTTGCTGTTACATATGGGGTAAAACTATAAAGTTGCTTTCAATTAATTATATAAAGTTATCTTTTAAAAGACAAAACATCAAGCTTACCAACTAGTCAGTCTAAAGTATAGTATCAATAATGAAATCCTCTTTTTCCCCCAGGTTTTAAAACTTCTTATTTGCATATTCAAAAAATTGTGCATTCCAATAACTAAAATAATTTGAACAACAAAAATATGGCACTCTGATTAAACTGCATTTTACAGCCTATAGGACACCTTGGAGCAACTTGGTTCTTACTCTATTTGTTAAGTTTTAAGGGAATTAAACAGAAATCTTCTGCCTTCACCGACAGCAAGTTCTTTTCCTTCCCTGCCAGCGGGACAGGCAGGTGGGAGAGGAAGATGCAGCCTTCCTTGTCAGTAGCTCTTGGATATGAAAAGGGGGCAGCACAATCATTTAAACTTTATCCAATCTCTTTGCATTTACAAAGTTAAACAGCTAAAAGATGTAAAATAAGAAGGCAATGCTTGTGGAATGCACAGTGCATATTGGTGGTGGGCGCCTCATTACGATTTGCCTGCTTGCTTCTCCTGTTCGATCGTTTCTTTTGAAGGTAGTGGAGTTTTCTCTTGCGTTGCTATCTTCTTCAATTTCGACTTATCGAATTTCTCAGTCTCAGCCATATCAGGTTTGTCAGACATGATTGCAGAGGAAGCGGAGCGAGGCGCGAGAATGAGTGAGTCGGGTCTGTTCAGTGGCAGTCGCGGAGTCCAATGATGAGATGCTTTGAAAGCACTGCTTAAGATTTCCTCATGACAAGGTAAGCGTATACTTTAAGAAAACAAATGTAAAAGGCAAATGATTTATACTCTTCGAAGAGAAATCAGAGTATTTGATAGATGATTACGCAGATGGGGAGTACCGCATAGAGAATGCAGTTAGCAGTAAAACAACGGCTAGGTGGAGAGCCAGAGGAAAGAGCAATCAAGGGGATCATTTCATAAACTAATTTATGAAATAAATATCTAACCAATGCACTGTATACCTGAAACTAATAATAAAATAAAACTTAAAAAGAAAGAAAAAGTAAATAAATGTGAATTAGTTCTTTCATAAAAGTCTCTTTGGAGAAAACAAGTCATCAGACTTCTGTTTAATTCCCTTAACTTAAATTTTATCTAACGAAAGGGTACTCTTTGGAAGCATGTATTTTTTTAAGAGTCTATCAGGCTCATCGGTGAATAGAGTAATGGTATAAACTGCAGTGATAAAAAAGAAAAAAAGTAGCTTGAAACTTAAGGGAAGTTAAATATAGGAAAGTCAATCTATATTATGCTTCTTTTTTTCTCAATAATTTATCATTTATATAATTAAAGGGCCATGAATATTGTTTCAATTTAACGCTTGAAATATTTCTGCTATAAAACCTTGCTATATTTCTTATTAAAATAATCTTCAATTTTTAATTCAGGAAATAACATTTCTAATTTTTCTTAAAATTGTATTTATCTTTCAATCTAAACACATCGTTTTCTTATTAAATTAAGCCTATATCTTCAGTGATATGTAGGTCACATACTGTTGGGGAATATATTGCCTATTTTAAACGTAATGATCTATATCTTCTTTATACTTTCTCCAGGAGTTTTGGATCCTTGTAAATAAATTCTTAAAAAAGTGTTTGCTGCTAGTATTGTGATTGTGTATATATGACTCTATTTCATACAGATTCTGTATTGACCTAAGAAATCATTTTAAATGATTTAAATAAACAATGCATACAATGATAACATATATTAAGTAGTTGTAATCTTTTACCTATATTTGGATTTTAGCCTACCAGAAAAAAAGAATTAAATACGAGTTAGGAAAAAATACCTAAAATCGAGAGAGTGATGAAGAGTAGTCTTCACTGACTTGGAAGAGAGTTGGTATAACTCTGGAGAAGGAGATAGAACAAGGGTAGTGATGTTCTCCATTGAAAGTGGTGGATTTTAACCTCAATTAAATTAAAGATTCAAACACAGACTCTCTCCTTGTGATGAGGATCCTTCCCTAATAGTGTATACATTTTTAAAATCTCAGACTATGACTAGGATAAAAATTTAATGTTAATCTTTTAGATAAAATCCCAGATTTCCCAAATTCTATGAAAAAGCCATTATGAAGTACCAAAGTTATTACACTGACCTACCTACTAAAAATGGGTTTGTCTTAGAATTCAGAGGACAGATCATTGGGCTAACAACATTGTAATAAAGATTAATGATAATGGGAAGACAGTAATTAAATAAGAACAGTCATCATTAGCTGCTTTCTTGATTTGCCCAGAATTTGCGATATAATGGTACGTTTTCACATATATTCATTATTGCTGCTTCCTAAATGCTATATTAATAATATATTTATTTTAGATTCTGCTAACTAGAGTTAGACAAACTCTTAATAAGTCTGGATAACAAAAGCGTAGTGGAGAATTTCTCTGCAGCCCCCAGGCTCATTTTCCTCAATCTTTGCTTTCTTTTCCTGGCCTTATAGTCAAGTCATCCCTTCTCAGCTCTGCCCTATAAATTAGAAACACTTTTATCTGAAACTGTCAGCCTAGAGTTTCAAAGATTATTTCAAATTGGTCAGCTTTATCTATAGGGAGGGGCAGGGAGTGGCCTGGAGCTCTAATATGTTTCTCAAAGGTTTCTCTGAACACAATGATAGTATTAGTCTATAATGAGAAGAAGGGAGTCTTGTCAAATGTGCTCCAATTAAATGTTAACAGACTTCCTCCAAGGAACAGCTTCTTTCTGTTGGGAATTTAGTAATATTTGGTAACTTTACTCCTCAGGCTAACACTGGGGTTTTCAGACATGCCAGAAGAGAGTAGATCCAAAGGGAGATATTCTTTCCTGTCATGTCAGGATTCAGAAATTCACTGCCAACACAAGTCAGTTTGTGCTCAGGCAGGCTTTCTTAGTAAATGATCCTAAGAAAAGAGAAAGCTTAAGCTTTTGTGTCGCCCCAAGAGAACCAAAGTTATTACACTGACTTAACCATTTTTTTTTTTTTTTTTGATTTAGTAGACCCCTCAATAGTGAGGGACTGAAGTTAAATTTATTCAGTATTGACCAGGATTTTACTGACTAAACTGTTTAAACATGCATAGAATTTCCCATTTCTAATGAAAACAAAACAAAACAAAACAAACACAAAAAAACAATGCTCCTAGAATTTATTAGACTTCCTCCAACTTAGTGGATTTCTACTGACACAGTTGTAATTTATTTTAAAATGTATCTTAAATATGTGACTGTGTCTTTTCATTTGTGCAGGATTGTTAGTTGCAGGAAAAGCTGGTTTTGATCAGCATTTTACCCTCTCCTTTTCTTTAGGCAACTAGAGGTCACTTATAAATTGTGTAATATTTATAATAATATTCTAGTAATTTTTTTTTTTCCTAAAAATACAGCTTAAGTGAAATATAGCCTATTTTCTCAACTTTATGTGTTGGCCCTAATAGAGGTTATTAACTAATTTTTATTCCTAATTGTATAATTTGATAATGTCCTTATAATACCAAGAATTTGAACAGTAAGGAGTTCAGATAAGAAATATCAGAGTTCCAGTAATGTTAGAACAGTAAAAAACAAATGTTTAAAATATTTGAATTCATAAAAGAATCGTTTTAAAATATCTTTTAATCTAAAGTTATGAAATGCCTGAAATATGGTCCTGCTTTTAAAATATCAGTATAAATTTCTTATTTGTTATGTTAAAGTCATATTTTATTTCATTGTATTAAAAAATGCAGCTGAGGGGTTTTCTATTTTGTTCTGTGTTTTGTTTTGTTTTGTTTTGTTTTCCTGGTCAGTGGGGTTGAAGGGCTTGAAACAACAATAATTCTTTGTTGTGGTTCCTGATTCTTAAATTTGGGGATTGTGTTGGTCCCAGTCTATTGATAGTGATGCTATCTGGGCCCAAGTCAGTGTAACTTATAATGAGCCCACACAGATATTTCTTTCACTGAGAACAGTGTTGTGGCTGGACCGATCCTAGTGGTTCTTATGATCGCAAAACACACTGCAGCAGAAACCATCAGGGAATTCCGAGGAACAAAGTTTATTACCCACAAGTCCTGGAGGGCACATGGCACCCCTGAGAGCCACACAGTAAGGTTGAGGGAAGAGAGAGAAAGAGAAGTGGGGAGGAAAGAAGGGTGAGGAGAGAGAGAGAAAAAACACACTTGGGGTTCAGCCTTTATTAGAGTCTAAGGCTGGAGTATCTAGGATTTTGTAGCTTTTCTCTGTATTTGCTAATTTAAAGCATAAAAATGGGAATTAAGGCGTGGGATCACTCACGCAGTTAGTTATCTAGGTTTCCCAGGGCTTTCTGAAGGAAAGGACATTGTAGGGTGAAGACAGTGTTAGTCCACACAGACCCAGGGAAAACCCCTGAGACTGGAAATCTACCTCCTTAAGCAGAGGGCAGGGAAAGACCAAAGAAAGAAGCAGGGCACTCTAGTCTGGCAACTAACGGTTTATTAAGGGAAACTTACATAGGAGATGCATCTAGGACAGCTGCAAGACAAAATGGATATCCTCTGTGCTGTGTGACAGGTGCCAGAGAATTATATTGGATAAAATTATATGAGATAAAAGGTGGGGATAGTCACAGGTACTAGTACACGAATACCACAAGGTGCGGAAATAACTTTACAGGCTTGGCCAGGTTAGGACAACAATCTGTTCCAGGAATCAGCTCACAGCAGGAGCCAAGGAAGGGGTGCTGATTTATGTCACAATGAACACCAGTTATGATAGTGTCTAAGGGGGTTTTGCAGTAAGCAATCTCAGTTCTGGCTTGGGTCCAGCTCATGAACCAGACAGTGGTCGTATTGTAGAATAGTCTCTTCTCTGTAGGAACCCTAATTCCTTATATTGTGGTTTCGCTGGTGCTGTGTCATACAGCTGGCAATATGTTTATTCAAGATGGATGTATTTTGAAATAGATGCCTCAGCAATCAAAAGTTTAATGTTGGGCACTTACACAGTATCGGTGGTGATCACTAGAGATAGCTTTTCTTTATTCCACGTGGGTTGACACGGTGTTTCTTTCTCATGTATTTTCGATTCAGTTGAAATGAACTGGAATATAGTTGAGGGCTGGTTAGTTATCTCTTTCTCTCACTCCACATGGCCTCTATGTAACTAGTTTGGGTTTCCTCACAGTATGGTAGTTTCACAATTTCTTACATGTTGGAATGCTTCCTCTGGAGCATAAAGATGGACACTGCCATGCATTCTTAGTGCTTGGTCTTAAAAGTCCCATTATGCCAATTCCTTTTCATTCTATCGGTCATAGTAATCATGCGGGTGGCTCAGATTCAATAGAAGATGAAATAAACATTACAAAAGATCACATGGAATGGGAGTTGAATTGCTGTGTTATTTAGGAAATATGATCTACGAAACTCTTTAAAATAGATTACTATGGAAGTTGCGAAGTCACAAAAACCAAGAATTAAAGAGATAAACTTGGCTCACTGACAAAACCTGCAGTGTTGGAAAATTCAGAGTGCAGTATGGAGTTTATCGTTAAGATTTCTCTAAGTTCTATATCTATCTCTTTGATTTATATCTATATTGTAGAGTAAGGGGATCAAATTTAATATTACCACTTCATTAAAAATCCTTTAAGGCATACAATCACAAGTAGTACACTTTGGTATTCCTGTGGAAAAAAACATTAAGACTAAAGTAGAGGACAGGTGTCATTCTCTCTTCTAGAGGAATACAGTACAATTCTACAATGCAGGAATCACTGAAGGCACAGCTCACATTTAGGCAACATTGAGGCTCTAACTGGTGTGTGGTAGAGATGAGTAATCTTGTGGACATGTGGACGTGGTGAATGGCACTCAGCATCCACAATCTTTCTACTATGACATACCTTTCAAAACTACATAGACTAAATTATATTTCCTAGAAATTTAGAGGTAAATCAGGTATCACCAAATATAAATTCATAAGACCAGGAAGGTAGAAATGAGGCAGAGGCCATCTAGCTGTACTTTTTTATCCTCCCTGCTCATTGGGAAGCTGAAGATATTAAGGGTGTTTGCAGCAGCCTCCCACTACACAATCACTGGCTTTTTGATTTTGAGTTTGCACAGACAGTGTCTATCTGATCCGTGGGTCATGCCTGCATGCATACAATATGTGATGGAAGTAACAAGTTCCAGTGATAGTCTTCTGAATCCCACCTCCCTGGATAGGTTTAATCTAGAATCACTCATGTTGCCCTTCTAATAATGCTGTTAGTGTCTAATCTCTTGGTAGTAAATTCTTTCCTGCTTAAAACAGCTGAAATGGTTTCTCCTTCCTATAGCCAAATCCTGCCTGAGACAGTCAGCAGGGGAGAGGGGTTCTTTTAACTGGAGGTGCAGTACCATAAGAGGGGAGCATAGCACGCACCAGGGGCAGCTGTCCTTATGCCTCACAGAGTGAAACAGTCAAGGAAAAACTACTAGAGCCTTTGTAAGGTAGCTGACTAGATTTACTCTTGGGCACCTGTGAGATATCTTAAAGAAATTTCAAAGACAGTTTTTAAGAGAGGGTTGTGTAACCTGTGTAATGTCTTAAAAATCAGTTGTGTAAAGGTTCTATCTTTCTTGTATAAGTGCTCTTGGGATAAATTTTTCTGAGATGTGAATAAAAAGGTGTGGCATTTGGAGTTGGTTTTATAATTCTTTTTTTTTTAATAACTTTATTAAGTGTTGTTGACATGTAATAAACTGTATATACTTAGAACATACACTTAAATAAATGTTTACATAAGTATAGACATTGAAACCATCACCCTCATCAAAATAATGAATATGTCTATCATCCACAGTGGTTTTCTCATGACCCTATGGAAAGTGTTTCTCATGCCCTTCTCTGTTCCCACTCCCTCTCTCCCACCTCTACCACCAGCACCAGCAACAACTGATCTGTTCAGCTATAGATTATTTTATGCATTTTACAGTTTATTTCATTAGTATCATACAGTACCTACTTGATTTTCCCTGCTTCTTCTACTTGGCATAATTATTTTGAAAGTCATCCTTGTTGTTTTCTGTATTAATAGTTCATTCATTTTTTTTTTTATCAGTGAGTAGCATTACATTATGTAGACATACTATAGTTTGCTTATTCATTCACCTGTTGACAAACATTTGGGTTATTTCCAGTATGAGGCTATTGTAAATAAAACTGCTATGACTATATTCATGTGCAAGTCTTTATATGTACATACTCTTTCATTTATCTTGGTTAATAACCTAGGAGTGAAATAGCTAGATAATATAGTAGACATTTGCATTCTCATTCACAGCTTGAGTTTTGCCAAATTACATTCCCACTAAAATTTCACTTTTATGAATATATAAAGTGAAATTCAGTTAATACTAATTTAACATATTTGCCATTTATGTGC
The DNA here is from genome assembly GCF_000325575.1 of Pteropus alecto. Taxonomy (NCBI): domain Eukaryota; kingdom Metazoa; phylum Chordata; class Mammalia; order Chiroptera; family Pteropodidae; genus Pteropus; species Pteropus alecto. The sequence goes on from NW_006436811.1 coordinate 17,785,234, forward strand.
TCATACACATATATAGTACACATACATATGTCTTTATAATTAGTATCTCTATAAAAATGTAGGCATTTTATCAATATTGGTAAACAGTTTATTATATGTTTGCATGCTGATAAAGAGAAAAAATATTATAATCTGTTTTCAGACTTTGTTTTATTATGTATTCTCATCAAACATTGCAAAATAAAGAATTTGTATTGTTTTCTATTATTGATTTATCATTTAGGATTCAGATATTTAATACATAGTTTTGAGTGAGTGTAACCTATAACTTAGTATACAATGCTGTATGTGACATAGGGACAATAATATCATTGTGTTTACCTTATTAATATATCTATCTACTTAGGTCCCTACAATAGGAAATAGCTTTAGTGATGGAAAACAATATTCTTTACTAGGAGCAGAATAGAAAATATATATAAATAAGAGAAAGACTAGGAAACAAAGAGTTTGTTACTTAAAATGTACTACTTAAAATGGAAAATTTTCCTTTTTTCAATTTCACCATATTGTCATTAGTACTCCCTTCTCTTCATAGACACTTTTAGTAATTTTGGATAAAGATAAAAACTCAATACATTACACTTTCTTTTATAATTTTTTCCAGTCTCTGAAAGTTTTAATAAACCATTATTTAATACACCACATAAATTAATATACTATTAGGATGTCATTATATTTCAGTTTTAGCCCTTTTCCTTGTTGTGCCATGTAGTTTGATTTAAACGAAATAAAAATAAATAAAAAGAAGCAAGGATGGGAGGGAAAAATAAAAGAAAACTAGTAAACATTGCTTCTTATAACTAAAAATAACCACATTGTCCATTATTCTTAGTGAAAAAAATGTTTACTAAAATCATAACAATAGTAACAGTACTCCAAAAAATGTAGTTATATTAGTTATAACATTTAACCCTGATCATAACAGAAAGTATTCTAGCTTTCAATGTGACTGCTAAGATTTCCTTACTAAATCCAAATCGATAGTGTAACAGTACATTTATTTTGTTGATTAGTTGTAGAATTCTGCTAAAATAACATACATTCCTGTTATTAGAGTCACTCTATGGTGGTCTACTTATTAGACAGACCCCTGCAAAATGTGCCTGAAATCACAGCACACTTGAGCAGTTTGTTGTTTTGTAATGTAAGGCATACAATGACTGCAAGACCTCTTTTTCTCATCTTTGTTATAGAAATAAGAGTCTGTGAGGATTTAATACATTTCTAAAGTTTGGGTCTCTCATTTATACAAATGATAATGATGCCTCCATTTGTATACAGTACAAACATAATCAGAAAATCAAATCAAATGAGATCATTGAAGTAAAACTACTTGGTTAACTTCAAACCACTATAAAAATATGTTATGATTTAGGGACAATGTCAGGGTTTATGTATAGTTTTCTGCTTTAAAAAAGGCTAGAGTAAGGTTACAATCCAATTTTTAGAATTAAATTATGTGTACAGATAGGGATATAGAGTGACATTCTCAATACATCTCTTATATTAGCTCTTTATTATAGTTGTCAGTTTTATCTTGATGGTCGGTAATAAATGTAATTTTTAAAAGTAATGCAATATGAAGAAACTTTTTTGTTACTGAGAATTAGCCTCTCCATTTCAGCTAATATTATACTTGCTATAACTAATTTGGGGCTTTGGGTAGTGTCATTTAATCACAAATACTTCAAACATAAGGAATATTGTCTTCTTTCTTAACTTAAGGTCATTTTATAAGAACAGTATTGTATTTTATGACAATTGCACAGACAAATAAAATTTAAAAGTTGAGTTATCAGGAGATTGTTGAAAAGAGGTCATGGTTGAAATACTTGAGACATTACAAAGAATCAACACTAGCTTTTTACCTTTCCCTCAGGTTATGAAATTAAATAGGTTTTTACTTACATTTGAATATCAGAGGTGTGTCAAATACATAATTTTAACAGATTGGGCAAAATGTTTACATTTTGTTTAGTTTTTAATTGTTGTTGTTCTTCTTCTGAGAGCCCAGGTACCTAAACATGTCTCTTGATTTCCTTTCTTTCTAATAATGTGGTAAATTAGATATCCTTAAAATTCTGCAATAAAATAACACCAATAATTGTTGATAAAATATGTTTTAAAATGTTTTCTTAAATGCATGGCTGAGCTCAGAAGAAAGTAACAAATTTCAGGAGTTAAATGAGAGGAGGAAAGGAAGGAAAAGAGGAAGGAAGGAAAGATATGCTCACTTAGAACAGGCTTTGCTTATGTATGAGAAAAATTAACTTTAGATAACAATTTAAACATGGATGGAATAATAGGTTTTGTGATTGTGTTATCTGGGAAGTACAATCTGAATTGCCTCTCAAACCCAGGACTTTAGAAGGTTACAACTTTATTGAAATGATGGATTAGGGGAACAAATAAACTTGCCAAAAAAAAAAAAAGGAAGAGGAAGAAGAATTCTTATGGGGTTAGCTAATTATTGAAGAAAGGAAAAGGAATTCTCATGAAAGTGAATAACAAGAACTCTACTTTTAGATGGATAAGAGGTTGGTTTTAATACTACCTTCATAATCTAGAGCACCCCCAATCAAGAAAAATATAAACAAATTAAAAATATTCCAAGTGCGTAGTGTGTCTGGAATATCAGGAAACAACAAATGCAATGCCTCTTGGGAGAGCTATGCAATCAAGATCACACCTGATTTCAACAGACAAAGTTTCATGCTTGCAGAAAAAGTTTTAATAAACACTGGGAAATATTCTAACAAAGATAAGCATTAACAACAAAAAACAGCTTGAAAAGGCCCACCAGGAACTTCAAATAACAGAATAAACAGACAAAATAAATATTTGTAAATGAATAAAATTATAAAAATAATTTGAAAATAGGAGGAAAATAAAAACTATCAACTGTTTTAAGCTGAGGGTGATAACTTAAGAGGGAAGATTTGAAAATGTCACCATAATTTAAAAGATAGAATTAGAAATGATAGTCTTAACTCATTTAAACAGAAAATAATGGAAACATAAGAAATAATGAAAGAATTATAAATAAGGACAGTTCTACTTTTTTTGAAAGCACATATAAAAATATGTATGAACATGTTTATCTCTCTGTCTCTATATGATGTGTATGTATATGATAATTATATGTCTACATTATATATGCTATTATCTATGCCTGTCTATCTACATAGAGAGAAGATTTTAAGCAGCAGTTAAGACAAAGCTGGAAAAATAATTAGTAAATTAGAATATAAATGTGAAGAATTAGCCAAAAATTGTCATGGAGAGATAAGTTAAAAATACAAAAGTGATTTAAAGGTATAAAAAGGTAGAAACAGATGAGATTATTAGGTATTATTCTAAAATATGTTCTGAATTTGAGGAACTAGGAAATAAGCAATATTCAAAAAGATAACTAAGAATTTTTCATGGTATATAAAATACATAAATCATCAGAGTCAGTGAGCCTAACAGAGTTATATGAATGGTACGAATGCACAGCTAGATATGTCACATTAAAATACAGAGCATCAAAACAAATAGAAGGTTTTAAAAGCAGCCAGAAATGAAATAGATATTACTCACAAAGAAATCCAGTTACATTACACAGATGTTTCCAGGTCACAAATGGAAGCGCTAAGAGATTGGAATATCTTCTGTGTTGTAAGAAAAAAATAACTTGACTAAGAATTTTCTACCAGGTGAATGCTATTTTCAATATGATATTTTTATAACCTAAACAATGAAAGATTATATTCCCAATATATTCACACCTAAAGTCACTTTAAAAAATATTTGTTAAAATAAGGAAATTGAAACCAAATTTTAAATCTAAGATGCAGAAGGAAATATGAAGCATAGGAACTTATGCAAGTGTGGAAAATGTAAATTTGCATTAGCCGTATAAACAATGATAATATTAATGATTAATTTAGCAGGAAATGCTCAAACTAAAATATTGAAGATCAATAATACATAAAACTCAAATAGGTTATTGATGTGGAAAACTTCAAAGATCCTTGAAATATTTATAAGCAGTGCAAAGATGCTGATAAATTTAGCCTTTTAAATAACTATAGCCTTATAAGTTTTAAGGTTAATCAACAGAATAATAAAAATTGAATACATAATTTCTAAGACTGTAATGCAGGAAAAATATATAAAAATTAGTAGATGCAAAAGACATTAAAAAACAATCATAGAAAATCCAAATACATAGAAACACAAAATAAACTGAGAAATACTTTCAAATAGTTCAATAGTCTAATTGTAAAAAGCTCTTAAATTAAAAGACCAAACTTTAAAGACTATAATTTTTAAAAATGATTTTTATTGTTTGTATGAGATCACTACAATCATAGAATATACTTTAGACAAATACTAGACATACATGAAAAACCTAATGTAGCCATAGTAATATTAAGAAAAATAAAATTGTACTCTAAAAAATTTGAATTAGTAATAAAGAGCATATAGCATGAAAACATATCTTTAGTCCACCAGGAAAGTATAAAGAGTCTAAGGTGTTATTCACTTAAAATATAACTTGCATTATGCAAAAACAATACAAATAAAATTTTAAAATGTAATTATAATGGATTTTTTTCCCATACTCTTTTGATAGAATTCTAAAATGTCAGACATATGTAAAGAATGCCTTTATGATGTCAGGGTTTGAATGATTTCTTAATCAGATGGGATGCATAAACTATAAATAATCACTAATAAATCTGATTAAATTAATATTTTTTGTATAATAGAGTCATTGTTATGCAAGTTGAATAACAAATTATATTTAACAAAAGGTTAATATTAATATATAGTTTATTTAATTTAGAAGCTTATAAATAAAGTCAAACAACTATCATCAAATTTATTCCATAATGTTGTCAATATCTTATCTATCATTGTAAGAAAAGTCACAGTAATAAAAGTAATTAAGAGAAAATAAACTATCATTCTCAGATTATAATGATGGTCCTCTTAGAAAACCAAAGAGAATAAAAATTATAGATTAAGAAAATTTAGCAACATTGATAAATATTAGATTATCACAAATTAAATTCCTTTTAATCAGCAACAAAACAGAAACAGCAACAAAAGCATAAGAGCACCTAAGAAAAAAATGTAGTAAAAGATGCGCATTACTTTTATGTAAAAGTAAATTTTTATCAAATGATTAAAATAGATCTGAATAAAAGGAGTTATGTATACATTCATGGATATAGAGATGTGATATAAATTAATCAATAAATTCCATGCTTTTTTTAAAATTAAAAATCCCAACTAATTCATGTGTATGTGAGACTAGACAAGCATCTTATGAGTATATGAAAAACAAAGGGCTAACAGCTGTGATTTTCAATTAAGTTCTTCTGAAGCAACCTAAAATAAGGATGCTTGAGCAAGTGATTTTTCAATAAATTAGCCAAGGAGAAACTAGTAAGTGCGAAGAAAGCAGGACAAGGAGCGAGCAAGACAATGATTTTTGACAGAGTACCATAATGAATCAATTTAGACTGGTTCTATAGGAAAACTCTGGAGTAAACTTACTTATAGTTGTATCATTCCTAGACAATGGATCTGGTCTTTTGTACTTCTGTGCTATTGAGTTATTGGCTCCTTCCGGCTTCCTGTATATGGGTAAAACTGGATTCCAAAAGCACAATAATACTTGGAACCAAAAGTTCGTCTAAGCTGATGAGCTATAAAAAGTTTTAAAAAAATTGTCTGCCATATTTATAAAAATAATTTTTAAGAAGAATATGGAAGGTTTTTCTGACAGTTATCAAGAATTATAAAAATAGTGCAATTAATATGTAATATTTGTGCAGGAAAAGAAAAATAGACCAGAGGATCAGAAGCAAATCAATAAATATTTAATTACTTTATCTATTAGAAAGATGGATTTGAAAAATCATGGGAACATAATGAATTAAGTGGTGTTGATACAAATGTTTTCTGTATAGATAAAAATAAAATATTTCTCTCATTTATTTATTATTTAATTACTATTCATCATTTTAGAGGAAAATGCAGCACAAAAGATTTTGAAGACTTTGAGCTAGGAAACATGTCTTAAACAAGATCCTAAAGCAAAAAACATACAAAAATCTGATAAATTAAACTACATTTTTATTATTTTATTTTAGTTTTCTGAGCCTTAAATAGTCAAAAGGCAAACCAAAAATAAAAGTGAAGAACGTTGCAATATATCAAATAAATGATTTCTAAAACATATTAAAAACTCTTATAAATCAGTGAGGAAAAATAAACCAATGAAGAAATCAATAGAGAAATAAAATGAATAGAAACTCACTGGTAATCAGAGAACAGCAACAACCCTTCTCAAAAAATTTTTTAAAAATCCCATAAAAATGGTAAACAATTATGAACTAATTATTTTGACTTATAACACCAAGAGTGTGTAAAGATTTAAAAATAAATCATTTTCCTATATGTGCTGAAAAAATTAAATTTAGCAAATTTCAGTCAATATCAAATAAGAGATTAAAAAATGAATATACCTGTGATGCAATGGTATCATTTCTAGTAGCATAGTTCAAGTGTAGTACTTCTATAGTATAATTCTTAGTACACTTCCAAATATCATGGTCACAAGCTATATGAGACCGTTTAAATTTATATTTATTTAAATTAAATAAAAGTAAAAATTCAATTACTCTGCCACACTATTTTAATTGCTCAGTGGCCACACATGGCTAATGGATACTGTTTTGAACAACAAAATATAGAACATTTTATTATCACAAAAAATTTTATTGGCCAGCACTGCCATGGAGCAAAACTCATACATGTGCACAATGGTAAAAGAAATATTTATTGTAGCATTATGACAGCAAATATTTGGAAGCAAATACTATCAACAGGAAAATAATTTACATTATATCAATATAATATATAGCAGTAGATTAAAAATATTTCAAGAATTCTTTTTACTTTATTTAAATAAATTATAAATCGATTTATTAAAAGTAAATTCAAAGAGTGATATAAGCATGATTTTTCAAATCTTATTTGTAATTTATAATAAAACACACAGCTAAATATAAATTTTTATTTAATTTACTTAATTTGCTCATAAGAGATTTTTTGTTCTATAACACGAAAAGCTTCTTTAGCAATTGATCAAAATTTGCTTATCTTTCCTGGCTTATTTTTCAAAATAAAAGAGAATGATTTTTAAATAATTCCCTCATTTAATTTACTCTCTAATTTATTCATCTTTGTTAATAGAGGCAAAGTCCCTTCCCTAATGCTAGAGATATAGACCAAGAAGATAAATAATTTTTAAAATGTAAAAATCCAAGTAAATAAATACAATAACAATGTGATATTAGGTAGAGTAAGGAGAGAGAACGATAGACTTGGAGAATGGTCTGGAATGGTCCTTTGGAGGCAGTGACATGAGCAGAGACCTGAATAATCTGTAGGGATGTGTCTTGTGAAGTTCTAGGCACATCAATGTTTAGGAAAGAAACATTGAGTATGGACAAGTTTGCTACGTTCTAGGACCAGCAAGAACATCAATGTAGCCAGCACCAAGGGAGCAAAGGAGAGACAAAGCAGATGAGGCCTGAGAAGTAATGGCCAGAAGTTGGTACGTAGAGCTGAGGCAGAGAAGAGAAAAATAATTTGTCTTTCCTGTTTGATTAAAAGTCATCTTTCGTTTTGTAATATGTCTTTATTACTTAAGAAACAAAAAGATTTTCAAGTGTTTTGTTCTGCCTACTAGCTAGAGTACTAATGAAAATGATTTATCAAAATAACTTCACAGTGAATATTTTTCTCATATTCTTTCATACAGTGAAAAAACATGTTTTTTTTATGAACTCAATATATCCTAATATAAAGTTAACTAGATAATATTCAAAACAATTAAAATTAAAAGAAAAATTGTTGGAGCAAACATTTTTTCTAAATATTTCTACATCTTTTTCTTGTTAATTGAGGATCTATTTATTTACTTTTCTTGGGAATATTGAAGATATTTTGATAATCTTAAGATTTGTATTGTAATTCTTGATTTTTTGCAAGTCTACACACATCTTTTTACTGGGTTAAATGATATCTCCCTAAATTTATGTTCACTTTGAACCTGTGAATGTGACCTCATTTGAAAATAGGGTCTTTATAGACATAAAGTTACGATAGGTCATTCTAAATTAGGGTGGGCCCTAAATCCAATATTACTGGTGCCCCTTTAAGAAGAGCAATATTGGGACACTGAGACAAAGGGAGAATAGTGCCATGTGAAGAGGCAGAGAGAAATTGGATTGATGCAGCTATAAGGAACTGAGGAACACCAAGGATTGCCAGCAAACACCAGAAGTTAGGAAGAGGCAAGAAAGAATTCTTCAGGGTAGGCAATGCTCAAGAGATTCCTTTCAGACTTCTAGACCACTGAGTTGTGAGTAATAAATTCTCTGTTATTTTAATTAATCCAACTTGTGGTGATTTACCACTGCCCTAGAAAGCAAATACAGTCTTTATACAAAGGAGAATTGGAAAATACCCATGTTTTTGTTTTTCCGAATATAATTTAGCACTTTTCTGCTCTCAACTGACTTTGGATTAAAATAAAAAATAGTATTGTTTGGAGAAAGATTTTTTCCTACCCTAACCTATAAACTAGTTATTTTTTTCAAAATTATTAAAACCATTGCTTATACAATTAACCTGATATCTATATTCTTTCATATCTCACATGTATCACCCACTTTCCCTTGCCTCTTAATTATCTCTTGTACAGTCCCTTTAATTTCGTTATACAAATGTGGAACAATTATTACATGCTTATGTATTTCACCTTAGGGAAAATATAAGCTTTTAGAATGCGTCATTTAAGTAGTGGAAATTTTTTTTTAAATTTACGATATCTGTTCTCCTTCCCTGCCACTGTTTTTTTTTTTTTTTTTCTTTCTCTCAGGCTTGAATAAAGAGGTAGAAAATGGTATGATTTTATGTTTATTTACTAATAATTTATGCACTTATAGAAGGGCAGTAAGTGGTCATAGTCAAGATGTGCAAAATAAGTAATTTTTTCAAAAGTTGGTTTCATAAACCTCATTATAGCTACTTTTCCTGAGGTTACAAAATACGTGATTTGCCAAGTAAAGTTTAGTCAGTTTTTAATAGTTTATCATAAGTAAAATATGTTATTACTAGTCTTTCTGGGTAATTTCTCCTGTTCTAATTGTTCTTTCCTTACATTACTTCTTCTCAAGATATTTTGGTTGCTGAGCAAAGCTTACATAAATTTAAATTAGCCAGTCAATGACAGACAGAGCTGCTTCACCTCAGCCTTGCCCCTCACTCCTATTGAAGCTCTGTTCAAAGCATAGTAGAGGACAGAGCTAAGATAGGTTCCTGCAGGTGGTCTAGCTTTTCCCCAGTCATCAGTATATGTGTCTATTGAGTCAGAGTAGGGTCCAAGCTGATCTCTGAGGTTTATATTGACAGCTCCTATTGCTGACAGCAAGCCTCCTGTCATTGCCTCTTATCCTGCCAGCCCTATGATCTGGCATCATTCAGTACTATCTCCTCTATTAGCAGATTTCTCATCCTCTGCCTGGTTGGAGCTCTAAGAACACTTGGCTGAATTATTTGAACAAATCTGGAATGTTTATGACCCAACTGGTTACCTAAATTAGCTTTTTCTGCTTTACTGTCACTAATATTTTCAGGATAGGATGCCATTCCAAGGACGAGGCTTCTCTGAGAAACTTGCAGACTACCAGTCCAATAGTAGGACATTTTACTATTACTCTAGTAAAGTAAGACATGGCTTTCTTCAGAAATTCTTTAAAATCTATTCTAATATAAGTCTACCTCTCACTTGATTTTAATCCCCAATTAGGGATTCAAAATATATACATTAATTCTTGCCTTATCCTCCCCTCTCCTCTGTCATCATTTTTATTTCCTTCTGGAAAGATCACCAAAGATCTTCCCTTTACTCAGCATGATTCATCTATTTAAAATTATGGGTACCACCAACGCTCTTTGGGCTCCTCGTGTCTGGCAACCAGCAGGCAAGAAAAGGAAGCAACATAATGGCTGTGGTCTAAGGTAGGGCAACTTTTACCTGGTGGGGACCTAAGGGAATCCCTGTGGAACTCAGGTGATCCTCTTGCACACCTCCTGATGTCCCCTTATCCTTTCATAACTAGGAATGGACATATGCAATAACCCTGTACTGAGAAGGGATTATTGACTTTCTGGAATGAAGGTCTATGTCACACTACCAGGTAAACTACCAGACCTGCGCCCTTGGTGATAGCTGAAACTGGTGGGAATTTAGGATGGATGGTGAATGTGGGAGAGGATGAGCACCAGGTGTGATGCTGAAATCCATCGCAGTCGTGGGACTGTTGTTTGTTCCTCTAATCTCCTTCTTAGGATCTTTCTCTTAGAAGAAAAACTCATGGGAATTGTGCAGGAGCTGCTATCTAGACTTGTGTGAAGTAGATCTGTGCAACACTAAGTCAAATGTGATGGTTAGGAGAATTTCCTCACATCAATAGTTAACCAAAGACCTCAGCTGCTGGCTCTGTAATCCATCGCCAAGCTTCCCTGTACAGATCCCAACCAGTGCTGGAGTTCAAAAAGGATACTGAGGCAGGCACAGTCCTGGGAAATCTGAACATTCTTTGACAGCCCACTCAAGGTTCAGGGATTTCCTAGAGATTTGGGGGAACCTCCCTTAGATTGCAAAGTGATACTTCTACCCAACTTTCTCTTCCTCATTCCTTTACCTGTGGTCAGACTTGGATCACGTTCTGACGGCTCTCTCAACACTTTCCAGCTCCATCTTGATTTTCTTTCACACAGATTTTTCTTCTTTTAAAGTCTTTGTGTGTTTGACCTCATTATGGCATCTGTCTATTGGAAAACCAGACAATCAGCTAATCTGGTATTTCTGGGATCTGGTTTCTGCGTGATTTTTCTTGGACATTTTCCTCTATGGCCTTATTTAGGATTGGGTTTCTCCAGATTTCCCATTCTGGTTCTTGTACATTATTATCTTGTACTTTCTGTCGGTCTGAGTTTGGAGTCTGAGAATTACCTCAGAGCTTTAAACATTATCAATTTGGGGATTAAATTCAATTTTCTTGGATATTTATGACATACCTATTTTAGTTCATGCATCTAAATATATCTGTGAAAGGGTCATATTTTAATCTCTCATGGGATGATAGTTTTTTAAAAAAATGATATAAAGCAAATTATTAGAAAAATCAAATTAAAAAAATTGAGTATGGAAGCAATGTTAAAATGTTATGAAGATTTCTAAACATTCTTAATTTCTATAAGAAACTTGTAATAAACAATTCAGGAATTCACACCAGTCTCTGAACCACATTTACAAAAATAATTATTTAGATTAATTTTATAGCATGAAAACTACTTAGAGAATTGTTCTAGAAATGGATTTTGATTCATAGGATTTCTATTTCTTCAACTTTATTCATGTTTTCATTCTGATCCTGAAATAAAAGTCTGAACTGGATATTTGAAATTATACCCTTGACTATGGAGGCAACTGCCCAGAATGCCTTTCTGGAGCATTTAAACAGTGAGCATATTTGACTTGGTTTTTTTTGTTTTTGTTTGTTTTGTGTGTGTGTGTGTGTGTGTGTGTGTGTGTGTGTGTGTGTAAAGAGGGCAAACATTGGAGAAACCAAGGTGATCAGGCTTAATTTTTACTTCAATAACATTTTCTCCTTTTCTCACTTCTCGGTGTGTGCTAGTACCTTCATTATCAGGTTAGAAAATTTGTTTTATTTTGTATTATATTATCAAATTTAAAACATTTTTATTTTAGCCTAGAAAACTGACTTTCTAAGGAAAAAAAACATGCTTCCTCTAACTTTTGCCTTCAAGTGTCCTTTACATATAGTGACATGTTGAATGTCCCGAGAAATACCTAACACAAAACTTTTATTTAGTTAGTTATTACCAAGTCTCCTACTGCTATACCATTAGTAAATAAGAAACAAACACCAGGCCATATTTCTAAACAAAAATTTCCCAGTGGGCCAGGAGTTCAAAGAAAAAGGCTGACAACTTTATCATTACATCGAGTTCATTAAAGTAACTTACAAATGAAGCTCATCTTGGGCAATGGCAAGACAACATGGATATTTTAATTAATGTGGCAGGGGCTAACGGGTTATATTGAACAGAGTAGGATGGAGAGGAGTAGTGGGGGCATGACCCACCCCAGATGAGGGGAAAATACTTTACATACTTGCCCAGAGCAGGTCAATGGTGTGTTCCAGGAACCAGCACATCTAGGGCATAGGGATGGAGTTAGACAGTCTCTGTGGGGATTATGGGAAGCGATCTCTGTTCTGACTGGGATCTAGCTGGATCTAGCATGAGGATCCAGCAGCGGTCAGGCAGCGGTCAGGCAGTGGTCACATTATGAAAGAACAGTCTCCACAATGGCATAACAAGTATTGATATCTTAGTTTGGATAGGTAAGATCCTCATTACCTTCTGCCCTATCTCCTCCATTTATTCTGACTGAGGTGATCTTAATGTTCTCCTCTGTCTTAGTCTATTCTGATTGCTATTACAAAAATAGCATAGTCAGGGTGGCTTATAAACAACAGAAATTTATTTCTCGCAGGCTAGGAAGAAGAAAGTTGGGAAGTCTAAGATCTGGAAGCTGACACTTTGGTATCTGGTGAGGACCCGCAGACTGATTCAGAGACAGACATCTTTTTGCCATAGCCTCACTTGGTAGAAAGAAGCAAGGAAGCTCTCCGTAGTCTTTTTTTTTTAATAAGAGCATTGATCCCATTCATGAGGGTATCTACTCTCATGACCAGATAACCTCCCAAAGACCCCCATATCCTAAAACCATCACTTTAAGGGGTAGGTTTCAATAGAGGAGTCTTGAGGGACACAAACATTCAGTCTATATCACTTTATTAAACTTTAGTTAGGTTTCTTCCTGACTCTAGGTCCATTACCTCTCTTTTCTTAAAGTAGTTACTTTAGAAAACTTGGAATTGTAAAATCTCTCTTTGCCCCTTGAGATGTAAATCTTTTCTAAAAGCTTCTTGCTATTTTCCCAATCCATTAAAAACAACAACAGCAACAACATCAACAACAACAACAACACCACAAACCTTTCTCAACAGAAGTCATCCCTTTGAAATGTAAACATCAAGGAAGATAGTACCCCTATCTACTAGTTTCTGTGGTAGTGTAGGAGCCTAACTTCGGTGGGAGCCTTGCTCCAAGTTATAAAACTACTTCTTGTCATGAAGATATAAACAGTTTTATTTTCTTTTGAGTGAGCCAATCAGCAAACACAGAGGGTCTATGATTTCCCCACTCTAGCTGTTAAAACTCCCCAGCCCTTAATTTCAGCAGAGTTGAGCTCAGACTGAATTCTGGATTTAATAATCCCCTATTGCAATTGCTTTGAATAATGTCTCCCTTGCCTGTTTAACTTTTTATGGTGTGATTTTTGTTTTGACAAGCTCATTCCATTGTATATTCATTGCAATCCTGTTTCTTCCTTATCCCAAATCTTTATCAGTCAGAAAACCGATAGAGTCTCTTTAACAAAGTAATAGTGAAATCAAAGTGACCCAAACACTGAGCAAGTATATTCTCACTTATAAAAAGTACAGAAGAGAAGTGCTATTCAGGTTGATCCAACAGTTTAATGATATAATCAAAGTGCACAGATGTTTCTGAGTCTCAATATGCTTTCCACAGTATAGGATTGGTGCTGAGGCTCTTTAATCTCTTTATAATAGGATGACTGCCAAAAAAAAAAAAAAAGGCTAAATGCTTTTCTTTTAAAGGGTGAGGGAAGAAAAGAGAAAGAGAGGGAGAGAGATTGATTTCTATATATCTGACTTGAAAGTTGAGAACAATTATTATCAAGATTTCCAGCAACTTTCTGATTATAACTTTTGCTTGTGTTTGGCCAGAATTCGATTATATTCATAAGCCAAACACTGGCAGACACATTAACGCTATGTTAAGAATATGAGGTGAAATGGCTATTAGCATTCAACAGTAATGTCTACTACAGTATGATATCCCTAGAGTTCATGGAACTCAATTTTTAAATTTAAGTACATTGAAGTATAAAATTGTAGGTTTTTTTTTTTAAATCGAAAACTAAGCACAGATTTTAAACATCAATCTTTTCTCTGATGTTCATATATTTCATTCTGAAACACGATTATCTGAATAATAATATTGGCTAACACATTGATACTTGTCTTTTAGTTGAAGTTCTTTACTTTTATTATTTTGCTGGAAATATTGATTTTGTATTATATTTGCTGTGCTTTTAACATAATTGAAGAAGTACATAAGATGTTTTTTCTTATAAAGTAAATGCTTTCCACCATTCTTCTCCAAGCATGAAATTAATTCAAATGATTGTCATAATCATAACCTTTAATGTCATTGCTATGTATGCAAGAAAAGTAAGATGGATATTTAACGTTGAATTCAGTATTATAAATCAATAAATACAAGGAAACAAGAACCAAAGATGTAAGAAAATCTTAGCAATATACTGTGCAATCACATTATACTGAAAATACATGTATTCAAGTTGAGATATTAACATTAGATTAATACTCAATTTGTATTGTGAATAATTCTTCGTTACCTTGAAGCAAATGGCATGCAATCGGCTTAATGTTTGTTTCATTTTTGTTTCTTTTTGTCATTGGATAATTGTAAACCTGTGTCTTGAGTCTCAGAAAACATATATTTTCACTCTTAGTAACTATGTAACTTAGTAGCATCAAGTCACGCTGATTCCAAAGAATATCTGAGTGATTCATACGAACACATGGATTTCATCATTTGCATTAAAATAGCATGATGCTGCTCTCTTATTTCTTTTAAATTTGGGAAAAAAAATATGTTTCAGTTTCTTAAATAGAGCATTACCAAGTACACATTTGTCCTTCAAATTTGTTCTCTTACAATTTTGCAAGCAATCATCTTAGCAACTTTTTAAACTCTTAGAAAGATTTGATCTGTTACAGATATTATTGATCTCTGAGAAGTCCCTTGTGGCTCTTAGTTCACCAGCCAACTTGGGGTTAGATTCCAGTGGGTATAAAACAAATCCGTAGGTGAAATAGGTAAAAGATAATGCAGGTGGTATTCATTCAGTCTTATTGAGTCTATGAATTTTGAGATTCATTCATGCTGTACCATGTGTCAATATCCAATCCTTTTTATTATTGCTGAATAGTGTACCATTATAGGGATATGCTGTAATTTGTTTATCCATTTACCTGCTCATAGGCTTTGGAGTTGTTTCCAGAATTTTGCTATTTTAAATAATGTTATGAACATTGGTGAATAAGTCTTTTTGTGAATACGTATGCTCATATATCTTAAGTAATTACCTAAAAGTAGAATTCATTTTAAAAGACATTGCAATACAGTTTTCAAAGTAGTGGTTCCCAGCCTTTATATTTTCCAAGTATTATACACACATACACATACATACATATGACTATATGACTATATAAGAGAACTGTTTATCTATCCAACTATCTATTATCTATCTAACTATCTATCTATGAAAACTGATATCCAATGAGGCTCACTGTAGGGAAGATATGAAATATACTAGTAAGTACTACACAAAAATATTTATACATAAATATTATAGTTCACATACTGTCTGATAATCACTGTTATTTATATTCCTATGCAATATTTGTCTATCCTTGTGTAATCAAATGTTTTGCAAGATTCTTATGAATTTTAGAGAATTAACAGTTTGTTTAATCATTAGTTTTTTACATCAATTTTATTTATTTATTTAATATTTTTTTTATTATGGTAACATGGTTAACGAAATCCAGTAAGTTTCAGGTGTGCAATTTAGCAGTAAGGAGCACACACACACACACACACACACACACACACACAAGTAAGTCATATATATTTTGCATTGTATGTTCACCGCCCATAGTTAGATTCCTTTCTGTCTATATCACCACATATTTGACTCCTTTTACCCCATCTACCTCCTCCCCACCTACATCTGGTAACCACTGGTCTATTGTCCATGTCCATGAGTCTCTTTGTTTGTCCTGTTCATTTATTGCATTTAGGTTTATATCCCACATATAAGTGATATCATGTGGTTTTCAACTTTTTCTGTCTGGCTTATTTCACTTAGCATGATTATCTATCTCAAGGTCCATCCACGTTGTTGCAAATGGCAGTATTTCATCTCTTTGTATGGCTGAGTAATAAATATACCATTGTATATATATATACCACAGCTTCTTTATCCAATCATCTATCGTAGGACACTTTGGTTGCTTCCATTTCCTGGCCACCCTGAATAATGCTGCTGTGAACATCAGTGTGAATATAGCTTTTCGGATAAGAGTTTTCTTTCAGATAAGAGTTTTCAAGTCTTTGTGGTAAATACCCAGTAGAGATATTGCTGGATCATATGTTAGATCAATTCTTAGCTTTTTGAGGAACCTCTTTTCTGTTTTCCATAGTGGCTGTACCAATTTGCAGTTCCAATAGCAGTGTATGAGGGTTCCTTTTTTCTCCACATCCTCTCCAACACTTGTTATTGCTTGTTCTGCTGATAACAACAATTCTAACAGGTGTGAGATGGTATCTCATTGTGGCTTTGATTTGCATTTCTCTAATAGCTAGTGAAGTTGAGTATGTTTGCTGAGTATGTTTGTTGAGTATGTTTCATGTGTTTGTTGGCCATTTGTATGTCTTCTCTGGAGAAGTGTTCAGGTCCTCTGTCCATCTTTTGATTTAATTGTTTTACTGTTGTTGTTGTTATTGAGTTGTATGAGTTCTTTGTATATTTTGGATATTAGGCCCTTTTTGGAGGCGTTGCTTGCAAATATTTTTTCTCATTTGATGGTCGTCTCCTTATCTTCTCGACAGTTTCTTTTGCTGTGCAGAAGCTTTTTAGTTTGATATAGTCCCATTCATTTATTTTTTTTTTTAATTCCCTTGTCTGTGAGGTCATATTAATAAAATTCTCTCTAAATCCAAGGTCCATGCATTTAGTTCCTATGTTTTCTTCTATGGAATTTATTGCTTTGTGTCTTATATTTAAGTTCTCTGATTCATTTTGAGTTAATTTTGGTATATGGTGACAGATAGTAGTCTAGTTTTATTCTTTTGCATGTAGCATTCCAATTTTCCCCGTACCATTTATTAAAGAGCTTTCCTTTCTCCATTGTATGTTCTTGACTTCTTTGTTGAAAATTATTTGCCTATGCATAGAGGAGTTCTTTTCTGGACTCTCGATTGTGTTCCATTGGTGTGTGTGTCCGTTTTTCAGCAAGCCAATACCATGTTGTTTTGATTTTTATCACTTTGTAGTATAATTTGAAGTGTGGCAGAGTGATGCTTCCAGCCATATTCTTTTTTATAAGAATGGTTTGTTTATTTGGCATCTTTTGTGCTTCCATATAAATCCGATGATTTTTTTGTTCTATTTTTTTTTAAATGTTGTTGGGATTTTGATGGGGATTGCATTATATCTGTATGATGCTTTGGGTATTAAGGTCATTTTAACTATGTTGATTCTTACAATTTTTAGGTATTTTATTTTATTTTTGTTGCAATTGCAAGAGGAATTATTTTTTCCACTTTTCTGACAATTCATTATTAGAGTATAGGAATACTATGGGATTTTGAACATTGATTTTGTATCCAGAAACTTTACTGTATTTGCTTATTGTTTCTAGTAGTATTTGCTTATTGTTTCTAGTAGTATTTGCTTATTGTTTCTGGTATTTGCTTATTGTTTCTTCTGGAGTCATTAGGGTTTCTATATAGAGAATCATGTTATCTGCTAATAATGACAGTTTGACTTCTTCATTTCCTATTTAGATGCCTTTTATATCTTTCTCTTGCCTGATTGCACTTGCTAGGACCTCCTATGTTATATTGAATATCAGTGGTGATAGTGGACAGCCTTGCCTTGTTCCTGATATTAGATGGAAGACTTTTAATTTTTCACCATTAAGTATAATATTGGCTGAAGGTTTGTCATGTATGGCCTGCCTTTACTATGTTAAGGAACTTTCTTAACATAGTAAATTCAAATTTTTTTAGTTAAAAATGTTATAGTAAGTATTTTTGTACTTAATTCTGATGTACATTTCTAACTCAATCCTTCATACAAATGTATAACTGTAATGTCATCGGTCAGATAAAATATGCAGTTCTTAAAAATTCTATACAAAAATTCCAAAGTGTGCTGCAGGAGCTTTGGGCTCTATTCATTTCCCACAAGTGGTTGATGCAATAGTTCATAGATTGGCTCCTTTGCCTACAATTTGAAAAGAAAACAAAACTGTGTTTTTAAAGCCCTACAATATTTTTGTTTTATTTTACATTCATTTAACTAAATAAGAGCCTAAAATTTTAAAAAATAATTTCGATGTGTATTTTTGTGACTTCATATTTTTCTTTCACTCAATTTTATTTTCTGTATAAGGTATTTGTCTTCAACCATTGGAATTTATATTAATTTCATAAAATAAAATTAACTTTCTCCTATATATGACTTGAACATTTTTATTCAATTTAACTTTTTTCTTTAATTTTGTTTTTTTTTCATATATGGAAATCTAAATGCCTAATTTTTTATGGATTTATATCAATTATTTTTCCATTTAAACATTTATAATTTTATATTTCTGTATAATATTTAATAAACAAATTGTTCCATTATCTTTACTAAAATAATCTATATGTATTGCCTTATAATAGAAAACTGCATTAATAATCAAAACTTTATATACTTTATGTAGGTTATTTTAGTCTATTGTATTGAGCCTTTTATTTTTATATCAGAACCATACTGCCTACAATGTATTTTTTATTTAGAAGTACATATTTCTACCATATTTTTTCCAAAATTTTATTGACTAATTACAAATATTTATTATATAATATATGTTAATCTATAATTTTTATGAGTCAAAATTTTCATTAACTAAGTAATGAAACCAACTTTAAGTACATTTAAGGGGTTACCTATTTATAGAACATTTAATAACAGAGTTTTAGGAAAAGAATATGACATTGGATTCAAAACTGGTTTAATAACAACAGAGTAATAAAGTATGACTTTTGGGGTTTTCTTTTTCACTAAACAGAAATCACTGACATTTATAATAGATAAATATCTACTTGTTAACCTTTGCCTCTACAAAGTTGTAACATAGCTAAGGACATAAAAAATCAATTAAAAGTGTAAACCCAGTGCAGTATTGAAGGGAAAAACAGCAATCTCTTTAGCCTACTCCCTGGTCCTGCTGATTATTTTTAGTCTAAACCTATGCAGTCATATATAACCTCTAAGAATAGTTTACAGTAACAAAAGTGCTGTCCTCATTAGTTTTAGCCTATTCTTTTCTGTAGGTACAGAAAGAGTATTAACCATTATTAAAAAATACACTGAGTCATATTAAAATTTTTAAATGTTTATTAGAGCAAAAATCTATTCAGTGCCAAACTGGAAGGGGTTGGGAACACTCCACCCAGGAGCCAGGGGAAAGACTTTTATAGAGAAGAGGTAGAAACAAAGCAAGGAAATTGTTTGATTGGCTACAGATTAAGCAGCTGCCTTATTTGGAAAAACCTAGTTGACTGAGGTTGGTTGTCCTTAGGTTTTGATTTTCTTAACCTTGAAGCATTACAGGCTTAGATTTCAGTTTGTTTAGGTAGACTACTAAGTCATTAAAGCCACCTCATTCTAACATTCTCCTTGTTTAATTAGTTTAACACTATATAAGCTGTTTGTTTTTAACATATAGTATTGAGAAAAGTAAGGCCAGATTATTATTAACTTCTGTTTGTCATTATGCATATGAAATCTTAGATTGGGTTTTTAAAAGTTTCTGCGATTACTACTTCTATCCTGACATAAGAAAAATAAGCCCAAGGCATTCTCTTCATTTGATTTTATATGTAATTTCCTTAAGTGTGGGTAAATTCCTCTCAATGCAGTTTCAAAAGTTGGCTAAGGTCCATGGCCTGCCAGTGGCTTTCCAAGTGAGACTGAAGACCTAGAAGCCAGATATGGAGACAGTTTTCTGAGAGGGCATTCATTATATAGGGCATTTGTTCCACATATAAAGTAA
Organism: Pteropus alecto; assembly: GCF_000325575.1. Taxonomy (NCBI): domain Eukaryota; kingdom Metazoa; phylum Chordata; class Mammalia; order Chiroptera; family Pteropodidae; genus Pteropus; species Pteropus alecto. Next base: position 17,805,408 of record NW_006436811.1, read on the forward strand.
ATTTGTGTTCTTTATTAGTTTTCTTGTCAGAACTGATTAAATGAGAGTCATTCTCAAATATGACACCTCTGAAAGAAAAAGACAAAAAACGAATTAGGACTTTTTCTAGAAGCTAGGAAAAAGGGTACATGCTCAAGCAGCCTGTGATGTAGAGTTTATTATCTATCTCTGGTGATTTACAAAGCTATTAAAGTATAGTTTTCAAAAAGGTAAAATTGTGATTTCAATACAAATATAAAATAATATATGTCCAATATTATATTAATATCTTTAAAAATTCTTGCTTCCTCCAGCAGTTTTTTCTTTGAATATCTCCAATTTGGTGTTTCTTCTCCTTCAATGGAGATTTTAACTCTTACCTTTAAAAAGGGGGAAAAATAGTTTATGTCTTACAAAGGTGACATTGACCGGGTGCTCAAGGAGGTCCTCCTGTCTCTGTTTCTAGACTGAAAAGAAAGCTGTTTGTTTTGTCTCATTGTTTATGCTGGAATGCCAATGTAGTCTCCTGTGCAGTATATGTGACTCTATTGATTCCCCACTAGTTATTTAAAAAGCAATACGTGTTGCAAATGTGAAGGTTAATTTTATTACTTACTTATTTTATTTGTTATATTTTTTCTGGAGATAATTTATTCTATCTTTATGCAAACACAAAAACAGCATATTTTTCCTGTTACTAAGAACCTTGACATTGTTTTTAAAAACATAACAGCACTAGAATTTTTATGCTAAAGCACATTTGGCTCCTTCTACGACCTGCCTTCCATTAAATTTGTCTCCACTTTACAGTGAATAATTTTGCTTTAGCCATACACTGTAGGTGATATCAGCTCTAGTTAATTTTTTTTTTTTTTTTCTGATACCTCAAACTAGTCCCTGGGCAATCACCGTTAAGCCAATTTGGAGGAAAATAACATTTCTACAGTAATATAGGAGTTATAAAATGTCTCAATTCTCCTTAAGTTTACAGTTAGTACATTGAACATTCTGTATGATAAGGAGAAAAATCTCATAGGACTTTGTGGATAGAAATAATAAGACGTGTGAAAATTCTCTGCCAAATAGTCCATGTCCTGCATCATTTTTCAATGAATTATCCTTTGAGGTTTCATTTTAGGTTGCATTCTTCCCATTAGTTTCATTTTTTACCCTCAAGGGGGGGGGGGAGAAATGGAGAAACAGAGTGTTCTCTGTGAATTATATACCCTTAGCATATCTCTTGAACATAGGAGCAGAAAAAAATAAAAAATAAAAACTAAGTCAAGGATTTCATTTGAATAAGAATGATTTATCTACTGAGTACTGAAGGACATGAATACATTATGGGTATCATTTTGCTTTTGACTTTTATTTCTTTCTTAGTAAGTAGATGGTTTCAGAGAGTGCTTAAAAACAATTCCAAAATGGTATGATGAGACATTTATTTTTTTCAATGACATAGACTTTCATAAGAATTATATTGAGTTATACATGGGATTTTAGACTAGTATATAGTTCACATAATTACTTCTGCATTTCCAAAATTCACTGTATGGTTCTGTGCATTTTCATGTGTTAATATACTTCAATATTAATGATTGATAATTTTTTTCCTATTGATATAATTGTGAAATAAACATGGGTAGAGATTCAGGAATTAATTTTTTGAAAATGAGTTTTCCTTAGTTAATAAAACCACATATAATTAACTAGAGAAATTAAATCTGAGATAGAACTTTATAAACAAGTTTTGTGGTTATAGAATGTTATATTACTTTTCTTGTTCACATATAGAAATTGCTTTGTTTGTGCTATATACAGTTTTCTGTGTTTTAAATAACCAAAATATTTTAACGTATGTGATAACAAAAAGATTATTTATTTTAGGTTCTTTTTGGAGAATGCAGCATTTAACATAATTTGTATCTGCCTTATCTTTTTAGTGGATTTGATATTTTAAGTGCTTTAGATATTCCTGAGGCCGAGGTTTAGGATGTGGAAAAGAAAATCGCTCTAAATTCCTTAAGATAAAATAATATAATGATTAGAGAAGAGTAAAGAGACAAGATTCCTATTTCTTCTAATCTGAATTCCTGGTTAAACAATTTAAAAGTAGCAGATATTCCCCTTCTATTTTTATTTTCCTGATACTTAGCAGAGTTTTGCCATATAGAAATCCCATCATTTATGTTGTGATAAGTTATAAGAAATCACCTTATTATGTACTGAGTTTTAAAGCTGAAGGATTATAAATTTGAGAAATCAATTAAGTGACATTTTGAAAGTTAAGTTTTAAAAATGATAAAATTTACACCCCTTATCATAGTCAATGAGGCAGTCTAGGAGATATCTCTTGGATGAAGTTATAACTTCAGCAGCTGTATGTTTTCCCTCATATTTATTCTACAGTCAGACATATTTGCCTTACACTCCACAAAGGCAAGAGTCACATATAATTTTGCCGACCCTTCTTAGCTTGCCTGTGTTTTAATTTTTTTCATCATACTCTTTCTCTTCATTTTTTCCTCCAACATCTCTTTCCAATTCTAATACAACACCCAGTACCACATTAAATTTACAAAATATCTTACATTTTTCTCACATCAGACTTATGGGATATGATTATTTGAAGCAAAAGTCATTTTTTAAAATTTCCTTATGCTTTTGAAGTGCCTAGTTTTAACTCGGGTCATTTAGTAAATACTCGATACATTAATTTTTATTGGCTAATTGGCTGTGTTTGCAGCTCTCTCTGCTTATTCTCTGTTTGACCAGCAGCAGTGATGTTGGGTTTGGATTAGAAGTCAAATTTATGAGACAAAATAGTCTTTACCCAAAACTAAATTTATTTACTTTGAAGAATAAATAAGTATTAGGCACAATCACAGCATGAAGGACAATAATATAGTATAGAGATCATATAACTCATGGGCACAGATTATAATATCAGTTTCTTCCCCCCTCCCCCACTGGGGACATGGATGAGACTGGGTGGGTGCAAACTAGTGTTAAATAAAAAAAATATTTAATGACACTTATTAAAGATGCTAAGGTAGAATTTATTCAGGATCATTGCGATAGGTATAGGGACCATTGCAATGGGATTTTACAGTGGGGGAGAGAGTTGGCTAAACTTAGAATACACAGCATGGACAAGTGGGAATTTATAGCCAAGGATCAAGGTGGAGTCAATGGGTAGAAAATTACTAAGAAGAAACATCAAGAGTAGGGAGATGAGGGGGTTTTGGCTAAGCTGACCTAACAAGATTCTTACTGAAGACAGCCCAGGCTGATCAGACATTATCTGCTGAATGCTGAAGGATGAGAAACCTGATCAGATATCGAGCAAAATCAGACATGGGAAATGGGGGTTGGGGGGTCAGTTAAACTGACCTAGCACGGTTCTCACTAATACTAGATTTCACAAGGAAGCATACAGACAGACCTAGGAGAAGTTGTAGGAGCCTGACTAACATTTAGTCAAGCAAACAATCTTTGTCACTACCTCAGTTCAAGGAAGCCCTCAGGATCCCTTCTACTTTGATAACCTGCTAATCACATAGGCCCCTCATGGTACAAGCCTATTTCCCATTGTCTGGTACACTTGCATTGGATTAATCCTTATTATTTATTATTCAGTAAAAATTTTAAAAGGAAGTAGATTCGTTTGTTCTGATACATGGGAAATATAAGCAAATTATCATATCTCTTGGATATAGTGGTATAAATCTATATATTTCTTGATCTGGTGTTGCAAGGAAAATTCTACTTAAGTTCGTATGTTCACATTTACCAGAACTTAGAGAAAAGGCAATGGAATTTGATGGAAGTATTTTTTTTTCTATCAACTAAATTAATTGGAAAACTACTGACCACTATTTTTTTAATATGACCATTTAAATGAATATATTTGAAAGTATATTTAATTTGCATTTTTAATATGCTCTTTATATTCAGTCTTACAAACTGTTTTTTTAGAAAAATAAAATCGTAATAATTCATCAAGAAGTAAATATTTTAAATGGATATTTATATTTATTTATTTTATAAAATTTCACATTTTTTCTACATATATATATTTTTTAAAAACCTTATCAGTTAAGATACTTAAGAAGCTCCCTCAAGAAATCATGTTTATCCAAGATCAAAATTTAAAAACAGGTAAAACATCCTGGGCTCCACTGAAATCCATGGAGGAAAAACTTCAATGTATATAGCATTTGTACATAGATATTTCTACATATTGATAGATATCTTACCTTCACAACTTTTATAATCACTCTTGAATAAGTTCTTATCTGTACAAATTGTTTTGGAGATCCTGTTTCACTGATGCTAGAAATGACCATAGGTGCATTTTTGAATTGTAACAATAACATGTGACTAAATAGTCTTCATATCATTTATTTTTGAATAAGTAGTGATTCAGTGTCAGTTTCAATAGCAAAGGAACCCCGCATAGCCCTTTTGCGTTCTCATAGATGCTCCACCCAAAGGCAGTGGGAAGGAAAATCCTCCCAGTACTATCAAGGGACATATTTGTGCACCGTGCCTTGATGGGGATATAGAGTCAGAAGACTTGGTCGATATTGACTCATGATCAGTTTGATATGATAGAACCAGTTTGGCAGGATAATGGGAAAGAACAAGACTGAAATATTTTTGTTTGTTTGTTTATTTGTTTATAAGGAAGTTGAAAAGAATATAGATGGACTTTTAGTAAGGATATTTGTATCTGATGTAAGTGCTCAACACAAGCATCCATTACACAGGATGATTTAGATAATTTGTTAGCGATTTCATTTGTAGCTGCTTTTCAAGCTGTGATCTCATCATTGGAACAAATTAACAGAGCAAGGCACTTAATATTCAGCTACTGATGTGGGAAACTGGAAAATACTCTCCCTTCCCCTACTTTTCCCCATACATCAATTAGGAAAGACCACAAAAAGTAGTAGGTCCTTCCCAATTGCTAGAACAGCTTTATACATTCACTGCCTTAAATCAAAGCTTTATGAATACTCTGACTGTCTTCCATAATTATTACTTATGAGCCTTAAATGTTTCTATGTCACGTAGAACATCACGCTGGTCAACTACATTGTTGACATGGTGAGCTGACGTAGCAAGCATCCTAGTTGCCTTTGTAAGATCCATGCATAGAAGTAAACCACTTTCCTGACACCAAAAAAAACAGACTTTATTCACCTTATTTCAGAGAGATGTCCATACAGGAAACTGGTTACAAAGTTACTGGAGGGCCTAAGTCAGCAAAACAGTAAGGGTGAAACTGAAATTAAAAAACGAGAGAATGGAAATGTGTGTGTGTGTGTGTGTGTGTGTGTGTGTGTGTGTGTGTGTGTGTGCGTGCGGGCGCGTGCGTGTGTGTGTATTTCTGGCCTGGCTCCTACAATTGTCACTTTTTTTCATGGCAGAAGGGGTAGGTTTATCCTGGTATAGAGTGACCAGAAAAAGTGGCAGCATGGTTTCAATGGTTCTAGCTTTGTATGGAGTGGCACCTTTAAGGTGGATAGAGAATTAAATGCAGGACCATCTTCCATCTTCAATTCGTATATGCCAGCCTTGGAGCATTAGCTATTATATCTGAGTATTCCATTCTTTCTGTTTGTTTCTCTAGAATCCCCACTACATGCTTCCCTAAAGATTTTTCTGCTGATTTTTATAACAGATTTGCTGTTCCCATTCCCTTTGATTAAAACATAAATACTGCTTTGTGTTTTTCTACCCTAAACCTAGCTGAAATATTAATAATCGAATAATCAAACCAATAATGATATATAATTTTGATAAGAAATTATTAAACACTGACCACATATTCTGCTGTTTTACTGGTTTGCAAATAGGCCAATGTGACATGAGCAGAAGCATGAAGTTAAACTCTTCTTTAGTGATCCTTCCTAGCTGAGCAGGATACCCGTGCCTCAACAAGAATTCTTACAATTTGTTGTAACTACATGAAAAAAATCATTGTTAGCTGGAAAAATAATGTGCTGAATCTGATGTGATATTAGTAAACTCTCAAAGAAAAAAAAATTTAAGAAGCACCGAGATCACAATATGTATCTTTCAGTGCTATTAGCTTTTTAGCTTCATAAACATTGTTCTTAACTGAGACTAATGATCAAATTTATAGCCCAATTTAACAGTTATTCAGAAATATTCAATTTTTTCAATTTTGTTATTTTCTCTATAAGTGTAATTTTATAATTTAAGAATAAACAAGATGAAATGATTATTTAAACTAGAACTTCAGTGGCCCTGAACTGAAATTACAATAAGCAATAAATCAAGCATGTAAGTTTTCTTTTATGAAAGCAAAGGTGATGTAGGCAGTGCATATCTTTGATAAGAGGAGATGAGAAAATAAAAACTGCTGCTTTAAGCACAGCTATAACTTTTATTTTATGTAAAAAAGACTAAGGGGTAAATGATCTATGACCCTTCATAATATGCTTATTATATATATTCTTCTCACAAACTAATTTTATTATATGTTCCTATCTCTGAGATTCTAACAAATGACAGAAAAATAAGATGGAAAATTTATTGCAGAAGAGCAGATGTTATTGATTTAGAATCATTCATTTGAAAATGTTAAAATGTCAAGTTTTTAAGATTTTAATTATTTTTTTTTGTCATGTGATTTCATAAGCATACAAACCAGGTCAGGGCAAAATTAAATGTGCATTAGACTTCATTTCTATATAGGAGAAAATATTTAAATTCAGACTTCAATATAATTTTTCCCCCAACTCTGCACATGTTCTACTAAGCCTTTCCATGGCAACAGAAAGTTCTGCTTCCGTGGAGTGGTAGAGATAGCTGGATGATAATTAAGTATGTTTACTCTTCTTCCTAGTTACAAGTATGAATTATAGCCACCAGCTTCACTTGCAGATAAGTATGGTCATGTGATGTGGGTGGAAGTGATATGCACCCCTTACAGTCTGAGCCTAAGGCTCAATTCTCACTATTTTTTCCCTCCTGTGGAGCCATGAGATAGAAGCATCTTGTGTCCCTGAATCACCTCTTCCAAAGCAGCAACCATTTAAAATTTAATGCATGAGAAATAAGTTCTACTACGTCAAGATATTGAGATGCTTTACTTTATTATATTTTCTAATGTCACTCTAAACAATAAAAGGATTCAGACGTGTTTAACCCATTTAAAATTTTTCCAGCCAAAAATACAGTGATGCTTTTACTGTTTTTTTATATGTTTTATTTAAAGTGGCATTTTAAAGTTTACTATTCTTAATTAATTTTTTTTTATTATGGTGACATTGATTAACAAAATCCAATAAGTTTCAAGTGTACAATTCAATAGTAAGTCATATATATGTTGCATTGTGTATTCACTGCCCATAGTTAGATTTATTTCTGTCACCACATATTTGACCCTCTTCACCCCATCTACCTCACCCCTCTCTCCTACTCTCTGATAACCACTAGTCTACTGTCCATGCCCATGAGTCTGTATTTGTTACGTTTGTTGCTTTTAGATTTATGTCCCACATATAAGTGATACCATACGGTTTTCAACTTTTTCTGTCTAGCTTATTTCACTTAGCATGATTATCTCAAGATCCATCCATGTTGTTGTAAATGGCAGTATTTTGTCTTTTATTATGCCTAAGTAATACTCCATTGTGTATATGTACCACATCTTTGTAGGACACTGGTTTCTTCCATGTCTTGGCCACCATGAATAATGCTGCTATGAACATCGGTGTGCATATAGCTTTTCGGTAAGTATTTTCAAGTCTTTTGGGTAAATTACTGGAGGAGGGATTGCTAGATAATATGATAGATCAATTCTTAGTTTTTTGAAGAACCTCTATACTGTTTTCCATAATGGTTGTATCAATTTGCAGACCCACCAGCAGTGTATGAGGGTTCCTTTTTCTCCTCATCCTTTCCAACACTTGTTATTGCTTGTCCTGTTGGTAATAGCCATTCTAACAGGTGTGATATGGTATCTCATTGTGGTTCTGATTTGCATTTTCCTAATAGCTAGTGAAGTTGAACATCCTTTCATATGTTTGTTGGCCATTGGTATATCTTCTTGGGAGAAGTGTCTGCTCAGGTCTTCTGCCCATTTTTTAATTGGATTATTTATTTTTTGGTTGTTATTGAGTTGTATGAGTTCCTCGTGTATTTTGAATATTAGGCTCTTATCGGAGGTATTGCTTGCAAATATATTTTCCCATTTGGATGGTTGTCTCTTTGCCTTGTTGACAGTTTCTTTTTCTGTGCAGAGCATTTTAGTTTAATATAGTCTCATTAATTTATTTTTGCTGTTACTTCCCTTGCCTTTGAAGTCAAATTCATAAAATTCTCTTTAAGTCCAAGGTCCTTGAGTTTAGTACCTATGTTTTCTTCTATGCAATTTATTATTTCAGGTCTTATATTCAGGTTCTTAATCCATTTTGAGTTAATTTTGTTGTGAGGTGATAGACAACAGCCTAGTTTCAACTTTTGCAGGTGGCTTTCCAGTTTTCCCAGTACCACTTATTGAAGAGGCTTTCTTTTCTCTATTGTGTATTTTTGGCTCCTTTGTCAAAAATTATTTGCCATATAAACAAGTTGGCAGAGTGATACCTCCAGACTTGTTCTTTTTTTCTCAGGATGGCTTTGGCGATTTGGGCTCTTTTGTACTTACATACAAATCTGATTTTTTTTGTTCTATTTCTTTAAAAAGTACTGATGGGATTTTGATGTGGACTGCATTAAATCTGTATAATGCTTTCGGTAATAATGTTATTTTAACTATGTTGATTCTCCCAAGAACATGGAATATCTTCCTATTTCTTTGTGTTGTCTTCAATTTTTTTAAATATATTCTTATAGTTTTCATTATACAGGTCCTTTATTTGTTTTATTAGGTTTATTCCTAGGTTTTATTCTTTTTGTTGCAATTGCAAAAGTAGTTTTTTTTTTTCATTTCTTTTTCTGACAATTCATTATTAAAGTATAGGAATGCTATAGATTTTTGAACATTAATTAAAAAAATTGCAAGTAATTTAATGGCCCGTGATACAAAGAGACCTGTAATTACTGTCATGAATTTACATCATAGACTTTCAAAGGTAAAAAGTAAGCCAAATTCAACTAATTAGTCAGTCTAGATGTCCAACTATCATCTTGCATTTCGGACCTGGTTTTCTTGTTCCCAAGAGATTTCCTCTATCTAGTAATGCTCAAGGAATGATAAAAACTTATGGTTTTATTCAATTTATAACCCAGTAAAGAAAGTTACTGGCTTTTAAAAATACTTTTAATTTATAAGAAAATATTCTTTCTTATTAAGGAGATATCTTCTCCAAAGGAGTCATCATATGTAGTATCAACAGGTCTTTAAATGGCACTACAAAAACTTATCATGTTTTAAAGAGTTGATCAAAAAGATCATGCTTTCAAAATCAATGTTGTTCAAGTGGTTTGTTGAAACAGAATGCACAAAATTACTGAAAACATTTTTTATGATATGTGGACATTCACACACATTTTGATTATTCTGAATAAGAGCTGAAAGATACAAACAACATTTGATTCAATCTTGTAGCTTTTCAGGGCAAAATAGCATATTTGACTTTATATTCTGAAGAATGATATTTGTTATAAGATCTTAGAGTTAACTGAATTTGATTGTAATGAGTATAATATCTTTTTTATTTAATTGAATATTTTTCTTTTTAAAAACAAAACAAAACAAAACAACATTTAAGCATAAGATAACTCCACTGAGAAATAAGAACTCACACAATTTCAGATACAAGTAACAGGCTACAACTGGGAAAATTTTTCATAGAGGCTATGCATTACTTATCTATTCACTTTTTCTTGGTCAGAATTTTCAAGGTTTATTTGGAACAGATGCCGGAGGTCTCTAAAATTAAATAAAATACTCAGAAATCAGTCTCTGGGATGTATTAAAAGAGTTTTGACTTTCAATAATATTTAGCATTTTAGTTTATTTCAGAATGTTAAAAAGGCACTATTGGATCAAAATTGAAAAGAATCTGATTAAATTTGAGGAGAGATTCTCAGTAGATGAAACAATATTTACTAAGGAAAAAGAATCATTGTATGGTATGCAGAACTGGTATATATAGTTATGTGGACAAGAGCTTGCCAGAGCTATTGTTTTGACTACACAGTTTGATTTAGTTGAACAAAATTATTATGTTACTATTCCAATAATTTGTTTAACTAAATTCAATAGTGAAGTGTTGTGTTTTACTATTATAGTCATATTTTCTTAAATCTGTTATTGAATTATTAAAGGCAAAAATAGATACAAAGGAGAACTGGGAAAGAAATAAAATTCGTATATGAAGATTCAGACAAAAATGATTTTTTTACTTACATATTTTATGATTCCAAAAAAAAAATAAAATGAAATATGATTTTCCTAAGAAAAAACATCAAGACCCTTTACTCAGCTGTGATATCATCAAAAAATGAGTCGAAGTATCATGCATAAATTCGTGGGTGGATCTCTTGAGCGTGTTTTAACCAACTAAATCTGTGTAGGTTGAAGACTACTGCTCATTGCTATTAGAGAAAAGATTTAAACAGGAAATAAATATAAATTAATACAAAGAAGAGGTATAACTTACATTAGCAGTTGCTGTTCAAAGTATACCATTCTCTATTTCAAATGCAGTCTGATTTTTAGAAACTAGTGAAGAGGAGAAAACAGCAGCTCCATATGTCTTTTCCATGATGAGAAATAATTCAAATAAAAAGAAAGCACAAGGCGAATACTCTTTACTTTTTATAAAGATGTAGAAAAAAACAATTCTCTAAACTTTCTTTTTTTACAGTAAGTCAAAGATTTTAAAAATGATATCGGATAAATAGTGACAGAGCAAGATTATGACATAACGAAAAGTTTTCCATTTCTCCTTTTGAAGTATACTAATATGGAATAGATTTATTATTTAAAAGAGAGATTTCAATAACCCTACTCAGGCTTATGAAGTTTTTGTATGTAATACATGCAGAAAATTGTAAACACATACATACATGTGTTTTTTGTCATGATCTTACTGTAGCATTTAGTATATTTCCGAGAAGCTTTGTCAATGGGTAAAAATGTTTGGGAGAATGAACAAAAGAATCAATCATGCTGTATTTAAAGTGCCATTCTGGAAAATCCACTTATAATCCTTTACAGTAATTCTGATACAATCTATAAACAATGTAATATAATTTGGTTAAACAATAAAAGAGTGGGCCCTTTCTATGGAATGACTATTACTTAGAGTATCTGATAGCAAAGCCCTCAAGGGTTATCAGGAAGTGCACTGGTTTTTGTTCTGTTTCTGTCCAGACGGAATTACTGTTAGTACTTTCAGACACTTGGTTTCTTTTTCTGCCATATTATATTAGAGTTTGTTTTAAACATGTCTGAACCAAAGTATTGAGACCAAATCTTAAATGATTTCCTCTGATAATTTTTAAACTAATACAACTAGTTTCTTGGGTTTTGCAAGGATTTCAGAAAATAGTTTTCTCTGGACTTTCTACAACTTGGTATGGTAAATTTCTGGCTTAAGAAGAATGAACAACAAAGAAATTTAATTATTTATTCTTTTAAAATTATCTATTATGGAACTTTCAAAAGATATTAAAAAATAGAGGGAATATCGTGACTTTGATCCATCCAGATCTCAGCTTCAACAAATATCAATTTTCATGTTGCCTCTACATTATTAGTTTGTATCAAAAACAAACTTAAAAAGTTTTTATCATGCTGTTAATACAATTCCTTTATATTATCATATGTCTTGTCAGGGTTCACATTTACATTGTACTTGTTAGGTTTAGAATTCAAATAAGATCTATTATACTGCATTATACTAAAGTCTTTTTTAAATCTAGGTTACCACTACTTTTTTGTTAATCCTTCCTGCATTTGGAAGAAATAGTTTTAGTGCTACTGTGATTTTAGATATCTCCTAGGGAGATATATCTCCCTTTCCCCATATATACTACATAAAAATAATTAAGAATCTCCCTGGTGAAGAAACACTGTCACTGATAGAAAGTAGTCTTTTCTAGATACAACTCAGTGGAGAGGAAAAATGGTGAACACCATTGACTCTACCTACTATTTTACACATCTAAAAATAGAGGAAAATATATCTACAACTTTGCATAATTCAGTCAGCCCAACATAAATTTCAGAAATGTTTCCTTGATTCTAGGTGCAATCATTTAGTGCTAGCAGGTTAGGCAGTAATAAAAATGCCATGATTTGAGGTATTTTAAGGGGTTATCTCACTGCCAAGAATATATACCTATTGATACATGATACAGGACAAGGGAGATTTTTAATAATAATGGAATTTGTTTAACTGTTGTATTATACATTATGTTATATATTTTTAATATTTGCAGATCCACAAAACTAAAAATAGTATGTCAGCTAGATAACCAATACATTTAGAAATATGCAGAAAGATATTTTTAATCTAATAATTTAATAATTAATGTATAAAACTATTTTTTCTCAGTTTAATAGGGTTAATTTTTAGCAGGCTATGTGAGTCTGTGACAATTCAATTAAAACAGGACAATCAGATGCCATACTCAAAGTTCTACCTAAGAAGATATTTTCTTTCACTGCTGTGTATCAGGAACATTTTCAATTAGAATGTTAATACTACACCACATGTTTTCATTGATGCCAGCATATTAATCAACACCATCTGTAATTATTTTTTTTCCCTTCCTAAATACATTGGTTTGAGAAATTGTCCGTGAGCCCATTGCTGTGGAATGAAGTAAAGGAGATATATAGCAAGATCAGATGTACTGGGAGCCTTAGCCGTATGCTAAGTAACATGCCATGTAATTTATTTTTATCATGATTACCTAATCAAACATGGTTGTGTATATGCTATTTTCCACTTCAAGAGGGATCATGCTTGTGCATGACCAATTTTTTAGCATGTTGGATCAGATAGGATCCAAATTAAAATCAGAAGTTTATTTGATTCTATGATTAATATATATTTTCTACTAGATTCCAATAATAAGACAGGACCTAGTTTTTGAAACTGTAGTAAAAGAACATGGCCTTTCTCCAAAACTCTAGAAGTCTGTTTAGTGCTTCTCTTATTAAGGCTCTACAGTGGTTCTTTTCAACACTATATTTGTCAAAGATACATAGATTATATCTGAATCTCTTTCATCATGAAGGAAAGTCACAAAATAGCTTTTGTAGCAGCCAGAAGTCGATACAGGGCCTTCTCTTGCCCTGAGTGCTACTCAAAATGGCAGGTTAATACTTTGCTCATTAATGAGCCATAGAAATACACTCATATATGAGTGTTATTACCTCTAAAATTAAAAATAATTTCATTAACAATTGTTTCCTTTTTTAGTCATAATCACTGCAATATGTAAAAACTGTCTTTCATTTTAGAGGGTCTATCTTGTCAAGTCCTCTGGACAGGTATTTCACCAGGTCACTCATGAATATCATGTCTTTCTCTCCTGTTATCTGACATGTATGTGTCATACTAAGGCATCTCATAGACTTTTTTTTTTTAAGTAGCTCCAATAAACATGATTTTATAAATTTAATTGACCACTGTGATTGTCTTCCAGTTATAATTAAGATCTTGGTGAACATGATTAGTGGAACTCAAAGTAAGGTCCAAGGTCTAACACTGTTTTGAAAACTGTTACTGTCCCATGATGAGATAAGTACATACATTGAAAGTAAGCTTTTATTTATGCCAGTACAGACCGATATAAATTCACAGATTAGGCATCAGTGTAACACTGGAGAGATTATGGATGAGGGGAGTTCACATGGCTCTGACGCAAGACCATGAAATTGCACTGTCTTCCTAGCCAGATGATAGCAAACAACTTATGGTGATGCATGTAAATTGTTATAGAGAAGTATTTGCCAAATCAGTAGCTGCAAACCAAGTTCTGTGTAAAATTAGTTCCACATGAGATAACATCTGGAATAGTGTTTGCAACTGGACCTACCATCTGATTAAGATTATTATAATCCACAATTTATTGTTAGAATTCATCCACCTTTGTATAAGAAATGCAACCAAGTTAAATAGAAATGTGGTAAAGATCTTCATCTTTGCATTTTCCAAATTTTTAATTGTACTAATTTCTGCATTTCTCTAAACTATATCCTATTCATTCATTTCATTTTCTTGATAAGAGTAATTTATAGAATTAATACAGTAAAGCTAGGATGAACATTTAATTTGTTGTACACACCTGGAAACTTTTCTGAATAAAAAGGTTGTGGTAATTTCATCTAGACAGTAGGGGTAAACTGAGTTTGGCCATATCGTATGAAAAATGAAAAATGTCCTTTAATCTATAGGTCTAGGAACCAATGTTGGGATTCTGGCAGCCATAAATTATGCCTGTTACAACTATGCATTTAAGAACTGATGAGATAATTACCCGGTGGGTATGCAAGTCCACTGTACCACTTTGAGATGGCCTGATGTCTAAGCTTCTTTTATCTTCTGACTATCATAGGCGTGTGTTATTTTTGAAAATTGCACTTTATTAATATCTATATATCCTCAAAAGTTTTGAACAATTTCCATTTGCTAATAGTCTGTCACCTTTATAAATGGTCTCAGTCCCTTTAGAAATAGCCCGGGAATCACAAATACAGTTTGTGTTTGTCAACGTTGGTGGTCTTTCTATAAGGAAACCTAGCCTCTCATTGAATCAAGGGATTACAGAATTTTGAATAAACTAAGGTATAGAAATTTCTTAAGACTTGATTATTCTCCATTGTGACAATACAAATAAAGTTTCTCTCAAGCTGAAGATATTTTCTGTAATATATATTAAATAATATTTTAATATACTGACTTCATATTTTATTGCTAGTAATACATCATCATTAGTTGCCTATTGCAAAGACAGTATCAATTGAAGTTTTTTGATTGCTACTTAATTCTTGCTGACTATTTTATTTATGCTTACTTTTTTAAAAATTATTTATTATTAAGTACTAATTTTTGGTGTCTGTTTCTCCGGATGTAATTATACTCATGTAAATCATGTCAGCCATCTCAGTGATGCCTGTCTCATCATCCTTTATGATCTTTACACCATCTACAGCAGAATTTTTGAGGATGGTGTCACAGCCCTCATTAATGCATCTTAAGCTATAATGATGTGAGTATACTCATGTCCTGTTAGAGGATATATCAGGCAGATGGGTGTGCCAGTAGCTCACAATAAATACGCTCCAGCATTTCTACCTTCCTAAACCTATGGGATTTTTCTTTTTCATTATTCTAGAACATTTTTACTATTTCAGCCTAATTGGATCAAGTCAACATAATTTAAGATCAAGTTTAAATCAATGTTTCAAACTGTTTGAGTCACCTCCAACTATACAAGCTAGCCTTTTCAATCCCAAACCAAAGTATATTAAGTATAGCCAAATCAATAGATTCAACCTGTTCTAATATTATATTATTTTATTATTAGACTAACATTCTTAGAATTCATTCATGAAATGTACCCAGGTTTCTGCTGATATGAATTAACTAAATGTTCCAATATTTTGCAGCCTCAGCTCTCTCTATGGATTTAGACATGGGGGCTTGTTTCTCTGGACCTCACTGGAATTGACCTTATTTTATATCTATGGCAGCAAGTTGATAAGGAGGCAGGTCTTACAAAAACAGGCATCCCTTATTTAAAAAAAATCAAATTTGGGAAGTTTTCAGCCATTTTCAATTATTATTTTGTCTTTTTCTCTTTTTTTCTCTCTGCTACTCTCACAGATCTTAGGCTCTGTTTATTTTTTTCACTCCTTTTTTCTTTCTGTTTTCAGATTGTATGTTTCTATTAGTATATATTTGTTATTATCTTTGCCTGCCTCATAACTTCACCATTGATGGTGGTGGTGAACACTGGACATTTTAGATCATACATTAAGCAATTCTGAATTATGAGCCACTGGGAGTGGTATTTGTGTGTTTGTTAATTTTTCAGTGATTTGTGTGGACTAATTCAATAGAATCTTTTTTCCTGCAGTGTGAGGCCAATGATGTTGCTCTTTGTCTCTTTTTGTTTTTATTTCTTGTTTTAATTTTTTAAGTCTGGCTTCCTAAAGGACACTTCTGGAGCAGTATAACTTAGTGACTTGCTAACGAATGGTCACGGGTTGTGTTTTATAACCTTGAGCCAGTATGGCTCTCATTCTTTGTGATGGCTCTGTGAATGGTTGGGGAACTCATTTAAAGTTTAGGCACTTTAGAAGTCTTCCCAGTTTTCACATTCTTCTCTTGAAGCTGTCATGTTCATCCAGTGACTTATAGGTAGTTGGAGCCCTCTCTAGGTCTCCTGAGCACATGTGTGCCGCCTTGTACCTGTGCTCAGACTTCCAGAGCACTAAGAACATCTTGGAGCTTATCAAAGCCCACTGTGTCTCATTATCCAGATTTTCCTGTTGTGTTTTTGCGGCTTGGCTAAGTTTTTGCTTTTATATTTACAAATACTTGACCTAACTAGTATCGCAATTTTAGGCAGATGGATGTTGGCTTTCCCTGATTGTTTACACTGAGATTGCCAACTGTTTTTGACATTTCCTGTTTGTCTCTCAATTCTGCCAGCCCTTCAAGCAGGACGACAGAATTTGATGGCCTGCACATCCCTGGTATAACTAATGTGCTATCATGCTTAGTGGGTGAACAGCAGCAGACATTGGCTAAAATATCATAAGATCTCACTGTTTTCACCAGGGTTCAGTAATCTCTTTTTCACTCACCCTGCCCTAAGCATGAGGGGATTTTGCTCCAATATTCTGTGGGATACTAATGGTACTCCTAGAGGTAAATCTCACAGTATTATAGGGGACTAGTTTTTAACTCTCAGACTTGTCCATGCTGAGCCTCTTGCAATTCATCAATTGCAGTTCCCAGCACTGGTTCTGAAGGTGAGTCTCTGTGCTGGTAAGCCATGACTGTATTCACAGGGCAGCTGTTTGCCCTGTGTCCTTCCCTTTATTGTGGAGTTAAGAGAATTATTGGTTTTTCAGTATGCTTTATTTTCTACTTGTTGTTAGGACAGAATGGTGACTTCCAAGATTCTTACATTCGGAACAGGAAACTGGAAGCTTCCAATAGTATTCCTTGGATAAATAACAATCAATTTGTTCCATGCTGTATGCTTTTGTTCAGTTTATAGGTTCCAGCAATGGTTATTTTGAACGTTTTCTTTAGTTTACTGTTGCTATTAAGATAATGATATACTAGTGTTCTAGTGAATATTTTCTCTCATACAATATATATTTCAACTTTAGAATTCTGATTCAGGTCTAATGCACATTTTGTGTTTCTACTAAACATCTTGACATAGAGGATAAAGTTCTAATAAATGTTTTAATTAAGTTCTAATAAGCTTTGTCTCATAATTTAAGTTTGAGGTTGAATTTATTGATTTATATTTGTCCTATTATCTTTTTCCTATTCTTTGCATGACTAATAGATTTTATTAGATGCCAAACTTTGTGAATATTACCTTCATATGTGCTGGACCATTTTTAATCTTATATTCTGAACATTCTTTCTGCTATGTAGTTAAGGTACTTGTAAATAGTTTGGTACGTCCAGGTCTTACTTTTAATATTTGGTAGGTGAGACTTGGCCATGCTCAGTCTAGGGCTAGTTATTTCTCGCTCCTGAGGTAGAATATTCCTTTGTGTAGTCTATCCAGTATTCTCTGAATCAGAGTTTATTTCTGGCTCTGAGTGCCAGACACTATTACCACTAATATTTTGGAGTGCCTTTTTTTTTTTTTTCTTTTATCTTGATATTCCACCTTGTTGCCTAGGTCTCTCCAGACTCTCAGATTTCTCTCTTCATCTCCGGGAGTCCACCAGGCATTGCATAGACTCCTCTGCCTTGAACCATGAACTAGAACCTCTCAAGAGAATTAGCTGGGAAAACATATGGCTCAGCTAATTTTCCTGTCTCTAAGAGTTCATAGTTCTTTGTTGCCTTCTGTTCAGTGTTTTGAAAATTATTTCATTTATTTTTTTCTCTTTGCTGCTTATATACAGAAAGAGGTGGAAGTTCCTATATTTTTCAAATCTAAGTAAATTTTTGCTAAGTAAATTAAAGTTGATTTTAATTGATAAGGAATCTAATGAACACTTATATAAGCAAAGAATAATAAAACTGACAACTAAAAATTTTCAAGGTCTTATTCTTTTAAATTAAGCAGATAAAACAATTTATTTCATAGACACACAATTGTTCAGGGCCAACTTATCCATTAGGCAGAGTGGTTAGGGCCTATGATAATTTTAGGGGCCCACAGAAATGCTTTAATATCTGTTAAAATCTAAAGGAAACATGAATGAAATTTTAGGTTGAAAAAATATCTCAATGTAATCTTAATGTATTTGTCATTAAACTAGTAAAGCTATAAAATATAAATTTTATCTTTTTTTTTTTTTAATGGAAAAAGGAGATCATAAAGACAAAAATGCCCATGGCCTGTGAAAACCACAATGAAGCCCTCTACTAACTTCTTGCTCTTCTCCATTGTTTATTGTAGAACTTGGCACTTTATGCACTTTCTTTCTACTCAGAGACAACTTATTTAAATTGATTTCAATGGTCAAGTGGATAAACTATTCAACATCCTAATCTCTCATTTGCCTGATATTTGTTTCAATACTAGTGGTATTCGATGTCAGTATACCTCCAGAACCCATTCTCATAATCATAACCTACACCTTGGCATTATTCAGAAACACTCCACAGTTCTTCATTCTTAGACTATTATTTTTGATTACTCTAGTCATGTAATTTTGTTATTTATACTGTTCTTCAACCGCTAGTTCCTTGATTTCAGTCATTAATCTCAATTCACTTTGTTTTCATTTCTTTCGTTAAACTATTTTCTATATCTTCAACTATTTTTCTACAAATATGTTCAACTATTATATATATTTTCTAAATCACTGCAATTATTTGCCTACTTTTATCTTTTGCCAAGGCCTGTAAGTGCCGTTAGAAAAAATAACTCATATAGATTGATGTCAGTACATATTTTTGGTGTCCCACTTTAACTGATCCTTCAAAACTATTTTAAATTTGTCTACAGCCATGCTACCCTGAACAAGCCTGATCCTGTCTGATCCCTGAAGTTAAGCAGGCTTGGATCTGGTTAGTACTTGGATGGGAAACCACCTAGGAAGACCAGGTGATGCAGGCATAAAAAATAAAAAAAAGAAAAATAAGGGATTGTAAGCTGACAAAGTCCTTGCAATATGTGAGGTCAACCAAGGGTTGCCTCACCTAAAACAAAACAAAACAAAACAAAAAAAAACTATCTTAAAGTCATAACGATTCTCTAATCTCATCTCACATTTACTCCATAGGGCATTAGAAAATTTCTCCAATCTAGATACTAAAACTCTGCCACACCCTTTTTCAAATTCAGCAGATGAGGAAGGTGATTTAAATGATCAAGTAGGAAGCTCCTCAGCTTCTTGATCCACATCTGCATTTGTAACAGCATTTGCATATGTGCCTTCTTTCCCGTAAACATAGAAGCCATACCCTTTTTCTTACTTAAAATCAGTGCCTCCATGAGTAAACTTAATGAGGTTTTGAAGAACTTAAATAATGCTTATGAAACTTTAGTGTACATACAAATCACTGTGAATCTTGCGAAGAATATAGATCTTGGGTGATGCCTCAGATTCTGTGTCTCTAATGAGCTTGAGGATGATGCTTATGCTTCTCGTCCATAGAACACATATTTAAAAATAGCTTAATATGTTTTGTCCTACTAATTAACCTTTTTAAACTCTTTCACTGTTTCTTTCTACTTTATTTTTACATATGAATTGAAACACAAACTGTCATCTTACAACTTAGAAAAATATTTCGCCTCATGACAACTCTACTTAATTATTATCTATTTCATCCCTTTCCCAGTAAACTTTATATAAGTGGAATCTATCATTTTCCTTCATATTTCTTGCTTCTTAGTTATTTTTCATTATATTGCAGTCTGGTTTCTATTTGAATGATTCTGCTGAAACTGGTATTGATCTAATTTCTAAAGAACTTAAAAATTCTAACCCAATGGATAATTTTCATCCATTTTCTTATTTTCATTGTTACTATATTTAATTGTTGATATTGTTGCCCACTCTTCCTTTCTGGGTATTTTCTATGTTTCCTCTAATTCTATTTGACCATGCTACGATTTTATTTATCTTTTGGGCACTACTATTCTGCCGATTTTCCTGTTTTTAGTTTTTAATTAACCCTTGTCTCCCTTTGAATATCATTCCAAGGTGACAGTCATATGCATTTTAGTTACTATCTGTATGTTTAATTTTTCTCATATTTTTATCTGTAGTTAATATCTATTTTCTTTACTGTAAATCCATAAAATAAACTACCTACTGAAGAAATACATTTGAACAGTTCCTGATGGACTCCATCTTAACAAATGCCAAGCTGAACTTATCCTCTCCCACCAAATCTTTTTTTATTTTTTTGTGCTTCCCATCTCAGAGAATACACAAACTGGAAATTTAAACCTCACCATTTACAACTCTAGCTATCATTATTTCAAAGACAGCCAATCGGTTATCAAGTTCCATTGATTCTATCTCCTAATTATTTGTTAAATGCATTCACTTTTGTGCATACCACCAGACATCTATTCATTTGCATCACCATTATTATTTTTTCACTTGGCTTCGCATAACCATTTCGAACTCTTTTTACTGCTGTTCTTTTGTCTGGCAATATATATACTTAGTGAAGACACAAAAATGTTTCTAAAATGCAAATATCTCCATTTCACTTGTCTGCCTAATAGTGCTTAAGAGCTTCTGTTACCCTCCAGAAAAAGTACAAACATTTTAGTGTGCTATATATATATTCTTTTACAAACTTACCCATGTGTATCTTTACAGTCTTTTATAGACTACTATTACTTTGTGTTAAATTTACTGTGACTTTCATACTACTCTCCAAATGTGTCACTCTTTATCTTTCTTTCTGGTGACTACTGTGCTACTCTCTCTTCCAGTAACTCTCTTTTATTCTTTTACTTATAAGACAAATTCCTCTCATCCTTAAGAGCCTCTGAAATACCAACAAACACATTGTGCTGTCTCTTCTTCCTCTGTTTCCCCATAGTCCCAAGAATACACTTATTATAACATGTTTTACATAGTGATGCTATTGCATTTTACTTGTTTGTAGCTCTTCTGTAAACTTTTTGAGAACGGGGAATATTATGTAACATTCTAATCATGGCTAGCATAGTGAAACCTATAAAAAGTATGAGTTAAATTCCTTTTGTAAAGAAAAGATAAAGGAAAGAAGTTCTCCAATAAAATGTTATCTCTAATGAGTGTTAATGTGGTTTTGTTATATCCACTGAGTCCGGAGCTATTTTCTCTATTCATCAAGTCAGTATTAGAATACATAAATCCAAATTATTGCCAAAAGTTCTGAATTCATTCCTTACATATCACCTACAGTATTACTATATATTCAGCAAAAAAATAGATTGGAGAATTCTTAAAATAATAGCCTAGAATCAAGATTAAAAATATACTTTTGGAATAAAATATAGAAAAAATATGAAAAGGTAATATTTGTCAGCTTTATTAATAATCAAACATTCTTCATTAATTGTTTATACACAGCCATTTACCAGTGCTTTGATATCACAGTTAACCAATGGTTCTTTTTAAACTTTATAAAAATGGAAACACAGAATGTGCTGTTTTATAGCTGGCTTCTCATTCAGCGTTATATCCATGGCTTCATCTATTAGGTGTATATCACAATTTTTAGTTTATTTTCGTACTGTATGGTACTGTAAGGATTATATTCTATAAACATAACACGTTTTCTTTAGCCATTATACTATTCTTTAACATTTAACTTCTTTTTATTTTGTGTTCCTAGATATTGACTATAACAACAATACTATTATGAACATGCTAGTATGTGTGTTCACATATTCATAATAGTATTGTTCATAATAGTATATATTTAATATTTTCTTGCATACGACAAACTTGCTAAATTCAATTATCATTTAATGCATCTATTAGATGAGTTCTTAATGTCTCTTTTTATTTATATTATCCTGAAAACAAACATGAGATTTCTGAATATGGAGTCAGACTTATTATTACCTGTCTTAATAATCTCATTAATTCCCTAAGCCCCGTTCTTTCTTTTTAGGGCAACCCAATGAGAGCTAGAGAGTTAATACTGCACATTGCAAAAAGGGATTTCTTATACCTAATGAGTGTTAATGAATACTTTTTCTTCCTGGTTAGGGAAATTTGCTACCCCTACTGAGTCATTCTTCTTTTTCTCAAACCAAAGACCCAATGCTTTCTATCAGATATTTTATCAAAACTACTTTATAGTCCAGTATTCATGATTTTAATCAATCGTTTTTTATATTCTCTTTGGCATACACAGTAGATCATTTATTTTACTAACTAGATTTTGATATTAATCTCTCTTACTACTACTACTTATTTAATTTTCTAGAAATTTCTTATTTTTCTGTCTAATGATAGACTTTAGTGTAAATTTGAGTGGTACCATAACTTTTGCAATGGATAGATGCATCTATTTATTCTATCACTATGTTTTATTTGTGTCTGCTATATTGTACTTGAAATTGAACTACTTTTGCAAAATATAAAGAAAAAAATATTTAAAACCCTCACAGATTGATGCGTAAGTACAAATTATCTCTTTATCTCTCTATTTTAATCTGACTTTAAATTTATATCATAAATGATTCTTTCTAAATCTCCAATAATTTTAATGCATTTAATTAAACTGTTTTATACAATGAAAACGTGCAAAAGACCAAATGATATATGTTAATTTTCAGTTGCTTTTAAAGATACAGAGATACTACATTAGATAGTTTGACTTTGAAATAACATACAATTGATTTTTTTCTCTATTTGATTTGGATATGATGACATAAAATATTTTAATACTAAAATTGATAACTTGTCTAACTGTATTCTATCAGTCGATAGAGATTGAAGAAGAATGTAATGACATGTGGCATATCATTGAGGACATTACAATTAATTAAACAAACTAAAGTGTTTGGATTTAATCTATGTTTCAAACAATAGAATTGTCACTTATTAGTGACAATAGAATTAATTATTCTGTGAAAAGTTAAGGAAGCTCTATAAATAAACAGTTACTAGCAAAAATTATTTTCCTCTCCTGTAGTTCATGGTATATTAGATTATTACATAAGATCAACAAGTACTGTTACATATCCTGCGAAAAGAAGTAGAGAATTTGTTCAAAATAATGAAATTTTCATAAGATTATTTAATGTAAATATCTGTTACATGCCTAGCTCTTTTGTGATTGTCATCTGAGGGAAAACTACTTATGAATTTTTAAATGTCAAAAATACATATTAATTTGTTAAGACATAGAATTTAAAGGAGTCTAATATATTAAGCTTTATATTTTCTCAATATTTTCACATTTTAATATATATGTAAATAAAATATGGAGTTTCTAATATCTTTTTTCTGTATCACATCAGCTGTCTACTTTTGAATATATTTCATTATTAAACACAAGTACATATAAATATAACTTATGATTAAATACGATAGCAAATTTTATTTTACCACATGATCAATTATTATTGAAATCATGTGTTTGCAGATTTTTGTTTCTTCTAACAGTTATTAACTTTTAACCTAATTCGAAATGATTTAAAAAATGTAATTTTAAAAAGAATAGTAATATAATGACCATGATGTTGCTATTGTGCAAAGAGCCATTCTTTACTAATTTTATATGTAGCATATACATTTATTTGTTTGTGCAACAAATAAAAAGATTTTGCATGTAGAGATCTTTAGCTAAGTAAGTTAATAGACACTGTAAATTAAATTCAGAGCAAGTCTAACCAGTAAACAAGATCTGCAGCCCATTCCAGGTAAAGTCCTGCTGACAGTCACTTAGTGACTTCTGAATAAAGCTAAAACAAATACCCTCATTAAAATCATGGATAAACAATGGCTTACAGAGTACTAACATATAAAAAAGCTTCTACTGAAAGGTTCAAAAGGGTTGGACATATTGAATTTTAATTGATTAGGCATCAGTTATTTCCTTAAGGACTCACACCTTTAAGTCTTCATTTGTAGAACTATCTGAGACCACTCTATGTTCTTTTCTATTTTGCTGAAAAACTTACACACATTTCTCTTCCTTCCAGATAATGTGGTAAAATAATATATTTTTGATAAAATTTTTATTTTTAAATTATTTTGTGTTACTTTTCTATAGAAGTGAATATGCCTGTTATATTTTTATGGATTTTTGTTATTGTCATGTACTCTTGGGAAATAAACTTTATAACAGTTAAGACAATTATTAATATTTCTGCCAGTCATATGTTAGAATGTAATTTATTTTAAAGGAATGTCCTCTACATATCCATGAAGTAATTATTCTCCATATTTTCTTATATTTAAGTCATCTAAATATAAATGCTATATTAAGAAATAAATTAATTCCGTGACACAGTGTGTAGATCAATAGAGTGAGAAGTAGTCAATTGCCCAGACTGCTTTTAAGAGCAGTCGCAAATTTTAAAAATGCAAAGGGCTTCGACTTCCAATCCCAGTGAAACTGCATGTGTTACTGATTTAAGTTTAGTTTTAGATACCTTGGATGTAACATCTTCAAATGGGATGATAAATATGCATATACCTTTAACGTTCACATAAATTAAATTTTCTTTGTCCCTAGAGATAACTTATTATTTTCAAAATACATAATTATTCTAAATGTGAATATTTTCATCCCATCCCTGTGATGTTTTAATGAAACAGATTGCCGGACATGTTCAGAGTTAAATTAAGAATACTCAGTTTTAGAGTCAAATTAAGACTATTCTTGAGTTCTTAGCATATTATGCCTGGTCGGCCATCACATATTTCACTTATTTGTTCTTTCACGATGATACCTGTTGGTTACACTCCTCCCTTCTTTAAGAATAACACATAATGGACAACCTTGAATATGTAATCCTATAAATGTTCGTGATGACTTTTTTGAGATGCACACTCAGGAGTAGGCTATTTGGTTCAGGAATCAACACATTTATTTCCACTAATTACCGTATTTTTTCTTCTTAAAGTTCCACATTGTTCACAGTGCTACCTACAGTTATAAAAATTCTTGTTTTCTCACATTCTTAGAAATTCTTGTTTTATTACTTTCTTAATTACACATTTTAATATGTATTTTTTACCTTTGTCATTTTATTGACATAGTGGTATTCTAATTTTTAAATATCTCATAGACACAGTTGCCTATTTGTATATGTCTGTTTCAGAGTTTAATTTGCCGTTACATATATGTCATGTGAATTATAGAATGAATTTGAAGAATTTCTTAGAAAATAAAACCAGAATTTGAATTGGGATTTTATTGAATTGGTGGATTTGGAGGGGGATGTTAAATATTCATTTAATATTTTTCTGTCGCTAAGCATTGAATATTCAAATATTATTTAATTTCATTATACACATTAAAATTTTTTGACATAAAAATCATATTCATTCTTTTAGTTTGATTTCTACATATTTTATAGATTAAACCATTGCATTGAATAGTAGTTTTTTTTTTTTTTTCTGTAGCTTACAGTTGTTGATATTTTTGCTGTTGATTTTTTTTTTATGTATTTTTATATCTGGCCATCATGTTGAATTCAATTAATTTTGATAACTTGTCTATTTTTCATGGCATTTCTATGTATGATCATATTATTTGCAAATATTGGTATTTTGATCCCTTCTCTTCTGATTTCTCTTTTACTTACCTTATGACATTGTTTGGGTGATTCAATCATATGTAGTTTCCAAGCCTTTTCTTTTGGAATGGTAAGTTTATTCAGAAAAAGATTATGCAGTCTTCTATCTATAAAAACAAGCACACAAACAAACACATGCACACATAAGCAGACAGCTGAGATCATCAAATTTCAGTATATGCATTGTCAGACAATTCCTTTATTTTCAATAAGTTATGGCACCTCATGTATTATTACTGTTTATCTTTTACTTTTTGTCTACCCAGTTTTCTCTTATCAGGGGATCTGTTATTACCTAATTCCTAAAACTTTTTGAAGTTCTTCCAGGTGGATCAATTTATTTATGGGCTTCCTCCATTGACAGTTAAAATTTTGGGTTTAATTTAAATACTTTAACATTTTCTACTTGCCTCTTGGCTTGTAACTTGTATACACACACATATACACATATATATGCATTATATATATATTTGTTAAATTTAGTGAAGTGACATTGATTAATAAAATTTTATAGGTTTCAAGTTTACAGTTCAGTAATATATCATCTCTATATTACATTGTGTGTTCACCATCTAAAGTCAAATCACCTGTCACTATGTAGTTGACCCTCTTTACCCTTTCTGTATGCCCCCTCCCCGCTTTCTCTCTGGTAACTACCATACTGTTGTCTGTGTCTATGTGTTTATATGTGTTTGTCTTGTTTGTTCATTTGTTGCTTTCAGTTTTATATCCCACACATGAATAAAATTATATGGTTCTTGACTTATTCTATCTGAATTATTTCACTTATATACCAGTTTACGTTCCCAAAAGCAGTAGATACATGTTTCTTTTTCTTTACAACCTCTTCAACACTTGTCATTTCTAGTCTTGTTGATAATAGTCTTTCTAATGAGTATGAGGTAGTATATCATTGTAATTTTGATTTGCATTTACCTAATAGCAGTGAAGTTGAGCATCTTTTTACATATCCGTTGGCCATTTGTATGTCTTCTTGGGAGAAGTATCAGTTCAGATCCTTTGCACATTTTTTGAGTTCTTTATATATTTTGGATATTAGCATCTTATTGGAGGTGTTGTTTACAAATACCTTCTCCCATTTGGTTGGTTTGTTTTCTTGACAGTTTCTTTTGCTGCACAGGCTTCCTTTCAGTTTAATGTAGTACAATTTTTTTTTTTTTTTTTTTTTTTTGCTTTTACTTTCCTTGTCTTTGAGGTCAAATTCATAAAATTCTTTCTAAGGCCAAGGCCCACAAGTTTATTCTATGTATTTTATTGGTTTAAGTCTTAGATTTAGGTCTTTAATCTATTTTGAGTTTATTTTTTTATGGTGACAAATAGCAGTCTAGTTTTATTCTTTTGCATGTGGCTTTCTAATTTTCCCAGTACCATGTATTAAGCGGGCTTTTTTTCTCTATTGTATGTTTGCTGCTCCTTTGACAAAAAATATTTACACATATATATGTGTGCTTATTGCTGAGCTCTCAATCTGTTCCATTGGTCTATGTGTCTATCCTCCCAACCCCCGGAATGCCATGCTGTTTTGAGTATTGTCACTTTGTAGTATAATTTGAAGTCATGGAGTATGATATCACCAGCTTTATTCTTTTATTCTCAGGATTGTTTTAGCTATTTGTGGTCTTTTGTGATTCCATACAAATCTGATGAGGTTTTTATTCTATTTGTCATTGGGATTTTGATGGGGATTGCATTAAATCTATGTATTGCTTTGGGTAATATGGCTGTTTTAACTATGTTGATTTTTTTTAGTCCATGAACAGAGTGCTTTCCATTTATTTGTTTCTTCTTCAATATCTTTTAATAATGTCTTGTAGTTTTCAGTGTCTAGGTTCTTCATATCTCTTAGGTTTATTCTTAGGTATTTTTTAAAATTGTTTCAATTACAAAAGGAATTTTTATTTATTTATTTATTTCTGAAATTTAATTGTTAATGTATAGGAATACAATAGGTTTTTGTACATTGATTATGTATCCTGCAACTTTATTATTTCTAATAAATTTTTGGTGGAGCCTTTGAAAAGATTAATAAAATTGACAAACCTCTAGCTAGATTTACTATGAAAAAAAGAGAAAAGACAAACAAAATTAGCAATAAAAGAGATGTTATGACGGATACCATAACACAACAAAGGATCATACAAGAATACTGTGAAAAACTATATGCCACCAAATTCAGTAACCTAGAGTATATGGACAAGTTCTTAGAAATATATAACCTTCTCATACTGAATCAAAAAGAACTGGAAAATCTAAATAGACCTATCAACACTAAGGAAATTGAAACAGTCCTCAAAAACCTCCTAAAAAGTAAAAGTCCAGGACCATATGGTTTCACTAATGAATTCTACCAAACATTCAAATAAGATTTAATACATATCTTTTTCAAACTCTTCCACAAAATTGAAGATGATTTATGAGGCCAGCATTCCCTTGATAGCAAAACCTGTCAAGGATGGCCCCCCAAAAGAAAACTACAGACCAATATCTCTGATGAATACAGATGTAAAAGTCCTAAACAAAATACTAGAAATTGAATACAACAATGAATTAAAAAGATAATACCTCATGATCAAGTGGAGTCCATTCCAGGAGTACAAGAAAGGTTCACTACATACAAATTGATCAATGGGATACACCACATTAACAAAATAAAGAATAAAAATCATCATATTACTGGATGCAAAAACAAAGCATTTGACAAGATACAACATCCATTTATGATTAAAACGCTCAATAAAATGGATATATAAGGAAAATACCTCAACATAATAAAGGCCATATATGATATACCCTCACCTAATATCATCATATTCAATGGTGAAATACTGAAAGCTAAGATCAGGACAAGGCAATGATTCCCACTCTCATTATTCTTATTCAACACAGTACTGGAAGTCCTAGTTGGACCAAGCAGGCAAGAAAATGAAATAAAAGGCATCCAAATTGGGAATGAATATGTCAAGTTTTCACTTTTTGCAAACGACATGATTCTTTATGTAGAAAGCCCTAAAGACTCCACTGAAATATATTTACTGTCTACTATTGTTTTTGACCTTGAAGGTAAAAACAAACTAGAGATGTTATTGTCAGTTAATTATTCATAATTGAATAGAATTAACTAGTTTTCAATCCACCATTTAGATAAGAATTTATCTAAACTAGACCTCTTGGGCCTTGGTTTTCCTACATTACCAGAATCATTAATTAAGCAGAAAAGTTATTGCAGAGACCCCACATATCACCTGTGGAAATCATAGTACAGTCCTTAAAATGAAGATTACTATAATTATAGGGTAGATATTTTAAGTATATAAGCAAATACATGTTAGAAATTCATAATTTCGCTTACTCTCTGTATTTCTACTCTGAAGCTTTAAGGGGAAGCTCAGAATATTTTCCTAAATTCTAATAAAAATACTCTAAAATTATTAGTTTTGTAAATAATGTCAAAGGAGGCTAATAATGACCATATTAACCATAATACATTTTACTCTTTATTGTAGTTGGTATAATAAAATATTCCTGAATCAATGTTTCTTGAGACTTTTTTGTATTTTTAATTATAAAAGTAATGTATTTTCACTTAACAAATCAAAAAATGTAAAACTACATGATATTGAAAAGTAATAATCTCCCTTCATGTGTCACTACTCTTGATTATCTAATGTTTAGAATTTGCTCTATATTTTTCACACCCTTCTCTATATCATCTAAACATATACAAATATATATGAGCAAATATATAAATATATATAAGCATATGAGAAATTCAAAATATAAGGCAAGTGTGTAGTTTTACATACACATATATGTGCACTTGTAAATATAAATACATTAAAATAAATTAAGAAAAATGACTGATCATGTGTAGAGCCTAGATTAAAGAGTATCATATAATTTAGACAGGCCATTTTTTCCTAAAAAATATTTGACATGTAAAGTGGCTTCCTCAATGCCTTTAATGCCCCAGTTCCTATTAATGATAGCACTTAACTATGAAACTCTGCATTGAAGACAATACAAAAGTTGAATTGCTGTTTGAGAGAGCAATACTTATTTTAATTCTGAGTTTAAACTAATATAATATTCTTATGCAATAAATTTATGTTCTTTTAGACTACTATTTTGAAAAAAAATAGAAAATGAAGATTTTATAATCTGTAAATGTCTATTTCTTTGAGAATTCTTTTTTAAATCTTAGTTCTCCATCTAGTATATAAACTGAGATATTATTTTATTTTCTTATATTTCCATTTAGTAGTGCCTCTGTACTACATGTCTTTGCAATTGAGCAATTCATTGTTAAGCTCATATATTTAGGATTGAATCATGTGCTATAGTTGCTTATTACAAGTGCCAGTCTTTCCTGAAATTTATTTAAATTGCAATTATCTAATCTTTTGGGAATTGCTTTGGTGTTTAGTTGCTCCTCTTTTGTTTGAAATTTTTGATTTATGTCATTTTTCTCTGGGAATTTCTACATATTTTACTGGAAAAATGTACAAAACCACAAGGAGGAAGATCCCTGGTTTGCTTAGTGACAAGCTAATTTACAGTACTAGTATCAGTGCTTGAACATAAAAACATAGCAATAGCAGTAATCCTGTATAGCATGCAGCTCTTTAACATAGAGCACATATTTCTTTTACTCTCCAGCAGAAACACAGTATATTTTTATCTAAGGTAATACAACATATTATTGGCAACTCATAGCATTAATAAGTATTGCTCTCTCAAACAGCAATTCAACTTTTGTATTGTCTTCAATGCAGAGTTTCATAGTTAAGTGCTATCATTAATAGGAACTGGAACATTAAAAGTATCACAAAGAACAGCATTCTCAATTATATTTCTATTATGTTTTTAACAGAGATCTACTTCCTAAAATGGAAGTAGGTACCTAGGTTTATTTAATTCATTTTCTACATATAACAAGATAGTTCTTTTTCAAAATCAAATTAAAATTTGTTCTCAGAATACAGTGGTCATGGTTTAGATTTATCATTAAAGTGACTGAATCAAAGTTGACTTTATAAGCAAAATATAATGATTTTAATGTTTCTGTTGAAGACAAACTTAGTATTTGAATGTCACTAATATTTCCTGTCATACACTGCACTGTTATATCAGAGAAGAAAAACACTTATCTGAAATAATTTCTACATGGAAGCATTTGGAAAACTGGTCTTCTCTCCTAAAATTTAATAGTAAAAATGATAACATACTGTTGGAAAAACAACGACTCATTGGAAAACAATCAGAAGTTGCTATTTAATTTTTATATCTTGACTCCAGTTTACTTGTAATGGTTTAGTTTTTGAGTATAATATGAATTTGCTAATAATTCAAGAATACTTGATTGATTCAACAGGAAAATTTTCTGATGTGTTCTGATATGTCATAAGGCATTTTACCTTAGTCCACCTATCTAGAACTATGAGCACATTTTTACTCGAAAAATTATCCTATTTATTTATGATAGCAGGTGTAAGTAATAATAAACATTATTTTCTTCCTCAAACCTACCTAAGGAAGGGAATGATGATGAAAATACATACAGTTAGAAATATACACTGATTTGTCTATTTAGAGATGCTTAGGAAAAATAGGATTAAGGGAATATAAGCAAATGCTCAAGAATAGAGGACCCATTTAACTAGTGATAAAATTTATTTCCTTTGAGACTATTACTGCCTTTGGTCATAGCCATTCAGTTCATCATATCAACATTTTTCTGTGAGTCTAGATAACGTAGCCCTGAAATTTCCTGTGACTTCTCAAATTCAAGATGTACAACATACCCTTTGGAATCAAAAAGAAAAATAAAAAGAAAAGAAATAAACACTCTCTGAGTAGTATAATCTTTTGAGGCAACAACTGAATGCTATCTTCCATCTGAGGACTAGCAAGATTTGCATCATATGGCTGACTAAAATTATGCCACTATATAATCCAGTGCAATCCACTTATAATTACTACTCAAAATATGTCTTCTGTGTTCTATCTTGAGTTCTTATCTGATTCTTCTCCACGTCTTTCCATTTGACATATAAAAATTCTGCTACAGTGTTAACAAACTTAGTTGCCTCCACATTTTCATTTACATACTAAATGAAACTTTTTTGCACTCTAGAGATGCCGCTTCTTCAGCAGTCTTCTTAGTGTTTAGAGTCCATTCCCTTGATGGTATGAGTTTGGGATGATTTGCTCCCACTGCACTTCTAAGTCACTACTCTTCCATTTCTCACATAAAACCAGTATTCTTTTTAGTCACATGCAATTTTACTTTATAACCCTCTGTACAGATGTTAATATCTAGAAACCTATCAAATCTTTAACAATCAACTAACACTGTTATTTTCCAAATCCAAATCATGCCATTAACATAAAAATGGACATTGTTGTTACAGCATGAAATTTTGCTGAAAAAAATCACTCTGTGCTTGCTTCATGTTTCACCTTTCAAAGGTCTTTTCCTCACTTGCTTTTTCTACTCACTGACAAGCAATCATTGTTGGTCTGGCATGGGGTGAAGGGAGAGGACCCAGGTTTACCCCTGGTTCCTGCTTCTATGACAAGTATAGCCTTTACATCCTAGCATGTTTAGACACATTTTCCTGAATGGACTATCAGTTTTTCTTCCTCTCTGTTGTACGCCAGGAGATCATGTAGTACAACCCTACCAAGGTAACCAAACATTCTCAAGCAAAAGCAACTTTATTACTTATTTTATCAACCTGCGTTCTCATCTTCACTTAGAATTTGTTCATAATTTTTTTCATGCATTTAGAAATATGTTTTGTCATCTTTCCCCAACATTTTTATATATTTTCCTAACAGATACCTAGCATGTCATATTGCAAGAATGAAGAATACATGTATATTTTATCATTACTGTTTTTTCAGGTAGTTTGTTTTGGCAGGTACTTTGAATTATGTGGCTTTTAATCATATTTCACATGGTTATGTTACTTAGGTTTATCTAACTTTATCAAATATACATACCAAGATAATTCTTGCACTGCAGTGATCAGTTTGACTATTAAAGCATAGTCAAACGTATTTTAAGAGAAAAATTCTGATATATCTCCCAAAGCATTGATAATATTCAATTTCAAGGAGAAATTAATATTATTTCACACTAGAACAGTTAAGATGTGATCTGCCTGTCTAATTTTCACTTTCTCCTTTGCATTAATTTTTGTGTTTAGTTGCCGTTTGTTTATAAACTTAGACTTTAGTTTGCAGAATTCTAGACTAAAATGAAAATAGTTTCTATCCTGCCAAGAAATATCATATTGGAGCATTCTTTTAAATTTTATGATAGGCAGGCTGGATTTTGCGGGAACCATAAGGGAACCACATATCTTTGAAAACTTATTGGCAGGGACTGGACGCAAATATAAATTGACAAGTGATTTGTGGGGGGCAAACTGGTGGCATTGCAAAAAGAAAAATAATTTACAAGTCATAGGGATTTACTGCATATGACTTGAGATCAATGTAAATCCGACTTTAACATGTTAAAAATACTTCACCACATAGTAAGCATTTTCTAAAAAGAAAAGTTAAATTTTATGAAATGATATGAAAGTTGTACATTTTCAAACATTTGATTTGAAAAAATTATGAATGTTCTATGGATTATATATTGTAAATTCGCTAAGTGTAGGTGGATGCCTTATATCCGGGAAAAAAAAAAAAAAGGAAGTGGTTACATTTTGAGTGCATCTGTATTTACCAGAAGTTACTTACACTTTTTGTCTTTTATTCTTTTGGGGCATGTACATTTTTTCCATATTTAATTGTCTTATAAAATAACAAAGCTAAAATTTAAGCAAAAATAGTTTAAAGAATATATAAAGTGTTACTACTTTTTTTGTTGTTTGTTTCACATTTATATCAGGATGGACCTAAATGATATATTTTAGCTTATGGTTAAGGGAAATCAGCTGCTATAACTTAATTAGTTTGTCCTTCTCACCGTCAGCCTTAATTAGGACTCCACTAATTGATGTAGTATTCTTCCAGAGGGCTAAATAGAATTAACTTCTTTGAACTTGACCTGAAAGAATATACCATGAACTCTACAACTCTGAGAATTTAAGAGGCTCAAATTTTAAAATTCAGCATTTTAAAAATCATTTGGAAAACATATAAATGAAAATTATTCAGTTTATAGAATATGATATGTTTCCTTAATAACTCATCTTCTTTAATGAATAAATGTATTCTCATTAACTGTAAATTTTCTAGTATTTGCAAAATGTAGTGTATGTGAATATATTGATATAAGCTGATATGGACTATAATGTGTTTACATTAAATTATATAAATCTACTAAATAAACAAATTTGAGTACATCAGAACCTGGAACGACTTGTAATTAATCTGGCTGGTGTGATATGTTTGTTGTTGTAGGGATATAATCATTACCTCCCTTAGCTGAAAACAGAGAGTAAAGGACTGAATGGCAATGGCTAGATTCTTAATGAAGATCACATTGCCTCACTAGCATCTTCTGTTGATATTTATTTATGACTGACTCCACTTGAAAGTCAGAGAGCAAAGAAGGCACTTTATGTAATCCATAAAGATCGTGGAGCAGAGTAAACAGTGGAAATGGTAGGATAAAGAGAAGACTTTGTAAAAATAGAGAATATCCCAATACAACCCTGCATTGCTCTATTATTCTCAAAATATTTACATTCTCTCTCTTTTTTTTTAATTTTCAAATCTCAAAATCAAACATGTATAAATTAGTAGTTATGCTATGAACCTTACTCTATTTGTTGATCAATATGTTAGTTGCTATACAAGCAGCACACAGTTTTAATTACTATAGCTTTATGATAAAATCTTTTATCTGATATTATTGTCCCTCCTCTCTGTGCTCTTCCTTTCAGAAAGATCCTGATTTTTTCCATTTATTTACACTTTTGAGGTGATATATGTTATAGGATTTGCATGCATGCTTTTTATAAGGTTGAGGGATTCCCTTCTATTACTAATTTACTAAGTTAATTCCTACAAATTTCTGCCGCGAAGTAGGGTGGAGAAGCTTGTGGCAGTATTGTATTCCCTATAAGGAATAAGAAAGTGAGATAAAATATCAATATCATGTGTTTAAAAACATCAAATAGCTATCGAAACTATAAGGACTGGCTAGACCAGCTAAGATTCTATAGAGGAGAACTCTACAGTAGTGACCTGTGATCTGCTGGGGTGTTCTCTTTCTCTCTCTTTCTTTCTCTTTCTGTCTGTCTGTCTGTCTGTCTGTCTCTCTCTCTCTCTCCATTTGAACCACCTATTCTTGTGCTGTGCTTAGGTTTAAACTTTAATGTTTAATTTAATGTTCTTCATTTTTCCTTAGAGGAGCTTGTTACTGTCAAGAACTTAAAGGATCTGAGATTGTATCCTGTTTGAAAGCTACCTAGTTAGCCTGCCATACTTTCATAGATGCTTGCAGAAGACACAAGATACTTGGGTCAGAGACACTTTAATCATGGTACAGCAGGCAGCATGAGCTTCTTGATCGTATTAGTTTTCCTTGCTCTCCTCCCCCAAGTCAAATGGAAGTGATTCAGAACTAGACTGGGTAGATGCTGTTGTCACAGTGAGTTTGTGTATCAGCCAAGAAACACCAAGCTTAAGGAACTTCTGAACATATAAGTGAGCTGTTGGCAATTCTTCCTATCCTTCCTTTCTGGAGAGAGATGTTATTTTTATTACTCTGGAAAGTAAGCAAATGGTCTCTAGTGAGAGAACAGAGAGGTCTTGATCTTTACTACTGAATAAACTGGCTGTTAATGCCTTAACATAAAGAATGGAGAGATCATAAAGACTTATCTTCTAATAGTCACCGTTTGGCATTCTATTTACATGTTTACCATGCAAATTCAACTCTTTTTTGAGCTCAAGAAGAGTTATGATTTTGTAGATTGTATGTTTTATTTTTTTTTCTCATTCTTAGAATAGGAGTTATGTTTCTTGCAGCTTTCTGCATCCTAGGCTAAAACAGAACATTATAATAAGACTTTTAAAGTTTAGCCTTTCTAGGGAATAGGTGTCCCCATGACAGGTACCCAACATGTACTTCCACTTATATGTGTGTTTACATGTGCATATGAATATGCACTTACACATATGTATGTTTATGTTTTCATAAGCATGTATTTTAATATTTTGAAATACAAAATTGAAAAATAAATATTATAGATATGAAGATTCCTTTTTTAATATTTTCAAATATAATGTGGCCCTAATAAAAATGCCATCTGCATATATTTGGTGGTAGAGCTCCATTTACAGTTCACAAGGAAATGGAAAAATATAGATATATCTTTACCTTGTCTTAATTTTTCTTAGGGCCATAAAACTATCCAAAGAAAATATAAGAGAATACCTTGTAAATGAAATTTCTTTATGTTTTTAAAATCATTTCAAAATATTATAATCTACATTTTTTCATATAAATTAAAATTTTCTCTTTTGGCATAATTCCTATACAGAAAGCTGAATGACAAGCAATAAACAAGGAAAATATTTGATAGCTATGAAAAAATACTCGATGTGAATAATATCTGCTAAGTACTACAAATTGATAAAAAAAAATAAATAGTTCAATAGATATTGGTAAAAATATAAGAAGGCACACTTATATAAGATATATTGATGGTCAATAATAAAAATTTGTCAACTTTTCTATCATGTTAATGCATATCAGATATAATTTTTTATCTTATATTGTCAAAATATAAAAGTCAATATATTTGTGATTTTAAAACTAAGACAAATAGGTACTCTCATATACATTCTGAGTGAATATGAATTGGTAAGGCTTTTTTGAAGAGGAATTTTCTCAACATTTATCAAAATTTTAAATTGTTATTAAATATTGACTGAAATTCAGGTTGAAGCCCAAATAAGTTATAATTGCATTTCCTCCAGATTTGAAAAAAACATAAATTAAAATCTAACACAACCAAACTATGGCACATACATAATGCAGTAGGACTGTTCCTATATTGCTGTTAAAGCATAATGTATAATTTTTGTTTAACAGCTTTTCGTTGTATAGTAAATGTCGAGTTACTAATACCCTAAGATTTAGCAATTCCATTCTTTGGAATATATCATAAATTATTCACCGGGGTGTATCCAAGAATATTTAGAACATTATTCATAAGAAACTAAATGATAAATGTACAATTGAATTGTGGCAGCAGTATGCAATGGATTACTGTAAAGTAACTACAACTATACACAATCAGATGCATGATTCTTAAAAATAAAATATTGTTAAAGATGTAAGGCACCATATGATTCTATGTATGTAAATTTTAAAAACTGAACGAAGTGAACAATATTGATATGTTGAATAGGCATGAATATAATTAATAGGTGGTAAAGCTCTAAAAAGGCATAATTATTACTAATATCAGGATGACGGTAAACTTGGGAGGACAAAAATATGTCTTGATGGAAAAGGTTACACAGTTTCTTAAGAGATACTAGTCTTGAAAAGCCACACATATTTTAGACCCTCCTAACTGATCAATGTATTACTTTAAAATAAAATTAAAAGGTGAAAAAATGTGGGGAAAATGTTGTTGTTAAATAGATAGAAAATGATGAGGCTATATTTTGTACTGCTCCAGATGGTAGATATAATCACTGGATGAAATTTGGAAGGAATCTTTTTTTTTTAATTTTATTTTTTATTTCTTAGAAGTAGGGGAAGCAGGGTTGTAGTAACAGTTAGCAGTTAGTTGTCTTTTTTTTTTTTTTTTTCCTGGCTGCATTTTATAGAAACTTTACATTACTTTTCTAAAAAATTGAAATTCATGACCTCATCCATACTTCCCATAGTTTCTGGCCTGGACTACTGAAAAAGCTTTCTCATCGGTCTCCCTGCCACTGTTCTTTCACCTAATATGGTCCTTTCGTTACTCAACTGTTTGCAGGATCTTAGAAAGAATATATCGGGCACTAATATAGTAAATATGTTACCTATTACAAAAATAAATTTTTTAAATTCTTACTACTGTCTAAAAAAGGTGGAACATGATTTGTTTCTTTATGGAGAGTGGGAGGAAGGGAGAGATAGAAGATAAGAGGAAGAGGAAAGTAGAATGAGCAGGAAGAGTTGGGAAGCAGAGAGGGCTGAGAAGACTTAAATCTTTATGAGCTTTTTATATATTGTATTATGAGCATTATGTTTATAAACAGAAAAATTGGATACCATTTAATCAACCACAAAAATTTTTGGAAGTCAAGAGAATTTGACAGCAAACTGAATGGATAAATATAAGAGTGTTTTTAAATACTCATTTCAATTTATACATCAGTACTTATTTAGATATACTGAAAATATGCCCTTTTCTATAAGAAGCGAAACATTAAGCATGCTATTAGTCATACTGTGTTGATGATATGGTCATTCTCTCATAATAAAGAATGGCTTTTAGAAACAATGTAGCATGTTGGACAATTATTATCAGAATGAACAGCTCTATACCAACTATTTCAGAATCAGAATTGTTGATGTTGGCAGTCTTTTTTGTATCCAGATGGATAATACTAAACTTGTCTATCAGATTAATTCATTTCATAATTTGAGGTAACATTTTATAGTTTTTCATCCTGACAAATACATAAAAATGTAGTTTAACTGAAAAATAATTTTCAAAAGTAATTTTTTTTATTTATTATATGTTTGCATGTGTTTTTGTTTTTTCTGTTTATTAATGACTGAGCTCTACAAACTTCAGGCCTTTTCATTGGAATATGATTTCTGTCAATTATGGTGATAGAATCTGAGGTTTTAATTTAGAACTGCTGTCAACATTTTAGCAGCAAGCTTGAATATTTCTGGCCTAGCTTAACCTCATTTGGCATATGCAGGCCAACTCTGCATAATGAGATGATCTATACCTCTTTCTATTTATAACTGTGTATTATTATATCTTGCATACATCATTTATCTCTTTATTTCCATCATCATAATTTATTACTTGACTTTTATTTCTATGTCTTTAATTACTTTATTATACCAGTATATATTATTAAAAATTCACAATACGACTTATTTGGATGTAGCTTAAAATTTATCAGGGTTCACTTTTTCAAATATCCTTATGAATGAAAGGCAAGATAAAAAAAAAAGTAACGGGAAAAACATGAGACTGTAAAAACGTGGTATTTTCTTTGAGAAATAAGGCTATATTTGTATGTAACACATTATTGACACTAAAATATTTAAATTGTGTTGTTACATGGAACAGTCTTAAGTAAGCTGAATCAACATTTTCAAAGCACTATGGGTACATTAGTTGAAATATTGACAAATTTTACTAAATGTACCAATACAGTTCTAAAGAACTGACCTTTTTCCCTGTGCCTAATTCATTAGTATGGGAATATTTACTCCCAGAATGTAAGCTCCTTTAAGGTGAGAGTCTATTCTAACTCATCTCCTTATCCACTTTAACATCTAGCATATCAACCTATAAATCATGCAAACTAGTATTCTAGGAACTATCATTATTAGCAATAATAATGCAAATAAATTATAGTCATTGAGCTCTACAATGTGCCAGACACAGTTTTGCATGTCCTAATTAATTTAAAATTCATAGTAACTTTATTAAGTAGATATTATTATCAATATTATTGTACTAAGTATGTTATGTGACATATTGAAGTTGTATAGTTAAAATCTCAGTAAATTGCATGCTCGTGCATTAAAATGTAAAAAAAAAAAAAAAAAAAAA
>NW_006436811.1:17845271-17899244 GCF_000325575.1 Pteropus alecto
AGAGATTTAGAGGAGTTTGAACAATGGTAAGTTGACTGTGTTGACTGGGCAAAAACAGGGCAAGGATGAGCTATTATTATCCCTTCATTAAATTAGATTTATTGGACCTTGGCCAAAGTCAGAATAATGAGGTAGTAATAAAAAAACTTGCTCTGACTT
Organism: Pteropus alecto; assembly: GCF_000325575.1. Classification (NCBI taxonomy): domain Eukaryota; kingdom Metazoa; phylum Chordata; class Mammalia; order Chiroptera; family Pteropodidae; genus Pteropus; species Pteropus alecto. Next base: position 17,845,431 of record NW_006436811.1, read on the forward strand.
TTTTCTTGTTTGTAATTTCTTCTGAAAGTTTAATATTATTCTTCCTATAAAAACCTGTTTATAATTGGATTGATTTTTTTTTTCAAACCCAATACAGGTAATTATTTTTTGTTGTTTTTGTTTGTTTGATGAACTATAATTTTACTTAAATGAATAGGTGCTTCATCAGGTACATTGATTTCTTCAGTACATGAACACAGGAAATGGTGAGATTTCTCAAGAAGGAGGCAAAACTAGATGACAGTACTCAGCTGGAAGCTCATTACTATTTTTAAAGGAGTAGGAATTAAGATGCAGTTTTGAATAAAATTGATGTTGAAAAAACTAAGGTACTATCTTTGACATTACTTCATATATAAGTTAGCAAAGTAGTTGAAGTGATCCTGAATATACATATTAAATACTTGAATTTCTTATTTCACAATGGCAGACTTGCTCCAAAACAAAGGTATTCTTTTTTCTTCAAATGAATATCAACTTTTGAGTCTTTGTTCTTATATAACTGAAAAGTTATCTATTTTTAGCTATTATATCAATTATGCATTTTTAATCAGCTTATTGAAAGCAGGTATTTAATTAAACTTACCTTAGGTCACCCTTATACTGGAGCTATATAGCCCAGTGCACTGGAAAGCATATAATACCTGTTAATATTTACAGAAATGCTAAACCTTATTTGTTATTAATAATTTGGCCTTTGTTAAATTATGTACCACGTTCAGGTATTGTTTTCTTTACATATACAATTCAGGGATGAGATTTTAAGCATTCAATAAAATATTTGATTATCAATCCCACAAATTATTGAGAATACATTTTTCTTCAAATCTATTTATTATACACACCACATACACCTCCCACAGATAGATCATGGTTTCGTGGTTTTATAATCCATTGAGTGTAGACAGCTCTGATATCTAGTAGATGTCTAGTAGACAGAGGCCTTGATAAGTCTTTGTGGTTTCCTTCTGTTCTCAATTAGCATCTGACATGGCATGACATTGTTTAATCTTAGGGCGTGGATTTGTTTAGCAGTTGTTTCAGGCAGATTAGTTTGACTATAAGGTTTAGTTTTCTTCTAATATCAGATAACCATTCAATTAATCAACATTTTTTTTATCTTCTTAGTTAAATATTGACATACATTGAACTTGTTCCAAGTTAAAATTATTATTATTATACTTTGACCTTCATGTTTGAAGTAAGGCCTATTTTTAGCTCTACAGTTTCAATACAAATTAACATTGAGCAATTACTTCGTAGAGCTTTATTAAATTTGAAAGGGGTTTGAGCCTTTAACAAACACTGGTATCAAGTTTAGATGCAGACTTGTAATTTTTTCCTCGTTTATTTATTTTTGGTACTTCCATACATACAGACATTTTTAAGTATAGTTTGATGGTCAACATATTCCTTCACAATCTTTTTGATAGCTTGATTCTATTCAAAGTTTCATAGAATTGCAAATCAATTCTGTAGATCCTTACCTCCTTTTAACAGTTTTTATGAATTTAAACTTCAAACTGTAAAAGCAAGTGACATATTGCATATAAATTACGAGTGAAATCTGATGTATTTCTGATAGTGAAATGAAAATTAACAGTTAAAATTAACTTGAAAGTCACCCATCATTATGCTTTGCACTATCTAAATTTAAGGAAAACATGTAAATGTAAATTATTATTGTTTATCTCCCTGTCTCTATAATTGCCTCATTTTAGTCTTCAACACAGAAACCCGAGTGTTCTTATATTAAGACTTTAATTCAGATCCTGTTATCCTTCTATATCAAATCCTTCCATCACCTCCCATCTCATTTTGTCTCATAAACATCTACAAGATTTTACACAATTTGGCTTCCTACACCTCCTTGAACCCACCTACTCTTTTGTTCCAACCGCGCTTTTTCCTTGTCATTTCCCCTTAAAAACGCCTAGCAAACTCCCCACTCAATGCATTTGCACTTTTTCTTTCCTCTGTCTGAAATGCTCTTCCCTTCAATTTCTCCTTGGCTCATTTCTGCATATACTTCCAATAATGGCTACAACATCAACTTCTCAGTGATCAGTTTCTACACTCTAAATAATACCCTAGTAACACACCAACTCTTCCTGTTAACTTTCCTACCTTATTTTTCATCACAGAAATTACCATCTTCTAATGTACTAGACATCAGGTTTTGCGGAAACAAGTTTTTTGTTTTTCACTTTGATTTCTAATTACTACATCTTATTTTGGGAGTTGTAAAACATAAAGCAAAATTAAACCACTTAAGTTATCATCAGTTGTGGAAAATCAAAATATATATGGCACATATTTGTCCCTTGAACATTCAAATTCATTCATCCATTGACAGTGTTCATGAGCACCAATTTGACAGTGTTAGAGCATCCCTTCTAAACCTTCCTCAACTGGAGAAAATATTAGTATTCAGTGAAATAAGGCAATTATGTAAATATTTTTTAAATGTTTACTGGGCAAGCTTGCTTTACCATTTTTAAAAAGGACAGATAATGATTGAATAAAATGCTGAAAATATTTCCATTGTTATCCATTATTATAATTCTTACTATAATTCTACTACTGTCCATAATAGTAGACCCATTATTACTGAGAATTTTGCTAATAACCTCAAGATCTTTAGTAGAACATTTAAGTCAATTTTAAAAAGACATATTTGAAAGCATCTATATAATTTTTTTAAAAGTTAGAAAGGCCATACTCATCTTTAATATCAGAAATTATTCAACTAAGTACAGGCATACCTCATTTTATCACACTTCGCTTTATTAACAGTAGTAGTTTTTTTTTTGTTTGTTTTTTTGTTTTTGTTTTTGTTTTTTTTACAAATTGAAGGTTTGTGGCAACCTTGAACAACTCAATTGACACTATTTTTCCACCAGCATTTACTCTCTTCATGTCTCTATGTAACATTTTGTAAAAACTTTTTCATTATTATCATATTTGTTATGATGATTGGCAATTAGTGATACTTTATATTATTATTGTCATTGTTTTAGGGCACTATGAATCATGCCAACATAAAATGGCAAACTAAATCAATAAACGTGTGTGTTCTGACTGCTTCATCGACTGTTCCTCTATCTCTCTCCCTCTCTTTGGACTTTTCTATTCTCTGAGACACAGCAATATTGAAATTAGGTCAATTAATAACCCTACACTGTTCCTTCAGAGTTTAAGTGAAAGGAAGAATTGCATATCTCTCACTTCAAATCAAAAATTAAAATGATTAAGTTTAGTGAGAAAGCACATCTGAAGCTGAGATAGGCCTAAAACTAGGCCTCTTGAGCAAAAACAGTTAGCCAAGTTGTGAATTTAAGAAGAAAAGTTTTCGAAGGAAATTAAAAGTGCTACTTCAGTGAACACATGAGTGACAGGAAAGTGAAACAGCTTTATTACTAATCTGTGGTCACAACATTCTCTTAACCCAAAACTTAACCCAGATCAAGGCTCTAACTCTATTCAATTCTATGAAGTCTAAGACAGGTGAGGAAGCTGTAGAAGAAAAGTTCGAAGCTAAGCAGAGGCTGGTTCATAAGGCTTAAGGAAAGATGATGTCTCCAAATATAATAGTGATGATGTAGAAGCTTCAGCAAGTTATCCAGAAGATCTAGCTAAAATAATTAATAAATGTTACTATGCTAAACAATAGATTAGTAGATGACTTCGTAGACAATGTAAATAGAACAGTCTTTTATTGGAAGAAGTCATATAGGATGTTCATAGCTAAAGAAAAGTCAGTGCTCAGCTTCAAAGTTTAAAAGGACAGGTTGACTTTTTTGTTAGGAGCTAATACAACTGGTGACTTTAAGTTGGAGCTAATACAACTGGTGACTTTAATGCTTATTTACTGTTCAGAAAAATCCTATGGGGGTCTTAAGAATTATGCTCAATCTATTCTGTTTGTGCTCTATCAATGGAATAACAATACCTGGATGATAGCATATCTGTTTATAACATGGTTCACTGAGTATATTAAGCCCAATCTGAAGACCTACTGCTTGGAAAAAAAGATTTCTTTCAGAATATTACTGCTCATTGACAATACATCTGGTCACCCAAGGACTTTGTTAGAGATGGATAATGAGATTAATGTTATTTTTATGGCTGCTGACACAATATTCATTCTGCTATGCATAGATCAAGGACTTTGACTTTTAAGTCTTATTATTTAAAAAATACAATTTGTAAGTATATAGCTGCCATAGAAAGTGATTTCTCTGATGGATCTGACCAAGTAAATTGAAAACCTCTGGAAAGGATTCACCATTCTCAATGCTATTAAAAATATTGTTGATTCATGGGAAGAGGTCAAAATGTCAACATTAACAGGATTTTGGAAGAAGTTGATTCTAGCCCTCATGGATGACTTTGAGAGGTTCAAGACTTCAGCAGAAGAAGTAACTGCAGGTGTGGTGGAAATAGCAAGAGAACTAGGATTAGAAGCAGAGCCTGAAGGTATGAGTGAATTGCTACAATCTCATAATAAAACTTTAATGGATGAAGAGTTGCTTCTCATCCATTAGCAAAGAAAGTGGTTTCTTGAGTTAGAATCTACTCCTGGTGAAGATATGAAAATTGTCAAAAATGACAGGATAAGATTTAGAATATTATGTAAACTTAATTGAAAAAGTAGAAGCAGGATTTGAGAAGATTGACTCCAATTGTGAATGAAATTCTACTGTGGATAAAATGCTATCAAACAGCATCACAAGCTACAGAGAAATCATTAATGAAAAGAAGAATTGATATGATGAACTTCATTGTTGTGTTATTTTAAGAAATTACTATAGCCACCTCAACCTTCAGTAATCAGCCATGGATATTGAGGCAAGACCCTTCAGCAGCAAAAAGATTACAACTCCACTACAAGCAATTATATGCTAACAAATTGGACAATCTGGAAGAAATAGATACATTCCTAGAAACACGCAATCTCCCAAGGCTGAGTCAAGAAGAAACAAAAAATCTGAACTGACCAATTACCACCATGAAATAGAATCATTAATCAAAAACCTCTCAAAAAACAAGTCCTGGACAAGATAGCTTTACAGGTGAATTTTAACAAATATTCAAAGAAGAATTAACACCTATTCTTCTCAAACTATTTCAAAAAATTCAAGAAGAGGAAAGGCTCCTTAACTCCTTTTATGAGGCCAGCATTACCTTGATTCCAAAAAGATGAAGACATTACAAAAAACAAAACAAAACTATAGGCCGATATCTTTTATAAACATTGATACAAAAATCCTCAACAAAATATTAGCAAGCCAAATTCAGCAATACATTAAAAATATTACAAACCATGATCAAGTTGGATTTATTCCTGGGATGAAAAGTTGGTACAATATCCACAAATCAATTAATGTGATACATCACTTAACAAATCAAAAGATAAAAACCATATGATCATATCAATAGATGCAGAAAAAGCATTAACAAAAGCCATCGTTCACTTATAATAAAATCTCTTAGCAAAGTGGGAATAGAGGGAACATACCAGAACATAATAAAGGCCATATACGACAAACTTACAGCTAACATCATAGTCCGTGGGGAAAGGCTAAAAGCGTTTTCCTTAAGATCAGGAACAAGACGGGATGCCACTTTCATCACTCCTCTTCAACACTATATTGGAAGTCTTAGCCACACCAATGAGATGAGAAAGAGAAATAAAAGGCATTCAAATTGGAAAGAAAGAAGTAGAACTCTCAATATTTGCCGATGACATGATACTAAATATAGAGAACCCTAAAGATTCCACCAAAAAACTGTTAGAACTGATAAATGAATTCAGTAAAGTAGCAGGTTACAAAATAAATATTCAGAAGTCAGTGGCATTTTTATACACCAATAATGAATTTTTGGAAAGAGAAATTAAGAAAATAATCCCATTTACAATTGCATCAAAAACTATCAAATCTCTGGAATCAAATGAACCAAGGAGATAAAAGACCTGTTCTCAGAAAATTATAAGTCACTGAAAGAAGAAATTGAAGAAGATACAAATAAATGGAAGCATATACCATGCTAATGAGTAGGAAGAATCAACATTATTAAAATGGCCCAAAACAATCTATAGATTCAATGCAATCCCTATCAAAATATGGCATTTTTCAGAGAGCTAGAACAAATAATCCTAAAATTTACATGGAACCATAAAAGACCCCAAATAGCCACTACAATCTTGAGGAAAAAAGAACAAAGTTGGATGTCTCATACTATCTGATATCAAACTATACTACAAGACTACAAAAATCAAAACAGCATGATACTGACATAAAAACAAGTACATTGATCAATGGAATAGAATAGAGAGCACAAAAATAAATCCACGCCTATAAATTCACTTAATATATGACAAAGGAGTCAAGAATACACAATGGGGTAAAGATAGTCTCTTCAATAAATGGTGTTGGGAAAATTGGACAGATACATACAAAAAAAAAAAAAGAAACTGGACCACCTTCTTACACCATATACAGCACAAAATGGATTAAAGACTTAAATGTAAGACCTGAATTTATAAAATATCTAGAAGAAAACATAGGCAGTAAACTCTCTGATATTACTAGCAGAAATTTCTTTTCGGATATATCTCCCCAGGCAAGGGAAACAAAAGAAAAATATACAAATGGGACTACATCAAACTAAAAAGTTTTGCACAGCAAAGAAAACCATCAACAAAATAAAAAGGCAACCAACTGATTGGGAGAAGATATTTGCTAATGGTACATCTAATAAGGGGTTAATATCCAAAATATATAAAGAACTCATAAAACTCCACAACAAAAAAAAACAAACAATCCAATTAAAAAATGACCTGAACAGATACTTCTCCAAAGCGGAAATACAGATGGTGAATAGACATATGAAAAGATACTCAAGGTCACTAATCATCAGAGAAATGCAAATTAAACCACAATGAGATATCACCTCATACCTGTCAGAATGGCTATCATCAATAAATCAAAAAACAAGTGTTGGCAAGGATGTACAGAGAAAAGAACCCTCATACATCGTTGGTGAGATTGCAAATTGGTACAGCTACTATGGAAAAGTCTGGAGGTTTCTCAAAAAATTAAAAATGGATATACCTCTTGACCCAGCTTTTGTACTTCTGGATTTTTATACAAAGAAAACCAAAACAATAATTTGTAAAGATCTAAGGACCTCAATATTAATGACAGCAAAATTTACAATAGCCAGACATAATGCTATTGCACAATGAATACACTACAGTATAATGCAGTCATAAATTTTATATGCACTGAGAAAGCAAAAATTTTGTGTAACTAACGTCATTATGACATTTACTTTATTGAGGTGGCCTGCAACTGAACCTGCAGTTTCCCTGATGCATGGTTGTGTTTAGAGATGATCATTGCAAGTGGCAGAAACTTGCAATTAAAGCATTATATTTTCATATTAAAAAAGAAAAAAAAAAAACTGGTTTCAAAGCACCCCTTCCACATATCAGGGAAACTTTTAAATTTAATAACGGGCTGATTACCCCTTTGGATATTCTTAATGATTCCAAACAATGGAGGGAAAAAATACACACTGCTTGCTTTCTGTGGGCCCTCTAACTAAAAATTAATACAGCTATGTTTTTTCATTGTCGTGCTAATTATAAATAAGTTGCATTCTTAAGCCATTATTAAACAATATTTTAAGTCTTTCCTAAATTTTTCAACAACCTATTTTAAATTATTAAATAGATATTGTAAATCAGTCTGTAAAAATTTATCAGCTAAAAATATTATATAAAACTAATTACTCATTAGAAATAATAGGTTATTTAAAAATAATAGGTTTTATGGTTATAAGATAATATGTATATGTATACATATGTATATAATTTCTATTTTATTTATATATCTAATATATATGTAAATGATTGAGTTGTCTTACCTTACAAATTATAAACTACAAAGATGAGACAATTTTTAAAAATGGTTGTTAGAGAATTGTAATGTTGATGAATTCCAATCATGTCTTACATGAAAAAGTCAGCATTTTAAAAATTTAATTTAAATGGAGAGCATTATTCTACAATCATTAAACCATATTAAATTATAATGATAAATTATAATTAATTTAATGAGGTCAATTTTAATTCTTCACTATTTGTTCAAGTTATTTCTCTTTGTAAGTGAATTGCTACCTCAATTACTTTTAATTTTTCATCAAGTGAAAAAATAAGCAATTTCAATGTGATATTTGGTCTGATGAAGCATAATGTTTTGAAGAAGTTTCATGTAAGTTTTGAGATGATTAATTACTTTTCTTCTACTATAGTCTTAATTTAAATTTTAAAAATAAACATTAGAATTTATTATTGATAACAGTAAATCAGGATTTTACAAAAATATTGAGAATTTTAAAAAATAAAAATTACCACCCTAGATTCATGTATTCATTCAATTTTTTTCTATACATGTGTCATGTGTGTGAATGGGTGATTGTGGCAACTGGCATTCTACTGTACACAAAAATGAAAGTAGAGTCCTGGATTTTAAGGAGCCACATCAAAGGACAGAAGAGAAAAATATTCTTTATTACATTCTGGGTGATTACATTATAACGTTCTATAGTAAAATATAGATAGAGGAGAACAAAAACCAAACTATACTGAAAATATAATAGCATAAATAGTAGGAGAAATCTGAAGAAGCATAGATTATATTAGGATGAGATAGATTGTCCACTTACACTGTGCCAGATTGAGAAGAGTTATTTTCTAAGAGCTAAGTACATAGAAAGTCCCAAACTATTTCTACAGTCATAAGATGTATAAAATGTTAAAGTCACCTGAGTAATAGTTGTAAATACATTTGCATTTTATGACATTAATGAAAAATTGGAAGGTGTTTTATTTGAAAAGAAATGGGAGTCAATGATATTAGATTAACTGAGGATATCAGTTTTTTTTTTTTTTCAAACCATGTACCTAATTTCATGAGATTGCTTAACCCCTTAACTCCATATCTTTTATACTGCACCAAGATGTCGATTCTAAACACACAAAGAAACAAAGAAAAAGTAGAGAGGAAAAATTAATATAATATCCTTGCTCTTGCTTAAAATGAGTCAGTCTAAACATTATGTCCATTTAGACCTGGTTTACAGTGGCCAAGTGTTTGAAGTATTCAAAGATACATCTTTAGTTGCAGCGGAGATGATCTCTCTGCCCCTGCAGGCCTCAATCTAAGAATTCTGTACTTTCTCCTGCTTTCCACATTAGACCTCATCAGATTCTTTCCCTTTCTTGCAGGGACATTAGTATGTTTGAATGCAACTATTCATATATTAAAAAAATTGTAGTGTACCTAAACTATGTCAGGCTACATAGTAGGTATAAGGATACAAGTATTTGCTATACATTGGCAGATTCTAAGAATGCTACTGATATTCAAATAGCTCCCAAGTGTTCCAGCTTCACTCTAATAAAATATCATACAAAGGCTAATTATTTGGAAATAATACTAACAACCACATTTGAAAGTCACACTACTGGGTATTTACCCCAAAGACTTGAAAACTCATATCTGAAAAGATATTTGCATATCGATAATCATAGCAGCATTATTCACAGTGGCTGGGACATGGAAGCAAATGAAGTGTCCTACGATAGGTGGATGATTGGATAAAGAAGCTGTGGTACATATACAATGGAATATTGCTCAGACATAAGAAGAGAAGAAATACTGCCATTTGTGACAACATGGATGGACCTAGAGATAATCAGGCTAAGAGAAATAAGCCAGACAGAGAAAGCTGAAAATCACATGATATCACTTATATGTGGAATATAAACGTAAAAGCAACAAATGGACAAGAGAAACAGAGACTCATGGGCATGGACAATAGACTAGTGGTTACCAGAGGATAGCGGGGAGAGTGAAGCAGGGAGATAGATAGGGGGAAAAGGGAAAAATATATAAATATATATATATTTGACCCCTAGTGTTAAAATGTATAGCAGAAACTTACTGGATTTCATTAACCAATGTCACCAAAAAATAATTAATTAATTAATTTTTTAAAAAGTGTCATGCTCTATTACCCCTTCAGAAACACACTTTAAAAAATGTATTATTTACATCTGAATCAGATAGCAAGGACACATATTTTGAAAAGCAATTTGTGGCTGAGACGAGGACGGAAGCAAAGATTACACTACTGGGCACTGTTATACGCAGGAGAGGATAGAGGCTGGAGCATGGTAATAGCAGTGGAGCCAATAAGAGATATGTAGAGTCATCATATGTTTTGAATGGAAAATGAGATTTGCTAATAGTTTGAATGAGAGAAGTGAGAGAATAGGAAAAGTCAGGGTAAGTTATTTTGTTGTTGAGTTGTATGAGTTCTTTATATATTTTGGATATTAGCCCCTTATTGGAGGTATTGTTTGCAAATATCTTCCATTTGCTTGGTTATCTTTCTGTCTTGTTTATTTATTTTTTTCTCTTTCTATCTGCTTTTTTAGTTTGGTAGCATTCTATGATTTTTTTTCCCTCTGTGTTTTTATGTTTTGTTTTGTTTATGTCATGTATCTCACTTATAGATTTTTGTTTTATGGTTACAATTATGTTTATGCAAAAAAGGAAAGTTTTGTGCATATAATAGTCCTGTTTCTTCAGATTGCATCTAATCTTCATTCACCTGTACACATTTAGTCCTTTTGCCTCCTCCCCTTTTATACTGTTGTTGTCACAAATTATTCCTTTTCATGCTGTGTTCATTTCCAAATCGCAGTTGCTATAGTCTTTTTTTATCAATGCTTTAACCCCATTTAAATTTTATTATATTTCAGTATTTGAAACCTTATTCTGAAAAAGAGTTACAATTTCCTGCTTCCATATGTCTGTTATCTTACTTAGAGTTGTTTATCCTCTTGTGTTTTTGTATTAGGTAGAAGAGCTCTTTTTAATTTTTCTTGTAATGCAGGGCTTGTGGTAAATTCCATCAGCTTCTGTTTGTCTGGAAAAGCCTTTATTTTTTTCTTGATATTTAAGAGATAACTTTGCTGGATGTATTGTTCTTGGCTTATGATTTCTCTCTCAACATTTTGAATATTTGAGCTCCTAGCATATAGGATTTTGCTGAAAAATTCAATGATAATTTGATGGTGTTTCTATTATAAGTTTCCATCTTCTTTTTCCCTGGTTGCCTTGAGAATTCTTTGTGTTTGTATTAACTTTTTACAGCTTTAATATAATTTTCCTTAGGGAACATCTTTTTTTCACTGAGATAATTAGGTTTTCTGTTGGCTTATTTGATTTGAGGGTCCAGCTCTTTCCATGGGTTTGGGATTTCTTATCAATTATTTGAATAGGCTTTCTGTTTCCTTCAGCTATAACCATTATAATATTCTTCCAAGTGGAGTCAGATACTTCTAGTAGAATTCTTTCATTTTTTTCTCTAAATTTTCTTCTTCTATCTTCTTCTTCTCTAGATTTCTGTCTTCAATATCACTAATTCTTTCCTCCATCAAGTCTCCTCTATTTCCTAAGCTCTCTAATTCATTTTTTATCTACTTATTGAGTTCTTCAGCTCCAAAATTTCTGTTTTTTTTTAAATAGTTTTGATCTCTTTAGTATTTCATTTGTTCATTGCTTTTATTCCTGAACTCATTGAACTGCCTTTCTAAGTTTTCTTGTATATCATTGAGTTGTTTTTTTTTTGTTTGTTTGTTTGTTTTTTAAGAATTGCAATCTTGAATTCTCTTTTAAATCACAACCTTCCATGCAAGTTTATTTTTTGGAGATTTTTCTTTCTTTTTTTTTCTGAACTATGTTATTATCTTGGTTATTTATGGCACTTGATATATTACTTCTTTGTCTAGGTATTTGAGGAAATTGACTTCTTTTTTTTTTTATGTACTGATTTCTTTTAACTGTTTCGCAGGTTAATAGGTCTTTCTTTTGTTTTCCAGTAGGTGGTGCTATAGCACATATTTTTACTTACCTGCACTGCTGGGATTTCCAGGATCTCAGTGGGATTGTTTTGCATCAGCCATGGGAAATGCCCCTTATTCACCAAGGAGGTGGGCATCCTCATTATGACTGGGTCACCTCGATCTCAAGGCACCACCCCCATAGTGGGACATAGTAGGAGATGGGAATCCTAGCCTAAGTGTTCTAGAGTCTGCCTTTCTGTAGCCAGAAGCCTCTAGCTGAAGCACTCTGTCTGAGTTGTCCCAATTCCTCTATCAGATTTTGCCTGCAATGGGTGAGGAAGAGGGGAGAAATGGGTTTTCTCATGTCTATGGGTTTGTATTTTTCTCACTGTTTTTAACTGAAGTGAGTACAGACCAGTTAGGCAGAAACATTCCATCTGCCCCTTTGTGTTCTTTTGAGTGAGGGTTGTAATGTAGAGGGGAGAGGGTTGGGGGTTAGAGGAGATTGAGGGGGACATATTCCATGCCTGCGGTTTGATCCCCTGGTAGTGGCAGTTGATCGACCACTGCCACTCTTTGGACCACTTCTCTGCCCCTGACCCTGGACTCAACCTCAGTGTGTACTGGACACTCAGGTGGGATTGCTACCTCTGCTTGTATGGCCTGCCCATTGGAGGTTGTATCCCGCCCTCCACTGCTATCGGGTTGCTAGGGCTTTGGTGAGTGCTGGACTGCATTTGTGACTCCTGTCTCTATCCTTCCCCCACTCCTGCCTCCTCTACTAGCTTCAAAACACACATCTTCAGATGTCTCAATGCATATATCTCTCAGATGTGTTTCTGTGTTGAACGGGGATTTTTCGATGAATTATAGTTATTGAACTTGTTATAACTTTAAGGGGAGTAACCAAGAAGTGTCTCACGCCACCACGATGCTAACATTACCCTGTCCCTTTATATCAAATACATTTTCCTTATTATTAACAAAAAGACAAGGATGTCTGTTTTCAACAATTTTAATAATCATTATCCTGAGCAATAAGAATAAAGGATAATTGAAAGCTTAATTGAAAAGAAAAAATAGAAACTATCTCAATTTCAAGATAGCACGGTTAAGTAGAGAATTCTAAAAATCTACCAATTAACTATGTAAATGAAGAGTGTAGCAAAATCTCAGGATGCAATATCAGTAAACAAAAATAAAATGTGTTTCTATAAACTAACAGCAAATAATTGGAAATATTTTAAATTCCATTTTCTATAGGTCTAAAACCATAAAATATGTATGGGTGATTTAAATAAAATATCTACAAGACCTGTACTTTGAAAAGTACAAAGCAATCTTGAGAGAAATTAAGCAAAATTTAGATAAATGGAGAGATATGATGTGTCCATGGATTGAAAGATACAATCATTTTGAGTTATTAAATGTCACATTAATTAATTCAATACATAATGAATTATAATCACAGGAGACTTTTTCACTAGAAATTAACAAACATGTTTATAATTTTAGTAGAAATATGGAGGACTTAGAGGAGTAAAAACAATCCTGTAAACACAGTACTTATTTGGAGGACATACACTAACTGATTTTGACATTTATTTTAATAATATAAGAGTTAAAAAATGTGCTATTAGCCTAAGGATAAATATTAATGAAACAAAATGAAGAATTCAGAAATACATCCACACTTATATGTTGTTGATATGAGACAAAGACAAAAAAGAAAATCAATGGCAAAAAAGGATCTTTTCAACAAATGACACTGGAACTATGACAAACTTTTTCATTTCTTTTTTATCTGTGACATCCTCTAGATTCTTTCTGTGCCTTTCAGCCTTTTCTGTGTAAGGTCTTTTTCCTCATGGTTTTTGTCACATTCATTTAAATACTTAGAAATTCCATCATTTTTGATAACCACAAGTAACATAAAATCGAAATAAAACAACAAGCATAGTGTAATGGATAATAGCAATGGAATTATGTTAAAGAGTATGGCTGGGATGAAAGGGTCCAAAAGTGAGACTTATAAATATAATCATGGAGTGTTAGTGACAGGATAGCTTCAAACAAAAGTTCGAAAACAAAAATACATGTTTAATTGTTCTTGTTTCTATTGTCATTGCTCTTATTTTGTTTTTCTTTGGTAACTATGCCTTCTAAAATTGTAAATACAAAACATAACAGCAGTGTCTGATGTCGAGGTGCTGGTGAACACTAGCCAGTGGGCTCTATGAAATACATCCTGACAATAGCGCTTCTATTCATATACACCTTTATGTATTACAAGGCGAGCTCTGAACCAGCAAGCAGAAATAAAGAGACAAACAAGAATCTTTCCTATTTTCCAGGAAGTCATTCTGTAGATCTACATACAGAAAAATAAACCAACAATTTACATCTACTGGATGAGGGGAATGACATGATAGATTAGGACTCAGGATTTATGGCAGCTCAAACAAAGAACATCTAACTCATGTGAGGAGTGGAAGTTGATTGTAAAGAATACTATACTATGCTAAAAGGTCTGCAGTAAAAGTAAGGCTTCTAAGCACAAGTGCTCTTGAATTGATTCTTTAACCCATTTCTTGTTTAGAAAAAAAGTACAGCTCACTGCCAGTGTTAATTTAATTTTACATAAACATGCTCTTTGAGGCTGAAGCAAATCTGACTGGTTTTCAATGTGAAAATAAAATATACAAAACTGTTCTTGGAGTTTTATCTAAACAGAACTTGTCTCTAATCCTAATGTAACAGAAATGTATATGATGATCAGTATTTAAGAATTATTTTTTTCGTATGGTAAATTTCAAAGTACAGAACAACACAGAGTAGAACATCTGGGATTTGACATTTTCAGTGATTGAGAATTACTATATTTTATAAATGGCAATACCACTACTGAAAACAAAATGCTATGAATAGAATAATGTCATTTGTTTCAGAAGACTATCAATATACTAGAGTGATGTGAAAACAATAATAAAAGTGAGATATTTTGTGGCAAACTTTGGGGGTAAGGTTAGGGCTATAATATACAAGTTTTCTTGGGGTAAATGCTACAGCCACAAGCACCAATGCTGAGTATTCTCAGGGCAAAAAAGAAATGGATTAAGAAAAGTGGACTGAATTGTGTGCAGTGCCAGATGAGTACTAGAGTAATTGGAAGGATCACTTCATGAATTGTATAAATGTCTAACATTTTTAAACTTAATATAAAAGAAGTGGCCTGTGGTCAAATGTTAAAAGAATTAAGGAGTACCACTATTTTTCAGGTAGTAGACAAGCTAATATATGTGTACTGTATATTTGTTTTTTAACTCTTGCAGCAAATAAGTGAAGTATTTTCATTAAATGAAGTCTAGAGAAGTTAACTGATTTGCCCAAGATGAATTTATAGCAAAATAAAGATTTAAATTCAGTTTAAAAAAACACCAAAGGCTGGCTTCTTTCCATTAAACAGTGATTCTTAACTGTATGATTTTGTTCCCTGAAGTATATTAAGCTCTGTCTGTTGACATTTTTAGTTGTCACAACCAGGAGAGAGGTGCTACTAGCATATAGGGAATAGAGACCAGGAATGCTACTAAACATTCTGCAATATACAGTCCAGTCCCTGCAACAAAAATGATTCATCTCAAAGTGCCAGTAATGCTGAAGTTGAGAAACTCTGCATTATAGCATGGCAAGTAGAGATGACCAAAAGTGTTTTCTTCAGGCAGAAGGGATAGTATGTTCTAAAGAGATGCAGGAGAATATCAGTTTGAATAGCTACAGTCAAATGCCATGATAAACTGAAACGTATTCTAATACCAGTATTGTACTTGAGAAAAATGCCAAAATACATTATACTTTTTTAAAAAATTCTGTTACAAACCTAGAGGGTACATTCATATTGCTGTTATTGAATTGTTCTCCTCTCATTCTCTTCAAGAGAAAAAAATCAGAAATTATGAACACATACAGAGACACACATAAAAATAAATGTCGATATGATCAAGAACTGTATTTTGAACATAAGGTTGTATATAATTCTCCAAAATAGTATTAAATATGTTTTGTAAAAATTTTAAGCATACTTGGTCATGTTCAGAGCACAGTATGTCAAGTTCTGTTCATCTAATGCAAAATCCTACAAGAAATTCCATTTATAGAAAATGTTCTGGATTTCCACACCAGGTGGAATTTACAGAAGGAACATTGATCTGAGAAAAAGCTTACTAACTCATTTCAATGCTATGAGTACACACAGAGTAGAAGGGGAAAAAGGAGAAAAAAGAAACAAGGAAAATAAAGATGATAAAAAGCTCATTCCAAGTATTACAGGTTGAATCTACAAAGCTAGACAATGAATGATGTTTTATGGTACATAGATGGATCTGTAATAAGCTGTCAACTGCAGCACATTACCATGTAGGAAGCTAAGACAGTTTAGGGTTTGTGAGCAAAATGAAAGCAGGTAAATGTAAATATAATTAGCAATCATCATTTTCCAGAGGTAACTATTAGTGGTCCCATAAAGAATATTATATTTTTGATTCTTATGTGATAACAGTGGCTATTATGATATTATACAGTTGTCCGCATAATAGTTCTTCCTAGTTTTTCTCTTAATAATATTCTTTCTGCCTGGCTTAAAGCAAAAGTATGAAATCACAAAGTCTCCAATACTTTAAGAGATCTTAAATTTAAAATGGGCTAATTACTCAATTGTCCAGTTAATTAAATTATTTTCTTTTTTTTTTTCCTCTTCTTCTCCTTTCTCATTCTCACTCAGAACCTAAAAATGCTATTGGTGACAAAAACTAGTTGTTGGAAATTGAGATATTCTCCATTAACAATTTCATTTACTGTAATGGTGATAGATACATTTATACCTCAGAAATATATCTTTTATTTCCATTCAAGATTTTAACTGGTCCATTTAAAAATAATGTAAATTCTTAATGGTAAGTTGATTTTCATTCAGACTGGGAAGAGTTAATCCTTCTAAAGAATTTTTGAGTGACAAAAATTATGTCTATATGCTCTACATTTTTTTCCCATTGTGAATATTTGCCTTAGGTAATTTTTCTATATCATGCATGTAAGTTAAACATTTTCCCGTTAATTTTGCATCTTTATTTATTTAAAGATCTCAGTGAACTCTGACTAACAGACACAAAAATGTCAGATTATTAGTTTTTAGAATGCTTTGTTTCTTATGCATATAACAATAATAATTATTATATAGAACACTTACAAGTTTCTTATTTTAACAAAGATCTCATGATGATACTATGTGCCAATTTAAAAAAAATACAAAATCCTCTAAAATATTAAACAAAAAATTCTGAAAATATAAACTAGTCATAAAAATGTGTGTGTTTAAACTTAATATTATAATAAAATATAACTTCAGGACTAAATAGAGTGATAAGGAATGTTATAATAAAATTTCCACTGTTAGTGGACATATGAGGCAAAGAATAATATTTAAAATATTTACTTCGGACACTAAAAGGATGAGGTTTTTAACACTTGTGAAAACACATCACACCTGGGAAAAGAAGCTGGAAATAAACAAAGAAACTTCTATTTATTAGGAAAGGGCAGACCACTTTCTGAGCCCAGAATTACACCTGGGGGGCGGGGGCCATAAGAGCACTGAGAAGGCTATTCGCCAAATATACAGGGATAAGTGTAAACCTATGAGGCTTAATCAGAGAAGAAACTCTAACATTCATCACTGTGGAAATAGCTGTGAGTGATACAAAAGGGCAGTGAGAAAAGCTCACTGTAAAGAGAAGGCCTAACACAAACAAGAGAACAGCCAGTAAGAAAAATATTTTTGCAAACTAGCTCTACCCTAAACACAAGGTCCTGCTAGAGAAATTTGAAGCCTCTTGCTCACTGAGGATAAAGATAGTAAAAACAAATGCTATCAAGTTTAAAAATATAAAATGATATATCTGTGATCCTTTTTGTAGCAATCAGATCAATTCCTAGAAATGCATCGTATTTACTTTTCTTTTTGCTAGCCACATCTCAAACTATCTTAACTTCCTATACGGTAACATGCTGCAGTTCACAACCTATTATGTATCAGTCTGGGTGCCATGAGAAGCTCACTCACATGCTGACCGGTTTGATTCAATCTTAATCAGGAGAGCTCTTGACTGCCTTCATTTTCCTTCTTTTTTTCCTCATCTCCTTAATGTGAATTGGTAGCACTGGAATGGGATTGGTCTTCTTTGATAATTCACTGCTCCTGTAAATTCCACCTGGGGTGGAATTCCAGGACATTTATATATACATATATAATTACTAAGAGAATTTTTCATTCATTGTGAATGGAGTTTTTCAAAATTAAAAACTTTTTTAAAAGACACTAAGTTAATGAAAGAAAAGTAAAAAACTGGGAGAATATATTTGAAAATAACCTATTAACAAAAGTCTTGTATCTATATTGACTTTTTATTTTGTTTTTATTTTTCTAAGTTTTTAGGTGGAAGTTTAGGTTATTAATTTGAGATTTTTCTTTATGCATGTTATAAATTTCTCTCTCAGTACTGCACTGGCTGTGTCTCACAGATTTTGGAATGTTGTATGCTATTTTCTTTCGGTTCAATCTATTTTTTTAATTTATTTTGAAACTTTTTCTTTTTCTCCTAGGTTATAAATGTATTGTTTTGTTTCCAAGTATTTGAAGATTTTCCTATTATCTTTCTATTTATGTCTAGTTTGATTCTATTGTAGTTGGAGAATACATTCAGTATGCTTTCCGTTCTTGTAAATTTGTGCAGATTTTATTTATGGCTCATTATTTGGTTTATCGTTGTGAATGTTCCTTGAACAGTGAAAAAAATGTGTATTCTGCTCTTATTGAGTGAACTAGTCTATAATGTCAATCAAAGCTTGTTGGTTCATATTGGTGTTTTTTTCCTACATCATTTCTGGGTTTTTTTGGTAGTTGTTCTATCAGTTGTTGAGGGACAGGAGTTGAAGTCTTCAACCATAATTGTGTATTTGTCTATTTCTCTTTTGTTCTATGATTTTACTTTCACATATTTAGCAATTCTGTTTTTTGGTACGTGTACATTTAGAATTGCTATCCTCATTTTTCTTTTTAATTTAAAAGTATGCTTTACAAGGTCAGGAACTGTGCTTGCATTATTTGTATCTGTATTCTCAATGCTGAACACAATGCCTGGTGCCCAATAAATATCCATTGATTAAATTAACATTTATTTCCAATAATATAAAGATATATACATAGTTTGCTTTACATATTTTATTTTACACTCTATAAACTTTCAAAAATAAAAATGAATAAAAAACATGACATTTATGGATATGAAAAATAGTTTGTTGATTTTGCTTGTATGTACAAGTAACAGGATCATTTAGTCACACAAAAATTCTGCCAAAAAGTTCATAATTAATATGGAAGCCATTGCAACATTCACCTATGGACTTATATAACAACATATAATATCACTTATTTCCCAGAGTACTAAATGAATCACAATCTATTAGAGAATCGTAATATTAAGCTAATAGCCAAGTGGATAATAGAATTTATTTTATCTAGTATTGAATTTATCCTATCTCTCTGATGTGCTGAGAAAAAAATAATCTACTATAAACTTATTTTTTTTTTACCCATAGTCGTGTTAATGCTTCATTGTAAACACATTTATAAACTATGTAATAGTAACAATAACAATGAACTAAAGACAAAAAAAGATGAAGAGGAGAAGCAGTTGTACAAGTGACAAAGAAGAGAGGATGCATTTCTAAATGTCTATCTTCCTAACTTAGAGCCCACAAAATAGTTTTATTTAATATTTGTTGTATTCACCTGACGTCACAAAAGTTAAGAAGGGAAGATGCAGTAAGTGCAGTATAAGAAAGAACCCTGACAAGGTAGATGTCAGGGAATGAAAAATTAAAATAGTTATGAGTGAAAGAATAAAAAATATAACATCAGTGGAGGAATATATTATGTAATTTATTCTCTAAATTATAAATCCCTCAAAGAAATTATTATGTTATATTATTACATTATTCCTAGGTTACCTTAACACCATGAATTCATATTCTATTATAAGAATAATTTGGTCAAAGTCTTTAAGCAACAGGAATGTTTCTATATAATTTTTAATTATATGAAATAGTTATAGGAGAGTAGCTTTATTCCTTTATTGATATATAGAGGGACATCATTTATCAGTCATCACATATTTATACGATTTTGATATCAATTATTGCAAAACACTTCAAACACTGTTTACACGTTTTCCTACAGAGTTTATTTTGAATAAGTGAAATTAGTGTTTTTAATCTACATTAGCTAAGAGATTTCTAGATTTGAATATTATCTTCATCTTTCCTGTCTTATAAGGATGAATCAATAAAAAAGCTTTTGTACGAGCACAAGTTGGAACAATTTCAGAAAAAGATTTTTTTTTTTTTCTTCCTATCATTACTACTAACACTATGATAGAAACTACTGGTGACAGTAGAAAAACCAAATTTTCAGCATTCCGGTGCTGGATCTGTGTGAGAGAAAAATGTATCAGCAAGATCCCTTCTCTGTCTCAACTCAAACAGTTAGACAGGTGCAACAGTTATCCCTTCTTATAAATAAAGATGCTAGCAGCCCCTAACTGTTAATGCAATTGTAAATTCATTCCTCTCCAAAATGTGTAGATTTCCTTGAATCCCTATGGAGCTGCCCAGCTTGACTTATGAAAGGCAATTGAAATGGTATTTGTTTAGAGTCTTCTGCTCAGTGCTAATAATTCACGCACCTGCAATTATAGTAGAATTCTACTACATGTACACACAGATATACACGTGTTTGTGTGCACGCACTGCACACAATGAACTTTTCTAAAAACTTGTTTAACTTAGATATTAGTTTAAGTATAATTACCAGTAGCCTTGAGATAATTTCATGAGGAAGTCTGTTTCATCTTAGAAATATACTTAACTAAGATATACCAGTAACAGGTCAGTTTGATCTAATTAACGGCTTTAAGGCTTTTTAAAGATAAAATATATTGTTCTTAAATCAAAAGAAAAAACTAGAAGATTATTTGTAATTAAAGATGACTTATGCACTTAATTCCCAGATCTGAAGTACTGAATATGTATGGATAAGTGTGGAGAAATATTATACAGAGTCTGAATAAAATAGAATTATGAACATTCATTGTATACAGTCATCTATATCATAGATACCAAGGGTGAAATCTAGTTTTATATGCAAATAGGTATGTTATAGAGTTTAATAATATAGTGTACCAGAAACCATTCATATATCATTTAAAAGTTCATAAGATTTAAAAAAGTTTTGAAATTTTATGCAAAAATTTGTTTTGAGGGAAATATATGTAATATTCTGAGTAGTATATTTATAATCTTAATCAGATTATTTGTGTCCATAAAGCCTCAATCTCAGTGTTGAAGAATCTAAGACTGAATCAAATATTTGGGATTCAGAAAGACCATAATAATGAAAAATTAAAGGGAAGGGATTGTGAATTAACAAGAAGAATTTAATCTATGAGAAACATTAGTACTCAAAAGAAAATATTTGTATAATGGAGTGTCACCCAGGACACCAACATGGCTCTTTTGCAATATAAGACGAAGAAAAAATATTAACAAAATTGACAAAACATTGATAGTCATAACAGTGACTTCTTTTGTTATAATATTTGACATTGCTAGTATTATAACATCATGTGATAAATGTATTTATAAACAAATTTGTGATTTATTCTGAAAAGAGACTTACTTAAATGGTTTTCCTAACTATAAGCATGACCATCCACCCACTACACAGTCCATTAAGTGTAAGAACTTGACTAACATTCTCCTAACGTACATATATGTGCTCATGACGCACACACACAAACGCACACTCATCTGCATTATGCACTTCAGCATTGCTGGCATTTAGCATGCAAGTGGTCCCATATTAGTCATTAAATTATGTTGAGTTAAATTGATACATTAAAGGAAAGTGTCAGCATGCTTAGTTCACAGACACACATTATTTTACCAAATCTAGACATATCATGATTCTTTGGGAATGTTGCCACAATTAAGTTACCCAAACTCCTGGTAAAATTTAGAATTAATGCTTACAATAATATTGGTGTTGATCACATCTTTAGAACACAAGCATGAGATACATCTGGTAATATCTTCCGATGCATATTCTATGATGAAAATCATGCTAAAGTATTTTATGAAACAGTAGTGCCTGTTTTTGACCATAAATTAAATGGATGAAACACACCTATGTTCTGTTTCTAAACAGAAGACACGAGGCTATACAGATTAAACATTAAATAAATGGTATTTGTTCTGTCAAATGGAGTTGAAATAAAATGTTAAAATAATTCCAGACGTGTTTTTCCTGCAGATGCTCCTTGACTTACCATGGGGTTACATCCTGATAAACTTATAATAAATTGAAAACATCATAAGTTTAAAATGCATTCAATGTACCCTGCACATCAAAGCTTAGCCTAGCCTACCTTAAACATGCTCAGAACCCCACTGTAAGTCAAGAAAGCACCTGTAATTGCCCTCCGCTACTCACCAGAACAGGAGAAACAGATGGGCATTTTGTTGACATGATGAGATGTGAAAACACAAAACACATTATCCAAAAATGCTGGCAACATAATACACTGTAGAATACTTGTTGTTTACCCTTGTGATCACATGGCTGAGTGGGAGCTGCAGCTGGCTGCTATTGTCCAGCACCACAAGAAACTATCGCTAACCTGGGAAAAGATTAAAATTCAAAATTCAAAGTAGTTTCTACTGTGTGCATATTGCTTATACACCATCATAAAATAGACCCATGGGAAGTATGAATCTCCTGAAAAGGAGACCCAAAGAACACTTATTCGGCCTCAGTACATGCTTTATACTAGAAAAGTTATTTGACATGCATCATCTTATCTAACTCTATCAGGCGATGCAGAATTTTTTCAGCAGTCTGGGTTCAGTTACAGAACTAGAGCCAATGCAAGAATTCTGGGAAGACAAACAACAGTTTACTAAAGGAATTATGTTCCACAGATATTAAAGTGCTCAGAATAAAAAAGGGAAAATGCTGCCAACGTCAGGGGAGCTGCAGCTGAAAAGACAGTATTAAATTTCAATGCCTCACTATAAAAAGGGAGCCATTTCCCAAAATCAAACCCAGAAAAGTCTGCAATTCTCCAGAATCACTGAAAAAAAATTCACACTATTTCAGGATTCTGCTGCAAAATATGTGAAAAACAAACACTCAGTGGAATTTCTCTGTGAATCTCACATCTGAAAGGAATTGCCTCTGCTCAAGTTACTCTCACACAAACCACTATAACTTCGTGATGGAGTATGGCTCCACCACCCAATTTCATGCCTTGGTGTGTTTAGATAGCATCCAGTTCGTGATGGGCATCTCTAAATGCCATAGTGTGTTGAGGGCTATGGGCAAGTATTCAGTCTCTGCCAGGGCCTAGCACCAAGCTTTAGCTGTTAATCACAAGGTAGACATCTGCAGAAGAAAACATGGCTTTGCTCCAAATTATCTATTTGCCACATACATTTAAAGCACTGTTGGATCTGCTGGGTCATACAGAGTGAGGGCAAAAGAGTTAACACAGAAGCCTAGAACTGTTACTAATTTACAATTTACATGGCAAATGAATCAGAGTCGTAAATCCAAATAAGGAATAGGTTTTCTGCTAAAATTAAGAGACCCATTAGTTACGTGTTTTTTCTGTGTGTGTGTGAATTTATAAATAAAGCATTCATCTTGAAGATAATATATCAACATGCCTCACACCACTGAACCCATAGAGTCCTCCAAGGCCTCTTAATAATCATATGATATATTTCTGAGCCTCTGGCACACGTTTATCTTCATGGAGCTCTATTCTATTTGCTAACAGCAACTCAGCAGGTTTAATCAGAAAGATTAAATATAGTGGACGAGCGCAATTATAGCGTAAATATAGTGGACTAGCGCAATTCCTCTGGGATAGACAGATGAAAAGTTGGTATAGCCCTGACATAAGACACAGAAGCTTTGATTCTGTCCCTGCTGGGTAAAGGCAAACTGCTTTTCAGAGTCTTTACTAATATATATATGAAGAAAAGAGCATTCTCAAGATCAACAGCAACATACTAAGTACTCAGAACTCTGTTTCTTTGCTTTGGAACATCACTTGCCAGTTGAGTCACCAATTGCTTTGTTTTATTTTTGAATTTTATAGAAAAAAAAAAACACATTTAAAAAAATTAATTCACTTGTTGATAGACATTTAGTTTGTTTCCAGTTTTGGTCTATTATGGATAAATCTATATGAACAATTATCTATAAGGACTTAGGGGAACATATGTTCTCACTTTTCTTGGATAAATATCTAGGAATAGAATCAATGGGTCATAAGATATATGATAGTTAAACTTTATAAGAAAACTTTGAGACTGTTTTCCAAAGGGGTTGTGCTATTTACACTCTAACCAGGAATGCTTATTTACTCTTATATATCTTATTTTGTGACATACTATTCCACTTACTATCCACTTGGGGTTTATTTTTTAACTCGAGGTGTGAGAGTTTTATTGTTCCTCCTACATTGAGGCATGCCTTTTCGTTTTCTTATTTCTTTTGAAAAACAGATATATTATTATTTATAGTAGGAAACTAGTGGTTGTACAACACAGCTAAAATAACCTGTAGAAAGTGTGAGGCAATATTGAGAGCAGGTCTGAGATAAGGTAAGTTAGTGCTAGTTACTAGACAAACAAAAATGTACATGCTCCGAAGTTTGCAGAACAAGTTTGCAGCCTTTGTGAAGACACTGCTTTTCCAGAAGAAAGAGCCAACGTGGAATTGACAGGCATTTTCTGGAACTATAGTTGTGAAGAGAATTAGCAAAGCAAACAGTAGAAATTAAGAGTCCAACAAAAATAAAAGAGAATTACTAAGTCGGAAGACCATTAGCTTCCTCTCTCCATGAAGTACATCATTCTGCCTATATAACTTCCGATATTACCCGTGGTCAAATAAAAAATAAGACGTTTCAAAATGAAAACAGGCAACATTAAAACAAAGCTATGAAATAAATAAAACAGAAAATAAAAATCTATCTATTTTATCTGGTTTAATTTCCTTGAGGTTGGGTTTCTTATTTCAAATCTATGTTCATATTGCATTTTAAAAAGTAGTATAAAATTTCTACCTAAAATATTGCTCCAATTCACTCTCCAAACAACATAGAAAACCACTAATATGAGAGAGGGGGAGGGTAGGGAGAGGGAGAGAAGGGAGAGAGCGAGAGGAAAGGGAGAGTTGTGGAAGGATATATACTGGAGGATGGCAAGGAATGTTTTCATGTGAATTTGTGTTTACAAGCCTGTGTGATTCAATATGAGGAGGAAGGGATGAGAAAAAGATGAAGAAAAGTCTGATAGTAGGAGTAATGATGATGAATGAGTGCTACCTTAACTTTTAGTGGAGAATAAGAAAGTTTCTGTCAGAGACAGAAAGGAGTGGAATGCAGAGATGGAGGGTAGAGGAGTCAGAGAGAGATTGGTAAACCAAAATGTAAAGGTTCAAGTGTGAGTGAATGAGTGTGTGAGAAAGAGGATGGGAATATGAGTATGTAATACTCACGCGAATGTCTATGTCTCTGTGACTATATGAAGAGTGTGAGGTATGAGGGTTCGTGTGAGTGACTGTGAGGTAGTGTTAGTGGCTGAGTTTGTAAATATCTGTAAGTTTGAGCATGAATGTGAGTGAGGGAGAATGACTGAGGGCGAAGACACATGGTTAGAGGTAAACAGGCAAGAGGTGATTTCCTAACTACTGTCTGCAGGGTTGAGGTGAAATTCTCTTTTGAATTATAGTTCTAATTTAGAAATCTGAAAAAATATTTTCCAGCTAGAAATTCAAGAAAGAATTCTCTGAAGTGTTCTGAGACACTCAAAAATGAGAAAGGAGGTAAACTAATATCTAATACAAAACATTATTTATGGACTGAAAGTAACTATTTTCAAGTTATCGTCCTGTTTTTCCAAAATCAAATTGATTAATTAAACAACTTTTCCTAAGCGCCTACTCAGATTTTTGTTCTGAGGTGACAATGATGATGAAGTAGGCTCACCTGATGCCTACCCTCATGGAGTATATATTCTACTGAGGAGAAAGAAATGAACAAAACATACAAATACGTTCTAATGATTTCTGAGAAAGTTAATGAAAGAGATTTTAATAATATGTAAGGAGTAAAAAAAAGGGAACTATATCTAAGAGTAACTAGGAAGGTTCTTTGAAGTGGTAATATACTGAGACCAAAAAAAAAAAAAAAACCCCCCAGGGTTTTCTTTTGTCTTTCAGTGATTGTTCCATACTGGCTTGCCTTCTGGAGTTTCTCAGAAAAAATAAAAAATAAAAAAATATATTCCTGCTATTCCTTACATTACAATATCAACCTTAAATATGAAAAGTCATCAAATCATCAGTTCTTATATTTTTTATTAAATTTATTGGGGTGACATTAGTTAGTAAAATTATATGGGTTTTAAGCATACAATTCTATAATACATCATCTGTATCCTGCATTATGTGTTCACCACCCGAAGTTAAATTCCTTTTGTCATCATATATTTGATACCTTTTACCCTTGTCTACCTCTCCCATATCCCCCTTCCCTCTGGTAACCACTAACATGTTGTCCGTGTCCATGAGCCTCTGTTTGTCTGCCTTGTTCATTTATTGCTTTCAGTTTTATATCGCACATGTGAGTAAAATGCTATAGTTCTCAACTTTTTCTTTCTGACTTCGCTTAACATGATAATCTCAAGATCTATCCATGTTATCACAAATGATAGTATTTCATCTTTTCTTATGGCTAAGTAATATTTCATTATATGTATGTACCACATCTTTATCCGATCATCTATTGAAGGACACTCTGTATTTTTCCGTGTCTTGGTCACTGTGAATAATGCCAATGAACACCGAGGTGCATACATCTTTACAGATAAATGCTTTTGATTTTGTGGGGTAAGTACCCAAAAGAGGGATCGCTGGGTCACATGGTAATTCTAGTCTTAGTGTTTTGAGAAACCTCCTTATTGTTTTCCATATTGGTTGTACCACTTTGCAGTTCCACCAGCAGTGTATGAGGGTTCTTTTTTCCCCCACAACTCCAACACTTGTTATTACTTGTCCTATTGATGATTGCCATTCATACAGGTGTAAGGTGCTATCTCAATGTGCTTTTGATTTGCATTTCTCTAATAGCTAATGAAATTGAGAATCTTTTCATATATCTGTTGGCCAATTGTATGTCTTCTTGGGAAAAATGTCTGTTCAGATCCTCTGCCCATTTTTTAATTGGATTTTTTTTAATCGTTTGGTTGTATAAGTTCTCTGTATATTTTGGATATTTGGCCTATATTGAAGGAGTTGTTTGCCAATATCTTCTCCCATTCTGATGGTTGCCTTTTTATCTTGTTGATGGTTTCTTTTGCTGTATAGAAGCTTTTTTAGTTTGATGTAGTCCCATCAGTTTATTTATGCTTTTACTTCCCTTGCCTTTGAGGTCAAATTCATAATTTTTTTCCTAAATCCAAGGTCCATGAGTTTTATACCTATGTTTTCTTCTATGCAATTTATTGTTTCAGATCTTTTATTGAAGTCTTTGATCCATTTTGAGTTAATTTTGGTGTATGTGACAGATAGCAGTATAGTTTCATTCTCTTGCATTTTACTTTCCAATTTTCCCAGCACCATTTACTGAAGAGAATTTTCTTTCTCTAGTGTATGTTTTTGGCTCTTTTGTCAAAAATTATTTGGCCCTATATACGGGAGTTTATTTCTGGACTCTTAATTCTGTTCCATTGGTCTGTTTTTCTGCCAAAATCATATTGTTCTGATTATTGTTGCCCTGTAGTATAATTTGAAGTCAGGCAGAGTAATACCTTCAGCCTCGTTCTTTTTCCTCAAGATTACTTTGGCTATTTGCAGTCTTTTGTGGTTCTGTACAAATCTGATGATTTTTCATTCTATTTCTTTAAAAAAAATGATTGGGATTTTGAAGGAGATTTCATTAAATCTGTATATTGCTTTGGCTAATAAGGTCATTTTAAGTATGTTTATTCTTCCACTTCATGAACACAGAATAACTTTCCATTTTTTTGTGTCTTCTTCAATTTCTTTTAACAATATCTGATAGCAGTGGCCCCTAACCTTTTGGCATCAGGGACTAGTGCTTCTATAAAAATTTAATGCCTGATGATCTGAGGTAGAGCTAAGGCGGTGATGCAAATACAGATAGATGAAGCTTTGCTCACTCATCTGCTGCTCACCTCCTGCAGTACGGCCAGGTTCCTAACAGGTCAGGGACTGGTACCAGTCCATGGCCGGGATTGGGGACTCCTATCTTATAGTTTTCAGTAAATTGGTCCTTCAGATGCTTTGTTAGGTTTATTCCTAAATATTTTATTATTTTTGTTGCAATTGCAAAGGGAATTATTTTCATTTTTTGAAAATTTATTGTTAATGTATAGGAACACTATGGATTTTTGTAAGTTAATTTTGTTTTTTGAAACTTTATTTGTTTATTGCTTCCAATAGTTTTTTAGTGAAGTCTTTACGGTTTTCTGTATAGAGAATCATGTCATCTGCAAAGAGTGACAAATTGACTTCTTCATTTCCTATTTGGATACCTTTTATTTCTTTCTCTTGCCTGATTTCTCTAGCTAGGACTTCCAACACTATATTGAATAACAGTGGTGATAGTGAACAGCCTTGTTTTGTTCCTGATCTTAGAGGGAAGGTTTTTAGTTTTTCACCATTAAGTATGATGTTAGCTGAGGGTTTGTCATATATAGACTTTATTATGTTAAAGTACTTTCTTTCTATACTCATTTTATTAAGTGTTTTAATTATAAATGGATATTGTATCTCGTCAAATGCTTTTTCTGCATCTATTGATATGGTCATATGATTTTAATTTATTTTGTTTATGTGGTGTATCACATTAATCAATTTGCATATGTTAAACCATCCTTGTGGCCCTGGAATGAAACCCACTTGGTCATGATGTATAATCTTTTTAATGTATTATTATGCTAGGTTTGCTAGTATTTTGTTGAGGATTTTTGCATCTGTGTTAATCAGAGTTATCTATCTATAGTTTTCACTTTTTATGTTATCTTTATCAGGTTTTGGTATCAGGATAATATTGGTCTCATAAAATGTGTTAAGAAGTGTTGCCTCTTCAATGTTTTGTAAAAATTTGAGAAGAGCAGGTATTATATTGTCTTTGAATGTTTGGTGGAATTCACTAGTAAAGCCATCTGGTCCTGGACTTTTACTTTTGGGAGATTTTTGCTGATTGTTGCAATTTCCTTACTATTTAGATTTTCCAGTTCTTTGTGATTCAGTCTAGGAAGGATGTATATTTCTAAAACTTTTATCCCAGTTCCCATATTTTAAAGCATCTCCCTTTTCTATGTATGTAGTAAATATCAGGATTGCCATTGGCTGGGACCTTGTTAAAAATGGAGACTCTCAGACCCTTTTCTAGACCTAAGGAATCAAGAAACTGCATTTTAATAAGATCACTCTGAGATTTATAAGTACCTTGAAGTTTAAAAAATACTGTTAGGATATATGTGAGAAATCATAATTTGTTTTCTGCTTCTAAGACAACTTAATACAATTAGAACAATAGTGTTCAATAGAAATATAATTTGACACCGGTAAATTTACATTTTCTAGCAGCCACATTAAAAAAAGTTGAAAGTAAAATTACTCTTAATATTGTATTAAATTTAACTCATTTAAAAAATATATATATATATAATCTAGATATCTATTCAATATAAAAATATTAATAAAATACTTTACATTTTTTAATACTACTAAAGACTTTGAACTCCAGCGTATATTTTATTGTTACAGAACATCTCAAATAGAATGTTATATTTTCATAGGAAGTAGTTGATCTGCATTATATACTGCTTCAACTTTTTAAATTTGTTATTTAGTGTTAAAGAAAATTAAATTAGTTCCTCAGTTTTACTAACAATATATCAAGTACTCAATGGTCACATGTGGCCGATGTCTACCATATTGGATAATGCAGCCCTAGAATATTTCTCTACAAGTCTGTTATAGCATGTCTGCTCAGTTGGTCCGCAAAATAAATGCTTTATTTTTTTTTAAGTTATAACCCAAAATGTGAGTTTATATATATATATATATTTGTTTGTTTATGGGAATTTTATTTTATTTTATGGGAATATTAGTTATATTTTAATTTATGGGAATGTGCCTTTCAAAATTATTTTTAAATCTTTCCAGTTTTCTGACAAACTGACAGAAACTGCATATAGACAAATTTTTCGGATATAGATATTTTAACTGTGTGAAATAACACAGTTTATAATTTGGTAAAATCATTATATTTTAGTAAAGTTCAGGCCATAAAACAATTTTTATGAGTTAACATGAGATTAATTTAAAAGAATAAAAGTGCTTATTATATAAGCCTGGGTACATATATACACAAAAGGTATGTATATTAATATGCACATTATTATATTAAACCTTTATGGTATATAAGTCTCCTCACTAGTGTTTCAAACACCCATTTTGATTATAATTCAATGATAGTAACTTTCCCTGAGTTTTCTTGTCACCATAAACTCCGTTAACTTTCTCTGTTAAATTTATAAATAAAGTAACTATTAATCAAGTAACTATTAATCCTCAGACAATCTGTATGAATCAATCGTGGTCTTCTGTCCTCATTTGCATTTTTATTCACCTATCACATTCAATATCAGTTATGATCTTATCTGGTAAGAAAATAAGCTGTCATCTAATAAGAGAGAGAACTTCAACTTCAAACATCCATAACGTTTAAGAACATCAACTTAAATGTGTAATTGTGTTCACCTCTATTATAATAGCTCTAAGAGAGGAAAATGTCTGTTTAGTTTATTATGCAAATATATTGTTTTAAAGAGTTTAAACATCCTTACTAGGGATAAAACTGCCAAAATTCTACTACCACTTTAAATATAAAAATAGCTAAGATAAAGAGATATAATTAAGAAACACATTAAGACAAAATTAGCTTTGTTTGTTTGTTCTGTTTGTTCAGTTTAGTACAAATATACCTTTTTGGTGTTCAGGATCATTTATTTCAATATTTTTAAGTATTTAGTCTAGTGGAAAGAAATACCATAGCTTGATTTATTCATTCTTATATATTATATGTGTACTTATATGTGTACTTTGGTCTCAAAAAAAAAAAAAGGGAATTTATATCATTCTAAAATTATATTTGCTGATTTTGGAAAGGGACTTAAGCATGGTGGTATATAAAAAGAAAAAAAAATGTAAAATTTTCTTTGTGGAACTTTTCCCGATAAGTTTGCAATACCATTTAAAAAAAAAAATAGAAAATAGTTTTTGAGGGTAAAAAAGTCAGTAAAAATTAACTTAGCTCAGTTTCCAGGAATTTAAGGTAAAATGCTTTTCTCCATTTTTCTCCCTAAGTAAAACTAAAAACTCTGGACATCGTGTATAAAATAAATATTAAGAAAAAAAGAAAAAAATTAAATTTGAAAGTGAGAGAACTTGAGTGAAAAGGTAGCTCAGAATCCAAGGAACGACACAGGCTGGTAACTTTCCTGGGTTTTCCTACTGCCTTATATTCATTGACTTGAAGCTGAAGAAGCCAGTGCCTAGAAATGTCAACAGGCACAGACAAAAGTAGCCCAGCCTTTTCAAAGGAACAGGAAAGGGGCAACCTAACAAGACAGAAACATTTTATACAAGTGCTCTACTCCAACTAAATACCATTAAAAAAAAACTGTGACTCCCACATCAGCCCCACAATCAAAGGCCAAGTGGGTAGACTAAACTTCTATCACAGCACAGAGCTCCATCCATGTCTGCAGCTGAATTCTGCTCCTTTTAAACATGTTAGCAACTTTACCAGGAACGATAATTTCTAGTGATACCTACCACCAATCAGGATTCTCTTTCTCTTTCACAAACATTAATTTTATTAAAGTTATAATACCATTTATTTACTCAAAGTAATTAGATGCGTAATAATCCCTTGATTTATTTTATCTATTTGAAGATGTATGTTTTTTAAATAAATATGAATATATTTGTCTTTAAGAATTGATACAGACATGAAATCTTTCCTAGAATTTGAAAAAGTTTAATTTAGCCATTCATTCATTCATTCAAAAATATTTTTGTGTGTCTGTTATGTGCCAGTCACTGTTCTAGGTTGTTGGACTTGAGCAAAATAGATTTTTTAACAATCTGCTTTTCTGACCCTGTAATTAAAAATTATAATAAATTTTATAGGGTAATAGAAGGTGATAAGAGCCATATGAAAAATAATAGAGCATTGTATGAGGCATAGGAGGTAATTTTAAACAGGATAGTCAAAGTAAATCTTATTGAGTATATGACATTTAAGCAAAAAATTTGCTTTATGCAAAAAATCTTGAAATATAGAAAAATTTTGAGTGAAATTTCTGATGTATGTTGAACCGTGGAATTGTAAAAGTTTTTTGCTCAGTATAGAAATGATAACTTGCCTTACACATATATATACAATATGTATTCTTTATATATACATATATATATATATATATGTACATGTGTACTACATATATTTATATATATTTAAACTTTCTGGATATAATACAAATATCATTGTGTGAGGAAAAAATTAGCAAATCACGAACAGAGTGATCATACTACGCAAGCAGAATTTTAATTCACCTAACTTGAACTGATGTTGAATATTTATCATATATTTTATGATGTAACTGTCAAATGGAAGCCAAAGCATCCAAAGCGAAGCCTTGGAATCTTAGATTTGTGTAGTAACTGATATGTTAGCTGATGTGAACCAGATTGAAAATTCTCCACTTTAAAAAAGTAATGTTATTCAGAGGATAGGGATGAGGGAGGAGGGGGTAGGTAGATGGGATGAAAGGGGTCAAATATAGGGCAGTAGGGGGAGGGTGAAGTGGGTAAAGGGGATCAAATATTTGGTAGCTGAAGGAAACTGGACTTTGGGTGGTAAATACACAATAAAATATACAGATGTCAAATTAAAATGTACACCTGAAAATTATATAATTGTATTAACCAAAGTTACCCAATAAACTTAATTTTTTTAAAAGTAATATTTAAAGTACCTAAAGAATTTAAAAAAAAATATGTCATGGTTGAAAACCTTTTTCTGTTTAACTAAATAAGTTATTTTGCAAAATATTAATATATTCAAAATTTATAGAGGTAATATAATTAAAAGGCTGGTTAACAACTTAGAGAAAATATTTCATGCTGGATTTGGAAATATACTCTCACAAATGTTAAAGAATATTTCAACAGATTTTAAGCTTAAAAAAAGAAAAATATAATGTTTTTAATGGAAAGTTTTTTAGACTAATTAACTTGCAGCAATTTGTTTCAGGCTGAATTGGAGATGGCATATGAATTAATTTTTAAATGCATTTGTGATAGAAAAATTGCTAGAATATATATTATCTATATAACACACTCATCAATGAAACACTGTATAGTCAAAGAAGATAGTAAAACATACTAAGGTGTGATTAAAAATTAAAAAACAAAAAAAAGGAGAAATGAGCCACTCGTATATCATTAAGCCCATAGCTTAACTAAATTTTCAAAGCAATTCTGTTTTTGGTTCAAGGCCTTAGGTATGCTGTATCAAGCTGTTAACAGCCAAATTAGAGAGCTATGCATTTCATATTATATCACACAGCAAAAGAAATATCCGTGGTCTCATCTCCGATCTATCAGCATTTAGCCATTACAAACCCTGGTGATCTCATTCGTTCAAATATAACATTTCTTTGAAAATCTCCCAAATTTTATCATCAATCTGACATTTCCTTTGATTTTTAGAATCTACCAACTGCTGGGCACTTCTACTTTGCTTTCCTGCAATCTTCTCAAATGGAATTTATTTAAAAAACATCCACGTATATATTACTTCTTATCTGCAAGACCCAAACTACTAACCCCTCAAATTATGTCTTATTTTAATTGCCACCCACCCTTCTTTATTTTTTGCTACAGCATGTGAAAGATAACATTTTTATCTACTTTGAATTTCTGATTATGAAAAGAAGCTGTAAACAGTTTCCTTATACGTAGCTTTTCCTCAATCTAAATAATTCACTGTTCTGAAGAATGATCAACCTTTATAAATTTCCACAGCATGATTTTCTGACTATTGCCTTTTAGTTTGCCTTCACCAAACTCCTTGCATCTGCTAAGATTTCTGTGTTCTCTTTTTCCCTATTATACAAATAATCTTATTTAAGATTCATTTTAAATTAAACTTTTTTTTATTATATCTTTTACTGACTACCAAATGTGAAAGAGATTTCTCTTTATCCAGAATGATACAGAATGAAAAATAGGTAGTTCATTTTATTTGCACTGTTTACAACATTGAAATTGGCAAGATTTAAACAGAACATATGGAAGGAAGACTGCTTATCACACTGTTCAATCTAGTCTCTGTCATAGAAGATGAAAAATCAGGTAGATTTTGTGTCTCTCTGAATTTTAAAAGAACGTGAACATCCAACTACAGAGCGAATTAGACCTAGGTATATGGACTCCTGGAGAGACTGAAAGATGGCCAAGAGTTAAACCAATAATCCTCAAATAATTATTTTCATGAGAGCAGGTAAAAATAGTTTTCTATTAATAATATTAATTTGTTCCTTTTATGTCTAAATGAGTCATTATAAGTGGATTTATTATGTGATTTTTCTGAGACAGGCATTTTGTTGGAGAAAAGTCATATTAAGCAATTTTAACATTTATATAATAAATTTAAATCAATTATTACAGGTGAATATCATACTAATTTATAATATTCAGATTCAGAAATTGTAATTGTTTTTGAGTTGTGATGATAGAATTTAAAAAAAAATCAATAGACTATATATTTTAGTCTTGCAGTTTAAAGCTTATAAAAAAATTGAGCAGTAAGTACAGAAAGTTCTCATATATCATCTCTGCCCTGACCACCACACCAACAGTTTTTCCTGTTATTAACACATTGCATTATTAGTATGGTATCAATTACTGGCTTTGACAAAGGAATAATGTCATATATCAACCTTTACAGTATCATACAGAATTCTTTCTCTGTCTTAAAAATCTCCTGTGCTCCATTTTTTATTCCCTCCCTCCCTTCCCATGAACTCTTGGCCACCACTGTTATTTTTAGTATCTCTTTATTTTTGCCTTTTCCAGTATGTCTATGGCTAGAATCATACAATATGTAGACTTTTCAGTCTGGCTTCCTTAGTTTACAATCTGTACATTTAAGGTTCTCCCATGTCTTTGCCTGCTTTTATAACTCATTTCTCTTATGGTTTGATAGTATGCCATTGTGTGGATGTGCCACGATTTAACCATTCACCTATTGAAAAACACTTAGTTGGTTTCAGTTTTTGACAATTATGAATAATGGTGTTGTAAATATTCTTGTGAAAATTTTGGAGTGGACAGACGTTTTCATCTCATTTGAATAAATATCTTGAGCGTGATTGATGAATTCTATTGTATGACAATGTTTAGCTTTATCTTTGTAAGAAACTGCC
Organism: Pteropus alecto; assembly: GCF_000325575.1. NCBI lineage: Eukaryota > Metazoa > Chordata > Mammalia > Chiroptera > Pteropodidae > Pteropus > Pteropus alecto. Next base: position 17,881,069 of record NW_006436811.1, read on the forward strand.
AAACCATCTAACAAAGCAACTGTAGTATTTTGCATTCTCACCAGCAACGAATGAGAGTTTCTATTGTTTCATATCCTTACCAGCATTTGGTGTTATCTGTGTTTTGGATTTTAGCTAGTCTAATAGGCATGTAGTGGTATCTTGTTTTAATTTGACGTTCCCTAATGACAGGTGTTGAGTACTTTTTAATATGCTATTTGCCATCTATATTTCTTCTTTGGTAAGATTTTTTGGTCAGATCTCTTTTCGGCTGAGCTTTTTGTTTTGTTTTCTTGTTGAGTTTTAAGAATTCTTTGTTTATTTTGTTATGGAAAATATATTTGTTTTTATTTATTCTCATTTCTTGACAGTTCATTTTATATAATCTGTTTATAAGACTTTTCTATTTGTTTAAATGTCTTGTTATATTAATGTTTGCACAATTTGTTGTATCTTTCAAGGAAAAAATTAAATATTAATTTGCTATAGGCAATGTCGATTAGTACTTAAATTTGATATTTTGGAAATGCAATACCAACTAAGAAAACAAAAATGCAGAAAAGACTCTCTGCAAGAACATTTTCTGCTGTATCAGTTTCCATTTGGTAATAGCATTTAAGACATGTATTTAATCTCCTGAACTATAGTGTAAGCAGCCTAAGAGTAGAAATGCAAAAGGAGTCACCTTTTTTTTTTTTTTTTACAAACTTTGTACATAGGACAATAAATCAGACCTACCCTTGTATTCAATGTAGAGTAATTTACTTACTTAAAAGGTTGTCCATTGTTATTTTTACATCTACATTATTTAACATTTCTTCAGAGTAGGAGCACTTTTATCTCCTTGTCCCTTTCATTCATTTTGTGTCATATATTGTAGCCTAAAGTTATATGAATATGCTCATTTACATGAGTTTTGTATCATTATACTAGAAAATTCATAGTGATTTGACAGAAGTTTATATCTATTGAATTTAATAATGCAGTTTAAATGAGGATTATGGTCTGTATATCATTGTTTTTTATTATATTTTTCTAGAAATTTGTTTTGATATATTTTTCAACTAGATAATGAATTTGGAAAACAAATTTAAAAACATGTTATTTTACCAACATAATCTGAAGAGCACTGTTCTAGACTTCTTTGGTTGAGAACACTTGTCTGGGTCTCATACATGGTTACCCAATCCACAAATATTTCTAACTCTTTTTATCTGACATACAGTTCCATCTTCTATACATTTTCATATGAAAATCATGACACTAAGCTAAGAAAATATTTGTATTTGTTTCTTGGCAACAAATATTAAAGAAAGTTATACATATTTCAGCTATACATATTCATGAAAAGCTAGAAAAATAAATGAGCATGGTTCTTACATCATTTCATCTTTATTTGAAAACTATTTATTATGGGAGATGTTAGAAAGCATATATGATGTTTGTACAGTACAGAGTTGCAGTACTAGCCAAGAAGAATTAAAGTATAATGAACAATAGCAACAATACAATGTTGGCCTGTGATACACATCAATCCACTTTTATTTACTTGATAATCTCTCTCCAGCTATAACAGTCATCCTTGACACACAGATCTGCCTCTGAATCACACTCACTGTGTAAACTTACACTTTTTGAACCCTGATTCATTGGTAATATTTATAAGGCTACCTTTTTGTTTGTTTGTTTTTTAATAAGGCCACAATGAATCCCTGGAACTCTCCAAATTTTTTGCTCATGTAGTCTATTTGGCATGTATGTATGCATGTAACATGAAACGCTGCCATGATAATGCAGGCTCTCAGCAATTAGCACCCCTGGATGACTCCTTTGGACTTGTGAACTAGGTCTATGTCAAGTCTATGTCCTAATGTCCAAGATTTTTAGCTGTTATTCAAAGAATACTGTGTTTTAATGAAGGAATCTCTGTACCCTTTTTTTGCGTTTTAAGAACATACTCATTGGTTAAAGCTGTGGCTTCCTAATTAAACTAAAATCAAATGCATTATTAAATGTTATTTTATTTATTACTATGTTAACATATTCAAAATTTAGGGTATTTCTTACACTAGTCAGGCATCCATGAACTTTTGATTCATGATCCACATTGAGATCATTCTTGCTATTTTTTCCAAAAGAAATAAAAAATCAAAAAAACATTCCAAAAAAAGTCAATAGCTTTTCTCTCTTAAAACACTTTGTACTACTAAATACTTTAAATACTAAATAGTATCTTTCTTGTTTATTTCTCCATCTTCACGAGCCTAAAAAGAGGTTCTAGATCTTAGTAAAGAAGTTTCAATGCATGTTTATAAATCCATTGTTTATACAGCTCAGATGAAATCTTGACAGTAACTTCTATCAATTTGCTCATGTTCATATAAAATGACTATAAAAACACTCTATACACTTCTAAAGACTGACATTAACAAACTTTTTCCTACGAAATGCTAAGTATTAAAATTCATTGTATTGACAAAGAAAAGATTTATTTTCTTGATAGAATAACTGTTTTTAGAAATCTTGACAACTAATAAAATTTTCCCAAAGAAGAACCTACTCAGCTTTTAACTGGTTAGAGTGAATCAATCACATAGAAATGCTATGGAAAAATGATTTCATAGTAAAAAAAGAATCCTGCCATGGGCATTTATACCAGCTGCTCTGTATATAATCCACAGATGCTATTTTTCTTATCTCTGCATATACATTTGAAAACCTTTATTCGACAATGAAAAACACATTTAAAACTTCTGATTAAGAGGGAAAATATAATTTTTAAAATTGTAACTTTCCCTATCTAAAGATAAAAAAGACATATGTGTGCATTAGCCACAAATTCACAGAATCTAGTAAGAGAGACATAAAAAATGTAATTAAAATAATATGTGTTAAGTGTAAATATATCCATCATTTTATGATCCCCTACAGTTTCTGTGGATCAGGAATTCAAGAAGGATTTAGTAGGGCCATTCTAGCTCAGAGTCTCTTATGAGATTGCAGACAGCCAGCCATTGGAGCTGAAACAGTTCAAGGCGGGCCATCACCTCTTTCTCAATTAGTGTAGCCTCAGAGATTTCCATCTGCTCTCTCTACTTGGGCTAGTTTTGACTTTCTCATCTCATGGTGGCTTCAGAGCAGTAGACTTACATTCCAGTTCATTGTTTTGAATAAAAATGTTCAGTGATGAAGGTGAGTATGGAACCTCTTTTTCTAGCTGAACCTTGTACGTATGTATATATATGTGTGTTTGTATGTGTGTAAACATATGTATGTATCTGTGTATACACACAGACACATCAGAGAGAAAGAGTAGATTGAGCATCACATATGTAATCAAATTCATTCAATTGAGGGAAAACATTTTAGAGAAAATAAAGCCTAGTTAAATTTTATTTTTTAATGTTTCAATTACAGTTAATATTCAATGTTACATTAGTTTCACGTGTAACCTATTCAAATCTTAAATAATTATCACACTCATTTTCTTTTTTAAAATTATTAAAATTTTTTTAGGTAATCATAACTTCACATGCACTTGTAAAAAATAATAGAGATCCCATGTACTCTAAGTCACTTATACCCTACAGTAACAGTAACTTCTTGCAAACTGTAGCACAATTTCACAACCAGAGTATTGGCATTAATACAGTCAAAATATAGAGCACTTTAATAATACAAGGATCGATCATATTGCCCTTTTATAGTCATACTAACATCTTTCCTGTCCTTACTTCCTTCTTCACTTCTGATAACCACTAATCTGTTCTTTATTTCTGTGTTTCTTTAAAAATGATAGAGTAAATAGATTTATATGTTATGTATTTAACAAGGTAATTCTCTGGAGATTTATCCATGTTGTTATGTGTATCAATAATTTCTTAATTTTAATTGCTGAGTAGTATTTTTTGGCATAGCTATATTGCAGTTTGTTTAACTATTCACTTATTAAAGGTCATTTGGGTTGTTTCCAGTCTTTGGCTATTAGGAATAAAGCTGCTATAAACATTCAATAGAGGTTTTTGTGTAAAATTAAGTCTTAATTTCTCTGGGATCAATGCCCAGGACTAAATTTTCTGTACATATTTTGTTAGACTTACACCTATTTTGTCTTTTTTTGAGTGACTGCAAATTATGCTGTATTTATAATTTAATAGTTCAAATATTTCTTGCTAGAATATAGAAATGCATTTTCTGATATTTGTGTATTACCTTGCAGTCTCTCACCTTATTAAACTCACATACTAGTTTTAGAAGTTGTTTTTGTAGATCACATAGTATCTTCTATGTAGAGAAATGTTTAATTGGTAAACAAGGTCTGTTTTTTTTCTTCCTTTCCAAGATCTACAAATTTTATTTTCTGTCTTGCCTTATTGCACTAACTAGAACTCCCAAACTTATGTTAAACAAGAATAGTAAGATTGGATAATTTGCCTTATTCCTGATCTTAGCAGGAATACATTCAGTCATTTATCATTAAATATGATATAAGCTGTAAGTTTTATAAAGATCTGTTTTATCAAGATGAGGATATTCTATTTTCCTTTTTTTCTGAGAGGTTTTATTATTATTATTATTATTATTATTATCATGAATTGGTATTGAGTTTTGTCTATTTGCTTTTAAGTGTAGATTAGTATAAAAATATGAATTTTCTCCTTTAGCCTGTTAATGTGGTGGATTGCACTGATTGATTTTAGACTCTTGAACCTGCTTCTCATTCATAGTATAAATCTCTCTTGGTATGACAAATAATTAATGTATATTATATATATATTGCTCTCATTTGATAAAATAGCATAACTTTGGGTTACTGAAGTGATATTCCAAGTATGGATGTAGTTGTTTTGTTCCAAAACAGGTGCCACATTTGACTGGATATCACTGGGTTTTACATTTGGTACAATATGTTCCAAAAGAAAGTTTATATACTTAACACATTCTTGAAAGTCTGAGTTGGTTTGCTAAGTTAAGTACTGTTTTGGGTTAATTTATTTAAATTCAAAAATGATTTCCAAACTTGCAAAGATAAAATTTATTAGCATTAAACATCCTTATTAGCATTAAACATTTTTTTCATTTCTGCCATATTATAACATTTTCTTAAGATCATTGAGAAAGAATAAAATTTTTCAAAGAGCTCCAGTTTTGCTGATTGCTCCATTTATTTCATTTTAAAGAGCATGTGTGATCAGATGCAAATTTATTTCCTTGTAGGTACTATGTATTTTTCATTCTAAAACTCTTATCTACAATAGAGATAAATTTTTAATTTCAGTGCAGTAAGACCATTGGCAAAAATTTAATAGTATGATATTGCCAAGACCAGCTTTGTAATTTTAAAATAAATTATACTGGTTAATTAATTTGTAATTGTTATTTATTCACCAGATATTGATGAATCATCTCTACTTTGCTAAATTCTTATTATGGACTTTATCAATGATCTATTTTTAATACATAAGTTTAATTTAAAAAGTGATAAATTTAATGTAGCTATTAAATAAATTATAGTTAACACACGTTTACACAAGTTGTCTTCTATACTGAATGTTAAGCATTAGGTTAATGTGTTTACACACTCACATTTGCATTAACAAAATAAAATTACTATTGATGTTTTTATAATAATTATCACATATGGAAAGGCAATTATAATGATTGTAATATAATATATTTATAATGTAATTATAATAATTGTTATACTATCACATATAGAAGGATAATGTTGAGGTTTTAATAAAACTATCACAGTTTTATCGATTCAATAGTTGTTAAAATTGCCCTACATCAATCCCTTTCCGTAGACTTTTATATTACAAAATATCAATGAGATTATACACATTTTATTATTTTGAATTTTTAATTTTCATTCCAAAAAATATTTACAATGGGAAGAAATGAGGAGGGCTTAGGACATTCAGATTCCATGCATCTTTTATTTGCTAAAAGAAAGGCTACAACTGGATGTGAGCAATCCATTAAAACAAAGTACCAAAAATATGGGAAGGAAATTTTTCCCTTTAGACTTTCTGTACGGAGTAATATTTCTACTACTGAATCAGGGTTTTGCTAATACCCAAACTGGAGAAGTCCTGCAAGTCTTCAGTGCTAAAAACATGCAGTCATATTCTTTCCAAATACAACATATACCACAGACATTTTGGGGGATAGAAATAAAACAGTTTGTATTGAGATGAAAGCTATATATTCATTAAATACATTAACCTATTTCTCTATGATTTCTTATTATTAACTTGACACTATAAATTAATGCCATTAAAGACTTTGCTATGCTTTGCTGCTTAATTCATATGCATCTCAAATTATCTGTTTCTCATTGGGAGCACAGCATTTTCAATTCAAGTTTGAAATATAAATCTGAACTTTTCACTGAATTTCTCTAGTAAAAAGTAATGAAAAAAATGATGTGTGAGGAAGAGCATGTGACATCCACTATGTTATTTCAATGATTATAAAGCAAAATCTGTTTTTTTAATTTTGTTTTTGGTGTGCCAACTCAATTTCTAGAAAATTGTCTCCAAGAAATTGTGTGATATATAATTATATGTATGGCAAAGGTGATGAGGTTTGATTTTCTTTTTTACATTTTTGACTTTTTTCTTAAATCACCAATTTAATAGAGTGTACTAATCCACTAAATTACTTCCTTCCTTTGACAATAATGCTAAATTGAAGACTAAAGTAATTTGAATTTGTTATAACAATGATTCTGAGACTCAGAAACATTTTCTTTTTCTATGCGATATGCATTTTATTTTCTGTGGATAAATTCAAAAGTAATATAATTAACATTAATTTGGTTACCTATCATTTTTAATAGCTCTGATTTGGAAAACAAACATATTAATTTTTATTTATAAATAATCAATATATGCAATAGCCTATTGGTAATATAGTTAACAAGAGCAATAGCCCACTGATCCTGTTTTCTCCATAATAACTGTCCTGTATAATTCTATATCCTCCTCTTCAGAGCCTAGTATTAGTAGGTATCCATTTTGTGTATGGGAATGTGTTCGATGGAAATTAATTCAATCCAATATGCACAGGCGATACTTGTTGAACATTTGGGGAAGAGATTATGAATACTTGACAACATACATCTGTAAGAATTAATTATTTCAATAAATATTTACTTCACACAATGTCAGGCATTATGTTCACTATAAGAGTGTAATGGTGATCAAAGCTGTCTAATCTACTGACAAAATATTATTCAGATAATTTACTAAATAAACTTGGAGGTAATGTTAAGCTATCCGTAGAGCATAGTTCTCTACCAGCAAGTAACAGTTGAAATTTGAAGCATGTAAAGACTCGTAGGTAAACAGGGAGATACAGGCAGAGGCCATAGAATGTGCAAAGTCTTTGCTGTTGGAGAGAAAAGGTGCATTCAAGTTGCTGAAAGGCCTGTGTTACTGAAGCCTAGAAAGTGAGGGTGATAGTAAGAGAGGCTTGAGATGAAGATGAGTAGGAAGTCATGGATTATGTCACTCCCTATAGGATGATAATTTCTAAAGGTAAAGAGGAAAAAAATAAAGCATTATAAAAAGGTAAGTAACATTAAGATAATTTTATTTGAAAGTAAATAACTCTTTGATCACTAATGACTACAGTGGATGTTGAGAGCCTATTTAAGAACTACTGAAGTAGTCTTGGCATTAATGATGATGTACAGGAGGGAGCATATTGGCAGTGGGAATGGAGGAGCCACATGAATAGATGATCATAGATTGAATATTGTGTAAGTAGAAAGTGGTGAGGAAGAGGAAGATGATAGGATGTCTGCTGTTTTTCTGGCTTGCTCAATTGCACGAATGGCGTTGCATTGAGTTGGAAGGCTTCCAATTTGATAAGGCAGGGGGAAATGGAATTCAATGTAAAGAGAAGAGTCTCGAAATAAATTGTTAGTATATGAATATGGAGATAGAGCAGACGTCTGAGCAGCAGATATAAGATCAAGAATATATACAAATATGTAATCTTCAATGACATGATTGTGGATGAGATTCTTTAATGAATATACTCAATGTAAAGTGATAATTGAGTACAAATGTGGGCCTGATGAAATTCAAAATTCATGGGGAAGAAAACGAGAATGAGCCAAAGAGACAAAGGACATCCAGAAAAAAAGTAAGAAAACATGGAGAATAGGGTTCACAGAAATTAATGTAAGCAAGTATTTCAAGAGAAGAGTTGGCAACAGTGATTAAACTTGGTGGAAGGTGATACAGAGTAAGAAACTAATATATTTCATTAAATTTGGTAACATGGATGTCATCGGTGACATTTAGAAAGCATTTATGTGGGAGGTAGAATTCAAGTTACTTTTTTCCTTTGTCACATGTAATTCAGCAATAATTTCTGTTAACTCTACTTTCAAAATCAATCTAAAATCTGACTATATCTCACTTTTCCATTGCTACTACCATGGTCCAAAATCCACCATCTCTTGCCTGGACGACTTCCTCCCAGTCTTCTCTTAGAAACCATCCCCAGCATAGTAGCATGAGTAATTCTTTAAAAATGTAAATCAGATTATATTACTCCTCTCCTCAAGACCCTGAGGAGAGGAGTAATATAATCTCATTTCAATCAAAGTCAAAGGCAAATTATTTACAATTTACAAGGCTCAACATGAATTGGTTCTTGTTAACCTCCCTGACATCACCTCCTGTGTTAAAGTGTAATTCATATTTTTAGATTGTAACTCGAGGGCCAGAATTTAATTTAAAAAAAAATCCAATAAATATGTTCCTGTGTTTGCTTCGAATAGCAAAACATCACTAGATAAAATGATGGAAAATTATAAACTTCAATTTGCTAGTAAAAATTCAAGTTTTATCAATCATATTGAGTTTTCCTTTGGCAGACAGCTGCAGTAGGATTAAGCTCCTCTTGGTGCCAGAAGAGCTCATCCCAAGCAGACAGAAGAGAGGAGGCAACACGTTAGCTTCCAAAAAAGATTCTTCTTACAGAAGCATAAGAAGTAGAAAAATAATTCTTGAAAAGCCATGATATAGATTAGTGTAGTAGTTCATGCTTGAGAACTTACTTATTTTTGAACTCATAGAAGTAAAGGATACATTTTACAAAAACTGAAAAACAAAAAGCATAGTTGGCATTGAGTGAAAAAGGAACATCTCTGAGAACCAGATATGGGACTGAAATACTTACCACTGAACTGGGTGGAAGCCGTGAGCTTTCTGTTTTCCATGTCCAGAACAACCAATGGAGGTTGGGAGTGTGGTTTCTGAGGTATAAAAGGAATTAACCAAAATAATTAATACTCATGGTTATATGGTGCCAGATAGACTTAGTTAAGATAGACATTTAGAAGAGCTCAGGAAAGGTAAAGAATGCAAGGAGTACATCTGCGCACCTCCAGATGGGATAGGTCCTTATCTAAAGCTCAAAGGGAAGCAGGAAATAACACAGTATGACTTGCAGAGACTAAGTCACAAACCCACTGAATTCATGATGAGCTCTGACACATTCTTAGTGTTGCTACTGAGCAATAATGCTGAAGAGAGTTTTACAACCTGGTGCTCTGGTGTGGGCCCAGAGTGGGTGGCAGAAAACCCATTAGACAGTGAGGATTGAAACTAGAAAGAGAGAAAAAAATAAAGAAAGCAAAGAAACAAACTCTCACCTCTCAAAGAAAAAACTGCCCATCAAAATGAACTTGCAAAATGAATGCAAAAGGTCATGAAGAAATCCAGTGCTAAAAAAAAAAAATAACCAATATAATCAGCACTCAGAAGAGTAATTTATGATCTTCTTAGGGGAAATTTATTTTATATATCAATCTAACCAAGAGTTTAAAATATACATGTTAAGGATGTTCAAAGAGTGAAAGAAGGTACGTTTTTTTTTTTTTTAAAAAGGCAACATGAATTTATAAAATCAAAAGTGAGGAGTTTAACAAAATCTTAATAATAAACAAACTTATTGACATTGCTGGGAATTTCCAGTTGAGGTCTGGGGGCAGAAAGTCTCATCATCCTAGATTACTGGCCTCCTCATTCTACACCAGAGACTCAGTTGCCCTGGTTTATGAGTGTCTACACCTCAGTGTTTCCTGTGGACATTCTGTTTCACTGACTTCTGTGCAAGTTCATAAAACAAATAAGACGCATGATGGAATGGAAGCAAAAATTCTATTTTCAGAGCCTAGTCTTTTAGTCACCATATTCTGTAGACAGGGCATTTTATTCTCTAATTTATCATAGGATCAATATCAAGAGGCATGCAATACATTTGTTTTACTGATATTGTATCCCTATATCAGGAACATTCACTAAATATTTGTAAAATATATTATAACATTCACTAAATATTTGTAAAATATATTTTAAAATGCTTAACAATGTGAGTTCTGGAGATAGGCAGTCTAGAATAGAAACCTATTTTTATCATTTCACTTTTATTTGCTGTGTGAGTTTCATAAGTACTCTAATCACTCTAAGCCTTGTATTCTTCGTTTGAAATGAGATTAATAACAGTATGCACAGCAGTCAGTGTTGCAAGAGTTAAACAGAACAATAAATGGGAAGATATTTGTCATGAAATAAGTAGTTAATAAATTTATCAATTTTCATTTATTTTACTTATTCTATCTAGATATGTTTATCTAGAGGATGAAAAGACCAGAGGATATTAGACATATATAATGTCTTCCCAATTTATTTGTCAAAAATGAAATTTATCACATCAATTCCACATTTGATAGAGATTGACTAAATTATTGTTTGTTAATCTTGAGTCTATGAGATTAATTTTTTTTGAAAGTCACTTTTAGAGTGGATTATTTAATGGTAACTAGAGAATTTTAAACAGTAATTTGTTGTATGAAACAACATAATGATGAAAACACATTTCTGATATGTGACTAAATAATGACTTCACTTTTTTATACTTGTATGGTAGTAGAGAAGACATGGCCTTTATATTTAAATTGAAGTAATTTAAAGCAAAAATAGATAATATAGTTTATATTTCTGTTTGATCCATTGGTGAAAGGCTAATGATTCAAATGTACGCATCAGAAAGTCTTATATTATTAAGTTAACTGTACTTTACAAAATTGTAATAGTAAAATAAAATGTTCCATCCTGAGAATTAATGTCATATTTTGAGATTATTATTGAGAAGAAGAATATGGAAAAAAAAACTTAAAACTTCTTTTTAGGACTAGAAAGAAGCTTCAATTAATTGATAAAGATCACCTACAATATCTTATATCAGACATCATACTCAATGGTAAATTTTTAAATTTTTTTAAAATTTCTTATTACCAGCATTCCTATTCAAAAAAATAAAAACAGAATAAAATAAAATTTAAAAAAATTGTAAAGAAACAAACCTTCATTATTCTGAGGTAAAATGTTTGTATGTGTAGAAAATTCAAGTGACTTTCAAGAAGTTTTAACATTGTCACCGATAAAAGCTAAATATGAAAGGTTATTTTTTAATAGGTTGAAACACTTTAGAAAATAAAGTTAATTAAAAGATAAAAATTTGTAACAGCAAGAAATGATAAAGTACTTAGGAATGTATCTTTTTATAAGGTATGCAAAAACATTTATATCGTCTTGAAATTTTTATTTTAGTTGTTATAGAGTACCTTAATAAATAGATTAAATGACCAAACATCATAAAACTGTCAATGCTGTCCAAATTGAGTTTCAAAGCAATTCCAACCAAAATCTCAAACAGATTTCTTTTTTTAATTTCGATAAGTTTGACAAGATGTTTCTAGAATACATGTGAAAGTGAGGGGACAAACATAACCAAGTTTCCTCTAAAGATGAGAGGAAAGACTACCACATTTTAAGCGTTATTTCAAATGCAAATTTAGACCAAATGAGATACAATTCCCTCCATCCCCAGAGCGGTCAGAATAAACTAAAAACCAAACCAAACCAAACAAACAAATAACACAGAAATGATCAAATGTTGCAATAGGTGGAACCTTAGAAGATACTATACTATTTGACTTATTTCTTGATATTTGCCTTTCTTATTGCCACTTACTATATGTCATCAATGAAGAATTATCTTCAGACTTCCAGATTCATATGTGCCATGTCCTATACAATATATTCATGTATTTCTAATTAATTTTAATTTACTCAAACTTGAATTCATGATCTCACCCATACATTCTTTTTACCTGTGTAGTCTGCATCTCAATTAATGGCAAGTTTGTCTAGCCAGTAATTCAGGCCAAAGCTTAACTTTTGATTTTCTGATACACACCATTTGCAATTTCTCAGAAAATCTTAACCTTCAAAATACATGTATAAAATCATGTCATATCATACCACCTACAGTACCATCTTTCTATCGTAAACCACTTTTAGATCTGGAATACAGCAGCAGCCTCCTATTTAATCTCTTAATATTAATATTGCTGTCCACTAAAATTCATTCTGAACAAAGCAGACAAATTGATCCTTTCAGAAAACAAAACAAATTGGGATCTTATCTGTTGATGATTATTCAACTATTTGCCATTTTCCTGAAAATGATTGTCAAACTCACCCAAAACCCTGTATGATCTGAACCTTATTTCTTCTCTGAGCTCATTTCAGACTACTCTTTACACACATACTCTCTCCCTCCCTCCCTCTCTCTCTCTCTCTTTCTCTCTCTTTCTCTGTCTGTCTCTCCCCACATCCCTCCCATAGCATACGTATGGTAGAAATTCTTAGGGACTTTGCTTAGAATACTCTTCTCTAAATCTGTTAAAATATATTTGTACAGTGTGGGCTATCTAGACCACTTTACTCTCTCCCAATCCCATTTACCCTGCAGCATTGATTAGTCCATGTAATTTATCACATTCTAGCATTCTAAAAAATAACTCTAGTTTAGTGTGCTTATTATTTAACTTCGTTCTCTAGAATGTAAATTCCTGAAGGGTGTGGTTGTTTTTGCTCACTGAAGATACTGCAAATTTTAGAATCTATGTAGTGTATAAGAGTGGCAGATATAAATAAATATTAATACATACTAATCAAGAACAGCTAATTAGTAGTTATATTAATAATAAATAATAAATTATTAATGTGTGTTATTAATACATAGTAAGAAATATTGGCTTATTGAATTGAATTTTACATGTGGAACCAGAGAGATTATGTGATTTACGCAATGATGGGCAGATGTTCGAGTCTGAACTTGGATTAGATACTTTCTTATTTCTAAATTAACTCTCTGGTCTGCAAACTTTAGGATATGTAAGCATCAGCGAAGTACTTTTTAGATGGAAATCTCCAGACCCAATTTTCAGAGATTCTGATATTGTATAGCAGGTTTCTTCCTGTTAATCTGCCCTCTAACTAAAACTTCATGTGCTTTCGATATAGCTAAATTCCACTTTGAAAATCATTGAATTGTTGAATTGCAACAATGCCTAATCTCTTGTTCTTTCTTCTTTAATCCACTTGTTTGCATAAATTCTGATGCCCTAGAACCGAATTTCTCAATCCTGCTTTCGTATTGAAGTGTAAGGAATACTACAAGGGTTATGGTTCCAGCTAAGATGGAGTAAGCACAGTTTGCCTGTCTCATCCACAGAATACAGCTATTAAACCTCAACATAGTAAATTTAGAAGTTATACAAGGTATCTGAAAAGTAACTAATAGCAAATAGATTAGGAAAGAAGACCAGAATATGAAAATGAGATTGAGTTTATCTTTTCTTTTTTTTTCCTGAGTGAAAGAAGTTTGCTTTAAAGGTTGCAATACTGCCTGATTGCATTTATATAGCATTCTTGAAAAGATAGAACTATAGTGATAAAGAATAGTTCAGTGGTTGCCAACAATTAAGCATAGAAATTACTACAGAGGGATAGCACATAGTAGTGGTTTTTTGGGATGAGAGAACTCTTTTGTATCTTGACTGTGGTTGTGGTTTAATAATCTGTGCATATGTTATAATTCATAGTACTATACACACAGAAAAGTTTTATTTTTTTACTGTATTATATAACAGTATAAAATAAAATAATGCTGAAGTTCAGTCTGCATGTTAAATAATTATTAGATTTGATATAGGAACCAGGTAATTGCACCACATGCAATTTCAATATGGAGCCACTGCACTAAATCCTGTTGTAATTACCAGATACATTTCTATGTTAATTGTACCTGTTTGTCAAGTGTTTCTCTAAAAGTAGGCTAAATTTTTTCTGGAAAGCAATTACTTTATTCAGTCTTTATTTAATCCCCTAGAAAACTACATGCTACAATATTTGAAAATTTCCTTATTTGAAAGTAACTCCAAGTCTAAAATTTGAGACTTTCTCTTCTTCTAGCTTTTCCAATTTGATCTCAGATTCTTAACATTTTTATTAATTATCATGCTTGTTACTAATGTATAAGCATTATACACCTCAATTCAGTCCTCAGGCTCTTTGCCATAAGATGCCTGATTCATGCAATTAGAAAAGTAAGACCCTTAAATTCTCGTACACCATCTATTTGGTCTTCTCTTTGTTAAGCCTAAGCAAAGTGTAAAAGTGAGTTTAAGTGAAAAGCTAAGTGTGAGCTTTCGTAAGAAAAAGTGAAGGAATTCATTCTTTAATTTTCCAGCATAAATATTATGAAGTCATTCAGAAAATTTAATAGACAGTTCAAATGAGGTCATTGAAAGAAGAAAATTTCAGTGACTCTACAATTCGGAAAGTCCCACATTTATTTATATGTCAGTATCTACTGAGGAGCTTTTTAAAATTTCAGAGTTATGAACTTAGATTTCTTTGGGTTGAGGCAATATCGTCTACAGTGATGTTGATTGATGCCAATGTGGAGAATTAATGGTTCGTACACCTTCATTCAAAATCCTGTTAGAGCTGTCAATTTTATCATTTTAATCCAATCACCCGCAAAATTAGACATAATTATAATCCATTGTGTTTACTTGTGCTGTTTGTACCAACCTATTATTAATTGCATATTATGTGCCAGACACTAGGTAACAATACCACATTATAAAAAGTGTTTTGTTATACTGTTACACTATCATTATTAAAGTCTTGTTACCGTTTTTAAAAAGAATGATGAAACTGAATTTGACAGGTTTTGTGTGATTTACTCAAGATCTCAGAGATAGTAATTATCCTGTCTTGACTCTAAAGTCTTCGGCTTAACCCACAATATCTATTTTTCCCATGGATCATTACATTCTACATGCCATCACAAAATGGATTTATTCAACAAATTGGCAATATCTTCTTCCCATTATTTCATTACGTATAGATCTAAAAGCGTGTGTGTATATATATATCTCTCTATATATCTATATCTATCATCCATTTTATCAATCAGACCAATTTATAGCCATTAATAATGTAAAACTCATTTCATCTTTCTTCACATAAATTATTGTGAATTCAATAATAATTTAAAATTAAGTATAACAAATTAGTTTTATAGTCAGGTGATAACAGACAAATATTTTCAAATATTTTCCAGTATGATAGATCTTATAAGTGTATAAGATCAATGAACTGATAGCTTTTAAAACTTTACTTGATATTTTCAATATTGAGAATAGTATTGAAAATATTTAGTTATAAGGAGCAAGTACCACAATATCAAAAATAAAATAGGAACATAAGGCTATATCTGAGGATTGAGGAAATGCTATAAACTACTTTTTTTTCAGACATTAATACAAAATACAAAAGCACTATCATAGATACCATAAGAAGTTTCTCAGTTCAACTATAATATTCCACACAATTTTTCATCTTTGGGTTGACTGAATGAATTATGATCCTTTCAACTATGGAGGGTCAAGTTTCTTTAAATAATGAATATGAAACTAAAAAGCTTACAAAAATGATGACAAATTATTTTATTTAAAAAAAATGATTTATCAAGTTATTTTGTCCTTGTAACAGGAATATTGAACCTAAACAGCAAGATATTTGAAGTTGAACAGTTTCTCAATATTTTAACATCATATTCTATTACTCTGCTTAATATATATAATCACAAGAGTGGTAAACTAAAAATCTTGTTCCAACAAATCCTCATCTGTGTCAAAGGAATTTAAGTCTCAGAAATTTTATCCTCACATGAATATTGCTTTTATTGCAATAAAAACTAACAGTGTTCCTAGGCCTAGAAGCATAGACAAATATATATTTGGAAATATCATAAATCGAATTAGACGAATATATGTTCAAGACCAAAAGAATTCTCTAAAGACCTCGAGAGCATGCCAATTCAACAATAAAACCACCTGCACCTAAGTATATTTCACTGGCACATCTTTAAATTAAATTGGATGAAGAATCTTTTGTTGATAAAGCAAATGCAAAAACAATTTGCTGTCCTAGAATACTCTTTCACTGTTCTTTTTTTCTTTGTGTTACCTTGTAAAAGTATAATCAGTAACTTTCTAGAGTGTTTATAATTACATGGTGAAGCATAAATATGACTTGTTTGAGATAACCATTCTGAATACCAAAATTGTTTCCAGTCTAGACATTCTACATATCTATAGGTTAAAATATATTCTTTAAGAAATATAAAGTTATCTCTTTAACTTGAGCATTGCTAGAGTCCTGTAGTGGAATAGCAATTATAGTTTTCTATATAGTTATTTTAATTATACTATTGTTACAAAACTTTATATATTACATATATGTAAATATATATAATATATAGTAAGGTTCTAGTGTACGAGTTTAAGGAGTCATTCAGAATTGGTAATATAAAAGTATAAATGAGTGTGTTTCACTTTATACTGAGCAACTTATTTGCTCTTGCTTAAATTATTATATGGCTAATTTTTTTTCAGAGCTCAATGTTTGTGGGAAGTGTGTTGTCAATGCTTATGCAGTAAGTGAAATGTGTTTTAGGTATAAACCTCACAATGATGTAAAAATAATTACATTGGTTTAAAAGTTCATGCTTCTCATAATTTATGTTCTCTATCAATTTTGACTTTTTAAATGATGTTTTCATTTTGTATTTCCCCTCCTACTCTTCCTCTTGCTCCTCTTCCAACTCTTCCTCCTACTCCTTCTTTGCTTTATGTGTGAGGATAGCCTGAAGAAGAATATATTACACTTTGTTTCTTTGGAAATATACA
Source organism: Pteropus alecto (assembly GCF_000325575.1). NCBI lineage: Eukaryota > Metazoa > Chordata > Mammalia > Chiroptera > Pteropodidae > Pteropus > Pteropus alecto. The sequence goes on from NW_006436811.1 coordinate 17,898,185, forward strand.
GAGCATTACTAATTAGCTCAGATAAATAAAAACATACCTCTAATGGATGGAAAACAATACACTGATCTTTTTCAAGTAACACTATGAACATTCTCTCTGCTCCAGTAGCTGTGGATTTGGCTTTTAAAATAGTTTTATCATTAACATGCTGATAATATATGGACAACTTAGTAAAATTTTTGACAAAATTGATCTCCTAATGCAATTTTTATACATTGTTTTCCCATTCATAAACACTTATAATCTCTTATATGTGAAAGTATTTGTTTTTAAATTTTACATATATTTCATGGTAACAATTGTAATAAATTTATGCAAATGAAATATTATCTCTATTGACTATTTTAAATCACTTCTCTTTTTTTCCTGATTGAAGTAGTATTTTTTTTTTTTTTTGGTGACATTGGTTAACGAAATCCAGTAAGTTTCAGCTGTACATTTTAACAATAAGGCATATATGTATTTACACTGTGTGTTCACCTCCCATAGTTAGATTTCTTTCTGTAACCACATTGAAATAGTATTTATGTGACATTTTATAAAAAAAGAAGACACCTTTCCTTGAAAGTAGCATAATTCCTAAATATTTGGACTAAATCTTTTTTTCTTTAATAATTTATTTTTCTCACAAAGTATATATGGAAGTACCATGGTGATATACCCATGACCAGTCTGTATAGATGAGCTGAAAATTGTTGTGTGCTGACAATGTACACATTGATTGAGGATCTTATTCAACCCACATTTTGATTTTAAGTGATAAAATTCTATCATGTATGTAATAAAGAGAACATCATAGTGTTCCCTGTATATAAACATAAGCAAAATCATATATATATGGACAAAAGCTAACTATCCACCAATAGAAAAAAAGTTTAAAAAGTAAAATAAACTGTATATAGTAAAATAAAGGACTCAATATACTATTATCTATGTGAGGAAATTCAGAACTTATCAATAATTATATTTATACAACATTTTAAATAAGAAAATTATACCCTTTACATGGTTATAAATTTAGATGATAAAGTGCAGAGGGTTTTTTTTTTTTTTTTTTTTT
>NW_006436811.1:17899466-17915623 GCF_000325575.1 Pteropus alecto
TGATCTCAGAAGCTAAGCAGGGTCAGGCCTGGTTAGTACTTGGATGGGAGACCACCTAGGAAGACCAGGTTCTGTAGGTGTAAAACATAAAAAATAATGGATTGTAAACTGACAAGGTCCTTGCAATCTGTGAGGTCAACCAAAGGTCGCCTAGCCTAAAAAATAAAATAAGTAAAGTAAATAAATTAAATGATACAGAACATGCCTACTAACAAGAATAGCCTAGAGTGATGAACTATATGACTTTGGGACTAGGATAAAAGAGATATTTAAATACTTTTGACATTATGCAGTATTTCAAACTTACAGAAGCGAATATATGTGGTTGAATTATGAAGTCGTACCATGCACCCACATTAATAAAACATTAAAAAAATGTATTTTCTGTCTTCTGTGTAACCCTGCCAAATTACATACCTTCCTTCTCACCTAGATGTACTTATTTACCTGGAATTTAACACATATTTAACACATATTTGCCTTGCTTTACAGTTTTAGCACATGTATAAGAATATCTAAACATTATATGTACAATATTATATTTTTTTAAATTAAATGAAAATATTCTGTATGAATTAATTAGCAAATTGATTTGTACTCTCAATACTATTTTTTTATCTTAGTTAATGTCACTGTGTACAGTTAAATTTTGTCCAAAAACATTTGAATTTTTCTTTTGCTATTGCAGTTTTTATTATTGCTACTTCAGTTGTTGCTTTGAATATCCTTGTACACATCTTTTAAAGAACATCTTTAGAAAGCATTTTTGGAATAGATTTGCTGGATCCTTATATATAACCAGACTTACATATACCAGTAAATTAAATGGTTTTCCCAATGTAATTGTATCTATTTATGCTCCATCTGCAGTTTATGAATTACCATTTGCTAAACAACCTAACAAAATCTATAATTGGTAATTTTTTAATATTTTGTCAACATGGTGGCTCTAAAATACTGAATGATTTAATTTTCTAAATCATTGATTATTTAGAAGTAGAACAGGTTTTCATATGTATTATGGCCATTTATGTTATAGCCTCTGTGAAATAGCTGGTGATGTATTTTGCCCTTCTTACCATTAAGTTGTTTTCTTCTTACCATTAAGTTGATTTCTGTGAGCACTGCTTCAAAGATTAAATATATTGTAAATGTCTTCTGAAGTTTTTGATTCGCCTTTTAAATTTATGGTGTATTATTATAAATAAAAGTTCTCAGTTTTAATTAGTTCAATTTAAACAATATTTTATACAGTGGCTTGTATTATTTGTATCAAAATTTAACTTTAAAATAAAATTACACACCCAGAAAATACAGAGCCATTAAGAACCATTTCAGATAACTAATACCTGAGATTATTTACTAGTGACAGAACTTAAAGAGCTTTTTAAAGATGTACTTCATAAGGAATAAGTCTTGAAAGTGTGAAAAACAGGGAATCAAGAAAATATAAAACACATAGATAAATCCAAATAATTAGTAACTTTATAAAATTATGAAAGTAGTCTTTATATAAGAACCTGATGGAAAAATTGTTGATCTAGGTATACAGATTTCTACATGTTATAAAAAGCATCTTCAGTTTATGGCATTATCTAAGAGGAGATAAAAAATCACAGTGTATCTCATATTTTTATAGTTTAAAAATGAAAACTAAAATTTATAGGGTAATGATTGAGATATAAAAAACATTCCAAACTTGGAGAGATAAATAAGGAATAATTAGGAAAATTTTCCTGCCCTAAGAAAATGAAAAACACTATAAATGGGACAAATAGTTAATGCAAATATATCATAAATAAATCCAAATAACTTTTTACATATAAAGGATTTATTTGAATTTCATGGCTTAAATATTTATCTCTCAGTTACTCATTTTTGACAATTTAGCTCCAAGAAAGAAGTCACTGAACCAATTCTGTGGCAAGTCATTAGGTAATGCTTAACATAAAAATAATAAACCACCATATTACAGTGTTTAGTGACTTCTCCACATTCTCAGCAGAGCAATCGAGGACTGAATGAGCATTAACACTGAATAACACAGCTACTCCTCAAATTGGTCCCTCAGGCTTAGTGTTGACTGAGCTTTAAATTACCTGCATTCTATTGACTACTCAATTCTCTCTGCCAATTGATAAATAAAATACTTCAGTCATCAGAGTTGTTAATCCACTTTCATGACATTTGCTTTTCTTAAAACATTAGATTAGCTCTTTTGTTTTTTGAATTTAATATTCCGGTCAAGTTAAATGGAATTTATGTCATTACAAGTTGTCAGGCATAACTTCTCCTGGGAAATTTGAAGATTTTTGTGGAATAAACAGTTTTCATAAAATTGGCAGAGATCAATATGATTTAATGTCAGGATGCCAAACTAGCTGTTTTCTTCTATAGACAATAATTATATCAGATACAATATTTGAAAATTTCCATTTCATAAATAGCAATAATGATCAGAATTTATCAAGTCTGGACTGTTTATTTATAGTGACTACAAACATATGTATTTATACCATATTTACATTTAATATAGGTAACTATTGTTTTTAAAATGTATAGATGTATTTTTGAGGTTTTGTTTTGTTTTAAATATTGGTTATTGTATCTTTCAGTTATAAATTTTACATTGATTTCTTCTGTATATTTTCTATTTCTTTGTTGAAAGTCTTTATTTATTTATTTGTTTGTTTGTTTGTTTGGGCATGATTGTTGAATCAGGTTAATGATTCCAGCTCTAAACTATGTGTCAGATAATTCTAACTTTTCTGCGATCATTCTGTTGACATCTCTTAATGGTCTTTTTATTCGGTTTGAGAATTTCCTGGTTCTTGGTAGGCTGAGTGATTTTAGGTTGAAACCTGAACTCATATGACTCAATAACAACAAACAAACAAACAAACAATCCAATCAAAAAATGGGCAGAGAACCTGAACAAACACTTCTTCCTAGAGGACATACAAATGGCCAACAGATATTTGAAAAGGTGCTCAACATCACTAGCTATTAGGGAAATGAAAATCAAAACCACAATGAGATACCATCTCGCACCTGTTACAATGGCTATAATCAACAGGACAAGTAATAACAAATGTTGGACAGGATGTGGAGAAATAGGAACCCTCATACACTGCTAATGGGACTGCAAATTGGTATAGCCACTATGAAAAGCAGTATGGAAATTCCTCAAAAAACTAATAATTGTTCTATCATATGATCCAGCAATCCCTCTACTGGCTATTTACCCCAAAGACTTGAAAACTCATATCTGAAAAGATATTTGCACACCGATATCCATAGCAGCATTATTCACAGTGGCCAGGACATGGAAGCAACTGAATTGTCCTATGATAGATGATTGGCTAAAGAAGCTGTGGTATATATATACAATGGAATATTACTCAGCCATAAGAAGAGATGAAATACTACAACAACATGGGTGGACCTTGAAATAATCATACTAAACTAAATAAGCCAGACAGAAAAGGTTGAAAATCACATGATATCGCATATGTGGAATATAAACCTAAAAGCAACAAATGAAGAGGACAAACAGAGACTCATGGACATGGGCAATGAACTAGTGGTTATCAGAAGGGATGGGGGAAGGGGGAAAATAAGAAAATTTAAAAAAAAATAAAATGTTAAAAAAATTATGTATATATAATATATTAAAAACAAAACAAAACAAAACAAAACTGGCATTAAGAAAAGAAGAAGAAAAGAAATCTGGACATTTTGAGTGTTATGTGGTAAGATTCTGAAAGTTAAAATTTTTGTTTTAACTTGCTTTCTTATGACATGGTTCCAGTGGGTTCAGGAACCTCACTGCATCTTCGTAAGGGTGGAAGTTTAAACTTACCACTCAGCCATTGTGGTCATGGATGGAGGTGGTGCTGTAGTTTTATTCTGTGACTCTCCTATTTTTTTGTTTTTGTTTTTTTCCACTGCAAAGGACAGGATTCTGTTGAGACTTTTGCTGTCTGTACCTATTAGCATTACTAGGTTGCTAGATCTTCTACACCCATCCTAAGATATAGGAGGCAATAAGAAAACTTTGGGAGTGACTACCAGGTTGTTTTTCAGGTCATATAAGCCCTAGGTGGTCCACCTTCTCTCCGATTTCCAGAGTTCTCTTATGTTAGCTATATATAGAATGTGCATAATTTGTTATTATACTTTGGGGAGAAATAAAAAAACACAAATACTCTGTTTTCCTGGAAGTGGAAGCTCCTTTGTTTCTTTTTTCTAACTTCTTTTTCTTTGGTGCAGTTTTCTCTTTTTTTGTTATTAGGTTCAAGAAAACATGAAATAAATTAATTTCTGAAGCATTTTTATGGTGACTAATATTCTTTATCAAATAATACTCATATTTTTCTCAGTTTTGGTGTCAATTTATTGACTTTCTCATTCAAATCAAGGTTTTCCTGGCTCTTCCATGACAAGTGATTTTCAATTGTACCTTGGATATTTTTTATTCTTTTGAGAGAATCTTGATCCTATCTGAATCTTCTACTTTAGCAGGCAGTTTCCCTCTTTAGGCTCAGCATGTATGTTCTGGCCAGTTTTGTGGGCTATAGTTCTACCGACTGCTTAGTTTTTCTCCCCTGGCAGTAGTGCTGTTCTGCTCTGGTTCATACGTCTGCTGCTCCAGAGACTCCTGCTCAATTTCTGCTGGTGCCATCTGCAAAGACAGAAGGAACTCCCATGAGTGTCCTACTGTCACTAGGCAAACTTCAGAGGGAGGTGGGCAAAGCCACTGGGCCTGCATGTACTTCTGCCGCTGTGTAGAGGGCAGGGAGATGTAGAGCTATGCTGCTGCTCGCACTGTCAGCAGATTGGGGTGCCTGCTGGTACTTCATTTGTTGAGTCTGGCCTGGGACAGCCTGCTAGGCAGCTACAGAGAGGTTGATCTACCCACTGGGTCTGGGTTATGAAGCATGGCCTGGGATAGCCAGAGCTTCGCTGTGACTGGTGCTGGCAGGTCATATTGCCCAGTAGTGCCCTGAATTTTGAGCAGGGCTGGAATGGATTCAGTCTTTGTTATTACCACTGCTACCAGTGTATCAGATCATCAGCAGCAGCCAGGTTAGTCAGAGTTGGGGGTCCCTACTTGGTCTCTGTTAAGCTTCTGCTTTCCAAGTCCCTTAACTATTAAGGACAGGCTAGCTATTCTTATTTGTTTGCTCATTTTACTGTTGTTGTTTGTTTTGGTATGCCTTTTGGTGGTTTGATGTTGCAGGCCCCTCCATCATCCAGTCTAGAGATATTCAAAGATAAAAGAAAACCCAAGGAACTCACCACACTGTCGTTTCTCATGTTCTAAGTTCCAATCCAGTCTGCCAGCTTTCAGAGTCCTTTTATAATTGTCAGTTGAATACTTTCCAAAGTATTTAGTTGTCTTTGCATTGAAGGAAACAGGGAGAAATAAGTTTTTACTATCTCATTCAGCACCTAAAGTAGACCAAATCATATTTTAATATATCTTTGTGAGCAATATAACTTTCAATCTTGTAAAATGTTTGCTCTGATCTTATGACTAGCACTAATTTCTCCCAGGCCTGCTCTTTACCCCAAATAAGTCAGATATATCTTATTTTATTTTTCCTTTCCTTGTTTCATATAGGTTTAACCCTTAGTATTTAAAGTCAATTGTTTCATATGGGTGGTAAAGGAACTCTGAAGAACCTTAGTCCATTAGCTTCATTTATTCATTCTGTGATGATTGTTTGAAATTCCTGTACTTGAGGTAGAATTTTGTCCTGTGCCTTGATGAGGGCCTTCTGATTTTCAATCCCAAATTTTGGAGATAGGATAGTCACTATAGTATGAAAACAGGTAACTGTGAAGAAAAATTATAATTTATTTAATAGATTACAGTATGCTTTTCTCTACCCAAGCTTCTCTTTTTCATTTGATTGATGACTATCTCATTATTTCAACATCACTGTTCAGAAAATGGAATCAGAGAGGGAGGAAAAAAAGACTATGATTCGTCAGAAGTTGTTTGACCCAGTATCTCCTCCCCATTTCCAGCAACAGCCTCTATTCCATGATAAATCTGTCTGTTGTCACTTAGCCATCAACTCCTTTATTATCATGTGTTTTCTTTTAAACTGGGCAATGGAGATGAGGCCCTTTGCAAATTCTTCCACTTGGTCCTTGCAACCGTACACTCTTATCACGAACTGGAAAGCATTTGTTTTTGAGCACGTGGGAATATCTTGTTTTGATTTTGGCATGTATACATTATCTTCTCTTATTTTGATGTTCACAATATTTATTTAAACTCTTCCCCTTTACCATATGAACAAATTTTCATTTTATATGTGCTTTTCTATTCTTTATGTTAGATCGTCAAGAAGATGCTCAATTTTTGTGAACATGTGTAACGGTGCAGTGTTGCATTCAACATTCACTTTGCAATAAGTATTTATTGAGCAACTTTGTGTTCATCACTAATTTATGATATTAGAGTGAAAAAAATTAAACAGTCTTTTGAGATATACAATAACTAAGCAATGAAAAATTTATAATTCTAGGCACACCTAAGTACTATTTAGGCTAGGACGATAAATGATAATGGAGAAAGAGACCTGTTTCAATGTGAATGGTCTGAAAAGACCTCTCTGGGGACATGATGTCTGAGTAGAAAATATATGAGTCATGTGAAGACTTGGGTGGAAGGGTCCCAGGTAGTGGATACACTACGTGCAGTCTTTATGTTAGAGAAGAACAACTGGTGCCAAGACCCATAGGAGGATGAGTAAGGAGGAAGCCTGTGGAGCGGTCAGGGGATATAGTTTCAAAGATGGCCAGGGCACATAGAACCATATCGACCATCATAAAGATTTGAAAGATAGTTTACCAGAATTCCTACTATGTTTATTTTATGCATTTTTGTCTTGTACTTTATGCATTAATAGATTACATTAAAATATTTCCTTAAAGAAGGCAGAATTTTAAAAACTGTTAGTGGATTAACTAAATCACTATCTAAAATAGATATGAACCAATATTTCTTTTATTACATTTGCCTGCACATAGGTGGGTTTTTCTCCCCAGGCTGACATTTCCACAGAGACAGTTATGTCATATTCCGGATATTAGCATGCTGCTTATATACATGGTCATTACACAGTAAAATTAAGGTGTGTTACAAACCACTAAAATATTAGCAAAAATTTAAGTACTTTTTTGGCATTAGACACTGTTGTAGATGAAAGAGATAAAAGATATGATATAGTCTACACAAAAATCTGACATATTAGACATAGTATCCCTATGCAAGCACTATAGTTCAAATTGCTGTTGAAAACAAATATAAATGCCAAATGAAATATTAAGAATTTTTAAATGCATCTGTGAACTTTCTTCACATGATAAGCTGTGAAACCAACATTCACCTTGAGGGCATTTGTCAAATTTGGTGACTAGAGTAGATTTTCTCAATACCTCAGGGACTAGCAGACGAAGTCCAGGATCCAGTCACTGGTTGGGCAAACCCTTTGTCTCCACTCCCCAGCTATTATTAGATCCCCATATTCTATCTTTGGCACTGGTGATGAAACAAAAAGAAAGAAATGTTAAAAATATCTCATAAGAAATCTTTAACACAAACTAGTTATACCCTGTGTCGTTACACTAAATTCATATAATTTATGTTGTTCAAAAAAAAAAATCCAAGTACATATTTTTAATATAACCCCACACTGTTGATACTAAATTCTCAATAATAGCAAATGCAAACCAGTTTTGGAAGATATCATTTTCAAATCAGCTCTCAAAAAAATATGATAGAATAACTAGACATAGACATACAAAATAACCTAAATAGTTTGTGGATGAATAGTAATTCAGTTCATAAGGAAAAAATTGTAATTAAAAGCATAGTCTTTTTGTTTTTTTTGTTTTGTTTTGTTTTGTTTTTTTGGTTTTGTTTTAAAGTATATAATGTGATGATTTAATATACAGCTACATTGGGAAATAATTACCACAATGAAATAATTAATTGTGGTAATCACATAGGTTTGTTATTGTGTTTGTGGTGAGAACACTTGTGGTCTACTCATTTAGCAAATTTCAAGGATACAATACAATATTATTAACTATAGTCACCATGCTGTAGAGTAGATCCCCAGAATTTATTCCTTAAAAAAGAAGGATCTCTTGCCAGTTGCAACAGTGTGGATGACCCTGGAGGACATTCTGCTACGTGAAATAAGCCAGACAGAGAAAGATGAATATTTCATGATGCCACTTATATGTGAAATCTATATAAAAGATTAACATAGAGGAACAGAGTAGAATGGTGGTTGCCAGGGGCTGAGAGATGAGGGGAATGGGGAGATACTGGTCAAAGTGTACAAACTTTCAGTTATAAAATGAATAAGTTCTAGAAATCTAATGTATAGATGGTAACTATAGTAATGACAAAGTATTGTATACTTGAGAGAAAAATGAAAGCATAGTCTTATTTAATACATGAAGTCATAGACAAATCCATCATCAAAATGAGATACTTATTATATCTCTCAGTAATCAAGTCAACCTAATAAAAAGATAAGCAGCAGAGGTATATAGCAAATTTATGAATGGAATTCAAAATTTTAATTTCTTAGTAAATCTAAAACTCTAATTTGTTAAATAATATGTAAAATCAACAATTACAGAAGAACATATGGAACATTTGTAAAAATTATCTGAGCAACATTTAGGATTTATACGTTATAGAACCTGTTTCTTACCATAATGCAATTAAGATCTATGTGTAAAAATGTAATAAGAAATGTGTGTACAATATTTATTATCCTTTTTTTAACCCACAAGTCAAATAGAAAATCATGATGCAAATTAAAAAATATTTAAAACTAAACAATCACGAAAATATTACATATTACGACTTATGAAACCCAGCAAAATAATCTAATACCTGCTTGTATTAACAAAAGAAAAAGAAAGGCTAAAAATTAGTCAGCAAAACCTTTAATTCAAGAAGTCAGGGAATGAAACAGTAAAATAAATTTCACAGGTGATACAATTCAGTTATCTGGCATTTGGCTCTTGATAGGTGTTCCTGTGTGTACGATGCCTCCTTGACAATTAGTAGCTCCAGAATTCCCTTGGTCCAGTTGTCACCTGCATCCAGCCACTGGAGGAAAAAAAAGAAAGTGCAAGGAAAAGAGACCCTCTTCTTAAGGACCTTAGCCTGAAGAGGACACAGAAACATTCTTTTCACATCTTTCTGACAAGAAATAGTTACATGTTCCTGCATGGCCAGTTGCTTAAAAGTGTTAACTCTGTACGTTGGTATGTGTTTATCAGGTATGCCACATTCTGAGAAGGCAACATTTATTTCTCAATATAAAATAAGTTAAGAGAAATCAAATATTAACACAATATAGATGTTTTTTTATTATAAATTCAGGGTTACTCTAGCAATAATTTGGAAGCTTAGGAAGAAGAGATGACTGACCCAGACTCATAATAAGTGACAGATGCTTATGCAGAGATGCCACTGTGCTGAGATTGAATAGGAGTGCCTGCTCTACCTAAACAGCAAATTGCAGGAGATTCTGATACTTGATCAATAAAATAGTGGAATGGGAAGAAACCCAGCAATATTTTGTTGAAATATGTGAGTTTATTAATATTGGCGGTACTCTTGAAGAAGAAAAATGAGAAGTTTACACTACTGGATATTGGAATTTACTGTTAAGTTATGGTTGTTAAAATTAATTAAAGCTAATATAATATTGGCTCCAAGAGAGACAAAGAGAAGGATGGAATAAAATAGAGTGCAAACCAACCTACGCATGTGAAGACCTTGGCTATATAACAGAGGTGAACAGCGAAGCAAAAAGAATTAACTTTTTAGTGAATATTGCTGTATCATTTGGATATCCATAGGGGTAAAAACAAACAAACAAACAAACAGACAGACAGATAGATATATGTCTCTCTCTCTCTCTCTCTCTCTCTCTATATATATATATCTATATCTCTATATATAGAGAGAGAGACCTATATCTATATCTATATCTATCTATCTATCTATCTATCTATCTATCTATCTATCTATCTATATATATATAGAGAGAGAGAGAGAGAGAGAGATGAATGGACAGTGGGATGAATGGATATACATCGGTCCATTACAGTCAGAAATTGAATAGAGCAATGAAAATGAATGGGTTACTGCTACTTATGGATGACACTTATAGTATAATTTTAATAGAAAGAAACTAAACATGAATGTGGAGTATATGAGTTTAAACATTTACAGTTCAGAAATAGGCAAAATTAATCACTCATGTGAAAATCCAGCATATTGTTTGTCACTGTATAGAAAGTAAAGGATAATGACTGACAGTGGACATCAATGAGCTTTGAGGGTGTTTCCTGACTGGATAGTGTTTCTTTCTGTAAGTGATAACTTATTGTGCTACACATTTATGTTTTATGTACTTTTACATAAAACATAATGAAAAATATGGTTGTCTTGGTTTATGCAATTGAAAACTAGAGAGGTAAAGTCTGACAGCAGGCGACTTTTGCTTATTAAATCAATAGTGGTAAGAGAGAACATGTTTTGTATTTTCCTTTTCTAATCTCCACATATTAGTTACTGTTATACCCTAAAAATTCATCATTCCAGTATTTCTGTTAATGGCTCACAAAAGTACATACTTCAGTATTCACGCTTCAGAGATTGAGAATATCTTTGTCCTAGTATACACAGAACAAATCTTGATTAATTTATTTCACATACCCACCAGTGAACCAAAAGATGTGACAAAAGAGAAACATGAAGTGATTGGCTTCACCTACCTCTAGATCTGGTGGTATAATCAGCTTTATCACTGTCACTTGATACTTTGATAGGACTAGAGAGCTGAGAAGGGGTACTGAGAAGGCAAGTTACTAGAATTTAATTAACAAATATCTCATTCAGAAATAATAAGAAAACAAATTAGCTGTAGATTACACCAATTACATACTCAAAGCCAGAGTGGGCCAAATAATGATTATTATAATATATGGAATATATGATCTCACTGACTTAAACAAAACGAGATTGTAAGACAAAGTAGAAAATGTAGTATACTGACACTTGCTAGACATGATTCCATTCTGTTCTCATAATGACTCTTAGAGAACATATCAGTGTTTATCCAAGCACAATGTCATTAAATGGAAAACTATTGCTATGGAAAAATTAAATGTGAGGTTAACAAAGTTAATTCACATCAGGAGCATTTAAACTATACCAAATTAATGTAAGATTCAACATTCGGTGGAAAAAGTAACCACATTAGTGGCATTAATGAACTGTGTGTAACTAAGCTCTCCTTTCACACTAGAAAGTACTTCTAATTTATTGATGTCTTTAGGAATTAACCAGGAGTCACATCGTGAGTCATTATGCAAAAAAATAAAAAGCTGGCAGTGCTGTTAGATTTTAGATTCCGGCCATGTTGTCGTCATTATTAGTTTCTACCTTATGAAAATAATTATTACATGTACCAAGATCAAAAGGGCTTTTAAAGAAGTGTCCGAAATGAATATTTGAATACACTTGTGAATTTAAAACCATTCTTTTAAGTAGCAGTTGAGAATAGAGACAATCTACAGTTTCCATGTAATTGCATGTCCTATGTATTTTTAGATCAACATGTCTTGAGCCAGAATGTTTCCTTTTTTCTTACTTTTGATAGTAAGAGAAATTAACTTGATACAGCTGTAGCAATTAAGAACATTAATAATTAATTTTATAATCAGTCAGTATATTGAGAATAAACTTAATTTTTAAATAAGGTGGTCATTTACAACTAATTTTCTAATAGGTTTTCAAAACAAACCTTTAAGTGTAGAATGAAGAAAGCAACTCACTATAATTAAATTCTGTTATAAAATATGATTAGAAAAGGAAAAATATAAACTTATTTTTTAGGTAAATTAGATAAGTATGGAGAGTTAATCTGTTGTCTCAGCATTTAACACTTCTATTATATATGTTATGTTTTTCTTTCTTCTTTAGATATTATTTTCCCTTTGTTTGAACTTAACATAATTATTCTTATCCACTAATATTATAGTCCTACTGTCCTCTTAAGTGTCATTTTGATTGTAGTATTACTTATATTTACTTAATTATACAGCTATTTGTAAGTGGCTTTATTAATTATGCCAAAGAAAATAAAGCATAGTCTTATAAAATCCTATTTCTAGTAATATAAGCAAAATCATTTGACCAACCATCCAATTTAAAATAATTAAATAGACTGGATTAAACTATTGAAGAACTGAGAGAATAAAAAGAACTGAGAGAAATTACAGGTAAAAATTCTGAGAAGACAAAACTCCAGATAAGTAAATTGGGTCTCAGCGGTTACACACACACATCCATACACACACACATGCACACTCACGTGAGAGAGAGAGAGAATAGAGCAATTAGACAAAAGGCAAACAATTGTCTTAGTAAAAAAGTGTAAGAGAGTTTCTCAAGCTGTTCTCACAACTTATAAAAATTATATAAAAAATAAATTTAAAAAGTTATATTTCTAATGAAACAAAACAAAACCGAACCAAAACAAGCACTGCTTTTATCAGGGTCCCTGTATTGGAGAAAATTCAGTTGGCCTTAATATACTCTAAGAAAGATTATGTTTTAGGTAATATTTAAGCTACTTGCTTGAATAGCAAAAAAAAAAAAACCCCAAAAATCAGATAGTAATTTTTGGACTATATAAAAAGTTTTAACAACAATGCAGTAATGCCTAGAAAAATATGTAAAATATTTTATATATAATATTTTTTTCATAGAAAACAATAATGGATAATCTGGTGGGAGATTATATATACAGAGAGAGAGAGTTTAAATATTTTAAGGTCTCTTATCATACAGGACAGCAGGAGCAAACTGTACACGAAGATAGCATAGAAACATCTCTCACAGTGTATTCTATCAAATCACAATTCCAAAAACTGTCTCTCTGCCTGAAATCTGTAAGGATCACCTTGATATTTTTCACGTCCTTATGTAGTACAATTTCTCTCTGTCCTTTTCTATGCCAACTATACCTTATATTTATTTGTGTTTCCTATAATGCCATCTAGAATACGAGAATGAGTCTACTGCCTGTCACATCTTAACTATTAACTATTGGAGAGGTTCTGGTGTGTAGGAGAACAAGACGCTCCTACAGTTCTGAAGGGGATTTGTGCCTCTCCTGGAAAAATTTCTTCTTTAGTATCCAGCCTTCACCCACCTCACCCCATGCTACTGCTGCTTCTCATTTTATTGTAGGACATGATGTGAAAAACCTGTCTGGCTGGACCTCTCTGAGCTTGACAGTCTCAGAGCAGCAAGTGAAATCAGAGAATCAGCCACCCTAGCAATAGTAAGCAACGCCACTTTATGGTAGAAGAAATTACCAGCATAGACTCCAGCACTAGTTCTAGGAGAAAACAAAGAAAAGTGGCCCAACTATTCACACTGACCTCTGTCCTCCTGAGAAATATTTAACCAGAGGTTATTCCCCCATTTCTAACCTTTAAACAGTCTGAATGTGGATACTCTGGGCATGTTTGAGTGAAAACCAGAAGACTTACATATGCTCAGATAAGGTAAAGGCAGACCCACCACATCTAGCAGCTGGAGCACAGTGATCATCTCCATTTCCTATGTGTTTGTTTTGGGCAGACAGGATAGGAAGTTTAAATAGTAAGGGGATTGGTAATTCATGTTCTGGCATCAAAGATGCTGTTGAATAGCAACAGTTCTTGATCAAGTTCATCTTAACTCCTAACCTCTGTATTTTTGTTGCCAAGGAATGTGACTACAGCCAGTCAGATAGAAATGTGTGTATATGTGTGGTGTGTATTATACTTCAGATTGAGCACTTGTAGAACACAGCACGCACTATCACCATCCCTCTTTACAATACTCCATTCTTTGGTTTCTTTTTCTCCTTCATCCCTAACATTAAGTTTGACTTCCCAGCACCCTAAGGAATCATAAAGTATGTCTGAAGTATAAAACTAAAATGCATATATCCTTATAAGTTGTAAAGTCCTGTTTTCTGAACCAACATATTTTAAATTTACGACTGGCATATATATATAGATTATAAAAAATTCTCCCTTTTAGATGTGTTCTTATATTCCCAAATTCATTAAAAAACATATTCTAAGTAGTTATTAGATTTCCAATAACTTATTTCTGTAAATACTAATTTTTTAAGGAATAAAATTTTTTAAAAAGTGAATGTATACCTAGTGTCTAAGTCTCTTAGAATTATGCTCCCATTTCTACCACTTTCATGAAAGTCATCAATGACTTTTTAATTTTTTTTGTATTTAGTGAACTTTATTTTTATATCTCACAACATGTTTTGATTTTGTATTTGACAATATTGGCGGTTACTGAAGAAAATATTATATTTGAAGTTATGGTTGACAACTTAAAATGATTTATACAAATAGATGTTGCCAGATGTTTAAATCTATATCACATCACTGGTTTTAGGGGTGTTACGACTTTACCTATGATATTTGAAGAAAAGGAAGTGGGTCAGGTCATTGGAGAGAGAGAGAGGGAGAAATTCCTGAGGCAATTTCTTTAGAACAAACTGTGCTGTCCATAGCCCAGGGAAGTGCTGGGGATTCCCTACTCCTATTTTTCAAGCCTAATTTGGGGGGCATTGGTTTTAATAGAATCATTTAAAGAACTTATTTGTCTTTTAGAATTTGGGGACTGACCACCACCCTTGAAAACCTGTAAAACAGCATTCCATGGACTATGAGGTCCTTGGGAGTTAGAGTCAAAGTGAGGTGATACTATGTTTTCTTTGGTTGTTGTTTGTTTGTTTGTTTGTTTGTTTTACTAATGAATATTTATTAAGAATTTTACTTAAATTTTTACCCATTACATTGTCAGAAACATAGGCCATGAAATCATTATAGACAGAGATATTTAAGTCATCCCATCATCCTCCTCCAGCACAGAATTATTAAAAACAAGTAATGAAAACTAAGTTTGCATAAATTAACATTGCCTGAATTTTGAACAATTTTTTTCAAATCTCTATTATATATTTCAGTCATACTAACACATCCATCCAGAGTGTATTCTTTCTTTAAAAAAAAAAATTATTAAGTTTATTGGGGTAACATTGGTTAATACGATTACATAATTTTCAGGTATACATTATAATTTGACATCTATATATTCTATTGTGTGTTTACTACCCAAAGTCCAGTTTCCTTCAGCTACTATGTATTTAGTCCCCCTTACTCACTTCACCCTTCCCTTACTCCTCTGTATTTGACACCCTTTACCCCGTCTACCTCCCCCTTCTACCCCCCACCCCGTAACCTCTGGTAACCACTAGTCTATAGTCCATGTCCATGAGTCTGTTTGTTTGTCCTGTTCATTTGTTGCTTTTAGGTTTATATCCCACATATAAGTAATATTATGTGATTTTTGACTTTTTCTGTCTGGCTTATTTTGCTTAGTATGATTATTTCAAGGTCCATCCATGTTGTTACACATGGCAGTATTTCATCTCTTCTTATGGCTGAGTAATATTCCATTGTATATATGTACCACAGCTTCTTTAGCCAGTCATCTTTCGTAGGACACTTAGTTTGCTTCCATGCCCTGGCCACTGCTATGAACGCTGCTATGAACGCTGCTAACAGCGCTGCTATGAACATTGGTGCGCAAATATCTTTTCAGATGAGTTTTCAAGTCTTTGGGGTAAATAGCCACTAGAGGGATTGCTGGATCATATGATAGATCAATTCTTAGTTTTTTGAGGAACCTCCATACTGTTTCCATAGTGACTATACCAATTTGCAGTCCCGCCAGCAGTGTATGAGGGTTCCTTTTTCTCTGCATCCTCTCCAACATTAGTTATTACTTGTCCTGTTGATTATAATTATTCTAACAGGTGTGAGATGATATCTCATTGTGGTTTTAATCAGCATTTCCCTAATAGCTAGCGATGTTGAGTATCTTTTCAAATATTTGTTGACCATTCGTATGTCCTCTAGGGAAAAGTGTCTGTCCAGGGCCTCTGCCCATTTTTTCACTGGATCATTTGTTTTTTTTTTGTTGTTGTTGTTATTGAGTTGAAGAAGTTCTTTGT
>NW_006436811.1:17916818-17919682 GCF_000325575.1 Pteropus alecto
TTTGTATGTGGTGTATCACATTAATCAATTCGCGAATGTTGAACCATCCCTGTGCCTCTGAGATGAAGCCCAATTGACGTGTAATCTTAGTATGTTCTAATCTTTTTAGTATGTTGCTATATTCAGTTTGCTAGTATCAAATAAGATAATAAGGATTTTTGCATCTGTGTTCATCAGAAGTATTGGTTTATATTTTGTGTGTGTGTGTGTGTGTGTGTGTGTGTGTGTGTGTGTGTGTGTGTGTGTGCGTGTTATCTTTACCGGATTTTGGTATCAGTGTAATATTGGCCTCATAAAATGAGTTGAGAAGTATCACCTCCTCTTTGAGTTTTTGGAAGAGTTATAATCTTCTTTAAATGTTTGATAGAATTCACTGGTGAAGCCATCTGATCCTGGACTTTTACTTTTTGGTAGGTTTTTGATGATCGTTTCAATTTCCATACTGCTGATAAGTCTATTTAGATTTTCCAGATCTTCTTGATTCAATCTAGGAAGATTGTATTTTTCTAAGTACTGGTCCATATCTTCTAGGTTATTAAATCTGGTGTTATATACTTTTTCATAGTATTCTTGAATGATCTTTTGTATTTCTATGATGTCAATCGTAATTTCCCTTCTTACACCCAGATTTTGTTTATTTGTGTCCTTTCTCTTTTTCCTTTGGTGAATCTAGACAGGATTTTGTCAATTTTATTTACCTTCTCAAAGAACTAGCTCTTTGTTGCATTTATTTTTTCTATTGTTTTTTCGTATTCAATTTATTTCTGCTCTAATTTTGATTATTTCTTTCCTTCTGCTGACTTTAGGCTTTATTTATTCTTCCTTTTCTAGTTTGTTAAGATTCTGAAGCATTACGTTGTTTATTTGGGCTCGTTCTTGTTTTTGGAGATAGGCTTGTAATGATATGAACTTTCCTCTTATGACTGCTTTTGCCTTGTCCTAAAAGTTTTGATATGTTGTACTATCATTATCGTTCGTTTTTATGTATCTCTTGATCTCTCTTTTTATTTCTTCCTTGACCCAGTTATTCTTCAGAAGCATGTTGTTTACTCTCTATGTATTTGTGGTTCTTCTTGATTTTTTTTGCAGTTGATCCCTAGTTTCAAAGCATTATAATCAGAGAATATGGTTCGTATGATTTTAATCCTCATATTTATTGAGGCTATCTCTGTGTCCCAGTATGTAGTCGATTCTTGAGAATGTTCCATGTGCACTAGAGAAGAATGTATAAGCAGCTGTTTGGGGATGGAATGCTCCATATATGTCAATTATGTCCAGTTTATCTAAGGTGTCATTTAAGAATGTTATTTCCTTATTGATTTTTGTTTGGATGATCTGTCCATATCCGACAGTGGGATATTTAGGTCCCCTACCAAAATAATGTTTTGGCCTGTTTCTCCCTTTAGTTCTTTAGTAATTGCTTTACATATTTCAGGGTTTCCTGATTGGGAGCATAGATATTAGTAAGTGTTATGTCTTCTTGGTGCATTTTTTTCTTTATCATTATAAAGTATTCCTCAGTATTTTTCTTTTTTGCTTTTTATTTTGAAGTCTATTTCGTCTGATATTAGTTCCACCATTCCCACTTTTCTCTGAATGCCATTTGCTTGAAATATCATTTTATACCCTTTTACTATGAGTCTACATTTGTCTTTGGAGCTGAGATATGTCTCCTGGAGGCAGCATAAGGTTGGATTTTGCTTGTTGATCCATTCTGCAACTCTGCACCTTTTCATTGGTGAGTTCAATCCATTTACATTTAAGGTGATTATTGAAGTATGGGTTGTCTTATAGCCAGTTTATCTTTTGCTTTCTGGTAGTTTGTTGTTTCTATTGCTTCTTTGTCCTTGTGTTTCTATTTTCTTTTTTGGGGGGGCGTTGGCTTTTGTGGGTTTTCCCTCTCATCCTTCTCGTTTTATGTTATATACTTAAGTTCTGAATCTTTGGTGTGTGGTTACAATTATGCATATGAAAAAAATAGTTATGTATATATGGTCATTCATTTTCTTCTGCGTGCGCCTTATGTCCATTCCCCTTTGCGAATATAATCTTTGAATCATCCCCTTTTCAGTCATTATTATCTTAATTTGTCCCTATGTATACTGATTATTCATTACTATCTTTCTATAGCAATTCTCTTATTATTTAAGCTTATAATGCCCTGTTCTTAGTAAGGATTGCACTCTTATTTGCCTGATAGCCACTTTACTCCTAATTATGTATTTTTTTTTTTCGTCATTTTGTTTTAGGTGAGCTGACCCCTTTCAGCGTTTCTTGTAGTGCAAGCCTCATAGTGGAGAATTCCCTAAATTTTTGTATGTTCTCCTTCATTTCTAAAGGAGAGCTTAGCTGGATACATTATTCCTTCCACTTAATAGTTTAAATATTTGATTCCATTCTTTTCTGGCTTGTAAGGTCTGCGCTGAGAAGTCCGAGGATAATCTAATGGGTTTTCCTTTATAAGTTACCGTTTTCTTCTCCCTGTCTGCCCTGAGAATTCTATCTTTGTCGTTGATTTTTGATAATTTTAATACAATGTATCTTGGTGAAGGCCTTTTTGGGCTGAGGTAATTGCGTGTTCTGTTGACGTCTTGAATTCCAAGCTCAGCTCATTCCTTAGATTTGGGAAATTCTTGTTCACTGTTTGTCTGAAAATGCTTTCTAGTCTCTGCTCCTTTTCCTCACCTTTGATAATGCCCATTATTCTTGTTTCCTCTCCTGATAGTATCAGCTAGTTCTTGTATTTCTCTTTCATTATTTTTCATTCTTTGGTTTCCCTCTTTCTTCCTTCTGATTTATGTCTAGATTTCAGTCTTAGATTTCACTGATCATTTCCTCTATTTGGTCGACTCTATTTCCCAATC
>NW_006436811.1:17920100-17938287 GCF_000325575.1 Pteropus alecto
TCATTGCAAAGAAGGCACTTTTCTTTTGGTTTCCAGTAGGTAACATCTAAGCTTCTTGGATCCCTGCTTTATATAAAGCTTTAAAAATGCCTTTTTATTATGTTATAGATATTTAACTACATTTACTACCCTCCATTTTAGTCCCTGTCAGTGTTAGTGACAGTCTCAGCAGCATTTGCTCAAATTCCCTTGGGGCTCCGTGGTGATCAATCTCTGAGGGTATGAGAGAGAGGCCCTCTGAGTTAGGAGTTGGAGGATGCGGCTCAGCCTCAGTTTTGCAACCAGGGCCTGTAAAAATCAACTATTGTTTCTCTGCAGTCTGGTCCGCTTCTCTGCTTTCTGTCCTGATGCCTGGCCCCTGCTGCCAGCTGCGTGGAACTCATAGCACACCCAGGCAGGACTGTTCAGGGAACCCGCCACTTCTTCTCCCCTCCCCCTCCTTCTGAAGAGAGCTCTGGTGGCTGGGAGAGGCAGCTTCTTTATTTCTCCCAGTCCATCGCCCAACACTCGGGGTCTGACCTGTGGTAGCTTCTATGTGCAGATCCTACTCTCAGACGTGCTGGTGAGCAGTTTGGATGTTTTTGTTGAGTTTTAGATGTTCAGCTTATTGTTGTTTCAAGGGGAGAGATCTGAGGACATCTCTCACTTAGCCATGATTTTCCGACTCTAAAGCTACTATGTTTGATGGTCAATGAATGTATTGAGTGTTTCCTTTAAAAAGGAAGTTGAATCATAACATGGCCCTGCTAAGGGACATGTTAAATTCAGCTCAATAATATCACCTGGAAAGCAAGAGAACTCAAACATTTAGTAGTATGCAGAGTGGCCAGCTGGAAATCCAGGAGTAAGGAAAAAGTGGCAGGCTGAATAAGTCATCCATCACTCATGTTATTTGTAGCCAAAGTACTCAGCATAGAAATAGTAATATCCCTACAAGAATGATAGAGTCAACGAGTATATATAGTCTCAATATCATATGACAGCTATATCCTTCTTGTGAGACTAATCTTTCTTCTTAATCAGTTGTCACATGGGACCCCACTCTGAAGGGGATAGCAACAATAACTAGCAAATGAGTGAGATTTGAGGAAAAGTAAGACAATGAGGATCATGACCCTTCTTTTAGCATAAATGCTAAGGCTAGGAAAAACAGTCATCTGTTAAACTTAAGATTTTCATTATTGTTAGGTAAATGGGCATTTAAACTGAGGGTCTATATGAGACCTCAAATGGCAGTAGCACTTTGGATGGATGATCAGAAAAGTCATTGACTTGCTTTCTTTTGTTTTCATTTCACTTTTTTTTTTCTTTTCTGTTGGAAGAGGAGAGAGAATCAATGTCAAAATGAAGAGTGAGAAATAAAAATAAACTTCTTTATATATTTTTACATCATGAAAGAGCATCAATTCAACATAATGATTACATCCATTATTTATAGATTCTATTTCTTTTTGATTCATGAATTTGCTTATCTTGTTTCTCTGTATATTATATTTTAAGTAGCTTTTTGTCTCTAATTTATTATGTAGCCTTCTAAGTATAAGTTTTCAAAACTTCCCTATGCAGCTCTTTTTTTTCCTCTTAGAGCTCCCATTTCTGATCTGTCAGTAACATTGCTTTATTTGTTACCATTATGTAAAGTATGCACATTTAAAAGTGCTCATATCCGTATCTCTTAATATGAACTTGGATACTTCCCATTCGATACTAAGTAGATATCTACTTATCTGATGGAGTTATGGAGTGCAACAATAGAATATACATCCAGTTTTTTATACATTGTTTTTTGTTGACTTCGAAAAATTAGTCAAATTTATTATTTACACTTTACCATTGCCTCTCAATTTCTCTTTTCCACTTTTCTCCCTGTGCTACCCAGTTAATCTATCTTTCTGTATAATACTCATTTACCACTTACAGCATTATCACGATGTTTATTGTTCCTCTGTTCAAATATGCTCATGTAATATATTCCTAAATCCTTCTGCTGATTATACACTAAACTTGTTCAAGGTTCTCTTTGTTCCCAACTCACTAGCACAATTTTGCATTTTAGCTTGCAGCAGTTTGAAAATAGAGAAAACATCACAATGATGACCATTACTTGGGAAAATCCAAATGACAAAAATGACAATGCATTAAGAAAGTCAGTTTAGATACAGACTATTTCTCTCAGCCCAGGAAGCCATGCTAGTCTCAAAGTCTGCTTATGAAGCCATCTTTACCAGAGACTTTTAATGAATTCATTCAGTAAAAAAAAAAAAAAAAGATAAAAAATCTACAATATTTATTTATAATAATGAATGAGCAAATAAAAGGAAAGAAGGTAGATATAAAAATTGTTTTTCATGTTTATGTACATATATGTAGTATCAAATATATTTATATCACATGTATACGTGCTTTCAAAGGAAAGTATCAGTGTTTCTTGGTTCCAGAAAGTAGCACAGGAATAAGAGATAGGGAAATAAAGACTAGAGAGCAAGCCCTGCATGGAGGCTTGTTCATGGTGAGATAGAAAGCACTGTGTCAAAGGGCCAGCTGTTAACTAACATACTATCAGCTGTTTGGAGATTACACTGCCTTTTCCCTGGTATAATACTTGAGAAAAAATGTGGCTGACCACTTCCTATGTTTGTACAAAGCAAAAGCTGAAAGCCAACCTCAGCTCTTCTACTGATTTGACCACTGAACAAATCAGCCGAGTTCTGATTACCTGGCCCATATTCTTGAATCAGTTCCAAAAATGAATGTGAGAATCACCCTTCATGTTGCTTCCAAGTTCTCCTTCAACCTCTGGACCAGACCGGGATGCCAGAGAAGTGTATTGCTCAATACATGCTACGTGCAACTCCTCAGGTCCTGTACTGCCTCCATGCTCAGGCGCTGAAGTAGGGTACACTGTGTGCCCAGGTTGACACTCCTACATATGTGTTAGTGAAACATGTGTCAGTTACTTCCTACCTAAAAAACAAACAAAACAAAACAAAGCAAAATAAACAAACAAAAAACCCTTAATATAAATAAGGTACTCCCTTTTTACATATGAATAAATTACAGTAAATTAAAGGAGAATTTAAGAAAAATTTTAAATAAATAATCATGCATACCAAGGCTACTTATTCCTCTACAGGCCCCAAAGTGAGAGATCAATGCCCTGGTTTATTTAAAATTCTTCACCAGTACATATTGCAGAACTACGGGTACTGTTTGCTGTTGCATTTAATCCTGGGCAGCAGTTTTGTCCCCCATATTTATTGTGCTGCAGACACATAGCCATGTTGAGGAATGCTTAAGTGCTAAAGTCAAAGCACGATGGTTCTGAGATTTATCAACAGCCCTGAAAACGTCATCATAAACAAAAGACATGGTCATGAAAAGTGTTGCTATGGATACCACACTCTGACCTGCTGCTATGGCCAGTGACATGTCACCATATGTGGAGTAATTCTGAAACAAGAATGAGTTGCTTAAGTCATAAAAATATATTTGGAAGAAAGAGTACCTGGAAAGAACAAATAAATCCTAAAAAATTAAAGCACACTTTATAGACTAAGTGGATTTTAAATATACACCGATATAACTAACAATGCTAATTAAATATTAAAATATTTACCAAACATAATCATTTCAGTAGAGATTGTATTGTATGGGTCTAATATGCTAGTGTAAATACTAATCGTTTCAGTAACACTATTTTAACTGCAGAGGTTTTGAACCTTTGTTTAGTTTTTTTCCCCCCAGTTTTATTGAGAAATAGTTCACATACATCACTGTGTAAGATGTACAGCATAATGGTTTGATTTACATATATTGTTTAGTTAACTAATTTACATATAAGTTTAGTTCACATCCATCATCTCATACAGATGTAATAAAAAGAAAAAAAAAATGTTTCTCCATGAGAATTCTTAGGATCCAGAGGTCTTTAACATTTGTATAGTTTAATTAATGATTTTTTAAAATCGTTGTGCCAAACCACCGCATGAGCAATACTTGTTAGGGCAGGCAGTGATTGTCATATAATTGGACTTGAATCAAATGTGAATTTTTATCCCAGTTGTTCTAATAAGAGACTCTATGTATGCTCTTATTTTCTTATTTTTATAAAAACATTGGTATCAGGTGAAAATTCACATTGAGATATCATCCAAAAATATTTTTTTGGAATGAAGTGACAAACAGAAATGCAGCCAGTCTTTTTTTTTTTTTTTATCCAGTGCTTAAGTCGCATGAAAGTTAGGCAGTTTGGAAAGCTCATTAAGTATTTTAAGAACTAAGGGTCCCATCCGAATGCTACAATGTGCCAAACAGCACTTCAGTGACCTGGAGTAATTGGTTAGACTGCCCAAATTGGGGTAGGTTCCTCACAGGCTTGGCAGAAGTTGTTTTCTTAATTTGACTTTTTGAACTACGTGAAATTTTTTGCATAATTTTCTATTTTGAGTAGAGACAGATATGAAGGCAATTTAGTAGAAGTACTATGAATTGTAGTTGGTAGGGAAAAGCAGAGTTTTAATTTCAAGTCAGTACATTTTTAACATAACATATTTTTCTTTTTCTTATAGTTGTCACTCATAAAAGATATTATTGTACATATAATTTAGTCAGTATTTTTTCTAGAAATCAATAATACATTTAATAAGGTATAAAAGTATTCTGATATATATTGATTCTACTTAATATATAGTAGGATATATCATATATCATAATAACATATATCATCTGTTTTATACTTATTTCAAAGAATGTACATATGGCATATAGATTTGAAAATCAAAATTAATGATAAAACATGTTTTAAAATTTTAATTTTATATATTTATATCTATAGTTACATAGTTACTTAAACAGCGATAAACTCTGGGTAATAAAATTTAAATTTGTTACATTATTGTTATTTAAACAAACTACTATTTCTCTGTTGTTTTGAAATGGTAACCCTTTATTCAATAGGCCAATATTATTTTTGTGACGAGTAATAAATTAAGTAAATACCAAATAGGTAGGTAACACATGATTTATTAGTCTATTATATGCTTTAGAAATACTCATCTATAAATTTGTTACAACCATACATCATCACTCAATATATTAAACTGAAAGCATTCTAAGTAATATCGAGTATAAATTAGTTTTGTACATAGGTCATATTACTGGAAATTATCTTTCTGAAAATCATTCACATATTTCAAAAATTTAAAAAACATTAATATTAAGGTTTTAGTATCTACAAAAGTGATAGTCCCAGCAGCTAGGGGATCAGGTTTTGTCACCATCGTCCCTGCTACACTTCTATTGCTTACTCTTCTAAGAACTTCACATTGATGAAGTCTTTTAATATTCACATGGATCTTGTAAGTTTTATTATTATCATCTTATTGAAAAGGAAACCACATGAAGATTTCACACTGAGTAGAGTTCTGTATAAAAATCGTGGGCAGTAAAATAAGCATAATACATCTTTGGCAACCAAAGTTTTATCCCTAACAAGACAATATTGAAATAGGCAAGCTTAATGTAATATATAATTCTCATTACTGGAAGTAGTGACTAGCTGACAAATTTATGGAATATTGTAATGAATATTTGTGGGTGGAGTAGATAATCTCTAAGATCATTGTGATGAAGCAAAGAAACACTAGAATAATATGTAAAATGTTCTCTATGCTGCTACATTCTTCCTTGCTTCACTCATTCTAGCAAAAAAGAGAAGAATTCTATAATTGTACTTACATAGCTAGATGAAAGAAATGGGATAAAATGTCGACAGCTATTTTGAGATAAGTGAATTAATCATTTCAAAATTACTCAATAACAAAGTTATAGTGGTGTATATGAACATGTAATTACATTTTACTTTCTACTTTCTTAGAGCATGATTATTATTTCAGATTTTAGACTTTATGGTCAATTTATATATTTAAATATTTACTAGGCTTTTTATTTACTTTGAGGAAATTCAAGTTAATCTAACATATTAGCCAAGTCATCAGAATCTTTTAGATCTTCTAAACAAATCATGAATGTGAAGTTTTTAAATATTAAGTTACATATGATTAAAGTATTATTAGAAATACTTATACATCATAAACAGATTTTTAACATAGATATTTCAATGCTGTTTTACTCTGTAAAATATAAAAAGTTATACATGGCTTGCATGTAGTTTGTCAAATATAATGTAACATGAGACATAATTGTAGTGATAGGGAAAAAATATGAATGAAATGACTAAAATAATTATAATACATATTATCCTTGCTTTTAAAGATAATTTTGAAAATCAAAATAATATATGGAATGTATAGTGAGTATTATGTTATTAAATAACTTATTAGTGACAAGAATATGAAACATTAAAATAGAATATCATAAATGAGAGTAAGAACAAAGCAACTAAGCAAAATTAATATGTCCACCATTGTTAATAAAGTGTTAAAAAATTCTCAAAATTAAAAGCAAAATACAAATAAACTGGTTGATAAGTAAGCAAGTGGTTCAGAGAAAAAATTATAAAAAATGGCCAAAAACTAACCATGCATAGCTTATCAATAATCAGTGAAATAATAACAAAAATAAGCAAATTAGAACAACATTCTGTTATTTATTTTATTTACAAATAAAATAGAAATTAATCTATGATCCTTTAAAGTACAAGTAAAAATAATTTTTAAAAAATTATTGTAATTATAATTCAGTGTCATGTGTTTTGTAAGTTTTTAATAGTTTTTAATAATAAGAGAAATATTGTAAATTTAAAGAAAATAAATAATTACGCAAATGATATAAAGTTGCACAATATAATTTGCTTAAATGTAGTGTATATTAATAGTAACCAAGTAAATCTACTATATTAATTGCTATTTGTTATACTTTAAATTTGTGGACATGTCTTCAGGTGCAACTAAAATTCACTTAAAATATATGTTCTTTGACTAAATGGGATCTGGCTAATACTTGGACTATGCAATTACTTGCTCTGAGGAATATATTTCTCTGATTTGTTCATTTACTTTTATTTCTACAATTCTTATAGTTTAGCAACAACAATTTTATGAAAATGAAGACCTTTAACTTCTTTTTATTGTTGCCCTGTAGCCAGAGAACCAACTTTTTTTCATAAGCATTTTCTTTAGAGAGTTGCTCTGAAAATAAAGCTTCTGTACAGAAGCTTCTGTGTTTAAAGGAGCACAAACTTTGCCTGGATTCATATTTTTTAATTTTAAAATTAAATTAAGGTATTGGTTGAAAGTATAAACTAATGAATATATATGGATTTATTTCTATAACTGATGATTAGTAGGTCTCTTCTGTCAAAAAGAAAGCAAATGGGTACACATCATTTTTGCTTATTATTCCTTTTACACACAAATCTGTTCTGCAAAACCTCCATGCCTCACCTCAGAAGTCATAATTTGCAACTGATAAGTAAATATATATTTTGAGTCATTAATTTATGGTAAGAAAATTAGCTAAATATAGGAAGAAAAATAACAGACATATAAGTACAGCCTAAATTTTTTTTTAATTTTATATGGAATCAAAGTAGAGTTAAAATATTTAAAATTATGTTCTAACCAATATTCTAGATATCAAACAACCAATAACATGTCATAGATTTTGATTAATGAAAGAAAATAATATATACGCTCTCTTTAGTAAAGATATTTTACACAGGCAAATAGTAGAAGAATCATATACCAAATGTTAGTAAAGAAAATAAATTTACGTAATTATAGCACAGCATTTAATATTTACAAAATGATATATATTCCCTTTTCTGTTGATTTGTCTAAATAATTGCTTCAATTCTCCAATTTAATTTGCCTCTTCAGAAGCTCTAAATATACCCTACAATGCATTTATCTACAATCAATATATTTTTACAAATCGCTCCTACATAGTTAAAAACTGTAATCAGGCACACACAAACATGTAAGTATTAAATTTTTAACCATCGATAATAGTAGAGACATACTCTTACCACTACTTGAAGAATTTCAATTAAAAATATTCATTAATTTAAATAGTCTTTTTAAATCTAAACTAATTTTTAATCTTATGCTGACAAATATAGTGGAGTCATTTTGGAGAGAATATGAAAATGCATATCAAGAGCTTTATAAATGCTCAGTTTTCAATCCAGTAACTATTTTTACAATTGTAGGGGACTATGTCAAAAAATGAGATATCATTACATCAAAGATGTTGCAATATTGTTTATAATAAAGAAAAATATAATGAACTAATTGCTCTATTGTGTTATATAATATAAATTGAGGTGTAAGATATAAGATAGTAGAGATAAGATAATAAGAACAAAAATTTTAAGAATTAGACACTGTTTACTAAAGAGAGAAAACTGAGATTAAAGCAGTCCTCTAGTCACTTTGTTTCATGTTGATAATAAACAATGTAGATGTTTGTACAACTCAGCTATGTAAACTATTTAGATACCCTAAATATGTATTTATTTACTCTAAAGTGAATGTATTAATCATAATTAAATTTACTTTATTGTTCATTTATTTTCAATTTCACATGCATTATCACAATGTAAAATGTGCATCTTTTAGGGAAAAAATTTGTATATTTCCATTTTTTAAAACAGAGTAATGTAAGATTTATTTAAGTTTGGAAATCTATTACTTGTAATTTTTTTTTTTTTTGGGAAAAGAACATGCTAAAATAAATATCAAATCCCTATAACTTAATAGCAAAAATACTAAATATCTCAATTTAAAAATGGGCTAAGGACTTGGATAGGCGTTTATACAAAGAAGACATGCAAATGGCCAACAGGTATACGAAAAAATACTCAATGTCACTAATCATTGTTTCATAAGTAACAATTAAAAATCAAAACCTCAATAAAATATCACCGCATACCTGTCAGGATGGCTATTATCCAAAAAACAAAAGACAACCAGTATAGGCGAGGATGTGGAGAAATTGGAATGTTTGCATACTGCAGGTGGGAAAGCAAAATTGTGCAGCCTCAAAAAATTATAAGTACCATATTATTCAGAAACTCCACTTCTGGGTATTTACCCCAAAGAATTGAATTAGTATCTTGAGAAGACATTAGCACTCCCATGTTCATTGCAGCACTATTTACAATAGCTTGTAATTTGTAGAAACTACTTAAAAGAGTTATTTACAGATGAATGGATAAAGAAAATATGGTATTTACATACAATGGAAACCTTTCAGACTCAAAAACAAAATGATAGTCTTCAGTATATGACAACATGGATAAACCTTGAAGACATTATGCTAACTATAATAAGCCAGTCACAGAAAGGCAAATACTGTGTAATTTCATTTCTATGAGTAATGTAAATAGTCAAATTCATGGTACCAAAGAGTGGAATGATGATTGCCAGAGCTTGGTGAAGTAGGTAATCGGCAATTACTAATGAATGGGTACAATGTTTCGGTTAAGCAAGATGAATAAGTTTTAGAGATCTGCTATACAACATTGCACCTATTGTCAGCAATAATGTACTATACATTTAAAATGTGGTTAAGAAGATCTCATGTTGTGTTCTTATCACAATAAAATAAAATTTTACAAGTAAATAACTATCAAGCTTTAGATTAAATTACCTAAACAAGAACTAACGGTAAATCTTCATTGCCACTTATAATATATGGTGATGAAAGGATGGATTTCTCCTCAGAAATCTTAAATGCGTTTAAATGTTGTATTCCTTTTAAGATCTTAGTCAATTAATTTATACTAAGACCTTGACCTATTCCACTATTGCAAACCTTGGTGTAGTCTACAAATATTTCCAAACCCATATATCATTTACAGAATTCCCTCAGGGTTTTAATGACTAGAGAGAAGCCTGCCTTTATTAAATATTAATATATTTCATATTACTTCCATACGTGAAAATCGAAACATGTGCAGCTTTTTCTTGACATATGAACCAGGCCTCTAGGAAAAGAAAGGATAAAAAAGATGTATTATATTTTTTAATTATGTACCAATCACTTTATTTTCCTTGGGAAGGAACATTTTGGAGTGAAAGTGAAAAGAGATGTATTTCTTTATAGAATGCTTGTATTTCCCTTTAGAATTTTCCTTGTTTCTTCTTTCTTTCTCCTTCCTTCCTTCCTCCCTCCCTCCCTTCCTTCCAGAAAAGGGTGGTAAGACAGTGGCAGTACGCTTGTGCTGTGCAGAAAGTTCCTTCCTTCCTTCCTTCCTTCCTTCCTTCCCCCTCCCCTCTCATTTAGCATCTCTTTCTATGTTCTCTGGTACACATTTTTTCAAATTTTATTGCAAATTGTATTGCACACAGAACATATTCAAACACTGAGTCCATAAATCTTGAAATGACTTGTAGTCATTCTGACCCAGATTCTTACTCCTCAAAGACATTCAGTCTTAATCATTTTAACTGTTTCTGTTGCTGCTATTTGCTTCTTGGAATTCAGGAACCATTACATGGTTATTTGTTTTTTTGGTTATAATTATAAATTGTATTTATAATTTATACCTCCACATAATTTGGGAATCTCTTTTGTCATAAAGAAATTGCAGCAGGAAGTTGTTAAGAATGACAGGATATACTTTATTTCATATTTGGAGTCTGAAAAAATAAGACTGGACTAGATAATTTAAGTAGAACATGAAGCATCTCTCTTCTCAGGCTTCCTGCATACCTCACTGGAGAAAACATAGACTCATGACTAGTAATTTATAGGGGACCTACTTCCCTGTTTAAAACTAAGTCAATGTTATAAAAATAAATTCTATTCTCTAATTTTAATTAAAATACAATTTTCTAATGGTTCAACGTTCAACTTTCTTTAATTTTAATATTTGTTTTAAATATCACAGATACTCTTTTCTTCATTTTTAGGTACTCAGTAAAAAATTTGAGGAAGGGGGCATACAACACTAATTCACATTTAGCCAGAGCTTATTACTGTTTCCCATGTTTCTGTCTACCTTTTAAATTTTGCTTTTCTTCCCATAAAGAAGGAAATAAAAGTAAGTGATGTGTGACAGAAGAAAATGCTCTCTGGAGTCTGAAGGAAACATTTTTGTCCCATTACTAAAAAAGAATTGGGATCTGTGAGAATTTAAAAAAAAACAAAGAGAGAAACTGGCTTTATATTTATTACTGTGTATTGTCTAGTTGAAATACCTCCATTGTTTTAATACTATGTACTATACCTCATCTGAGTATTTTATATGACAACTTCCAATTAACTTTATAAAAATAAAGTTACTTTATAATAATAAAATTAACTTTATAATAATAACTTCAGTTCTTATTGTAAATATGTTTATTCTAAACAATGTTCAAAGGAATAAAAATGAAAATTATATTCATGCTCTAATAATACCTAATTTATATACATCGACACAAGTAAAGTTAATAAAAACTAGTCAACATTTGTTCTGATAAGACAGAACATTTTTCTATGTTGGCTTTTCAGTTGCTTCAAGAGTTGAGATTATAAAGGGTTACAATATCCTGATAAGTAATAAATAATTATATTAAATTTTATATTTTGAAAAGAACTGAAACTCAGAACAGCAAATTATGTGTTTTTCATCCTTTTTACACTTTAATAATGTATTCATCAGGAGTAAGTTTTTAATCACTGATTAGAAAAATCATTAATCTTATACTAATATTACACTTAATAGTAGCATAATTTCAGCTTTATTAGATATGAATTATCAGTTCAATATTTTTCAATTGGAAACTTCACTTTCAAACTGAAAATTATAAATTTCCCCAAAATAAGGATACTAATAAAGTACAAAATTTAAATTGCTTTCTGAAAAACTATACAACTTTCATTACATTGATCTATGTTCCCAAATTGAGAAGCAATGGATAGTAGAATATCATGCACACTAATAGAACTCATACTTCGACATCTCACCCTTTTTCACAATCTCCAAATTCTAGACATCTTTTTCTTTCAAAGATGTATATTAAAAGAATTCCAAAAAACTTAAACAATAATTAAATTGTTTTATAGAAAGGCTTAAATGTTATTAAAGATAGACATAATTAGAAAATATATACATATATATATTTCATAGATAGATATCTTATATGAATTATATTATGTTGCTTCCAAATATCAAATAATAGGGAGAACAAGGGTTTTGAAATAGTATAAGTATTTCTATGTAAATAGAAATAATCAATTAAATTTAAGTTGTATATATCTTGTGACCCAGAAATTCTACTTGGGACCTAAGCTAGAGAAAATTATCCTACATATGCTACAGAGGCATGTTTAAGAATGTTTACCCTGCAATCATTTGTAATCACTGTGGTCTGAATGTTGGAGAAATAAAAACTTTCTCAGACAAAACACAAACTGTAAGAATTAATTTCCAACATACCTATGCTTAAAAAAATATTAAATGAAGTTTCCACAGGGAGAAATATCATGTCAGAAATAGAACATATAAAATGAAAGCACTGAAAATGAAAAGATAATTGTACAATGAAATTAATTATTTTTCTCATTCATAATAAATGTATTTTTAAAATTGCAGTACTGTGTTAAGTATTTATGCAATATTTTAAAGAGAGTATTACAATAATAACATACATGATATAAGAAAGGAATTGGGGATATACAGTTGTAATATCCTTATACTACATGTGAAGTAATATAATATTATTTGAAGTGAGACTGTGATTAATTAAAAATATATATTGTAAATCCTAGAGCACTACTGAAAGAATGAACAACAACAATAAGATGTATACATAATAAGTTAATAGAGGAAATAAGTTGAAATCCTAAATAAAAGGTCTATTAACACAAGAAAAGGCAGAGAAGAGGAAAAATTTCAGAGAAAATAATACATAAAAAAGCTGGAAAGAGGGTAGATTTTTTTACATTGGAAATTATATTTTTTCTTTAATTTATATAAAATTATATAGGTTTTAAGTTTACAACTTCAACAAAACATCATATGTACGTTGCATTGTGTGTTCACGACCCCAAATTAAATTTCCTTCTGTCACTGTGTATTTGACCCCCTTTACTTGTATCTACTTCCTCCCTGCCCCCTTTCCTTCTGGTAACTACTAAACTGTCATCTGTGTCCATGACTCTCTGTTTGTCTAGTTCATTTGTTGCTTTCAGTTTTATATTCCACATATTAGTGAAATCATATGGTTCTCAACTTTTATAGCAATGTAAATTGGTACAGATGACATGGAAAACAGTATTGAGGTGCCTCAAAATATTAAGAATAGAGTTACCATAAGATCCAGCAATCCCTATACTGAGTACCCCCAAAATTTGTAAACATTTATCTGTAAAGGTATATGCACACCGATATTTATTGCAGCATTATTTACGGTAGCCAAGACATGAAAACAACTGAAGTGCCCTTCAATAGATAGTTGGCTAAAAAAGATGTGATGCATATATACAATGGAGTATTACTTAACTATAAGAAAAGATGAAATATTGCCATTTGTGACAATATGGATTGATCTTGAGATTATCATGCTAAGCAAAATAAATCAGAAAGATGGTAGATTTTAATTAAATCATACTAATAATCATACCAATACATTGAATGTGAATGGTCTAAGGACTCTGATTACTGAACAGATATTGTTATACTTAATAAAAGGAGATTCTTATAAGCTAAGAATTTAGCTCCTAAATTATAAAATAAAAGTTTGTGTAGTTTCCATGCATATAATTATTTAGATAAAGCAAAATAATGAGTACAGACAGC
Source organism: Pteropus alecto (assembly GCF_000325575.1). Taxonomy (NCBI): domain Eukaryota; kingdom Metazoa; phylum Chordata; class Mammalia; order Chiroptera; family Pteropodidae; genus Pteropus; species Pteropus alecto. The sequence continues at coordinate 17,933,851 of NW_006436811.1, forward strand.
TAAGACCAATTTTTTTTCAAGTTTCAATTTGGATTGTAGAAAATTGATTTTTTTTTTAGTACTAACATATATGTTCACTCAATATTACTTCAATATCACGTTTTCCTGGGTTATGAAAAATTAATATGAACTAAACATATGAAATAAAATATTATATGCTTTACCAGGGCATTTAACCTTACCTATGTGCTTAAACTTCAAAAAGTAAAAAAAAATAATATTTTTAGTATGTGTATATGCATTCAAAGAGCTTCAGAGTGTTCAGCTAAACAAACAAAAAAAAATCTAGAAAAATAAACAAATGATCAAATATCAGGAAAATTCAATAAAGATAGGTATTCCATACCTTTTTAACATAACTTCGTATTTTATAAAATTCAGATATTCTACCAAATTAAAACAACTGTTTTATATATGGACCAAAACTTAAATATAAAAGGTAAAAGTGTCTAATTCTATGGAAGTAAAAAATGTAAATAGTAGGGGAATTGCTCTAATACAGTTCTTGGAGCACCATGCATTGCTGTTTTTAGATTTCCAAATAAAGTCCTTAAGCGTATCCTCAAAATGCCCAAGCTCAATATGAGCAGTTGGAATATGTGTACACACATAGATGATCATACTTGAGCATTTTATTCATGTGTTCAAATTATGGTATAATACTTTCTAAATTTCATTACTGGAATTTCCTTCAGAAACATCCTGTTCAGGAATGTTCTCTTATATAATGGGATTTACTGGTTCATCGACGGAGTATTGTCTTGGAGCCTCCTTAAAACCAACCCATACTGTTTATATTCCTTTGAATGCTAACATTATATAAGAATTATTTTCGCATGAAATGCTGATTATTTTCTAAAGTTAGTATTTTAACAATATTTGCTGGGGAGTCAACTAAAACTAGATAGCATCCTTATGCAAAAATCCAACTGTTTGGTTCATGTCATTTATATTTTTTCACTGTGGGAGAAAAATTGGATTTACTAGCTGGTCATCAAGTAAAAGCAATATTAAAACTAAAAATAGTTCTCTGCTGAACACTTATCAAATATTTATAAGCTCTCTAAAGAAGAAAAGAGCTTCAGACCTTATCCAATAGAAAAATAATTGAAGCAAATAAATAATTTTCCAATAGAGAGTGCTATACATTATGATTTTATAAATTTCATAGTTTTTCTTTCTATTCTCATCTTCCTTCATAAGGGATATGATGTTAAAAACATATTTTAATAATAGATTATCAAATGCTCTGTCAATCAGTTTGATAAAATTAAGGAATTGTGTTGAAGGTTTATTGATGCATAACACATTGTAATAATTTTATTGTCTTAAAACTGTATCCATTTATTAGCCCATAGTGTGTAGATCAGAAGTCAAGATTGTTGTTTGGTTTTGCTGATCTGCTAAATTAATGCATGGGCTAGTTGTATGCTTATTTGAAGTTCAGAGTCCTTTTTCAAGCTCATGCCTATTGCGGGAAGAATTTATTTTCTTAGAGTTGAGGACTAAATTCTTGTTTACTTCCTGGCTGTCAGCTGGGGACTGCTTTTAGCATCTAGAGGCCACTCTTAGGTCCTTGTCCTGTGGCTTCCTCTATCTCAACAAGAGAGAAACTTTGTCATGTTAAATTCTTCTCATTGTTTGACTTTCTCTGATATCTTCTGCTACAACCAGCTAAAGAAAATTCTGCATGTTATGTCAGGCCTGTCCAGATAATCTTTCCATCTTAAAATCAACTAAATAGTAAATTGAATTTCATCTACAAAATTTCTGTCATCATATTAGGTTACATAATCATGGGAGTAATATTAGGGAGCAAAGATCATGGAGACACCTTAGAATTCTACCTACTATAGAAAGCAAACTAAGAGGGAAAGCATAATGTTTCACTCCTGAAAGTTTATCAATGATATCTGAATGTTGATCAATAACATTGTGCTTGAGGAGAACAAAACTGTGTGCTTGAATATGTGATAATTAATAGTGATTTGAATAAGTTACAATTTGCAAAGAAATCCAAAACATAAAAGATTAAAATAATGTAAAATAGTTATAAGTCAACTTGTAGTCTATCTACTAATCTCAATATATCTAACCTAGAATTCAAGTAATGAAAATTTGTACATGGTAGTTATGTTACTCCAGTGGTCTACATGCTAGACAAGAACACTTATAACACATTAGTCAACTTGCATTCAGATACAAATGGAGAATGACAAGCCCTAAAAAGCCCTACAGATTTGAGACAGCATTTCCTACTTAGCTACAGCATTCATATTTGTGGAAGGCAGCATTTATAATTAAAATAAGAGAAGGGAAATTGGGAAATAAGTTTATTTGTGTATTTCAAAGTAAAATGTATTATTAATTTTATTACATAAGTGGATTAATTTGTTTGGAGGACAATTTTCCTCTCTTTGGAATTACAGATTTTTTTTTATTTGCCCTTAAGGGGAAAACATTAAAAACAATTATAATTGTAAATATATATTAAAACTTAATCAGAACAGATTAAGTGTAGAAGTTAAGTAGCCTCCATATTTACTTAGTAAAGGAAAACTATTGCATTAAATAGGAAATTTTCTTCTGACAAAATAAATCACGAATTTGTTGATACTGAGTTTTTTGAACTAGATTTTATTTCTATTTTTAAATGCCTTTATTGAGAATTAATTTCTTCACTGAAACACACTCTTTACTATCCCATTTGCTTTTTTTAGGGTCAATTTGGGGCTTAGTCATATATTTTATGAATATGTTTTTTTATTTTAATTCATCTTTATGTTTTCTTCAAAGAATGATTAACGTTCACTTGTCTATACATTATAGAGTATAGCAGTAGAGATGGTCAACTGAAGTATTATAAATACAATATATAATGAGTAAATGCAATATAAAAATCAAATATACAAGATTTTTAATTATAATCTAGGTAGATGCAATTAATTAATAGTAATATCTTTTTGTTTTTGTCTAAACAGTAAAGATGTAAATTATAATGAAAGTATTATACTCATTCAAAGTCATTTTTATCTATTTACCTACAATTATAAATAAATAATATTAATTTAAAATATTTAACATTTTACTTAAATAACCCTATTATTCAAAATGCATGATGATTTCTTTAACAAATTTAAAACTTTCACATTGTAAGCATTTTAGAAAATGTCCATAGATTTGAACAACTTTTGTAGCATCTGTCCATATGGACATTTTCGTAGCAAAATGTCCATAGATTTGAACAACTTTCGGACCATCTCATGCCTATTTTCCCTAGTAAGTATAATACTTTATTTGGATTGAAGTAATAACTGAAATATATATATATATATAACTTCTAACAAGATTTCCAAGGGAAGCTGCAAATTTTATTTAATTTTTATTTAGGATCTCTGCTGCATGACATCTTCTGAGTTACCCATTGTGAAGCCTCACCTCTAATTCTTCCTTAGCAATCAATCCTTTCATATTAAATATATACTTTATAAAATAATCTTAATATTTTGTATGTATTTGTATGGCCTCATTTTCCAATGTCAAAAGCTGTGCTTGGAGATAAAATGAAGGATTACCGCAATGACATTAGAAAAATGGTAGAGTAGGTAGCTCCAAACTCACTTCCCCATAGACACAATGAGAAAAATTGAAAAAACTATAAGAACCAGCACTGTCAGAACTCTATAAAACAGTAAAATGTTTACAGCAACTAAGACAATGCCAAATTAATAAAAACCCAACTTGGAAATGGTAGGAAAAGACTTTTGCCATTTTTAATTGGCATCCCCTCTTTATTGCAGTGTCAGTCTTGAATAAGCAGCAGCCTGTGTTCCCAGTTTGGAACACTGGTTCTCGGTTTTAGAGAGGCCAGAACACAATTATTCACAAATTAATGTGTGTCTATCTAACTACTTCGGGTGCTCTCTGACAAACTGACACCAGGCTCTCATCTCTGTTTTGCCAAACTCAGAATTCAGGCAGGAACAGTAGCAGGTATTGCTCAGAAATGTCAGAGGTGAACGAACAACCTTCATATGCCTGAGAGAAAAGTCTATGATCAAAACGTAAACAATCAAGAGCCGAAGAAAAAAAGCTAGGGGAGATTATGTGGAAAATTAGGACCTTCGAAAAGTATCTGTGTATATAGAGAGGTTTAGAAACATGTTCATAAAATTTCTCTTAATACCCTTAGCTAACACCTTAGCTTTACCCCTATGTTCTTTACAAGCCTACATAAGTGTTAGAGTACCTCAGCACTGAGACAGTATTCAAAAACAGAAAGAGGTGTTTGTTTTATTGTTTTAATATTTTGGGTTTAAAAAATTTATTTTAGTTCTCTCTATCAAAACATGAGCTAAAGAAACAGACTTGAGACCACAGACAAGAAGAATACAGTCTTTACAAAATAGTTTTTAAAAGTCATATATATATGTATAT
>NW_006436811.1:17938360-18000457 GCF_000325575.1 Pteropus alecto
TATATATATCAGCAAACCTAAGGGAAAAGAAGAATATAATTTCCAGAGTTATCACATTATAATATAGAAATGTGCATTTTTCAACAACAACAACAACAAAACACAGGCATAAACAGAAAGAAAAACATGGCTTATTCAAAAGAAAAATATATTCATAAGAGACATAGACATTTAACTTACTAGACACAGATTTTAAAATAATTCTTAAATATGCTCAAAAAACTAAAGAAAAAATATGAAAAAGAGGAAAAAAGGAAATTGACAAAATGATATATGAGCAAAATAAAAATATCATTTAAAAAAATCATAAAAAGAAACCAAAGAAAAATTCTGGACTTCAAAAGTACAATAAGTAAATTGAAAAATTCTCTAGAGGAGTTTAATATAGATTTGCATAGGCAGAAGAAAAAATCAGAAATCTTGAAGATAGGATAATTTCTGAAGAGCAGAAAGCAAGAAAAGAATGAAGAAAAGTCTCAGAAAAGAAAAGAGACCTGTGGAACATCAAGTGGAACAATGTAAACATTATAGGTGTCCCAGAAAAAGATACAGGCAGGGAGAGAGAACAGGAGAGAAACAAAGGAACAGAGAAAACATCTGAATAAATAACAGCCAAAATTTATCAAATTTGATGAATATTATAAAGCTGGAAATCCAAGAAGTTCCAAAAATATATATAGGATAAACTTAAAGAAACCCACACCTAAACATATAATTAAACTATTGAAAGTCAAAAATAAAGAGAATTTTGTAATCAGCAGGAGAACAGACAACACACATAAGGGATCCACAATAAGATTAACAGCAGATTTCTCATATGAAACTGTGGAGGCCAGAAAACAGTGGTATAACATTTAAAATGCTGAAAGAAATATGAAACCTTTCAAACAAGAATTCTGTAGCTAGATAAGTGTTCTTCAAAAATGAGGGAAATATTTAACACATTCACAGATAAACATAAGCTGAGGGAGCTTATTATCGCTAGACTTTCCCAAAAGAGATGCAAAATGAAGTTTTACAGGATAAAATGAAAGGACACTAAACAGTCAATCAAAGTCATATGAAGAAGTAAATATCACCTGTAAGGTAACTATATGGCCAAATATGAAAGCATTTATGATTGTATTTTTTGTTTGGAATTCCATGTTTTATTTCCTACCCAATTTAGACATGTGCATGAAAATAATTTTAAATCTAGGGTTGAGAGCACACCATGCATAAAGATTTAATTTCTGAAAACAACATAAAAGAGAACAGATTTGTATAAGAGTAGAGCTTTTGTATACTATCGAAATCAAGTTTATTTTAATTCAAATTAGAATCTTATAAATTTAGGATGTTAAATGTAATCCACAATTCAAATATCTAAAGAGTATACAGAAATAGGAAAGAAATCAAAATATTTCAATACAAAAAAGATCAGCTAAATACAAATTAAGTCACTAATGTAACATGAGAGAAAGAACAAAGCTATAACATACAAACCATAAATAGCAAAGTAGCAGAAGTATGGCTTTCCTTGTAAGTATTATTTTATATGTAACAGATTAAATTCTCCAATCAAAAGGTAGATATTACAGAATGCATGAAAAACAACTATAATCCAATGATATAATTTCTATAAGAGATTCACTTTAGACCCATAGATGCAAGTAGGTTCACAGTGAATGTATGAAAAAAAGTTATTTGATGCATCAATTAACCAAAAAAGTACTGGAAAAACTTTAAATTAAAAAAAACAAAACAAAACAATTATTTACTAGTGTTTTTACTGAAAAACTAAACTATTAATTCCAAATATTTTAAATTAAAGAGACCAAGAAGGACATTCGATTTTGATAAAAGGGTTAAGTCATCAGAAAGGTATACTAGTTATAAACATACATACCTAACAACACAATCTCAAAATACATAAAGAAAACTTTGCAAAATATAAGAAGCAAATATTGACAGAAATAAAAGGGGAAATAGACAGTTCTACAGTAATAGTTGGAGACTTCAATATTCCACTTTCAATATAGGTTAGGACATCTAGACAAGAGATAACTTAGTTTTATTACTTATCATTTATAAAATGTTTAATAATACAGGCTTATGTGATGCTTACGATGGAATGCATATTGTCTAAAGTGTCTACAGTTTCTAAATTTCTGTTGAACTATATCTTTTTTCCTTTGGCTTTAATTATCCTTTTTGAATGTTTATTGTCATCACTTTCAGGTTATTGTCAAAACTTTGGTAAACCATCATGACTCAAAGTCTACATGGCAACATTAAAGAATTTTTCTAAAGAATAGAAGCCAAATAAATAATATAAGCTTGTTGTTTTGATTTTAATCATTGCCTAAATTATCTTAAGAAAGCTAGAATTTCAGCTTCTAAATTTGTTTTTTGATATATTGTGGTGTTTACCCTCAGTTTATACCTTCAGTGATCATTTGTGTTTATTACTTATGGATTTTTAATTTAAATATTTTATACATCTGTGATATTTCAGAATCTATACTTGCTTGCATTGTTTATTTAGAAAGGAAATTATATATTCTGTAATTATATGGACTGATTATACATTGCCTCTCAGTAACTATGAAGGGAAATAGAAAAGTCACATGTGGGAGATGTGGAATAAAGAAAGTCTTTTTTTTTTATTTTGATTGTTTTGTTTAATGTTTAAGATAGATAAGATGAGAACATATTTATAAGTGGTAGGGTAAGGAAGTTTGAAGATGGAGGGAAGAAAAATTGCACAAGGTTTGACAAAGAAGTGCTAATGTTTCTGTAATTTAACAGAGGTATTGGTATGTCACAGCAAAAAGAAAGAAATTAAAGTTGAAAAATTTTCCTCAGTAAAAAAATAGTCTGTATCATATGTTCTTTTTATAATCTTCTGTTTTCATTATTTTCTAATTAATGTGTGATTAAATTTTTGATTTTCACTGTTATCTTTTTGAAGACTAGACATATTCTTATTTTCTTCACACAAGGATTCCAGTATACCCTTACAAGTGTACACGAACCCAAAATGTTAGAAAATGAATTTAGAATAGAACATATATCTTTAAGGATAGTATTAGAAAATTGTTTCATTTGGGGATATATTGAAATACAGATATCTGTAGGATATAAAAGTGACAAGATGTGCTAGCAAAAAAATTCCATCTTATGTTTCTATCTAAACTTTGTATGACAAGTTCAATAATTTATATGGGACCTTTCTCTGAACAAACATTACTCTTCATATGTTGTTTTGTTGTTTTCATAAAACATTTTAATTTCCAAACAGATTTTTTCCTCGCCTAGATATACTTGTTTGCCGACTCATTTCATCTTAGATTGTGGATGCAAACTAATTTAAATATCATCCTAAACAAATTGTATTAGAATGATAATTATGCTACAGAATGCAGTTTACATAATAAATTCTAAAATCAAGTATAAATGATTTATGGATTACCTACTGTTTGTGATTATTTGTGCCACTTTTCTGTGAACACAGATAAAGCTAGTCTTTTATAGCATTTTCATAAGTAATCTTGAATAAGAAAGGCACATTGAATCTGTGATGCATGCAGATTATAAGAAGTTCCCTTGGATGGTGAAATGCTATGTTCATGGGGGACTGACTGTTAAAAGTGCTCACAAATTTTAGGTGGACAAAAAGATAGAATTTTAAAAGATAAGTTATAAAATTTTCCAGTCTACGTCCATTTAAGATGGAAATAAATTAATGTCCAAAAAGATAAAACAGTATTCTTATTTGATATATTTTTTATTCTTTCTGCTGGTTGACTTTAAAGCTACTTGTTATTCTCAGCTCTTTATACCACCTCCCTTTCCTAATTCCAAGCAATTCTATATTATATATAAGAATATTTACAATTCATACTAAAAGAAAATCTTAGATATTATAGTTCTAGTTTTCATACCCAATTATTTTGTTTCTCCTGTCAATAGTTTTAAAATATTGGTCTATATAATTCAGTCTATGATTATTGGATTTTCTGTAAGTCATCTGGTAAAACAATATACAGAATAAATATTTCTGACAATGGAACATTAGACATAATCAAAAATAATAAAGCTACTTTAACATAAACCAGGACCTAGGAATGTATGTATACAAATGCATATGTATCTTGAAGGTCCAGTGGCAGCAGTGAAAATGTGTAGAGTTTACTATTCACATATTAAAGAAACACAAATGTGAGAAATTACGAGTTCCCTGTTTAATAACTGCTAACATAATCTCCAGAGTAGGAAAACAGTGTCTATTGAAATAGACAGATATAATCCCACCATACTCTAAAACCTCTGGTGCTTTAAATCATAAAATGAATAATAAAGCAAATATCCCTCGTAACTTTAAAAGATTTTCCGTATAAACTTTTGGCAGAGATACAAAACATTTCTTCAGGTGTGATAATCACATGTAAGATTACTTTTTAATGTGCATTGCAACCAAATTTGACCATAATGAATTTCTTAGCAATATATTTTATATAACTTTAAGAGCTCCACATCATATGTAAAGGCAATCTGATACTTGATCAAACTGCACTAGAATTTATTATGGAAAGCATGTCAACATTTTTGTTAATTAAATTTTTACTAAATCCCCATATTTGAAGTACAAAATTTTATTCCTTGAGTAATTTATTTTCTTTATTTATGAATACCAATAACATGAAAATATTTTCCAAAAGTTATAAACGATAAGCTCTATTTATAAAAACATGTTTTGGTTTTGAAATTAGCCTTGATAACTCTTTTGTTTTCCACATAATTTTCTCTAGGATGGTAGCTAGACAAACTAAACTGAAAAATACATAGATAAAAAGAGAGACTAGAAATAAATCACATTTTTCAGTACTTCAGTTAATGTAGTATTTCTCTCCTGTGAGAAACAGAAGTAGAAACTGCAATGAGCTAGCTAAGTTTTCCCTATCTCAGAGACCTCAGTGTTAAAATAGTATAATTTCTAAAGGCCAGGGAGCAAAATTCGAAAAGGTTACTAAATATCCTTTATTTTAATGACCACTTACTTGTAATGTCCATGGGTGTTTAATTCAGACTAAACATACTTTAAGTCTTTGTACTTTCATTGTGAACTGTGTAATCTAGGCAATTTGCCTAAACTCACAGTTTCTGTTTATTCATCAAACCTTAAGAGGAAATATATTCTCTTCATTTGATCATTAGAAACAACCAATTCGATTATGTCTCAAGCACTTACTGTGCACATACTAAGTATTAAATTAAAAAAAAATTAAATGGACATGTTTCTAATTCTTATATGAACAAGATATATGTTAATAGAGATGCAGAAAGGAAAACTGAAAATGTTGGACTCATGAAAGGAAAGTTAGGCCAATTTAGTAGTAACTTCAATAAAACAAAAGCAGTTACATAATGCAATACAATACCCTTTGACCACTATCTCAGTATTTCCCCAAACCCGCAGCCCCTGATAATAATGATTCATAGAAATGAGTTCAGCATTTTAAAACTCCGTGTATAAGTGATATTACAAAATGTGTCTTTCTCTGTCTGACTTATTTCACTAATCATACCTTCAAGATCCACCCATGTTATTGCAAATGGAAGAATTTTCTTTCCTTTATTATCGCTAAATAATATTCCATTATGTATATATCTATATATCACATTTTCTTTATCCATTCATCTGTTGATGGACTCTGAGGTAGTTTCCATGTCTTGGCTAATATGAATAATTCTGCAATAAACATGGGAGTATAGAAGAGTCTTCAAGATAGTGATTTTCTTTGAATATATAGCTCTTTAATTTTTTCCTGATAATTCTAGTTAAAGGGTTGTCAATTTTCTTTATCTTTTTCAAAAAATTAACTCAATTTTATTGAGGTCTACCTCACAAGTCTAACCTGGTATCACTCATGCAGTCTCAGAAGCTGGGGCTGCCTGGCAATATGGATTCCAGCTGTGGAGGGGAATAGGGCATTGGGGAGAGACTCAGGCTGTTCCTGTCTCTGAACAGGAACGCTGATGGAGAGGAAACCTCAGCAGTAGAATCTGTAGGGGTTTCGCAATGGCTGTACGGGTCCTTGTTTTCTTCCATGGTGAAAGCTGCTAGGATCCTGTGCAGAGCAAGCCACTGAGTGGTACCTTTGCTCCTGCTGTGTAACTGCTCGTGACATCCTTTGCCCTTCCTTATTTCTAGCCATCTCTATATGTCTTAGCTTTGCTGTTCTCTGGATGGGTTAAGACCAAAGTGGACTCTTCATATGGTGTTCCAAAAGGCTAGGGAATCCGTTCCCACATGTTGCCCTCCCTTTCTTGGGCAAGGAACTCTTTTGAGCTGAGGTGTTCTCTCTTGGTGTTGTGCAATGTCTGCCTCGAGAATGGGATGAGGCAGGCAAAATGAAGCTGTTCTTCCTTCCTTTTTCATATGGTTATTCTCAGGGATTTTTGTCCTCTTGTGTTGCTGAAGTTGCTTAAGTAGATTCCTGAGCTCTCCCAGTGCTATTTTTGTTTGTGAAGAGCTATCTAATTGTTGATCTTTGTGGGAGGGCAGAGGCTGGGGTTTCCTAACTTTGCCACGATGGTGACATTCTCTAAATCACACTTTTAATTTTTGCAAACTGTAGGTATGAAATGGTAACTCACTGTGGGATTGTGTAATTAACATTTTCCAGAAGCATTATATCGAAAAGTACAAAAATCACAAGTATATATCTATATTAATTCTAACAAAGTGAACACACCCAGGAAACCAGCAATGATGTCAATTAATGGAAAATAGCAAGCTTCTGAAAGTTCTCTTATACCTGCTTTCTTTTAGTACATTCCAGCCAGGAATAACATCTGTAATAGCTTCTAACACAATAAATTAATATTGGTTTTAAATTAATATTAACTTTATATAAATGGAATGATATATTTTGTACTCTTTAGTGTCTATCTTCTTTTATTAAATGTTATGCTTGTGATGAATGTAATTCAATTACAAATGATATTTTTCTTCTCATTTATTTTTCTTTCCAGCGAGTCTTGATAATTTTTTTAAAATTTCCATATGCAAAATAGGTTACATTCTTAATATTGACTAGAAAATAAATCCCTAACTCTCACATGTTTGTGTTTTAATATTTTACCACCTTATTCAACATGGATCTGATTTTTAATTGTCTCCCATCTATTTTTTATGTTTCCTTTGATTTACACAAGACAAGCCATTATTTATATAATGCATAATGTTCCACTATATAAAGTATTTATTGCCATTATTATTTTTTCCAAAATATGATATCCTCTTGTTTCCAAATGCTTCATGTTTCTTGATCACCTTAGAAGACTTTAAACTGCCTCATTAATTAATTATTCTAAATGGATATCCATGCTGCTTTCTACCAATTTTAAATTACTGTGCCATCTCTTCTAAATTTAAAGTATTTTTGTTTGTTTTTTGTTTATTATCATTTGTCAGTCTCTAAGATGAATGTCAAATTATCTTGATGCCATTGTATATCAACTTATTCTAAAACATCTATAGTAAATTTTTGACAGTGATAAAGGATCTTGCACCACTGAATAGGTATCTGAAAAACCTTTAGATGCATTAACTGCTGACTTATTTAATGTCCTCTTAAATTTTAATTGTATACTGTCCTTAAATCAAGCACCAACTGATTTCCTATATACTATATCAGTATTATCATTCCTCTTATAATTATGCTGAGAAGGGATTTTTTCTGATCACACTTACACATTGGTCCCTATAGTCTCAATATAGCATTTGATCTGAGATAGTTCAGTGCTTGGCACATGTAGCAAACTATGGTACTACTTACTATAGTCTCATGTCTATGTGCCAATAATATCACAAGCCTGGTTATAAGAAGTAAATTCCCATTTAGTATAATAAATAAAACACCTGGATCTGAAGGTTCAGTTTCAATAAAAACTCTAAGGACCCAAACCACATAAGTTCAAAATTGCAGTGTATAGTAAGGAAATAAAGTTGGAAAATGCTAACAAACTGTTATAGGAAATCTGTGGCACTCAAATTTGTTTAGTCCAGAAAGATGTCATTGATTATGGCATTAATGGTCCCAGTTCTTTCATCTCTTTAACGATGTCCTTTGCCATGTCACTTCACAGGCTATCTCAATGGGAGAGACAGAGTCTCTTTTTCGACCTTTTGAATTGAAGAAATCCAAATTCAGATAGTTGGCTTGTTTTTGGCCAATGCTATAAAAGACAATTTCATATAAATAGAGGTTTCTGCTTCTACTTTTGAAGCTATGTTACTGCCAGATAACATGCCTGGGCCCACTGATAGAGGATGAGAAACAGAAGGCAAAATCATCCTGTCACCCAATTTGACAACAAACTGACTGTCTGACAGATGTAATAGTGGGCCAAGCTCAAAATAAGGAGAACTGCACACCCAAACACAAGCTGACTTTTTAACCTACACACTTTGAGGATGAAATAAATGCTTATTATTTTAAGCCACTGATATTTGAGGTGGTTTGCTATATAGCATAAGTGTGGTAATAGAAATCTGGGATGAATCTCAGTATTTAAAAGTGGAGTACTGCCATATTAAAATAAACTATAATAAGACCTGTTATGTGGGTTAGTAGAAGCTTACAAAGTAACCATGATGTCTTGTAAATCCAGGAAAACTAATTACCTGTTGTGATATTGCTATATAACAAGAAGTATATATATTTGGTCTTCATCCCTTGTTTCTGTCACGAGAGTGTCTAAAATGCTTGGAATTTTCTAAGTGATAAGTATGAGAGATAAAACTTTTGTTATGTACTATTAGTCCCTTTAAACCATATCTGAGTTTATGTTAATGATATGATACTAGGCCAGGCACTAGATAGTTTCAGAACAAGGGCTAGTTGCCAAAGAAACCAATCATCTGATTAAAGGGTTGAAACTTGCAGCCTCACATTCAAACCTAAGGAGAAGGAAGAGGAACTAGAAATTGAGTTAATCACCAGTGGCCAAAGATTTAATTAATCATGACTACCTAATAGAATTTCCATAAGAACTCTGAATGACAGGGTCGAATAGCTTTGGTTTGGTGAACACATCAAGGTGTTGGGAGTGTGGCATGCCTGCAGAGGGTAGGGAGGCTCAACACCCTTCCTTTATGCCTTTCTCTACGCATGCCTTTCATCTGACTGTTTCTGAGTTGTATCCTTTATAATGAAGCAATAAATGTAAGTAAAATGCTTTCCTGAGTTTTGTGAGCAGTTCTAGCAAATTATCAAATCCAAGGGAGTGTTATGGGAAACCAACAGACAGTTGATCAAAAGTATGGGTTGCCCTGATTTCACATTAATTTGTAAAGTGGTGGCAGTCTTGTGAAATTGAGCCCTTAACCTGTTGGGTCTTCACTAACTCCAGGTAGTTAGTATCAGAACTGAATTAACTTGTAGGACACCCTGTCAGTGTCTGGAGAGTTGAATGATTAATTGATTGGTGTGGGAAAACACATACAAACATGTGTGCACACACACACATACACATTTGGTGTTAGAAGTTTGGTGTTGTAAAAACACAAGTAGAAGTACCTGTGTTATTTAGTGGGTGTACTATGTCATAAAATTATCTTTTTATAATTTAGTGGATGAAAAAAATCATGTAATAAACTTTAGGGTTTAAATAAAGGTCTCCAGGTTAACTATTGGAAGGGGTAGCTTATTCCTTTTAACTGAATATTATAAGGAAGAGATGTGCTCAAAAGAAAATAAATAGGGTACAGTTTGCAGGAGGGTCCAGAACTTGCTAGGTTAGAAAAATAACATTGTTTCTTACCCTGGGCTAGTCTGTCATACTCTTAAATAAGAGTACATATATCATAAAACTATAGAGTTGTGAGACTCTTTGTCATGACTTTTTTAAAAAATTAGGGCAGTGATTCCTAGACACTTCCAGCTCTCTCAAAAGAATTTCTCAGAAGCTTTTGTTAACAGGACACAGAAGCCTAGCCTCAAAATAGTAGAATACAAATCCAGAAACGAAGGCATAACAGGAAAGCAATTAGGAGTATGGCTTTTGTTATATGGGTTGGATTATAACAAGTTGGTAATAAAACTAACAAAGATTTTCAGGAAATAATAATGAGGAAAGTTTCTACAGCCCAAGCTAAAAGGGACTGAGTCTGTTATTATTATAAAACAAATCTCTAACTTCCAAAGTTTTACCAGAAAACAGGCTGAGGGAATTCTGAAATATTTTCTAATGCCTTTTACAGAAGTGCCTAAGGAGTTTAGTAAAAAACAAATGAGATTCATGGAGGTAAAGTCAAGTGAAATGGAGGAAAATAGACTCAGGATCTATTCCCATGGAATAGAATCAATTTCTATTGAAGGGATACTTTCCAGCCCCAGAGTAGACATCTCAGATGACACTAACCCAGCAGGATTTGAAAATTGCTGTGGCCAAACTACTGCTCTGTACCTCCCATTATTCATCTCTATTTAGAATGAAAGATCCACCGTGATTATTCTGACTCTTTCTCACTATTGTGCCCTTTGGGTTTGTGGGTTTTCTTTTCTTCTTCTTCTCTTCTTCTTCTCCTCTTCTTCTTCTCTTCTTCTTCTCCTCCTCCTTCTTCTCCTCCTCCTCCTTCTCCTCCTTTTCCTCCTCCTCCTCCCCCTCCCCCTTCTTCTTTTTTTTCTTCTTCTTCTTTTTTTTTTAGTACATAGCTCCCCAGATGAGACTCATTTGGATTTGATGTTGGTTATGAGCTCCTATTCTTTGAGCTTGATCTAATTAAATAGACCTTTGTTGATCTTGGTAGAGAATGAGTGTTTTTTGTATGCAAAAGGGATGTGAATAATTGTAGCCAGATTATGATTGCATTAATTTCATTGGTGATTATAGTTGTTTGTTTATTCCTATATCTATGTCCTTTGATTACATTGTGTTACAGGGCATCTCACTAGAGTGGTAAAGTCTAATTCCTCCCTCTATTGTTTGATTCTGAGTTTGGCTATTTGATCTGTTTGACCAATGGAATCCTAGCACTTAAAACACATGCAAAAGCTTTCACTTATGTTTTTCAACTTTAGCTCCCACCATGAGAATATTGCTTAGACTAGCCAGCCTAGAAGATGAAAGACACATGGCCCTATACATCTAGTTGAAAGTTAGATAATCAATAAATATGTGACTGAACCAACCAAGAAATGAAGAACTACCCAGCTGAGTCCAGCATCATTCAGTGATCTATGGATGGACTCATGAGCTAAATAAATGTTTTTTAAACCACTGAGCACTGGATGATTTATTATACAGCAAGTTGCAATAAATGACTGATATATAAGGCCTATGTCAGGATATGATATTTTGAGTTGAGACTTGAATGATTGTAAGGGAGCAACCAAAGAGAACATTCTGGCAAAGTAAAACAGGCTCATAAGAAGAGAATGTGATCATTCTGAGAATGTAAAACAAAGTGAGTGTATCTGGAGGAGAGAAAATTAAAGACAACCAGTAAAACAATAGGTTGGTAAACTAGGTGGGAGCCACATCACATCATGTGGAGTTTTTCAAACCGGGGAAAGTGCTTCTATTTTCTTCTAAGTATAATGGGATATTTTCAGAATATTTTAAGCAGAGTTTAAATTTTCAAAATAAGCCTACTCTGCTTTTCTATTAAGAATGAATTTCATGCGAATAAGAATAGAAGTAGGGAAGCTAGTTAAGAAGTCAGAACCCAAATGATTTTAACTTTGACTCTTCAGGTTGTTGTACAGTTTGTGGGCATGCCTTCAGGAAAATGGAAGCCAAAAAAAAATAAAAATAAAAAAATAAAGCATAACAATGTCTCTGGAAAATATTAGCTTTTGTATTATATTTATTTATATCTGCCATCTAAGAAGGAATCATTGGTTGGAAGAATAAATATTTATGATCTTGTTTTGACATTTTTGGATCTTAACCAGACCAGAATTTAAAGTATCACAGACATAATTTCCTGAATCATTACATTTATTTCTTTAATGCTGCTTATAAATATTTAATGGCATTCCTTGCTTACCTATCTCATATCTATTCTATCTCTTTGTGCCAGAGACACACTGGAATAGAGTCTATAACATTGCTGTTTTTATGATTGAACATTTTATATTTTATAACTTTCCCATTGAGTACATACAAACTGATTTGGATCCTCTTTTATGCCATTAAATATAACCAACAAATTCTAAATTATTGATTACATATGACTTTATTAAATTAGTTTAATGTTAATATTAAATTAGGATAAAATCATCATGATGCCCCTCAAATAACAAGAACAATTTCTTCATGGTATCTTTTGAAGTAGTTACTGATCTTGTCAGCAGTATTTAACTGGAGGCTGTTTGTAGAAACTTGGAAGGTTGCTGAAATGCATAGACTTTGCACATACTAGATCATTCATTCTATATGTAAATATTGCCAATAATTAAAATTGCATTACTGGACTATACTTTAAAAATTAATTAGTTTATTCTTTTTTCAGTGTGGTGATCTTATCAAAACATAAATCATATATAATTTTTCTCTTTCAAGGAAAAAACATTTAAACTGCTCTTAATGACCATAAGATTCTGCATCCTCTTGTTTCTGCCTATCTCTTTAATTTAATATCTTCCTCACTTCCTCTAACTCATTATGAGTCAGGATGGCTTTTACACATGCTATTCCCTCTACTCAAAACATCCTTACCTCTCATACTTTTTGAATTTTGCATTCTTTCTGGTTCGTTTTTAATTGTCACTACCTTAGAGATTATCCTATTCCTATGTGTTAGTTCAAGTTCTGAGAAGTAGGGACAATATAGGGTTAGATGTTCAAGGGGTTTATTTGGGGAAAAGATATGTGAGAAAATAAAAGGAAGAGAGGTGGAGAGTTTGGGTTATCAGCCAAATCGCAAGGCAGGCTCGCCCCACCGCCCCTGTGAAGGCTTAGAGGAAGATGGTGACAAGTCACAACTGCAGTAGGTATCTATCACAGGACTTAGCCCAACCTTCTCACTTGCACATCCTACTTGACATTTTAAGCTCCAGAGTCCTTCTAATAAGATTGGTTCTCTCCTCTAATGCAGCTCCCTCAGTGATGTAGTGTTATTTTTTTTCTTTCTTTCTTTGTTTTTTTTTTTTTTTTTTATATGTTACAGATTTTCTAGAAATGTATGTAGGGATGTTTTATCTTTTGAGCTATCCACTATGGTTTCTGTTGTATAATAAATTCCATTATTATTTCTTAATCCTCATTCTACTAGAATTAATTGCTCATCAATTTTTGTATAATCTAAAAACCTCTCAATATTAGTAGGAGAAAAGGAAATATTCACTTTTTTGTGTGCTATTTCTTAAAAGTGTGTAATATTTCTGTCATATACTTTTACTTAATTTTACAGATTTAATCTTTTCTATTTTCTACTTTCTAAACAATCTTGATGTCCTCTACACTTTGTAAATTTTATTTATTTAATGTTCCTCTAAATAGTGGTTTAAAATATATACTTATATTTTAATTCTAACAGTTATCCGTACATTTTCAACTGCACATTAAACTATTACTTTTTTTTCTCATTTTCTAGACTAAATAGTCTAGAAAACCTACATATTTGACCTGCTTTTACTTTTACCCCATATTCTTTCACATCTCTCATGCTGAAATTATCTGTGTTGTTGAAGAAGAGAGACTCATGGCAAGGACTTAAGAGTGGTCTGTAGGAGCTGCATGTGATCCCTGGCTGATAGTTAGCAAGAAAATGGGGACCTCAGTCATAAGGTGGTAAGGAGATGAATTCTGTCAATAACTGGTAAGCTGGAAGAAGAAGAAGACTTTGAGCCTTAGATGAGGTTCTATTCCTGGATTTGATTTCAGGATTATTTGATTTCAGCTTGATGAAACCTGAGCAGTGTACCCAGCTAAACTGTACCTGGAGTCCTGACACAGAGAAATTGTAAGATAATGAATTTATTTCGTGTTCAGCTACTCAATTTGTTGTAATTTGTACATAGCAATAGAAAACTCATCCACCATCATCTCTTGCCTAGTTTATTACAATAGCTTTCTGTACCTGTTCTCCTTACTGTTACCATTGCTTACTCATCATCTAAGCAGGCAGAACAAAACTTTAAAAATGAACCACAAATATTTTACTTCTCTGCTGAAACCATCCAATGATTTCTAATTTCAGTTGGTATAAAAGCCGCAGTCTTTCCAGTTGTATCTGAAATTCTTTCTTGTGTCCTAGAAAACATTCTGTCACCCACGTTTCTGCCTGTTCATGCTGCACCAATCATTTTGTCTGTACTTTTAACAATTTAAGCCTATCCCTGCTTCCGGCACTTGCTTTTTCTCTTTATTTTGTTTGGTTTTCCACCCCTAAAAATATGCAAGTCTAAATGCCTCACTAAGGCTTCATGAACTCCATGGAAAATAACACACTTCTTTACTTCAGTAGTCTATTTTTGGTTCTCTGATCTGTTTTTATGCATAATTTATGTCAGCGTTTTACATGATGTGTATTTTCTTGTTTATTACTTATTGTTTGTCACACCCAAGAAGAGTATATAAGCTCTGTGTAGATGGGAACTTTGTTGTGCTCATTGCTAAATCACTACTACCTAGAATACTGCTTGGAAAATAGTAAGTGTTGTATAAATATTTGTTAAATAAATGAATAAGAAAAGAAAGTTTTGTCAATAACTTTGTGTCTTATTTCTAATTTCTTTCATTATCTTTTTAGAGTTCCAGATTGATTTTGGACTCTATTTTCTATGGTCTAAGATTATCGTGTACAGAAAATAGTCATAGGTCTTATATATAGGTCTTATATTAAACTTCCCTTATCTTCACTCCTCACTACATGTGTCAAGGGACCAGATGTTCTGGTGTGGCACTTTTTGTTTGATTGGTTTGTTTACTAATTACCATAATGTTATTACATGATCATCTATTGCTCTACTATTTCTGAATCTAAGATTTGTTCTTGGTGTTTTTAGTTTTCCCTGGGGCTTTATCGAGATGATATTTCTTCTTTTTTTATGTTAATTAATCTCTCTCTCTCTCTCTCCTTTCCAAGTTCATTTTTCTTTCACTTGGAAGACTCTGAGCACCAGAAACATGGTGGCCTAGTCTCAATATATTTTGTTTCTTACTGCCTCAAGATTTGACAATTTTTAGTTTCACAGGTAGTACTCATTTACATTTTTGCAGTTGAAAGTATGTTGTTTGGGATTTATTTTTTGTCACTTCTATCAGGGCTGCATTATTATTATCTGGATTCTTTAGACTTTAAGCATCCCTTTCTTTATAAAAATATTAAAAAGAATAGTTTCCAATCATGTTGGTATAAAGATGGATATATTGACATAATGTATTAAAATATTTTCTTTAGTCAAAAATTTTTTTGATTTAAAAGAAATTTTTAAAGAATGTGTGGCCATTAAAAGTATTCTAGACCCTAAACACTTTATGTAGAGTCTAATATATGTCAAACCTAATATAAGTATGTTTTCAATAGGAAGAATATAAATTCCTTCCATGTGATATCCTGATAAAATATTTTCTGTAATGCTTTTATAAGTGTGAAAAATAATGTTGATAATTATAAACTTACATTAACTGCTATCTGAAGAGAAATTAATAATTTAATTAAATATCTCAGTAGAATACTACTGGCACTATATGCCCAGCCAATACTATTCAGACTCTCACTAATTTTTTTAAATGACTTTATTGAGATGATTGACCTATAAAAAACTTTATATATTTAATGTGTACAATTTGGTGAGTTTGTTGATAATTATACATCCATAAACAAACCATCACCATAATCTATGCTATTAACATATCATATTTTTATATCCAAAATTTTCCTCCTGCCTTCTTTATTTATTATTATTTTTTGTGATAAGAACATCTACCATGAGATCTAGCCTCTTAGAAAAATTTTAAATATACCTTAGAGTTTTGTCAGCAATTTTAAAATAATATATTTTCAACTTGTTCATTTTTCTATGTGATTTAAAATTATTAGTTGTTTTAAATGTTATCTTCACCAATATAGTGTGAATTCTATATGTATTTTTTGAGTTTATGAATAAAATATAAAGTAATGCCACAGTTGTGCCATCAATATCATAATGTCTTCGCTGAACTTTCTTCATAATTTCTTTACTTAGCATATTGCAGTCACTATTTATAATTCAACCATCTGATTCAGCCAGAAGTCTGGGAGCACATTTTTTACTAATAAATCCTTCACCTCCTTAATTCCTTCCTCACCAAGCATTGCTTATTTCACCCGCAGAAAAGTTCTTAAATCCACATTTCTATGTTTGCTCCATCGGGTTGGTAAAACAGCCTTTAAACTGGCAATTCTGCTTATAATCTTATTCCCTTTCAAGATGCTCTTCAGTTTTTAGATGAAATGATATGCTTTGTTTATATATAGTTCATTCATATAGTGTGTATATATTTACATATTTATATAACAAATAGACACTTTATGTGTTTTTTTACATGATATATATAGTATATAGAATGATGAATTTATATGTATATATGTATATTTGCACAATGAATAGATTTTCAGGGAAATAATCTTAAAGCAGAAAATACTATTTAAAAATAGGCAGCATGTTGTATAGAAAAGTTAAATTCACTTTGTAAGAATTATATTTATATAAGCATCTTGGAGCTGAAAATAAGTCCATGATTCAGTGATTATTATTGTATGGTCATGATTTATCAGAAAATTAATATTGGTTATGGTTATGAAAATGTAAAGTAGAGGTCTTAGATTTCTCCAATAACTATTATACTCAAATTTATATCTGAAAAATTTTTCCTATTTATTATTTTCCTGTTAGTTGAAAGCGTTTCTGTCTTCCATTGAAAACTTTTGTTTTAAAGATGAACAATTAGATGAATAATTGTTATTACATTTTTTTGGTGTTTATATCTATAAACACACTCCCCTAAGTACTGTAAATTTACCACTTGCATTCTGAAAGAATATGTTTATGCAATTTTCTTGATTATTTCATTCAGTATTATGGTTTCTCAATAAAAACATACATTGACTTACTGCATTACATGCTAGATTTATACAAATTTTATTCAAAATAACAAGAAAGTTTGCATGATTTACAGATTGAATTTTTAAGGCTATATTTTAAAACATAATACTAGGGAGTATTAAGTATCTTATAAATTACTTCATTTACATTTACCTAAAGCTATCGAAAGCTCTCTGTTTATATAAAAAGAAGAGTGATAAAATTCAAGAGAGGTTTATTTGAAGCTACTTAAGGCATTGGGGGTTCATAAAAACCCCAACATAATTTTTAAAATACCTTCTGTTCGACAATAGTAATTCTGAATATAGACAGTTTTAAAATAGCTCATTTCTTACTTAAGTTATTGACTATATATTGATTGTAATCAAAGGCCTTTTAATTACTTGACTTGCAATTTAATTCATATCTTAATATTCTTATATTTTAAGTTCAATATTTTTTAAAGAATTGCAATTTTTAACAGACCTATGAAAAGAAACTTTGTGATGCTGTATTTAGGGTCATCTAATTTGCTATACATTAGATCTTGTAAAGCCTGCCTTAATTCTGACATTAAAAAAAAAAAAATTTAGCTCGCCACTAATATCAGGTACTCAGAAATATACACTAACGTGTGGCTTATGATGTAAATAAAGACATAAAAGCTGCAAAATAATGGTAAGAGTAAAATATAAATATACTTATAAAATAGATCAACATTATCCATATATTTAAGTTTTAAACTATTATTAAAATTGTGATAAACTCAGTTTAAGACCTAACAGTCAGTTGCCTTCAAATGAATGAGAGGTGTTACAAACCCTTATTTCATTGTTCATATTGCTGAAAGAAACATGTACTAAAGTCACTAAATAGGAAATCTAAATTTAATTTCCTTTTTTATTTTGTTGTGGTAAAATATAAATATAACATAAAATAGGCCATTTTAATCATTTTAAGAGTATGATTAAGTAGCATTAATTATATTCATGCTTCAAATTTTTATTTAAACTACAGATAAATGTTACCTTTGAATGCATTATTAATCAACACATACACAACACACACAAACATGAGACACAGTGATTTTTTTCATAGATAATTGGGAGTATTTTCTACCACATCATGTGCTAAGATCAGTGAGCAATAACAATGAAGTCATGAAACTTATGAATCTCTGTATGAGGAAAGAATATTTTTGGTATTAATTTAAAAAGGAGAAAATAAAAATGAGTATCATAAAAAGTTCTTAATATTAGAATTTATCAAAGCTTTCTCTCTATACTGCCATCTCTTCTATTCTTACATTAGTGATGAGCAGTGGATGTTTACTACATATTCCTGACTTAATAGCTGTATTTCTGGTATAGTACCACAGTGGTCACACTAGCTTTCCTCCTCTTCTATATTTGTACAATGTTTCTCCATCTGTGGAGAACCTTTCATTTCACTACCCAAAATGTGCTTACTTATTTTCTCACTAACTTGTATGTAGCCAAAGTCTCTGGAATAATAACATCCCTCCCTGCTTCAACATAGTTCTCATGCAGATTGTCATCACCATCTTCTTGATGTCTGCCAATATCTATTAGACAGAATTTGAAAGGAAAACTGAAAAGAAGAATGGAAGTGAGGGAAGGAGGAAGGGATGGAGGAATAACGGATAAGAATGGAAATCTGATTTTATTTTATGATATATATATTCTAAAACTAGAAAAAAAAATGCTACTTACTTGGGGATTGTTTTATAAAATTTTTCTTAAAATGAGTACCAGTATGTTACAACATATCCTCTGAAGTGTCCTGTCATTCTGTTGCCTCCAGAATACTAATGCTGAACAAATTGAAGCTGTTTTTTAGAAAATTTGTCATTGGATCTTACCCAAGTTCAATCTCTTGGTTTATTTGTACAGTGTTGTAAGGATAGGGGGAGGTCACAACATTTTCAAGTTACATGAGAAGTCTTATATTCTTTTGGCTATATTTCACACTCTAAAAGGGCTGTATATTTTTGGCCACTTCTGATTATAGGTTCATCATATAACCTTTTTCTAAATTAAAAGATTCCTGTGAATTTCCCAAAGAATTCCCTTCTTTAGATAATTAGACATAGATTCCTGGAAAAACCTTCTATATACCAGGCACTATTTTAGGAATTTACAATGGAAAAAGTGAAGACAGTTAGGAGAATCATAGGGTAGGCCTTGTAAGTTATTGGTCATTTTGCTAGTGCTATGAGAGCAGAGATCAATGGGAGTTGACAAATGTGGAATATGCCATACGTTGTATGTTGAAAGTTATAGATGTAGGTTATTTTCAGAGCCTAAAATCAGAAAATAGAGTGATATTATATAGATTATAAGTTCAGAAATCAACATCAAAATGATATCAATACAGTAAAATTAGACTTATCTTTCACCAATCTTTGTGTTTTATTAAGAATAGTTGTTATATAATATTATATTAGTTTTAGTTGTACAGTATAGTGATTCGACATTTATATACCTTATGATATGATCACCACATTAAGTCTAGTCCAATCTCAACACTTAAGTTTTGGGCACATTATCTTTTAGAAAAAAAAAGGAAGACCTATGTTCTTGACCCTTGCAGAAAGAAAAAAAATGGAACTGTAAGAAAGATTTGTGCCTTATTGAGTAGTGCAAGCCAGTGTGCTGCTTGGCAAATACAAAGAATTGGTTGATTTCTGTCTTAATTTCAATACAAGTTCCTAACCATGTGAACTCATCATAGGCCTTTAAACAACTTGTGCTGTTTTTTTTTCTGTAAACTGTCACATCAGTAATATCATCTACTCTGACAAACCTCTAGTTTACTATGGTTTATATGAAAATATTTTGTGTCCTTTACTATTTGGTTTGTCGTTGTTACTGGCTTTGATCACAATTGCAGCACCAGTGAGTCGAGCTGTCGCACAGTTGGAGATAGAAAATATTCTGTTGTTGACATTTAAAAAAATAAGTATAAGCTTTTGTATAGATTAAATTTCCTTAATTATGTTTCTGTATTAGTGTATTGAAATAGAAATAAAAAAAATACTTAATATAACTTCATATATATTGAATATATACTGAAGATAACTGAATATAACTATAATTGAAAAGAACTAGAAATGTAACTTTGGAAGTAAACAATCATTTTATCCTTCTCTAATTTCCTTCCTAGGCTCAAATATTGATTTTAAGTCACCATTTCACGTTCTTGATAAATAAGTATAGTTACTATAATTTTGTTATTAGGTACTAATTTTGAAACATCTAATCAGTTTTTTTTTTTCTAATTTTGAATCCTCTACAAGTACTCTGTCCTTCTTAACTGAAAAAAGAATTTTGACATAGTACTCAGAACAACAAGGGGTAAAAATAATCAGAACTTAGCACCATTGCATATGTATATAAGTAAACCAGTTTGAACTCATATATTCATTTAACAAATATTTTTGTTGTTGAATGTATCCTTTGTATCAGACACTGTTTTAAGTAGTTGAGACTCATCAGTAAACAAAACAGACAATATTGCCTGGCCTTTTGGTAATTTCATTCTAATAAAGAGAGATGCAGTATACAATAATCAAGATAAATAAATTACATATAATATATTACAAAGTGATTTGAACTATGGAAGAAATAAAATACTTTGCAGTATAATGGAGATTTAAATGCTGCTAAAGCGAGATGTGTGACTGCATTTTTAAAGTGCTCTCCAGTGTAAGACACAGAAGAGTAAAGTCTTGACTGAGGTAAAGGAAATAGGCATCTGGTGATAGAAAGGTTTGGAAAGAGAAGTAGGCAGCACAAAGTCTCTATGGTGAGAGTGTGAATTAATGGTATATGAGTTGTGCTTCAATAAAATTGTTAAAAAATAAGAAAAAGAGGAGAAGAATGGGAAAAATTAGTAAAAAATAAAACTCTTGAACACAGTTTTGCTTCATAAAGGACAAAGCAATGGGGCGGTATATGGTGGGAGAAGTTCATTCAGGAGAGGGTTTATTTTTGCTTTTGTTTTAAAATGGATAATAACAGAATATTACTAGATAGGAATGATTAAGTACAGCTTAAGATATATAATGAACAGATATTAGTTATTTTAATTCAATCCGTTCATTAGTCTTTCAATTTATGTTAACAGCATTTGTTTTATTGAAGAGATGCCTTCCAGTGAACAAAAATATTAATATTCAGTAGGAAAAATTTTTAACATTTCTTTAAATTGAGGTTTATTTTTATATTTTCAACTGTTTTCCGAAAGTATAACTTCAAGCAATTCTTTCAAAGAATAGGCTAATATTCAAATTTTTGGCTTATCTGGAAATATTTTACTTCTACTTTTACTTCTTCTTCACTTTACTTCTACAATGGAAACCACTATTCTGCAAAGTTTTACATTTTCTACAGTTTTATATAAATTTCATCATTCAGTGTATAGTCTCCATTTACTCTGTATAACTCTTTTGAAATTTTACATTTTGGTTGTATCATTAGCCCATTCCCCCTTTTTTACTAAATATTATTCTATTATATGGGTATACTACAATCTAAATGTTATGAATATTTGAATACAAGTCTTTTTGTGGACATGTTTTCATTTTTCTTCAGTAACCACTCTGAAGTAAAATTGCTCATCTATGTGATAAATGCACTGTTTACTTTATAAGATACTGCCAAATTATTTTTCAAAGTGGTTGTACCATTTTCATTTCCAGTAGTAACGTAATTGAATCCTAAATGTTCCACAGCTTCATAACACTTGGTGTTTTCTTTTAAACTAAATATTCTAATGTAAGTGGAGTGGTATTTCATTGTAGTTTTAATTTGCATTTCTCAAATGATTGATCATGTGGAGCATCATTTAATATGCTTGTTTTTTACTGTATATCTTATTTGGTAAAATATCTGTTTGAATCTTTTGCCCTATTAATTCTTGGGTTGCTTATTTTCTTATTACTGACCTGTAAGCATTCTTTACATATTCTGGACATAAGACTTTTATTAATTATTAAAACTTGCAAATATTTTCTCCCAGGCTTTGGTTTCTCTATTTTATTTTTCTTGATAATTTATCTTAAAAAGTAAAATTTTTCATTGTAAAAGTATAATTCATCCATTGTTTCTATTTATTTTTTTCTCTTCTCTCTCTCCCACCCCCACTTTTACAATGTGTATCAGTTCTGTATAAAAATTAAATCTTTGCATAACTCAAGGACGACAAGATTTTCCTCTCATGTCTCCTTATAAGAAGGTTGATACTTTTAGCTCTTACATTTAGGCCTAGTATCCATTTCTATATAACTTTGCAAATGTGCGAGATGAGGGTTGCGATTTATTTTTTTTGCAATGTGCCCTCACAATTTATTGGAAACATGATCTTCAAACTATTGCATTGTCATGACTTAATCTAAATTATAAATCAGTTGTTTTATTGTTCATAAATTTATATGTATTTGACTGAAGTAGTCTTTATGATTTTTAAGCAAGACTTCTTATTTTTAAGGATATTTATTTTTCGTCACAGGTTGGTCTTTATTTTATGGTTAGTCAAAGTCTGATCTCTCTTTATCATGGTGTACAAAGGTCCATCGTGTTATTTTTCTCAACTTACACACTACACCTTTAAACACTTCGTTACATTGTAGCAATAGTATGTGGGTATCTTCAAATGCCAGAAAGAAAGGAAATTTTTGCTAGGTCATGCTCATTTAGGAAAATAAAGATTCTAGATTTTTGCAAGAAGAAATTTTCTTTACCTGTGTGTAAATTTCACAGATGCCAGTTCCTCTGTCTCCTCCAATTAAATCCCTGTCATGTTTCTCAGTTCTCATTTAATATCTGTATTTTCTTATAGTAGAAACTCTTATGTCAGAATCTTCTTCCTAGCAGCCTCTTTGTATGAATATCTTGGTCCATATGGCCTTATCTGTTCCCGACTTTAAGACTCACCAAGCTCTTGATGGACGCCTGTCCTCATTCCCAACCCACATACATCAAGTCATGTTATCCTGTTATATATGGGTAAACTCCTTGTTAATTGGGCTTTTAAGTACTCATACCTAAATACTATTTTATCATTTACTTCCTAAACCAGTCTAAATAAGGCATATACTTAAAAAAATAGAATTGTTTATTAGTAGTTGAATATTCTATTATATGTAGATAATAGTAATGTGGAAGACGATAATGATATGAATGCTTGATATTTCGGAAAGTAATTTCCAAGAAGTAATAAACTTATAAAAATAGTAATCAAGTGAATTTGAACTTTTGGCAACACATTATCTCAGATTTCTGCCTTTTGTGTTATACTCTTATGATGAAAGTTTAAGATTTATATCCATTACTAAATTAAGATTATGCCTTCTTTAAACAATGATTTTATTGATTGGACTTTATAAATATTTATTGTTTTATATCTAAAGGAACAACAGCAGATACTACCAAATTTCTACGAAACACTCTTGCATAAATTATTTCATTATAAATTTATAACAACAATTTACGTTATGAACTTATGTTATACCTTTGTTACCTTGCACAGGCAAAGCAAACTGAGTTTTAAAATAGGTACAGAAGAATGGATACACAATGTCATAGGTGTTCTCAAAGCAAGAATTTCAATGGACAAAGTTCAACAGTGAGGAAGGCTTTATTCAAGAATTTGCAATAGGGGAGAGAGACAGAACTTCAGTTCTAACTCAATTCCACTGAAACAAGGGGCTGGAGAGATTTTTAAAGCTGAGATGACATGAAGGATCATGGGCCATGGATGTTTCCTCGTTGGTCTAACTCAAAGAAAAAGTAAACTTTCTCTTAATTTCAGGATGAGGTCATTTTATAACTTAGAACAAGGGGTGCTCTGAATTCAAGCTCCTGTCTTCCCACAGAGACTGGGGCACAGTGCTATCTTCCCTGCTTATAGTAGTTTAAATGAATGACTCCCAGGTCCTGAAAATGACAGTCCTGGGTTATAAGACTGTCAAGAAGTTTTTTAAAAAATTTGCATCTCAGTGGGGCAGAAACAGAATTTGCACTTATAAGTTTTCTAAAGCAAGTACTCTAAGAGAAGGGAGGAGGAACCCCTGTGGTTTGGACATCCAGATTGTGAAAGAGCTAGGTGAGAGGGAGGTCAGGGGCTAAGAAACATGAAGAAGCTTGTCTAAAGTTTAGTCAAGCCGAGGGAAATATTAAGATCAATATGCATTATCTGTACAAGTGTTCTCAGCAAGCTATGAGATGCGTATTATTTTCTTTCCAGTTCTCAGATGGATCTCAGTGATTTTAATAGATCTAACTAAATTCATAAGGCTATTTATGGTAAACTCAAGATTCAAACTTAGTTCTATTAATTAGAAATTATTTTTTCTAACAGGAAATTTTTGATTAATATGAAACATTACTGTCTAAAATTTAATGCTTCTGTTTTCTATTTTGCATGTCATCTAAAGCTAAAATAAAAAAGAATCCAGGGGGAGAAAATGATACATTAATAGACTCTCACAAACTGCAGATGTTCTAAGAGAGATTTGAAAGGTTAGGGATCAAAGGCCTCATGTTTTCAAATTGCACATTATCCATGCCGAATCATTACACTAATGAGTTCCCACTGCAGAGTTCACATTTATAAAAAGGGGTTTTCATATTACAAATGTAAAGTCAAATTTTCCTAATGCACTTCCTTTTCTCTTTGGAAACAGTTTTAACTCATTAAGGCCTAAGGCCGTAAGGGCATTATTTCCTAAAGCTGCCTCTCTTTAAATTCATGACTGTACTTTTAAAAAAAAAAAATATCTGCCAGGAAAGTTTACTGTAACATGAAATACTCATACTTAAATACATATTTCCACGGTTACATTACATGACCACGGAAGGTGTATTTCACTTGTAGTCTAGCTTATACCTCTTCCATTGTATTATACTGAGTGGGCTTTCCAGGGCTTAAATACTCCTCTCAGGCTAATTCATATAAGATGCTAGTCCTTTTTAATCCATTAAGTTCAGTGATTTACTACTATTATCAATGACCTAACCTTTCTTTGGATGTACCGCTACGTGTAAAGTGAATATGTAAAGCACACTAAAACGTAATCTCTCTGATTGGAGAAAGATTTAGTCCAGAATGCTTCATGTTTATGATAAGAACCTTTCAGTAACCCCTGAGACACCTTTAAAGAAACATGAGACTCCATGGAAATCAATCAGAAAATTAACTATCTGATATAATCTCCACATATTTAGATAAGTAAACTAGAGGGCAAAAGATAATAACTCATCTGTCTTATATTTTGCAAAGAATACAAAATAAAGTTTAACCAGTTTAGTCCTGGTCCTATGTGATTTCCAGGTTTATTACTTCTCAAATAATTAGAAATCCATAGAGAGGTAAAATAAATTTTCAAGTTCGAAATGTTCAAATACAAAAATGTGTCTTTCTGGACTTAACGATTCAATAAAAAGATCATTTCATTTATTTTAGTTTGACATACCTATGCTTATTATCACATTAATTTAAACAAATGGAAACTTACTACATAAAATTAATAAAACAAATACATTTCCCTCATTTCTTACATATCATATTTCCAACTTTTTCTCAGAAAAGTTAGTATTGATGATTTATCCTTTGGAATCTGATGATGTCAAAAGTGAAGGCTCTTATTTGGAAATGTAGACTATTATGCGATCAGGAAAACTTCTCTCAAAAATAGTTGTTCTACTTATGATTTCTTCTACCAATTAAATTCCAAAATTATTTAGAGAAATACCTAATCCTCTCTCTAACTGCTTCTTTTTGCCAGGCTTGCTGACTCAGTTAATTTACAAGATTATTACACCATTCATTCACTATTATCTCTATCAAACAATACAGTAGACATTGAGACTAATAAAAAAACATATCAAACACAGATAAAGCCTTCTAAAATGAGCTTTCTATCTTTTTAAAGTTTTCTCTGATTAGATTCTCTTGGTGTTGTCCTGTGTTTCCCTCCACAGTTTCCATATGTACCTATACACTCCTCACTCAGTCTTTCATGGTGAATAATATTATGCAGGCTGAGATGCCAGAAACTTCTTTAGTTTTAATGTCTACTCTCTGGGGGACAACCTTTGCCCATCTGAGGATTTTAAAATATGCTTCTTTTGCATCTAAACATTTCGAGATTTTCTTAATAATCATATCCAAAAGCATTTTACCAATAGATATAAAAGAAAATTTAAATTATTTATTAAAGCATTTTTATCAATTATTTTAGATTTAAGTTCATTTTTATACTTTCCAATCTCACAGCACATTTTTAAATTCTATATAAATTCTATATCATATACCTATATAATATAATAGGTATATGATAGGTAAAATTAATAATATTACATAGCAAAGTTTATTTTCACATTTATGCAAGTCTTGCCCCATATTTCCTAAGAGAAACATCAGCAATAAAATAAGTCTAGGAGAAAAATTAACTGATAGTTCTGGTTGAAATCCTATACACTAACAACACTAAATGCTGATGAGAATGTGGAGCCATAAGAACTCATTCATTACTGGTAGCAATAAATTCTGTGGAGCGCGAAGAATTTTTAGAGTGGTGAAGCTGTTTTATTTGATACAATAATAGAGGATACATGACATTATGCACTTACCAAAATTCTTAGAACTATACAACACAAAGAACGACCCCTAATGTGTATTGTAGACTTCAGTTAAGACATAAATATCCATTATTTGTCTATCAATTATAACAAATGTACCACCCTAATGCAGGGCATTAATAAATGAAATTGTGAGCCTAAGAAAGAAGGAATAAATCCAAACACTTTGTAAAATCTGCCTGATATTCTGTAAACTTAAAACTGCTTTAAAAAATAAGGTCTAGCAATTTGCAAAAAAAAAAAAAATTAGTTATAAATCTAGAAAAACATGTAGAGGACTTGCATGGTAAAAATTACAAAATATTGATTTAAATAAATGGAGAAATATACTGTGTTTATGGATTGGAAGTCTCAATATACTAGAGATATTTCTTTCCAAATTGATATACACATAAAACACAATTCCTATAAAAATTCTAGCAAAATTTTTTTTAGATACAAACATGGTTGTTCTAAAATAAATTTGAAAAAGAAACATAAGGTGGAGAATTCAATCTATCTAATTTCAAGACTGGATATAGAGTGACAGTAATTAAGACCATGGCCATGATGATTTGAAGAGAGTTAGACAAAAAGATAAACAGAATACTCAAAAATAAACCCATGCAAGAATGCCCAATGATTTTCGACAAATATGCAAAAGAAATTAAATGGAGAAAAGATAACATTTTCAACAAATGTTCCTGGAGCAATTGGACATCAGTGTGGGCGGGGGAATAATTGTTACTTCAGTTTCGTTATTAAAAAAATTAACTCAAAATGGATCAGGTAAAATGTATACATTTTAAATATAGACAGTAAACTACAAGAGAACAATTTCATAATTGAGGGCTAAGAATAGGGAAGTTTCTTAGACTTGACAATGAAAGCATGATCCATAAGAGGAAAAAATGATATATTTG
Organism: Pteropus alecto; assembly: GCF_000325575.1. Classification (NCBI taxonomy): domain Eukaryota; kingdom Metazoa; phylum Chordata; class Mammalia; order Chiroptera; family Pteropodidae; genus Pteropus; species Pteropus alecto. Next base: position 17,965,994 of record NW_006436811.1, read on the forward strand.
ACTTCATTAAAATTCAAATCTTTTGCTATTCAAAAGAACCTCTCAACAGATTCAACACTTACTGACTGAAAGAAATATTTGCACGCTGCATATTTAACAATAGGCTAGTATCTAGATATATAAAGAACTATATAAACAGTAAAAACAAATTAGAAAAAGGGCAAAAGACTTTGTTTTATATTTCACCAGAGAGAATATACAAATGCAAGCACACACAAAAAAATAAAGTTAAACATTAGGAAAATGTGAATTAAAACCACAATGAGATATCAGTGTATACTTATCATCATGGTCAAAATAAAAATAGGACGTCAGCAAATACTGGTGATGCAGAAAAACCAGATCCCTTATACATTTCTGGAATCTAAAGTAGTATAGATGCTCTGAAAAACAGCTTGACTGTTTCTTAAAAACTAAGCATGCAACTGTTACATGACCCAGCAAGTGCACTTCTGGGCACTTGTCAAAGAAAAAAACGACAATTTATGTTCATACAAAAACTGATATTTAAATGTTTATAGTAGCTGTATTTACAAGAGCCAAAAATTGGAGAAAAATTCTAGATGTTAAACTGTAATTCATCAATACCACAGAATACCATTCAGCAATAAAAAAAATTAACAATTGATACACAATTTTTTGTGTGAATTTCTAGAGAATTATGCTCAGTGAAAAAATGATTCCTCATAATTATACAGTTGCATTCCATATGATTCCATTTATATAACATATTTGATATAACAAAATTAAAGAAACAGAACAGATTAGTACTTGCTAGAGGTTAAGGTGTGAGAGGTAAGTGAATGTAGCTATAAAGGTGCAACATAAGAGATACTGTGGTGATAGAAATATTCTATATCTTGATATTCTCAATGGCAATATCATGGTTATAATATTGTACTATAGTTTTGCAAGATTTTATCATTAAGATCTCTTTGAAAAGGACACATATGTTCTTTCTATATCATTTCTTTAGGTGCATACAAATCTACCATTTTATTAAAATAAAAAGCTTAAATAATACTTCCAATGCATGAGCACACTATATCCTTCCATTTATTTGTGACCTCTTCAATTTCTTTTTTTATTTTTATTTTTCAATTAGAATTGACATTCAATATTATTTTATATTTGATTCAAGTGAGTATAGCATAGTGGTTAAACATATAATTTATGAAGTGGTCCCCACTTTAGTCTAGTATAGTATAGTACCACCTGGTACTATACATAGTGATTATAATATTATATCACTTATACTATACTTCACACCCCATGAATATTTTATAAGTACCAATTTGTATGCCCTTTCATCGGGCAATCACCAGTTTGTTCTCTGTATTTCTTAATGCTTTTCTTTACATATAAATAAAATGGTATAAATTGTATACTAAATTTAAAATTATTTATTCATTAATAAATAATTTTACTTATAATTTTAATTAATCGAATACTAATCTTTAAGATCTTAATTTCTCAGTAGTCCTCTCTGACTGAACACACACACACACAACACATATGTAACAGAGTCAAGGAAAATACATCTCTGACATATCATGTCAAATGGAATGTCAGAGAAAGTTCCATGGAGAAAATGAAAGTAAACATAAAGTGACCCATGCTAAGATAACATAAGAGGAAAATTATAAGTAAAGAATATAGCACACAAAGGATTGATGGATAATCAATTTAGAAGAAAAAAGCTAGGGAAATATACTAAAATTCATTGTGTGCTTTGTATTATAAGATAAAATTCTGAGATAAGGTAAAAACTAAGTTCATGAGGCAAAGTTGAACTTTGAAGTTAAAGAAACAAACCAAAAGTAAGGAAACAGGATTAAACAACTAAAACATAATAAATAAATTATAAAATATTTGATTATAATTACACTGAGATGGGATAAAATGCTAAAATAATTACATCGAATCCAGAATAAAAAGGGAGAGATTATGGTTATTAAATAAATTAATGCTATGCAGAATAGACAAATATAAAATGTTCTGATAATTGAGATTTCTAAAGTAAAGAACTCCACTAATGAAAAAGCAAAATCCCAATATATAAAGGAATGTTTTTTGTTTGAAATTAATTAAATGAATTTATACATTGAGAGTAAAAAGTATACATTCAAATAGAAAAAACACCTAACCTGGCTTAAAATACTGAATTTCAAGGATAAAGAATGGAGTCAATAGATAAACAAGAAGAAAAGTTCAGTCAAAATTGGGAAAATCAGCCTGGATTCTGAAATCTCTGTAGCAATTTTCAAACCCAAATGGAACAATATAGTGAGAGAAAAAAAATATATCCTAAGAAGGTTATTCCCAGCCCAATAGTCTTAAAACTATAAAGGCAACAGAGAAAATCTCATTTTTACAAGAATTCAAGTATTATAATACCCATTAGTTGGAGAGAAAATCACAATTTAATGACAAAAATCAAGGCAACCAATAAATGAAGAAATAATAGGCAAGATGTTTAGCAGCAAGCTTCGGTAAATTTAATCTGAAACAGAAACTAAGGAAGAAACATAGGGAAATCCTTATTATATTGTTTATTAAATTTTAGAAATAAAATATGCATATTTAGTTGTTATGGAGAGATGAAAGAATAACTGCATATATTAATTTCCTCATTTGGAGGGGAGTTAATAAATATCTTTATTGATGAATCAAAATATGGATATGCTTATTTTACTTAGAGAACTACTATAAAGATAACAACAACAAAAAACAAGTACAGTAGTTCCTTCTTATCCATAAGGAATACAATCTAGTAACCCCCATTGATGCCCAAAATAATAGATAATACTGAACCCTATATATATGTATATTATTTTTTCCTATACATATATACCTTTGATAAAGCTTAATTTATAAATTAGGCACAATAAGAGATTAACAACAATAATAAAATAGAAAAGTTATAACAATATACTGTAATAAAAGTTATATGAATGTTGTTCTCTTTTAAAATTTTTATTGTCTGTACATATAGTGTGGATATTCTGGACAAAGGGATGATATATGCCCCGGGTAGGATGGAGCAGGATGGTGTAAGATTCATCACGCTACTCTGAACAGCATGCAATTTAAAACTCATGAGTCATTTATTTCTGGAATTTCCCATTTAATAGTTTTGGACCTCAGTTGACCTCAGTAACTGAAACCGCGGAAACTGAAACCACGGATAAGGTGGGACTACTGTAATAGCAACTTTCTAAATTGGAAAAACCATTCATCAAAGAAGCTGCATGCACTTACACTAACAGAAGAGGGCACTCTTGATCTAAGAATCTCATAAAGTACCCCACAATGTCAAGTCTAAAACCTATTGGTTTACATTCATACTAGAAGTTGGCAAACATTTTTGTAAATGACTAGATAATAATTATTTGCAGCTTTGTGGGACATACAATTTATGTCACATCTACTCACCTCTGCTGTATAGTTTGAAATTATCCATAGATAATATATAAATAATAGACATGACTATTCCAATCTTTGTTAACCAAAACAGGCTAATTTGACCCATTGACTTCAGTTTGATGACCCCTAATCTAATCCTATCTACTATAAAAATAAAAATGATCAAAATGTTTTAGTCAATTAAAAGCCTCCCCCCAAATGACACTAATCAAAAGGAAATTAAATACAACACTCCACAATAAGTAAATATTGATAAAGACCTTTTGTACATAGGACAATTTACCTTCAACAAACAACACTGAGACAATTGCTATTAAAAGTATTCAATTTTAATAATAAATTAATAAAGGAGGATGATCCCAGGTTTGGACAAGAAAAGTACAAGATGAACCTAGAAAATCTTGTACTACCAGAAAGTAAAAATGTGTTGAAAAAAGATGAGAAACTGTTAACTGGTAAAAGAGATAGATCGAAGTAGCATTAAATTTAAATAAATACAATTAAAGATTTAAAACCTGTAGAATAAAATAATTCTTATGTCTACATTGACATAAATGAACACAGAAATAACTATGGTAGAAAACAAAAAAAGCTTCAATGCAGTATAATTTAAAAATATATATGTTGAAGGAATGATGGATTTAAAAAGTCATTATTTTAAAGTCATTCTTATAAGAATTATTTCATGAAAGAATCTTCAATGGATGGTAAAACCAAAGGATAAAATTTTGTTAAGGCATGAAATATTTGTGTAGTTTCAAATATCTAGCCACAAATTACTTATTAATAACAATGGAGGAAAATACTTTGAAGAGTAAAACCTGACAGGTACTACCTTAATCAAGTGATCAAAGTAAATATCAGTAGAAAAAGGACAAATAAAAATCATGTGCCATCTGTTAGGATACAAAGAGATGAACACAGATTCATTTTAGTTTTTTGTTTTCTTTTATTTCTACAAAAAGACTAGCCTGAAATTTATCACTAGGAAATATCAAACTCAAATTAGTGAAATCTTCCATAACATAACTGGTGGCTTAAAATGACATCTCACTGTGATTTTAACTTGTATTTTTTTCTGTTTATTATTTATGAAGTAGACTATATATTTTTTGTCTGTTTATGTTTCTTCAACAAAATACCTACTATTCCATTATTTGGAGTTTTTAAATTTATTCTCAGGAGTTACCTATTAAAATATTATATTTGCTAAATGCTCTTAACATATTTGCTTCAAGTTTTTTTAAAGTATGTTATTTAATGCAATTTTATTTATATTTTATCAAGTGTAATTTTTAAATCTTAATTAAAATATTCCACCCACTCCAAAATTATGAATACATTCTATCATTTTTCTTCATGTTTTAGATCTTTATTTTTCATAACTATACTTTTAATTATTTTCTTGAACTTATTTTGTGTGTGTGACAGGAGAAAAAAAATACAATAGAAAATTAATTGTCCCAGCACCAGATTATTTTGGGTATTTTATGAGGATAATTGCATCATCAATGAAATGTGACATTTTCGATTCTTTCTTTCCAGGCTTTAGGTTTTTACTACATTTTACTGTCTTACTGAATTGTCTAGAATGATCATTCAGTAAAGAATTGAATGGGAGGGAGTTGATACATTCTAGTGCTCTTGATTTTTAAAAGAATACTTCTGACATTTCAACATTAAATATGATAATTACACTAGATTTGAAGTAGGTATCCATTATTCAGTGTAGAGAAGTTTTCTGCTACTCATGGTTTATTAAGAGCTTTTATGATTAATCAGCAATGTACTTTACTGAATGTACTTTCTGCTTCTAATGAAAAGATTAAATGGTATTTCAACTTAATCTTTTAATACAGTGTAATTCTATAATAAATTTGCTAATAGTAAACCAAACTTGTATGCACAGATAAAATCAATTTGTCATTATGTACCATATTTTTTAATAGTTGTATTCACTTTGGCAATACCATCTTAAGAATATTTTCACCCATTTTCATGTGTTGGTTTGAACTATAATTTTCCTTGCTTGTACATTTCTTATCTAGTATTCTGTGGTACAGACAGCAAACTCCAATGAGACAATAGGAAGTTGAGAATGAAGCTTAAACATGAGAAAAGCCCTCTGGCAAACTCATCAAAAGGACATACAGCATCAGATGAAGTTAAAACCTGCCATACACTTAAAGCAACCATAGCAACAATAACAGCAACTAAAATTCAATTTTAACTTATCCCAAATGATTAACTCAATTTGCCAAACTAATTGACTGAGGACCTGTACCTATTTACAAGAATAAATAGTGTTTTCCTTAGTTTCTCTTATTGTATAAGAGGTGTATGGTATATAATAAAAATTTATGAGATATTAAAAATGCAAGAAAACTCGATCAATTGTCAAGATACAAAGTAGTCAACAGAATGAAAATCAGAGATTATTTAGATTTTAGAACAGTTTAATAGGGAGAAGGACTCTGAGGTATGGTAAAATTGCTTTTTTAAGACTGTTTATTCTATTTAAAGTTTTCAAATAATATGCATGTATTACTTGGAAAAATGAATTAATTTACCAGGAAAAAAGTGTGTATATTGTACATCCTAGCTCAAAAATAAATAATTATAAATAGAGATATAACTAAAAAGCCAATAATGCTTAGCAAGGATCATAAAAATACTCAATAAACCCAAAGAAGGCAGAGGAGGGGAAAATATACAACAACCAAATAGAACAAATTTGAAAACCACCATTAAGTTGGTATATTTAAGTATAACTATAAAAGCAACTATATTAGTGTAAGTTTTTTAAATAACCCAATCAAAAATTAGATATTATGAAACTGCAATTGAATATATGCTTTAAATATATGCTCTACACAAAAAACCTTTTCTTTCTTTCTTCCTTTCTTCCTTTTCTTTCTTTAATTTCTTTCTTTCTTTCTTTTCTTTCTTTCTTTCTTTCTTTCTTTCTTTCTTTCTTTCTTTCTTCTTTCTCTTTCTTTCTTTCTTTCTTTCTTTCTTTCTTCTTTCTCTTTCTTTCTTTCTTTCTTTCTTTCTTTCTTCTTTCTCTTTCTTTCTTTCTTTCTTTCTTTCTTTCTTTCTTTCTCTTTCTTTCTTTCTTTCTTTCTTTCTTTCTTTTTCTTTTTCTCTTTTCTTCTTTTTATTGAGTATAATTGACTTACAACATCCTATTAGTTTTAGCTGTACATGATAGTGATTCAATATTTATATGTATTACGAAACGATCACCACAATAAGTCTAGTTAATGCCTATCACCGTACAAACTTATTACAGTATTATTGGCTATATTCCCTATGATGTACACTATCTCCCCATGACTGACTAATTTTATAACTGGAAGTCTGTACTTCTTAATCCCCACTTCACCTATTTTACCTACTTTACATATAAGTATATAGATAGGTAAAAAGTAAACTATTATAAATTGTGTGTATATTGATACCTCATAATATTTTTGTTTCTGTATGTTCCATGTCTGAAAATATCTTTGATTTCCCTTTTAATTTTTTATATTTTAATTTGGTATAGATGTCTAGATTAACACTTTTGGTTCATTTGTTTGGTTTGATTTTTTTTCTCTCATGAATCTAAATATGTTACTCCACTGCCTTCTCACTTGTGTTGTTTCTAGTGAGAAATTTGCTGTCTTTTAGATTTATATACTTTTGATATAACATGACATTTATTCTTGGGCTGCTTTAAAATTTCTATTTATCACTGGGTTTGAGGAATTTGATTATGATGAGATTGTGATAGTCATGTTCCTTGAGCTGTGGCTTAATAGCTTTAATTAAGTTGGAAATTAGACAATATCATTTTTAAAAATATTAATTTTGACTCTTCCTTTCTCTACTCTCTTTTAGTAACCAATTTTACAGATATTAGACTACTTAAAATTTGCTATAGTTTACTGATGATCTCTTTCTTCATTTGCTAATTCTTTTTTCTCCATGTATTTTATTTTGAATTATTTCTATTGCTATGTTTTTAAGTTCATTAATTTTTTCTTCCATATTATCTAGTCTTCTTTTAATTCATTTCAGTGTATTTTTCATCTTATTTTGATTTTAATCTCTCAGCACTAATTTGGGTTATTTTAACAACTTTCACAATTTACATAACTTTTTGAACATATAAGGTAAAGTTATAATACCTTTTTTAAACTTTGTTTTATTATTATAACATCTGTGTCATTTCCGGATTAGTTTTGATTGGTTATTCCCCTCATTAAGGATTGTATTCTCCTGATTCTTAGCATACATGATAATATTTGCCTGTAAGACTTTGTAGATTTTACCTTGTTGGGTGCTAGATATTTTTGTAATCCTATAAACAATCTTGAATTTTGTTCTGGAGTCTAGCTAAACAACCTGAGCCCATTTGATGCTTTTAGATCATGCATTTAAGATTTGTTAGGTGACAACAGTGCTTCATTTAGTCTAGGTCTAAATTAACCTCACTGTAAGGCAAGACCCTTCTGAGTAATTAGAAATTTTCCTACCTGATGGGAATTTGGTATGATGTCCAGCCCTGTGTGAACAGTAGATGTTGTTTTTTCTTTCCCCAGTCATAGATATTTTCTTCACACACATACTAGTTAGTACTCTGATTAATATTCTAGGGGACCCCTCTTCATATTTCTGCACATTTTACTATATTCAACTCTCTCTCAACCTGCCATTGTCTACCTAGTCTCTTAACTTTCTTCACAAATCAGAAATTTTGGGGATTCCATCTTGGTTCCACTTCTTTCAGTTAGGGAATTGTCTTGAGACATTAAGGTAAAACAATTGAATGCTTACCTCATTTATTTATCATCTCTTAGGGATTATTGTCTTTCATTTTCTAATATCCTGCTTTAGAAAATCATTGTTTCATATATTTTGTCCAGTTTTTGATGTTATTTCATGGGAGAAAGTAATTCTGATCCCTGTTATTCTATCTCGAAGGATGTTAGGAATCTAGTCATATAGATAATTTAAGGAAGAGCTTCCAGGAAGAAGAACTAGCTTTTAGAGGAATAGCAAGGAGGCCAGTGAACAAAAAGCTTAAATTATATATATATTTTTGAGCAGTCTCAGTATACTCCCGGGATCAGATAATATATTTTGAGCATACTCCTGGGACAAGATAATGTTTATATTTAACTAAGTCTTAAGCCAATCTCATGGAAGAGAACTTTCAATAGGAATGTGCAGCACATATGTATTATGACATGAGGAAACAGAAACAGGACTCTATATCTACAATTACGTCTTAGAGAACAAAAAAATTTGAGCGTTAGATAAAAAGTATTGAAATTTATTGTTTCTTCAAGCACGAGTAATGACCTAGTCTAGCAAATATTCTATTTTCGTTTTTATTAAAGTCTTAACTGGAACTCTTTGTTAATATATTGAAAGTTCAATACAGCTCAATTCATTTAAGTGTTAAAAGTCTGTGCTTGCATAAGCAGCTATTAAAATGGAAGAAACAGTCCAGAAAGCATATTCAGGAACTGAAATGTATCCAGCATCTACCAGAGGTCTAGTTCATTAATATATTACCTTTTGTAAATTTCATAAAACGTGTGATAAAAGTGAATAACAGGTCTAGGTTTCTGAGATTCCTATCCTCATTTATATAATTTTGTTTCTTAATGTTTAACCCCTCAAAGGGGTTTATACAATTAAAGTAATCATTATAACTAATTCTAAACTGAAGAAGATATAAATATTCTTTTTTGGGGTAATAACTTGTTTTTAAGAAATATTTAATAATATAGTTACTCTTAAATAGATCTAAATCAACTATAGAGGAACCCAAAGTGAACAAGCTTGATACAATAGCAAGAAAATGTCCTTAGTCCCAATACTTCCATCTCATGCTCTACCACTGATAGCAATTGCTGCTTCTGAAAAACTATAAAATTAATTTTTTCGTGTCTCTTCTACTTATGGTGTATAAGCCAACTTATTGTTAAACATCTTACAGTGCTGTAAAAATATCTTCTATATGTGTTCCTTCCTGGAAATAGAGGCCATTCTTACTGGAAAAAAAAAAGTCTAATTATATATAACAAAATTTATTCAAAGTATACATTGAAACTGTAAATATAAAACACATATATAAATTAGCAATTGTTCAGTTAAAGGTGAACGTATTGGGATATGTCACTATAATATTGATTAAGATATCCATTCTAGAATTAATTCAAAGTAAATGTATTTTGAAAATAAAACAAGCTAGCATTAGATCACAAAAGCATATTAAATTAACCCTGCATGACTCAAAAGAACATTTTTTTTTGTAGGTCATCTAAAAACACTTTGAACACTAAATCAATGATTTAAATAAATTTGTATTGAGCATCTATTATATGTCAGATACGAAGGCTGTTCATGAGAGAAAAACAGTTAACCAAAATAATACTAGGTTTTAGAGAGTCTAAGTATACCAGGGAAATGGGGAAAAAAAAAAAAAGCCTTTTAAAAATGCGGTGAATAGTTTGGTAGGATAAGAGAGAACTTCATGAAATGTATCTAAAGGACATATATTAAAGTTAGGAAATCCAAGCTAGTGGTAATAATATGTAAGCTGATAACTGAGCAATATGCAAAAGTAGCACGGAGATGCAAATTATACAAATGCATAGAAGGACATATTTCATGGCATATTTGGAGATATAAAAGAAATTTTGAATGGTGGATGGAGAAGGTGAAGGTTGGAGAATAAGAAATGAATTAATACAAAGTCTTGGAGATAAAGGTCATTGTACAGCAAATACTGAATTTCCCCAAGAAAAGTCTTGCAGAAAAATTACATAGCTAAATCCACTCAAGTGCTTTTGCAGAGCATGATATGAAAGAGGGGGAAAAATGAATTTGGAAAGACCAGTCAGATAGTTATAAGATTTATTTTGACTTGACATTGCTAAGGATTATGATGATGGCAGAGGATGGTTAAAGAAGTCAATAGATTGGAGAAAACATTTAGTATGTGGATGTGATGACTAAAAAATGGGAAACGTTTGACTCTCCAATCTCAGATTTGAACAACTGGATCTGAGGCAAAGAAATCAGGAGGAAGAAGGAAGTATTTTATTAGTTGTAAACTATTGTAACTTTATTATAATAATACTGTAATTGCTCATTTGGTTACAGCTAATGAAAGAATGTATAGATAAATAATTATTTTGTGTTAACATAGATTTCATTTTTTATTCTTAAAAGGATTTTTAAAATATCATTTACAAGCACCTCTTCAACACTAAAGTCTCCTTTATCCTTATTTCAGAATTTCTTCATTCCAGGATTCCTAGTGTACACAACAATTATGATATCCAATGATATAACAAGCAAGAAATTTCCAGTTGACTAACAATCCCATGAATGTTTTTAAATAGATGGATTACTAGATTCTTGGCGTTTGTCATATTTGCTTTTTAAAAATGCTCTTTTAGGAGAGAAATTAAATGAATCTATGTGTTAAGAAAATTAAAGTTGAAGTAGTAAAAAAAAAAAAAAATCATTCACTAAAGTAATGAAAGATGTAGGTAGAATCTTCCCCCACACTTTAGCACATCAACAGGTGCCAGCATAACAACAGTGAATTACAGATGACAGGGTGGCAAGACACAGACTCTATTTAGGGAATAAAAGAACACAAGTACATTAGAAGAACCTGAAGCCTCTAGTAACTACAGCTTCAGCCAAGATTAAAAACTGTCTGACTGTAAGCTAGATTAATATATCTTGCTAAAGGTAAATTTATCTCAGTTCCCATTAACTCATGCACTACGTCCAGCTTTTAACAAAAATACAAAGTATGCTAGATTTTTTTTTACTCTGAAGAAACTAGACAGATATAAGAAACGAACTGAGATTTGACACAGATTTTGAAATTAGCAGATAAAGAAATTTAAATAATCGATTAGTATATTAAGGGCTCTAGTGGACAAAGTAGACATCATTTAAGAAGCGACGAGTAATGAAAGCAGAGAGATGGAAACACAAAGTAAAAGAAATACCACAAATAAAAACACTGTGATGTAAATGAATGAAACTTTTGCTAAGATCTTCAAGAGACTTGACGCAGCAGAGGGTAGAAATGATGAGTTTGAAGATATGTCATAAGAGAGAATCAAAGCTTTTTCTCATAAAATAACTGAAGGAATCAATTGTCAATGAATTTATCTTACAAGAAATGTTAAATGCAGTTTTCACTGAGAAAGAAAATGATAGCTGTCAGTGACTCAGATCCACATATAGAAGGGAACAGTACAAAAGAAAGAATAAAAATTCATTGTGGCACAAAGTAAGAATTTATCATGTTTCGTATCAGGTCCAAGGCCACAGCATGTGGCCAAGTGACTGTGCAATGCATTATTTCAGTTTCTGGTAATCATGTAGACTGTTCTGTGTAAGACTAAGCTTGAAGTTGTGCAATGCAATAGCCCTGTTTTTGCTCCAAATATAAGCAGAAAGTCATGCATGATTATTAAATACTTCAGAGGCCTTAACTTACCTACTTAAATGGCAAAAAACACCATTGTCTGATTGTGAAATATAAATTTCCTGGAAGACCGATCCTGTTTTTTCCTCATATTTGTTGTTTTATGCATTCTGACATAGAATTTCAGAAATTGATCGTTCTTTAAAATTAACGTGTGCTATAATTATAGTCTTCCAAGAGATAAAATAGAACTCTAAGAATGGGATTTCTAATGTAACACAATTCTTTCTAATATACTCTGCCCTGTGAACCAACATAGTTTTGGCAGTTTTAGATTTGGTAGGTTTCTATTTAAGCCTCTAATAACCTAATAGGCCACTGAAGTAAATTTAAAAGAAATTTGAATTTCCTTGATTAAAATTGCTTAAGAAAGCTAGCAGGGAAAATATCACCTTGTTTTTGGTTAAAATTTAATATGATTTTAATATGATTATACTATACTTATATAGCAATAAGTAAGATGTTATTTTTGCCACAATATTTGAGATTTTGAAATCGAATTGTTCATATGTAGCAAATCTGTTGTCTAGCTCATATCACACAGTTTGCTTGAATGAAGATCTTTTTTTAAATTAAATTTATTGAGATGACATTGGTTAATAAAAGTATATAGTATACAATTCAATACTATGTCATGTTTTCACTTACTAGTTTGAATAAGTTTTCAATGTCCCTATTATGGACCTAGTGTTATCTCTATAGAGTTCTGTTCTCTTTTTCAGCAAATGAATAAATGCATGGCTAATTTCATGTGTAAATTTCAGTCGTGCTGATGGGCACTAGTAAGCAAGCCTTCATTGGCTGTATTTTCCAGCAACAATTAGTGAAACATTTTAGTTGTTCACATTTCAATCCACAAAGCTCACATATGCTACTTTTCTACTTCAAATGCACAGTTAAATATATTAATGTAGCTTATAACAGTGTTTTTTATCCTCATTGGTGCAAAAATTTTGAAAAACACTGAATACATGATAAAATATCTTTGAAGGTTTTTATATGCAACTCAACAGAAATAAAAGCTACAAGACACTGTTTAAACATTATTCTTAAATATCGGTCTAGATATGTTTCCTAGTATAAATCTGATTAATTGTAAAGGCATGATATATCTATATCACTTTTCATTTTAGTTAGCTTGTGCTCAGTGGAGAGCTGTGCCTGAAAGCATGATCATTTAAGATATGTTGCACTAAGCTCTTCTTAACAAAGAAATGTTGATGACTATACATCCCCCCAGTAAGAGTTTTGGAAATTCTGTTTTACTACTATATTCCAGAAGTTTATTATTCATGTCAAAGCACAATTGCCCCCATTTGGCTCATACAAAAATGAAAGCCTGAAGGAAATATGAGCACTTGCGCCACAGAACCAGCGGGAGATAATTAATGCAATGCTAACAGAGACAACTGAAAAGAGAATCCCCATTGATCCAGGAGCTGTATCATTGTGGGATTACTTCGCATTCACAAAGACCTCCCTCCTTGCACTTTGGCTCTTAAAATTTACAAGACATCATATCTGTGTTAAAGCTGGCCTATCAAAATAGAAGAAAATGTTGTTTATGAAGATCACAAAGGTATTTTTATGCGTAGCAGGTAACACTAAATATAGTCTTTTGACATTATTATAGAAAATATCTGGGAAAAGTAATTTGAAAATCCTTTTAAAGAATTGTATAAAAAGCACTATAACCTCACTATCCCAAAATAAGCAATGGTTATAGTCTTGGTGCATTCACTACCTTTGTGATATATATACATATGTATGTGAGATATATATATATATATACTTATACATATACATACTAGATATATAGTATCTTTCACATAGACTTCACATTTTTTTCCAGTACATATACTTTTGACAATCTTTACATGTGCTGTCTCTTCTTCCTTTTTTCTTCTGGTAAAATCATAAGGTTACTATTTTGAATAATTTAACTCTCAAACTTCTCAGATATGGTATATATTTCACGTATTTTCGAGGAAACTACAAAGGAACTACCCAGAGTTTTAGTTTCTTTTTTCTTTTTTAGTAAATTTATCTAAGAACAATATTTTACTACCTGTATTCTCTATTTCATTGTTGAATGCAGAAAACTATTTTTTCTTAATTGAAACTCCCTGGATTTCTTTCTAAACTATGTTAGAAAAATTGCCTTTAAGTTAATCATCTTTTTGTCAATTTCTATATATTTTTGAAGTTTATTTATTATATATTTCCACATGTAACTCTGTTAACAAGTATACAGTATTATATCATTATGGATTATTATATAATCTAGGGTTAAAATTCTTCAGCAAAAGTCAACTTTATTTAAACTTAAGAAGCCTTATTAGAGTGGTATTATGGTATTGTTATTTTTTTTTCTTCTAGGAAAGAGAAACTTCACCAAGGCAGCATATTTCTTTCTTGGTTGAAATATTTTAGATGTTGAGAACCAACCTGTTAGCTTTTTCATATACAGAGTCATTTATTTCTATAGATGTGATAGTATAATGCATGTTCTTTGTATATGAATTACACCAGAGAAAGTACTCCTGTTTCACACATTGTTTATGAATTGAAAAGGTAATTTTTTGGCAACTAAATGTGCAAGCTCACATCAGAGTTTCAAAAGGCTCGATTAGTGTGGACTTCACTGAGCTTTTAGCTTCCACTTCTGAATTTTCGCTTCCTGAGTTCCCACATCTACATCAGATTTAATTACCATTATAAACTTCTTATCCCATAACATTTTGTGTCTCTTCTTCCCTGAATGAACTCTGATTGATAAAATAATTAAGATGTAATTTATTAGTATCCGTACTCATTCTGTTTTTAAGTTAAATGTTCTTAATGATGGTAGGATACATTATTAAATAATACTTAAAAATTATTTCTAAGCATCTTTTCTAGTAAACACATTTGATATGCTGCTTAGAAATATACAAAGAAAGATATTTGGTTTTAATATTGAAATGACTTTCAAATTACTTCAGAAATACGTTTTACTTCCTATCTAAAAACACTTATACCTCTTGAATCATCTTTTTTAAATAAACATATATTACTAGCTCTTCAGAAGAAGAAAAGTGATAAAAATGAAAATTTTACACATTAGAAAGTCCACGTACTTGCATTTTACATTTTATATTTACTCACATAAACAATATTTGATCCAATAGCAGTATAGCATTAAGAATAAAAAAAAATGGATTCTAAATTAATATAAACATGGAAAAGCCCCCATCACTGTGCTCAAGTTAGAACTTCTGCTTTTCTGAGAGATCTGCTGCTCTTCACTCCCCTCTATGTTGGGTGATCTAAACTTCCTATTTTCTCACCTATCTTTTGGCTTAGTCACCATGCTTGTCAGTAACCATTATTTAGTGCTTTTAAATAACTTGCCAGAAAAACTTTATTTTTAATATATGGATCGATAGTTGTTTTTATATATAAATTTTAGGTCTCTGAAATATAAATTCGAAGTTTAGTATAGTCCTTTGGACAGAGGAAGAAATTCAGTAAATATCCAAAATCTTTTAAATGTATACCATAGCTTTCACACATTTGAACACACTATCAATATACAAATAGTCCTTTTGTGCTTTTAATTAATTGTCTATTGAGTATCTACAACATGTGTCATACTGTGCCAATTTGTCTTTTATTTTATTTTTTGGTCCATGATGAATCAATCCGTAGGTAATTATCAAATTATACATTGGAATTTCCTCCTACAGCCTATTTAGATATCATACTAAAATTAGATATTGTAAAAAAGACAGAGATGGATTATGTAATTAGTTTATGCTGTTTAGTTCTTACAGAAATCTAGCCAAACATACTACAAACTAAAATAATCTATAAATAATCACTCAGTTTTCTCTTCCATGTAAGATGTAATCAATAAAATATAAATTTTTAGCATTATGTCCTTTTAGAAAAAGTCAATATGTTTCATCAGTATTCTCTATTTACAGTAGATTTCTTGTACATTTTGAAAACTTTATTAATGAATGATAAATTTTTTTGATAGCCTGCTTTTGTTCTTCTTTGTCATGTTTTTTTAAGAGTTGAGAATACAGGGAAATGTTTTGGTTGTTGTCTGTTTTGTACCAAGTCTCTGTAAAGTTGAATTTGTACACGTGCCTGTTTTCCCTTCTTTTCCAGACCTCTTTAACTTGCTAAATGGTACTCATATTTCAAACATCAGCTCATACACAAATTTACCAAGAAATTC
Source organism: Pteropus alecto (assembly GCF_000325575.1). Taxonomy (NCBI): domain Eukaryota; kingdom Metazoa; phylum Chordata; class Mammalia; order Chiroptera; family Pteropodidae; genus Pteropus; species Pteropus alecto. The sequence continues at coordinate 17,982,160 of NW_006436811.1, forward strand.
TTCTTAAGTCCAGGTTATATAAGTTCCCATGTCATTTGTTCTCATTGAATCCTGTATTTTCCTGAATTAAAATGAAAATGTATTTTGACATTAAGAGTATATGGGTGGCTGTTAGACTGTAAACATTAGGAAACCAAGAACTTTTTATGTTTTCTTCATTATTTTCTCCCACCTGTGCCTGGCATATAAATGGTTTAATATTTTTTAGGCTGATTTCCTTAATTAATTATTAATTCAAGAATGAAGTACATCTATAATTAGTAGTGCACAAATATCTATTGTATATTTGGCATTTCTTGGTTATCTGCTTTGTTGTAATTTTTGTAATAAAAATTATTTCCAGGATTCTCTTATTTTTATTGATTTAAATAAAACATTGTAAATTGTTGCTCTTCCAATGAAACTTGGCATTTGTAAATTGTTATTTGTAAAGAAGTTCAAATATTGCCATTGTAGCAATAAAACAAAATAGATAAGAAATTATTTACTCATTATATATTTTAAATTATATTTAGGTTAACTATGATAGTCTATATTTCAACATTTAGAAAATATGTCACTTGAAAAACATGTCTTTAGTAATAAAAAAAATTCTTTCAGAAATGAACTTACTAAATTTATTTATTTATGCTATTAATAACACCTTTAATAAAAGCAATCAAACTTTTTTTTTTACGATTCTTATACTCTTGACATTTAGCTTGAAATAGAGTTCTCATATATAAGAATCTAGTGTGGAAAAAACATTTAATTATAGAGCTGATGGTTCAGAAAAAGCAGATCATTGATTCTGAATGATTTTTTCTAAAATAATTTTTTACTTAGTTGCTCTACATTTTATTATGTTTTATACACATCATTTCTATGAACAAGCCAACACTTGAATTTTTCTTTATTATTGGTATAATTATTCTCAAGGAAAAGCTATGATAAAGTTTTCTTAATATATTTGAAGAGAATCAAAGGAAAATGTGCTTAGGAAAAAAAATATGTATATAACCAGTATGTTGAAAATACATAATTTGTAATAGCTGCGATGTTATTTTTCTCCTTTCTTGCCTGCCTCTTCTCTCTTTATTTCTCTTTTCCTCTCTTTCTACTGTCTTTTTAAAACTTACTTAGTGGGTATATTCTTCCTCTGGTTCTAATGTTCATGACTATTCAGCTCTGTGTTGACTCTCAGAGGGCCCCATAGTTGCCTTAAATCAATTTCAGACACTTCTAAAGTCAGAAATCAGAATGTCCAGCTAAAGCTTTTAGTTTTAATAATGCCAAACTTGGGCATTTCCCTGCTTTCTTTAGAGTTTTATTACTAGGGTTCTTTCAATAAGTCTTTCATGACAAAATTATCATTTTTGTCCACTGATCATTCCCAATTGACCATCCATTAGATTTTGTTTTTCACTCAGTCTTTCTATCCATTGCCAGAATTTCTTATGACAAGAACTTTTATGTTTCCAGGCCCACTCTCTCTCTAAGGACTTCCCTCCCCAGATTTCTGTGGGAAGCATTCTTTCATGCCTTCTATCACACAATCTCCAGGAGTGTAAAGTTATTTCAGTGTAGACTTTATCTTGCTTCCAAGGGCCTTTTTACCTTTCTTGGGTTATGAAGTGAGGCACCAGCATGTTGTTCTTTTATTGATAGGAAACTCATGTAACACTTCTCAGCTGGCCCCATAGAATTATCTATCACTCAGCTTGAGATGAAGCCAATCAAGTGTTTCTCTTTTTCTAGATAAGAAGCAGTGGGAATTGAGGTTTATAGCACAAGAAAAAATTTCTCCAAAGAACTCTCCACCCAGTGTCTGTTTTAACCACTTCTTATTCTTAAAGTGGATGAGGGGGTTAAAGATTCATGGAGACTATTATTAGTGACATTATCTGAACATCTACATTTTAGCTGAACAATTGAATTTGAAAATTTATGTTTTTTTTTTTACTTGGTAACCTCTAGTAAATAAAATATTATTTTAAACATAACAGGTATATAACATGTTATTCTGATTATAATTTATTTTCTCTGACTTGTCTAGTCTTCCTCAAAAGAGGAAATAAGCATTTCTTTATAACCTAAAAATGTTTGTTAAACATTATGGATATTTATTTTATAGTCATATTTAATTTTTTAGTATATCTACTAATGAAAGTAATATAGAAATTACTGTAGTTTTACATTTCAAATCTTGTACATAAATGTAGACATTTGCTAAAATTTGTTTTAATCCTTCTCTCCTTTTAATTTCTTTATTTTCATTAAGAGTGTTTGATATTTCACTGTGGATCTCATAATTTTTATCTCATGCATAAGTAAAGAAGATAAAGTCTTCATATTTTTGATGAAGGTGATATTCATTATGTGATTTTTAATGAACACAATCAGATAAATAATTAGAAGAATTTAATGCATTTCAATAGGAACTAGTTCAAAAAATACTCAAATGTGGGTAAACAATGTTGTTCTCACTCTGATTTTCATGGAACAAACCCTTAAACAGATTACTGATTCTCAAGTACCGAAATTCAATCTCACGATTTACCAGACATGGTTATTCTGAGGACCCCAATATTTATCTTTTATTCATGAGCTATCTCTTTAAAATCTGACTTACATATGTTTGCTTGCTTTTCATTTCTTTTGAAAGTCCCACAGAAATCATAAACAAATAATGTTTTAAAAACAAAGTCATCATCAGGCTTTTTAATATAGCCTGCACTTTTAATTTCCTTTCACTAAAAGCATCATCATTCTTCAGATACCCAAACAGGAAACCAATGCGATCCTTGCATATATTGTATCTTACACCTACTAAATTCAATGTTAACATAAGACCTGGTTCTATTTTTAATATATTTCTTGATAAGTCTATTTACTATAGCATTATTATATACTACAAAAATAATCTCTTAATTCTTGTTTTTATATGCAGACTTGCCACCCTTGACTTTATTTACCATACTTCAGAGTACTTATATAAAATGTAAATCCAAATATATCAGTCCCTCTTTTAAAACTGTTCAAAATAACCTCATGAGATTTTCTTTCTCTAGTCATGTCACCCTAAATCCCATTGTATACATTCCAATTAAATTAATATTTGTATTCTGCAAATCTGATACTATAATTTCCTTCCTTACAATAAAACATTTTGTTTTAAGTGTAATTCTTCTTGGCTACTGAATTATAAGTGATACCACCATTTAATGATAGCAACATAAGTTGTAAAAGCTTTTCAATATTTGTTAAATAAATTGAGCTAATCTACTGACATAAAAGTAACAATCATCGATGACCTTTATCATTTTATTTATTAAGCTACTATTTTTATAAGTAGATTGCAAATTATGTTTTATGTCATTTTTAGTGATTAAAACCTTAGTTATTTCTGATGGCTTGCAATGAACATTGCTTAATGATATATATACATAGATATTTTTACATAGAGTAAATTGAAATACTTTTCCTGCATGTGTTTTCCACTAAGCCTCAGTAACCACCTTTTTAATGATCATTTCCAAATTTGTTTAGGCCAGATGGGGAACTCCAGAACTACTCAGCCATCTCCACATCTTGATATGACTATCTAACAGATGCGTAGTAGTCTGATTGTTCCAAGCTGATCTCATCACCTTCCCACAGAAGTTTTTTCCTACTGTTTTTCTTCATGAATACTACCTTCCCTGTTACCCAAACCAGAAGTCTAAGCATAGTCTTAACTAGATTACTAAAACAACTGTCTAACTGAATTTTCTTCCCCTAAAACTCATTATTTACACTGTAATTAAATTGACTTTTGCATTCTGCAAGTCTGGTAATTTCCTGGCTCATAATAAAACAGTCCTTGATCATCAGATGCACACCTAATAGTCTAATTGCTGGACAATATGTTGTTTTATGGAATCATACTAACATAATCAAGTTCTGGATCCTATACCAGTGTGATCTGGGAAAAAATTATTTGCCATCCATTATCACAGTTTGCTCATATGTGAAATGGAATAATAACTAAATAATTAAAGTATAAAGTACTTAGCACAGTGGATCATACAAATAAATGCTAAGGAAAAATTAGTGGTCAATATAATAGTGGCATGTTATATAGTGTTATTTTTAAATGGATTAGGTTTGTAACTTTTCTCTGTTATAACCAGATACATCACTTGATTATCTACCTTTAACGAGCTTGGTAGAGAATAACTGCTTTTATATACATTGTCATTTTCTACAGGCATATGATCAAAAAGCTTATTGAGAGGATGAAATGAGATAATGCATGTGAAATTCCTACACAAGCAGTGAGGTAGATTCGTGCCATGTTATGAAAATGAACTTTAAAGCCAGACCTTGGTTTTAATTGTTGCTAGGCCTCTGAGTCTGGGCAAATCGCTAATTTTTTGAATTACTATATACTTATCAGTAAAATGGAAAAAATTATATTATGTATTTAATGAGATAACTTGTGTAATATGTCAATTACCAGGGCAAATGCTATTGTAAAATGTATACTTTCATGAAAAAAAAAATCTAGAAATAAGTCAGAAAAACATTTATGTTGGTATTCACCTGTACAAAGCAAAACTGTCTCCTATATCAAGTAAAGCAAATCAAAGCTATTATCTTAGACAATATTGGTTGCTATAAGATAAAATTTATATACTTAGGACATGAAGGAAAATAGCGATGTTTAAAATTTAGAATAAATTAAGATTATACTTAGAAAAAATGGTCTAATTTGAAAAAAATTGTTTAAAAGACAAGTGCTTGCAAATATTATTTTAACCATTATTTACTGGCTTTTATGAACTTTAACCATTATATACTGGCTTTCGTGAACTTTTATGAAGCCTTTATGATAAAAGTCTATATTTCTATAAGTAATTGAGCATGATATTTTTCCCTTGTTTCTATATATTAAGTAAACAATAATGAGAGTATTTTCCCCATCACATAAAAATCACTGTAAATTATCCTTTCAAAGTTCAATATATTGAAAAGTACTTCTCGCTAAAGTAAAATAAAATAGCATAAATTTGGCAATAATCTATTTTTTAGACTTTTTTTTCTTTCTCAAGAACAAAACCTTTCATACTTTGTTCAAAACTAAACTTGTTTGCTAAATTGCTTTCTAGGTACTAAGTCAAAATTCTTTTAGCTATAAATTGTGTAAAAAACATAAGAGCTTTCTTGAACATCATGTGAGTATTATAAGCATTTTTATAAAAATAAACTTGTGGTTAATACCAAAAAGTTAATTCTCCTCGACAGTTTGTCTTGATTGCCCAATGAATCTAATGTATTCCTCAAACATATGTTTGAGTTAAAAATAATACAGGTGGTTCAACAAATCAAGATTCATAGATAATTGTTAATAGCATTATATTTATAAGTAATTAAATAATTTTCCAAATTATGAATCACAAATCAATAGGCTGATTTGAATCTTCAGTGTACATACCCGCTCGCACAAATCCGTATCATATCTGTACATTGGTCAGGCTCAATTAATCTTCTATATGAATATCGAGTAGTTTCTCAGTTTAAGAAGTCCCAAATCGTTGATTAACAATCTTAATATTTTCTTAGACATGAAAGACTTGAAAAGAAATGCTCAAAATAATTGAATTTTGAACCATGATGCCCAGAAATACATTTTAAAAATTAAGCTATTTGGGGGTTGTAGAGCCGTGGGGTTTAGAGCATTAGGTGACAACATCCAGCAATTCCCAGCACCCCACACATTTCCCTAGCTACTAAGCATGAACTGACAGAAACTGTAAATAGAGATGAGAATAAAAATGGAAGCTGGGTGAGAAAGATAAGAATACAAATGGAATATATTTGAAATCATTTCTGTCTGAATATGCTACTAAATTTCTTAGGGAAGCACTTCACAAATTTTATATGTCCGTACAAATAATCTAGAGATCTGTTTAAAATGCGGATTCTAATTCAGTAGGTCTGGACACAGCTTCTATATTTCTAACAAGCTTTGAAATAATATCAATATAACTTGTCCTAGGCCACACTTAGTGAGAGTAACTGGGATGATGATAATAGAACCATCCCTATAGCAACATTGATTGGTGCAATGATAGAATATGACCAAAGTCAGACCAATCGGAGAACTTTTCTGAGTTTTATATATTGCAAATGGAAGAATAGTTCTTTCTGTCTTTTCATGTTGCTAAGCAGGGCTGGGATAAAGTACACTTGTTTATAAGAATATTCCCAACTATGTGGAAGAAACCATTAGAGAAGCATTGGGAAATATCAAAGATACCAAAACAGAAAAAAAGAAATCAGTTGGGGAAGAGTGGCACAGTCTTCCTGGATCAAGTTATCCTTAATGCCAATTTTACTCTATCCTAGTTTTATCTTTTTTAAATAGAATCAATATATAGCCTATTTGTCACAACTGCTCAAAAATCCTGTAATGGGTCCCCAAACTCCTCAGAGTAAGAGCCAAAGTCCATTCAATAGCTTAATGGCTCATAGCTTTGAGCCTTTGAATGAGCTTTTAAACTTCAACTCTACTTCCTTACCTCTTGCTCTCACCTTTTCTATCACTCTTCACTCCACAGTTTCTTGAACAAGGAAGCCATGCACCCACATAATAGCTTTTGTACTGTTATTCTTATGGGAGAGACATTACCTTTTTTCGCATTTTGGGTCATGAGAAGTTATGTAGTAGAAATGTCATGGCTGTAGACAGTGGCTCCACCTGTATTGAAAATGATAACTTTAGATTTTTCCATCCTTTCCTGCTATATTTTTTTCTTAATAAATCTTATCTTCTGTTTTTCCTCTGTAATATATACATTTTTGGGTATATCTTCTGATTTTTAGAGTAGAATATAAGTTCCATAAAAACAGGGAATTTTGTTTCCTTTCTTTCTTTCTTTTTTTTATTGCTGTTTCCTCAGTGTCATAGTCCTTGGTAAATAGTACATGTTCAATAGATAGTTCTGAATGGTTGAATAAATGATTGAATAAACAGGAATAGCATTTCCTAAACTATCTACATTTCATTTTACTGTTTCTAAGCTTCAAGTAATGAAGTATGTCTAATGCCTAACAGATTTTTTTTTTACTTTCTGAGAAACTTTATGATGTTAGTCTGTAAGGTTTCTCTTTATAGTTCATTTATTCTCAACTAACATTGGATTTGATAAGTTATTTCAACATTTTAGAAATAAATTTTTAGTTAGAGTATATAATTATTCTGTAAGGTGTTTGTTTATTTAATTATTTCCTTACTATCTTATCTTCATCTATTCCATATTCTACTCAGAAACTTCTATTTTTTATATACAGAATAAGAGAATAACTTATTATGTTACTAGTTTTGTATTTATATCTTTCTGCAGTAGTGTCTTTTTTGGACTCTTGGATCAATAGAAATCTGACACAGTTATATGTGGCTGATTTTGATCTTTTCCTCAATTATTTCACACATCACTGCTGAATTCAGTGGGTTTTTTTTTTTTAAATGTTTCTTAATGTTTTTCTTGGCAATCCTATAGTGGATTAAGCTACATGGCAATTCTGATCCTAATTTCCACAGAACTTCAAGTTCTCATATGCACTCAGCTGCCCATAGTTTCAGTACTCTAGCTCAGGAAAGTCAGGTAAATGAAGTTGAGGGTAAAAGGAAAAATAACATACTAGGTCCTTATTCTCAGAGATTCTATCTTCATGAATGTTCTCGACAGATAATTTCATGGATAAATAACTTCTCTTCAGTATTAAATAAAATCAGAAATAAGTTGAAACTTGGTCTGACAGGTTCTGATCCATCCTTTGCTTTCATACATTTGACTATCCATGACTTTCATTTCTTCAGTCACGGCATCAACATGAATGTCAAAGTTGTTTCTTTCTTGCCAAACAATTATATAACTTTCAGGTGTACATTATACTTTGACATCTGTATATTCTACTGTGTGTTTACCACCCAAAGTCCAGTTTCCTTCAGCTACCAAATATTTGATCCCTTTTACCCACTTCACCCTTCCCGTACTCCCCTGTATTTGACCCCCTTTACCCTTCCTACCTCCCGCCTCCTCCCCCATCCCTTACCCTCTGGTAACCACTAGTCTATAGTCCATGTCCATGAGTCTCTGCTTGTTTGTCCTGTTCATTTGTTGTTTTTAGGTTTATAGCCCACATATAAGTGATATCATGTGATTTTCAACTTTTTCTGTCTGGCTTATTTCGCTTAGCGTGATTATTTCAAAGTACAACCACATTGTCACAAATGACAGTATTTATCGTAGGACATTGCGGTTGCTTCCATGTCCTGGCCACTGTGAATAATGCTGCTATGAATATCGGTGTGCAAATATCTTTTCAGATATGGGCTTTCAAGTCTTTGGGGTAAAAACCCAGTAGAGAGATTGTTGGATCATATGGTAGATCAATTCTTAGTCTTCTGAGGAACCTCCATACTATTTTCCACATATTTTATTATAATGAGTATTCATGTGTATATCACATGAGGCATTTAGCCATAAATCTCATTGTCCTTTTCCAGGATTTCTACCAATGGCTTTATACCAAACATTCATTATTCTGATTATACAGTAAAAATTATACTGGGTGAATATTATGGTGAAAAAGGTGAAGTAGAGTAGAGAAAGTGGTCAATAACCAATAAAGTGAGCTTGAATGCAAAGCTTTAACATGATTGTAGCCCTAGTCAACAACTAGACTGAAACTTTATGAGGGATCCCGAGTTAGAGACGCACAGCAAAGCTATTCCTGGATTCTGCATTCTTCAGAAATTTTGTGAGATAATAATTGTTTCCAGCTTTAAGCTGCTGAATTTTAGGATAATTTGGTATGTAGCAACAGATAACTAATACACTGTAACATAAAAATTTGAAAATGTGCAAAATAATGATATTCATTGTATATCTATATGAAAAGATTCTGTAATTTTTAAAATTCATTTAAGTTATAGATATTATATGGAGGGTAAAAATCACTCCAGTACTACACAAAGTTTAACTTTTGAAAGGGTAGAGATAATGCTAAAATACAGAAGATGTGGTAGACACTAAATGATTTTTTTCTTCTCATTCATTATTTTTATTATAGGATTAGAAAAAAAGTATCTGAGAAATAGAATTTTCTTCTATTACCTTAAAGCTGTCATTGCACATTTTTTTCTATGTTTTTCATTAAGTTTACATATAAAACCTCAAAATGTAATAAAATCATTATAAAGTACTAGTAAGATAATCAGGATAGTTTTATTTAACCCATAGTTTGGAAATGAAGACAATTTAGAATGTCTTTTGATTTAGAGCTAGTATTTTACAATGGTACCTCATTTAAGGTAGAAGGTTGATATAGTGAGTCTTTTCAACTTACCATTTTGAATTTTCTCTAGATTGATTTTGAAAGTGACTGTCATTCACACTGATGACTAAATACTTGAAATCATGTATATATTTTTTAACCCAGCTTCTGTTATTCTTGTTACTTTTATTATTGTTATTAGTTCAGTTATTTGTGACTTATGGTAATAGTGATTACTTTTCTTTTGAAAATATCAGGTTTTTCAAAACAAATTTTTCAATAGCCTTTTCAAAAATATAATAACCATGCCAGGTGATTTCCACTTTATTATTAATAAAAGGAATTATAATACAGGCAGATAAAATACTTTATAAAATTAAGACACAGAGATTTTGCTTTAGAAATATCAGTAAACTACTAAGTTAAAATGAGAATCATGAGCATTTAGTAAAGAAAAACTTGCATTAATATTTTCAACAACTATACGTGGCATTTTCTCTCCTCTGCAAATTTTGAAAAGAACATACATGAAACTTTTTGTTATATGATATTTTCTTGATATTTGTAAGCAACAAGAGGATTATCTTGGAAAGCCTTGCTAGATTGATGGACAATCTTATTTTCTGAAAGTAAAATAAATTATTTCTGGTAGCTTTTATATTGAAATTCATGATGGTATCTTCTGCACTCAGTCGTGTTTGAAGATGAAGTAGAATATAACTAAACAAATAATTCATGTTAGGCAGGCAGTCACACACACACATGCGCACACACACACGCACACACGGTTGCACGTATTTACACTTGTGTTTTGCAGTAAAATCGTTGTTTAAATGCTCCAATATAAGTAAATAGTAGTTGATATTCCTGTGAGGGCAAATGTAAACCATTTTATCCAGGGCATGAAGAGAGACTGTTCTGAGAATTTGAGGGAGAAAAGATAAATAAAGCATTTTATTAATTTTTATTGGCTTGACTAAGAGGATATTCCTCCAGGCGAGGCTGTTAAAGAAGGAGTCAGGGCAATTCTTACCTCAGAGTTTACTTTCATGGTAACATTGAGACCTCTTGGCATAATTGCTAAAACATAACACCTTTTGGATCTCTTTCTTTAATGCCTTACTACAAGTTTTACAGCCATTCCATACAGGAACATTTAATTCCTAAGGGGTACAATGCACTCCTCGACCTGTCCTTTAGCTATGGCAGGTCCTTGTATCTATAATATGTTTTTTTTTTTCCTTTCACTTATTCACCTAACAAAGCCAAGATCATGAATTTCCCTTACCCACCATTACCTCAGCCAAAATTAATTACTTTTTAGGTGATATTTCTGTAGCACTTAGTTTATTCTGAACCCTTGTCATGGTAGTATTTTTTCAGTTTTTTAAAATTTGGCTGTGAAAGCCTAGAAGATGGAAATATTATGTCATTTACCTTCTTAACCTTAGCACTTGAAGGAAGGAATGCATGAAAAAATAACCAATATTAACAACCTTTTGCAACATCAGTAAAAGAAGACATGAGGCAGATACTGCATGAAATATATAGTATTAAATTTTGTAAAGTAGTGTGAAAAAAGTCTCAGATATTAAGAGGTATAATCAGTGGAATTTTTTTGTAGGGTATGAACTTCGTCAACAAGAATAGGTAGAAACCCAGTCTGTGTGTGTGTGTGTGTGTGTGTGTGTGTGTGTGTGTGTTTCTTTCTTCAAAGTAAAATTAAACTCTAAGATGAATTAGGTATTCTACTTGTTCCTCATTAATGTCTCCAGCTGATTTTGTCCTCTTCATTTAAACAAATAAATCCCTACCAACAAATTAATCAACTCCCCAAACAAAGGCAACAGAATACTTCAAATACCATTACTCCCCTTTTTGTAATTATCCACTGTTTTGCTAGGCATACCCCCTCATTCTTCAAAAAATTAAGCATACGGCTGTCTTTCTCTATATTAATACTCCTGACTAACATCATTCTTAGTCATCTCCACATTGGTGTAAATCCATCCTGATCTCTTCATTTCTCACTCTCATGGATGAAACCTCGATCGACTTCATTATTAATTATTGCAAAGTCTGAACTCCTTCAACACCACACTCTGTAACCCAAAGCATCTTAACCTTTGAGCTCATTTTCTCTAGTACTACATTTGAGAACTGATTTGACTTCACCAAAAATGTCAATTCATTAAAAGTATTTTTTTCTCCATCCAACATCACCTCATGTTCTTCTTCTTTTTTTTTTCCAATGTAAATAATCATTCAATGTAAATAATCAAATAATTATCTTTTACGTGAATGTTTCCTGGGGAATAATCATCATTAGAATGATTCTCTCCTTTATATCCCATTACCACACATATTTTTTCACTTCATCAGAGTAAATCTAGAAAAAACATATTTCTTTTAAACTCAACTCTAGTTCCCATGGTTTGCAGGATTCTAAAATGAATCCAATGCCCCACACTCTTGTATAATTCCCTGCCTACAAATGGAAGCAGGGCCTGTAAAAATTGTGGGATAGCACTCCCATGATTATTATGTTATATAACAAAAGAGGCAGATATAATTATGATCTCTAATAAGGTGACTTTGAGTCAATAAAAAAAGAGAATTTCCTGAATGTGCCTGACTTAATCAAGTAAACCATTAAAAGAGATAAGTAGAGGTAGAGTCTCTTTTCTTTAGAATATGTGATTATTAATATGTATTGTTTTCAACTTCTGCATATCAGCCAAAAGAAAAGGATAAAGTACTAATTGATATTCTATTACACATTCATGCAGTGATACCTTAAAATAAGCCTATTTTGGTTCTCACATCTCTCCCCGACTATCAGATTTCTAAGCTCATTTTATGGAAAAAGCTCCTTAACATATGCTTATGCTTGCGATTTTTACTTCCTCAGCACCCTTTTGTCTCTTGAATCTATTCCATAATAAGTTTTTATGCCCACCAACTCATATTGCCAGTCATCTCCATGTCTTTAGAAATGTGAAAAACACAATATTTATTCCTTATATTACTTGTTCTCTCAGCAGAATTTGACGCAGTTGCTCTTTTTTCTTTTTTTTTTAATAAATAATTATTGCATTTAATTTTCAGGTCATAGTCTTTCTATTTCTCCTTCTAGCTCACTGGATACTCCTTTTTAATATATATATATATTAAATATACATATTAAATATATATATATTTTTTTTTTCTTAATCTGTAATTCTTTTAGACCGCTATTGTGGTGGCTCTGGTTCATCTCTGTGTCCTTTTCTATGTGCTCAATTTTCCTGGCATCTCTCACAGTCAATATGACTATAGTGTAAATACCATCTACTTACAACTCTAAAGTTTGTATCTCCACCCTTGAAATATTACTTGAATTCTAGAGTCATATATTTGATTGACTATTCAATCAAGCCACTCAGAAATCTTTAGACATGTCAGAATTAATATATACATATGGCAAAGGGAGCCTAAGATTGCCCCCCCCCGAATAATCCCTATTTCTTTCTGAAATATCTTCCCTTTGAATGTGTCAGTATCTGTGATTTTCCTCTAACAAATAAAATACGATAAGGTGATGGAATGTCACTTTTGTTACAAAGATTGTGACTTCTGTCTTGCTAGCAAATTAATCTTTATCATATCTCTCTCTCCTCCCCTTTGATAAAGCAGTTAACCAGGCGGAGAAGCCCTTAAGGCAAGAAACTGAGCATAGGTATCAGCAAGCAAAGGCCTGGGGCACTCAGTTGACATCCCCCAAAGAACTGATCCTGCCAACAATCACATGATCTTGAATGCAGACCCTTCCCCATTCAAACCTCACAGGAGACCCAAACCCTGGCTAACACCTTGATTGCAGCTTGATGAGAGATCTGGGAATTAAGATCTATGTCCCAATTCCTGACCCATCAAAATATGTGATAAAAATGTGTTTTTTTTATATTTATAAGTTCATGGTATTTTGTGATGCAGCAATAGATATAGTTAATACATATTTTGATACCAGGAGTGGGAGGCCACTGTATCAAAAACTAAAAATATGGGACTCTATTTCAGACCTGAGCATGGGCAGTGATTGTATCACAATATTATAACTTCCTTCTTGCTAGCTGACTCTAGTTTTTGCCATTTTCCCTTACAAGAAACAAACATGGCAAGAAAATGAAGATGGAATCTGGCTAAAAGATGGCAGAGAGCTGAGGTCCTCAGTCTCACAGCCGACAAATAACTGAAATTGAAAGCAGACTCTTCCCCAGTTGAATATTAATAAAACTCCATCCTGACCAGCAGAGCAATTGCAGCTTTGTGAAAGACCCAGAAGCTAAACTTTCTGTCGCACAGAATCTTTGACATAATAAATGTACATTGTCATAAGCCTGTGATGGCTAATTTTGTGTCAACTTGACTGCACCAAGGGATGCCCAGATAAACATTATTTCTAGGTATGTCTGTGGAGGTTTTCTGAATGAGATAAACATTCAAATTGGTGGATTTAGTGGCTTTCCTTCCACAATGTGGATGGGCATCATCCAATAATTTGAAGACCTGAATAAAACAAAACCTGAGGGAAAAAGGAATGTGTCCCATTTCTCTTCCTACCTGCCTGCCAGTGGAGTATGGACACAGATCTTTCCTTTCCCTTTGAACTGGGATTTACACCATCAGCTCTCCTGGTTCTCAAGCCTTCTTACTTGGACTAGAATGACACCATAGGCTTTTCTAGGTCTTCTGCCTCTGGATGTCTGATAGTGGGACTTCTTAGCCTCTATAATTGCATGAGCCAATTCTTCATAATAAATCTATATGTACATCTATCTATCTATTATAATTTACAAATTAATTATTTATAATTAATAATTATGATTAATATATACTATATTTTTAAACATGTATACATATCTTACTGGTTCCATTTCTTTGCAGAATCCTGGCTAATACAAAGTCACTGAGTTTATCGTAATTTGTTACACAACAATAACAACTAATACAATGTCCAAAAGAGATTCTTTGATTTCCATTGCTCCCCAAGCTTGCTTCTTCCTGTGCTTTACCTATTTTTAATTGGCAACTCATTCAACTTAGTTGCTCCATAAAATTTTTTGGAGTAATTCTTGAATCTTCTCTTTTTTTACATAATGCAAAATGCTAGCAATTCCTGTCAGGTCAAAGCAATAAGTGTTTCTTACCACTGCCATGGATATGCTAATCCAAGATACTAGCATCTCTCTTCTAGATCACTGCAATGGCTTTTAAAAATACAAAGAAATTTTCACTGTTCATTCTCTGGTTCTATGCCTACTTTCCTAAAGCTAATTCTCTACAATGTCCTCTAAGTGATACTTTCATAACATCAGTCAGATTATATCTCAACACCCAAACAATACTTTATATAAAAACTGAAGTTTCAACTATGGCCTACAAGGCTTTTCGTATTCTGATCCTTTATTGTCTCTCCAACCTAATTCTTTACCTGTCTTTTCCTTGTTCACTCTGCTCAAACTGGACTGTCATTTCTATTGCTTCTGGAACATGTCATAATGGTCCTACCTCAGTCTTGGCATCTCTTCTTTCTTCTCCTGGGGAAATTCTTCTCTAGATCTTTTTTAGATTTGCTGTCTTTATTTTAGGACTTTGCCAAATAATTATGTCCTCAGAGAGTTCTTCACTGACTATGTTATCTGAAATAGCTTGCTATCAATACTCATTCTCATGTCATCTCTCACTACTTAATCATTTATTAGCCACCATTTGCTTACTTCTGTCTTCCACATCATTAGAGAAAGAAGTCTAATAATTTCTTTGTTTAATTTACTGCTAGTTCCTAAGCATCTGGAAATGTACCTGACATAATAGGTGCTCAGTTAATATCATTTGGTGAATGAATGAATCAATCAATTATGTCTACTTGGCATCAAATAGAACACTATTATTGTTGACTGAGATTCAGTTGTAAGTCAGCTGAACAAAGTACTCACTTTTCTAATATTCACCTTTTAATATTCTGCCTAAAAATTTTAGGTTTAATATTTTATCTTATTTTATTTATTGAGTTAATCTCTGACAATCCCTATGTAATTTGTCTCCCAATAATAATGTTATAACATTATTGCTCCTGGGAGTTATCTTGCAAGTAACATTATTCATTTTCTTTTAATTTACCTTCTGTCCTCTCTTTTTTAGTTTAAATTTATTGGTATGCTTTTCAATTACTTACTATCAGTGATGACTTTTATCTGAGCTTAGTGACCAATGCTTATTTTATAATTCAGAGTTCTTTTGGACTCATAGACTACAAAGAATATCTAGCATTGATATGAACTTATCAGGTTGCCTAAGGATAGATGCTCTACATAGAAAAAGTAAAGATACATAACACTAATAAGATTAGATTTTTAAATTACATTATATATCATAAGGAATTCATTCTATAAGGTAAAAAAGAATAATACATAGTATCCAACTAATGGATACTGTATTTTCATTAAAAAACATCATTAAATAGTAAGAAATATTTTAATCAGAATATTTTTGGTGTTTTACATTTTACACATATTACATATATTATTTTATTTTAGATAAAACTGTACTCTCAGATAATAGTTTTAAAAATAATATCAGCTCTAGCAAGTACTTTATATTGTTCCATGAGGACACTGATCATATCTGCATTGTTCACTGCTAAGTTTTCAGAAACTTACATAGTGTTAGACATACAGTAGAAAGTCAATGTACTCTTGCTTAATGGTCAAATAAATTAACAAACTAGATCTCAAATCATACAGAAGTATTTTGAAGTTTGCACAAAATTGAGGGTATAAATTTTACAATTAGATATGCATGCAGTGATTTAAGGGTTTACATGCTTTACTTTTGCAGTACATACATGTCTGATTTTCAACTGCCAACAGTAGAAAACAAACATAAAAACTCCTGCTCTATGTAGCTATATAGTAAATAAGGGTATATAAGTGTCTGTATGGAAGCTGAGTAGCCAAAAGCATAGCCTGTTTCAACTATCAATTGATTGCCTGCCTATTCCAAATTCACCCATATGTATCTCCCCCGCCCCCTTTTTTGTGACATTGGAGCTCTCTCTGATAAAAATTTCTCCTTTGATAGCTGGGAAATTATTAGACTGTCAGTAAAGAGGGTAGAGTGATCACTGAAAGAAGGAGCATCTTTTTTTCCCGGCTTTGAAGATTTTACACTCTTACTGTAGAATGTGGCTGACGACAGGAGGTTTTCTTGCTAGTGGCCAGACTCCCTGTCATTGTCTGCAGGCAACCCACTGGAGAACACTTTCCAGCTAATTTCCCTAACAGCTAGTAGGGTGAGCTTCTCAGTGATTTTTTTCTATACCCTAGCGAGAGGCTTCTTCCCAAGTTTGCTGGCATCCCCATGACAGCTTCCTACAGAGTTTCACTGTTATCCCACCAGGATATTTCCTTCCTCCTAGCCCCAGCCTGCAACACCACAGCAAATTGCTCTGCCATTCATGGGCCATAGGTTCACTCTCTTGAATAAGATATAAGCCTCAGTTTTTAGGTTTGGGAGATGGAAAACCTCTACTAACTGGCTATCCATTACATCTGCTCCTCTTTTATTCTTTAGTTTTCTCTTTACCTACACTATTAGTTTATCTCTTGTTACTAATTAATAGTTTTATGTTAAAATTTTCCCTGCTCAAATAACTGGAGTGTTCTGTCCCCTTAATGAATCTTTACTAATATATAATAAATATTGATTGTTCAAATATCAGTCATGTGATTTTCAATTTTATTTTGTTGAGAAGATAGGAAAGAAATTATTTTCTTTAAGTTTAAAAAGTGGCTTTTGATCCGAAAGAGTTTTAAAATGACCAGTGGTCCATAGGGCAAAAAAAAAAAAAAAAAAATACCATGCAGAAAACCAGGGAAGAATCAGAGCAGATTGGAAAAGAAGTGGAATTTCCATCTGAAGCTGAGAGATGAGAAAAATAATTTTCCTAAACTGACAGATGCTTCAGATTGAAATGATAAAAGATGGACATTAGGAGGATAAATGTAAACATTGATAAATAGTAACATTGACAGTTTGATCTGGAGTTCTCTTTTAGCATAATGCCTTTCTAAACAAACTATAGATTGATCTGTTGTCAAGAATAGCATATACATAATATGATATTGCTCTAATTGTTCCTTTTCTGAAGTATATATATGTAATATTTTGAAGGATGCATAATAAGAAAAATGATGTTACATAGTATATATTCAAATGATAATAATAACATGTCATAAAATCACAATACAGAACAATTACTTCAACTTAAAAAACAGTTCAGTACTTAGGCCATTGGCAAAATATTCTCTTGTGTATTAAGGCACTTTGTGCATAACAAATTCCTCAATTGTCACCTTTGCTATAATTGGAATGACTTAAAATGATCCTATTTGTAAGAATTCTTCAGTGAAGCATAACACATTTCATTTCCTAATATATTTTTTTCCTGGAAGTGTTCACAAATATTGTCTGGGTGAAGTGCCTACTCTTGCCTAGAGGCATTATTATGTGAAAGAGAAGTTGGAGATGTCATTATGATGCATAATTTTGTGGATGAAATATATAATACTGTGAACTAATTTGTGATTAAAATTAAGTTTGATTGTGACTAATGATTAGTTTGATATTATAATATAAATCATGGTAATTATATTTATGAAGGTCTTGTTTTATCATTTTCTTCAAAACTGTTAAATCTGAAGCCAATTTCAAGGCTGTTAGAAAATGTGAAAATAAAAATTTTACTATAATTATGACTTCAAATGGTAGATAAATATGCATACTAATATTACATAGATACCAAGAGTTATCGGAAATCACTAATTTTATATATGTAATTATTATATACACACATAAGTATGTGTATTGTTATATAAAATATATGTTTACATACTATATATTTATGTACATATAAACAACAGTGTTTCCCTTTGGAAATAATAATCGTACTACT
>NW_006436811.1:18000480-18023823 GCF_000325575.1 Pteropus alecto
CCACCAGTTCAACAGATATACCTTATTCTTGAATATTTAACATGTCAGATTGTTAGCATTATAATTTTTTGGCACTGTTCATCTAATAAGGAAGAAAGGAAATGAAAGTAAGGCAAGAAAAACTTGCTCAAGAAATGCTTAAGACATGCTCACTATTGATGACATAATAGAGTTTATTTTAAATAACAGATATGGTATTTCATTCCAAGAATGTTGACTGGGGACACATGTTTACCTTTCCCAAATCTGTGTGAATAGGACTAAATCTATACAAAATCTATGACAGTACAGACAATTCATGTATGTTTGTGTGTTGTGGCAGTAACATCAGGGGAGATACCAACATTCATATATTTTGGTAAATTTCTGAAAGAATAAAACATATTAGTTCACATCAAGCAGAGATTAGGAAGCAACAGCCTGGAATGCACTCTGGAGGAAGCTGCAGCCAAAATGATTATGCTCAGAAGAGGTAGACATGGAATTTTGCAAGTACATGAAAGAAATCAAGGTAGTTAATTCATAGTCTGTCTAGTGAGGAAGGATAGTTTTGCCCTGTATTTGTATCTCAGTCTCATATTATCAGCACAGATGATTTTTTGTACGCAGGCCAAAAAACAAAGCAAGCATTTGAAAAATTGAAATAGCTACCTGGGGAGATATGAGGTTCTTTATGAAGGTAATCATGTGTTATTTGAAAGCTCTCCTCATTTTGCCTCAGAAACAAGGGAAAAGAGCTTTACTGTAGGTACATACTATCCATGTGTGTTAAAGTAAATCCAACTACTTGCTTCATTTGCACAAAACTCCAGTCAGACATGCCATCGGGAGGTAGACTTGTTTAGAGACAGATCTGTTTTTATTTGTTTATACGGGAATTCAGAAGTTGTTTCTGGAATCAAAAACATAAAATGAAATGACCAAAAACAAACAAAATGATCAAACTCAATGAAGTAAAAATAATTAAAGATGTAAGATAATCTTTTAAGAATTCTTGAATAAAATATTCTCAAATAAACTTAAGATGATTCCACACTTGATAATCATGAGGAAGCATGCTGAGATTATAAAACCATAAAAGTTTATAAAAATGTAATAAATGAAATTATAAGTCATACAAGAATTACTGACAAAGTCAAGAAAATAATTTGGAATATAAAATAAATACATGGATTAAAAAATAGAATAAGTTTAAAATACATATATAAATAGGTCAATCCAGTGGCTTATCTCCGATTTAATGGAAGTTTTCAAATGAGAAGAGAAAGAGAGGATATAAATATCAAATAAATAAAGGAAAAATATTCCATGTGTGAATACTAACGTATTTGTATTCAACAGGGTGTATGTAAAATGAAAAGTGCACAGGAAGATATATCCAAAATAAACCGTGTAACTCCACTAATAGAGAAATAGTCTTAAAGGTTTCCAAGATACACAATACAGAATAACTTTAAAAATACTAACCAATGACATCAGCTCATGAGCAATACTGAACAATAAAATAAAATGTAGCAAATGTTTTAAAGATTTGAAGGGAAGTAATTTGTGCTTAGATTTATTCCTCAAATAGTGCATGAACTTTTTAAATGAATAGACAACATAAAGAGATTTTTGAAATAGTCAAGGATTCAGTTTATATGTCATTCATCATTTGTGTATAAAGAAATAACTTCATAAAGATTTTTAGAAAGAAAAAAGAAAGACCAAATTTAGGTTTTACGACCGAAACTCAGTAAAAAAGGAATATAAGGATGATAATCTGTGCATCCACTTGTTTGATTTATAACAGGAATCTACAGAGATTTCAAAATGTTTTCACAAAGAAAATAGATTCACTTTTTAAAATAATATAATTAAGAAGGCCAAAAGTATATTGTTTGGGGCAAGTAAGCATATATTTTCTTTATTAGGAAAAACACAGGTATTGAAAATCTTAAAATATAAACACACCAAACAAAATGTGTCCTATAAGATCAGGTTTCAAGTACAAAAGCAAATTAAAACAAAATATTAAAGAAACCGATATGATTTATGAAAAAAAAATTGATTTGAAATGATTTTCTAGAACAATTTTCCTTAGAGGAACAGAAGTCTAAAATGACACATGATTGCTTTTCCTTTTTTATGGGTCTAAATGCAAGTGATAAGCACAAATTATTTAATGAATTTAATGGAACTATCAGAAAAATACCTGCACGCTTTGTGAATTAATTGAAGTATAAAGAAAAAAGCATCTGCCCCGTACTCAGGAGCTTAAAGGTCTTAAAATTTAAACTTTTACTTTATAGGCTACACAACCTAAATTGGCAGGCCTCTAATTTATGACTGCCGTTTTGCAGTGCAGATGAAAATAGTGACATAAAAATCATAACAAGAGTATTATTAAGAGTGTTCAATTTTATCAATTAATCAGTGGAAAAAGCAGAAGAGAAATTTATTAAATGAAAAGAATCTTAAAAACTATAAACTTTGACAGTGTTGAAGTAGTCATATAGATAACATATTTGAAAGATAAAAGGAAAGCCACTAGAAGTTGATGTAGTACAAGAGTTTTAATTTCTTTATTTCATATCACATAGATAAATGATTGATTTTAAAATTGATGAGAAAAAATTTATAGTTTCAAGTTTACTACTTTAAGATTTAAGGGTCACAGTAGAAGGGGCAGCTGACTTGAATGGGTGATTGAGTATCTATTCAAATCTCTCTACCATAAAAACAGAAATTGTGAAGTAGTGATTGATTAGAGGACTTGAACTAAATACTTGAAAAAACTCTTTAAGAGAAAACTAAAATTACTGAAAAAATATTTAAAAATACACTTTTATAAATGTCAATGAGCTCATAAAATTTAAGAAATTCTCAAGCTAGTTAGTTCTAACAGAAATTGGGATATGAGGAAAGTAAACAGAGCACTGAAAAGATCATAAGGGCATTCCTAAGTCATTAAAAAGAAAAAAAATCAGTTTCAGATTTGAACAGTTATCATAGTTTATAATTCAGAAAATAGAATCCCAGGTTCAGCTGTATATGAGTTGAATAGAACATTTTACCCTGTAAAACAACTTGTAGTTTAAGAGTAAACAAAAATAACTCCCCACAACCTTGAGAGAGAAATTATCTTAGGTTTGATAAGAAAGTAGAGGAAATAAGGCAAAACTATATTCCTGAATAATTGTAAGCAGAAAGTAGTCCTCATTTAGCTTTGCCGTTGTCCAAAATTATCAAACAAACAAAAAAATGAGGTTATATTTATTCTTAAGAGAGGCATTAGGTAATCACTGTATATAATTATTAGTTCTTTATGAAAGCCTTTACTTTGTGTCATGTTAAAATTAATATCACAAATAAATTTTCAGTTAACATTAACTCACAGTAACAGTTGTTAAATACAAAAGAAAAGAAGGCACCGTGACTAGAAACCAACAGAATGAGTGCTGCAAAGACTTTGGATACAAGGATTTAAAGATATATAAAATAAATTTAAAAATAACTGATTACTGTTTTGAAGACAAAACTTACATGTTTTAAAATACATGAGGAGAAATAGAAACTACATTGAATTAGTCAAACAGAAAATGAACTCTTCTTATTAGGACTTTTAGAAATAAAATATTGAATAATTGAATTTAGAAATCAATTCGGAAGCTTCAGGGCAGTTTAACTGATAAAATGAGAAGTATATCTGAAGAAGTGTTTATACAATACAATACAGATATTCAAAGAAATAGGATATATGGCACAGAAATTAAAGATATCAAACATCCAAGTAACTAAAAGAAATAAATAGAAATACACATGTAGAATTGTTTTAATATTTAATATTTCATATGTTTTATGTATAAATGTATATTTATGGACATTAAGTTAGTTTTATGTTTTTAATATTTATGTTTTATATCGATTTACATGTTATATTTAATATCTATATTCATATTAACATTTGTATTTTATTTTACATATTTTTATCTGTAATGTATCTATTTGTGTTTTCATATCTATCTGTTTTTAATTTTATTTTTACATTATATTTGTACATTATAATATAGTATATGTTACATTTATTTTAATATCTTCATTTGTATCTTCTATATTTAATATTTACATATATTTACATTATTCTAAATGCAAACATTTGGCATCTGGAGTAGAGCAGACTTTCATTCACATATAGCCAAAAATCACAGGGATTTTTCAAGTTCAATTTTCACCTCCTGTGGTGATTCAATGAGAGCCAGATGAGATGTTACCTTTATACACCAGAGTGTATAGTGAGAAACAAATCCAGAAAATATGAATATGGTAGTTATATAGAAGAGAGACACCAGTGCTTCTCACCCATCTCTCTTGAGAAATAAAGAGAAACCTTTTGTTATCTACTGTAAGCTAGTTCTCACTGATAATATAAAGGGGAAATATCTTGGGACCTCACCATTCAGAATGTAAATATATATCTCCAGGGAGAAGCTGAGACCCGGGTCTCCTGTTGCAGTGAAACTCATAACTATCTTCAAAAGCATCCTGCTATCAGGGTGTCAGAATTGTATCGCTCTATGAGATGATCAGTTTCTGTGAGGTTCAAAAAGACCATGTAAAAAGACAGCTGAGTTCCTTTGTCATATACCCATGTCATTTGTCACAATCATTTTTCTGTTTAATGACTTCTTTGCTTTGAAGTGATATTAAGCAGTATTTCACACTGATGAATCTAACACTATAAACTTTCAGATAGCAGTGCCATATCCGAAATATGTGTATTGATTCCATTTAAGATAAATCACTGCCCCTTCTATACTGGAAGGAATCAGACACAATTAACTTGCCACCAAGTGTCTAGGCAGTCTCAAGGGTTGTTTTCTATTTGGCAGGTTGGACTTTTGGTGGCACCAGTAGCTAAATTGACCTTGGTGAAAAGGAATCGTTGTTATTGGAACCATTCATATGCTTCAATGACTGTCAGCATAGCTACTCCGTTTATCTGGGACAATGAATGCCAGATGACTGAGACCAGATGACATCATCTGGCTGAGGCATTCAGTCGGCCTGGTTGTTTAGTATCTCTTTCATGGTAGACAATCTATTATGGAGGTTCATACAAAATAGAAAGTTCTTCTTCATGCCCACTCTCTTAAGTCCACCCATAAATCTCTTATGCAAACCTCCTTATGCCTTTTAACTTTTAATTGTTCTCCTTACCAGCTCCTGACCAACCAACCAAAATATTTCCCATTACTCTTAAATCTATGTGTATTTTGACCATAGACCACTTCTTTTTTTACTTGGAGTGAATGAATAGGTATGTTCCTCAAAGTTCTGCCCTCTGGGCACTTTTATCTCACTTCTCTGTTTTATGTCATGTCAGCTTCACTATATCCCTGAGCAGATCTGTAGTGCAATATAATTTCATATTAGACACAAACTGTACTAACTCATCAGAGAACCATATTCTTCCTCTTTCAGCTCATTGTAAGAGAACAACACAGGCCAATAGATGTGATCAGATGGAGAGACATCAGTTAACCATGTGTGGATGACATGTTGGAGAATTGGTTTGTTCGGCTTGTTTGTGCCCTCTGGACCAGTTTATGTCTGATCCAGGATCTACCACTTTAACATTATAGTGGATTTCTGTTGTACTGCATTTATATCAGCATTGTTCTAATATACCTCAGTATTATTTCATTGTGGGTCAAAGAGAATCCTTTTCATAATTACTAGATCTGGTTATATGGTCACTCTTGTCTCATGGTCACATATCCAATATCCGAAGGCCTAGTAACTCTTTAGAGATTTTCCTTCCAACAGAATTAGTCCATAACCATGGAACACAGGTCTCTCCTTGGGATTATCCATAGATACCACACACAGCATCTTGTCCCAACGCAGATGGCACATGTAGAGTGCTACTTGCAGTGTAGCCTGGATGTGTTACAATGGCCTTTGCTATTGTCTGGGCTTTTTTATAGGATTCATCTTCCACTTTCTGGAGAGCATGTGTCCTCCTAAAACCCCCAGTGTACTTTCTACTTCTTGCTTATATGTTCTGATTTACATGCTGCAATCAATACAGTGCACCAATACAGCATTCCAAGAGTATCGAGTTGGACATGGGCTCTTCAGAATATATTATGATAGAGGGTATAAGACTTAACACAATTTTGGGACAAAGTTTTTTGAAACAGTCTTCTTCCTCCTCATTGGCTGCCACTCTAACCTTGCTGCTCATTTCCGTCTTTGAATTTAACGTTTCCTCTTGATGGTTAAACCTTGTCTCCTGACCTTCATAAATCTGAGATTATTATCATCATCATTGCTCTACTATACCTCAGTTATGTAACAATGTCTTCTTTCCTCAGCCCCAGCCTACAAATGGCAGCCACCTCTGAGCTTTCCAACAATGCCAATGCCTCTCGCACCAGTGTGTTGCCTTTCATTTAATAAGGAGACTGTTCACAGGTCCTGCTCCTGAATACAGTGGGCTAACAATATGTGTTCAAGCAACATATGACATTTTCAATGTACCATGCCTGCTTCTCTAAGCGTTGTGGTTTCTCCCTTCACCATCTGCCATGCCAGTAACAAATGCCAGGTCGAGCATTTCTATTTCACTTAGTGGGGCCATTATTTTTTCATGCTTCCAAGAGCCAAATAATGATAGCACATTAGTTCTTGCCAGGGTTTTACTTCATGTATCATTGGGCACTGCTGCCATTTGAAAAAGTTCTCCCTTTCAACATGATACTTCATTTGATTTAATCAATTTGTTACCTCAGGATCCTGACATTCTTCTGACTCCTGATGGATGGATTCTGTAGTATCATCTATGTATAGTCCTTTTATTCCTTACCAGGGCCATACTACATTGTGATTTGACCTTAGCTATTGATCTGGCAGCGAGGAAATGGGGAGGTTAAGGAGAATCCTGAGGAGGTCACATATTGGTATTCGAGAGAAGGCTTTGTCAAAATAGGGGCACAGGGGGCATTTCTGCATGCCCAAAGAGTAAAAAAAGATCTCAGGTTTTGTCCCAAGTCTCAGGGTCTCATTTTTTCCCAAGCAGGACCATGACCTATTAAAAATTCAACCATCGCTTATATTCTCCTACCCATATAATTAATTCCTAAGTCTTTGAGTTTATTTGCATTGCCCTCTGGCTAATCAAAGTGAAAATTTCATTAACTGTGTTAAAAAAAGACCCTTTGACTCTCATACTGGGCTTTATCTGGTAATTAATCATCTTCAGCCATATATTGTCATTTTCAGTACATCAATAGTACTCAGCAACATTTAGCAGTAGCCATCAAATTTCATTGTCTTTATAAATACTACTTCCTGAACCTATTATTTGACTTAGATATTTCACCTGTTTTGGCTTTAAATTGTGTCAACTTGGTTAGGGCTGAACTGTTTCTCAGAACTCCCTTCCCTATATGTTTCTGGTTGGAGTGGGCCACAAGAGACATTTTTGTGTGAGGTTTTGAAGGGCAGGAATGAAATGTTCTTGTGGTTGTTGTTTTTTTTTTCTTTCAAAAGTTTAGTAAAAATGTTTTTTGTAACTCACACATATCATTTATCTGCTGGCTTACTTTATCGACATGGGACAGCATTCATGCCTATAAATACTTTGCTTTACCCTAGATCCTCCTTCAGCTTCTCTGACTCCTGGGCCAGGTGCATGATTAGTTCTGTGACAAGGGGTGCTAGCTTTTTCTGTAGAAAGCTCACATCACCAACAACAGAATTAGAAATACCTGGCATTTGTTCTAGTCTGTTAGTCTCCTGAATTTCAGCTCTTATTTATCCTTTAAGTGCCTGCCCTGTGGACATGTCAAATATAAACACAATAGTTTACAGAAACAATTGTGTAAGATCAAATCTCTGTAGGATGTTCCTTATATATAACATTTAGTTGTTCTTCTTCGATTAAATCCTGACTGATAAAGTGCTCAGCAGTGCCATTATCCCATTCCAGTTTACCACAGTAAACCTTTTAATAGTGCCATTTTACAGAATGCCACAAGCTATTAGTGATGAGGCCCTACTTTGTATTCCACCAGCAGGAGAGATGTAGTTCCAAAATTCCATAGAAGGATCTGCTTCTTTATACGACTCATGGCTCCCACTGTCTCATATCAAGTTTCCTCAGAAACGGACTCTGAGACAGACAATAGCTTATAAAAACTTTATTGAAGAGTGTTTACAAGAATATCACTACGAAACTCAGGACTGGGCAGAAGAAAAATTTTATCTGTATTGAGACTACAACAGAGGGTTTAGCTTATCCCACAAGAGACCTGGAGCTGGGATGGCCCTTCAAGAATGTTGTCTGAGACTTTTCCCTACTTGCAAGTTAAGTTACCCTCCCATGGTTGTATGAATGCTAAGCGAAGACATGAGACTCCTGGGCCAGAGACTTACAATGAGCAGTATGAGCATCCAGTATATGTGTGTCAGATGCCCTGGACACCAAATTCCACAGAGGCAATGTCATGAGCAAAGAGGAATGGTTCTACACACAGCAGTGCGGAAGAGAAATCTAAGGAACTTAAGGGAGTCACATCTTTTATAATGGCAATGCACATGCCTGTAATTGTTCCTGAAGGAGATTCTATCTCTATCTTCTAAGACTTTAAGAAAACCTTCCCTTTTTTTCCAAAGAGATTTCCTATCTCCATTTTCTAAGTCAGTTTACTGTACACACATAGTTAGCCAGTGAGTGGCTCTGCTTGAAAGACATTCAGAAATCAGAAAAAGCTATGGAAAATTGTCTTGCAACACAAAGTTGTCATAGATATAGGCAAGAGGGGCTGCCTTTTGAACCATCTGGTCACTGGATACAGGCTAAGTCAAAATCCAGAAAGAAATTTGGCTGTGAGTCATTGGCAGACAACAGTTATGGTGCTGAGGTAAAGAGCGATTCAGTCTGGCGGCCGGAGGGTCTATCACAACATAGACTACACGTGCCACAACATTGTCTACACGATGAGAATGTCACTCTACAAACCATTGTCATCTTCTCTGATCCTGTGAGTCCTTAACCAAGGTTGGCACAGATATGTTAACTGATGTTTCCTTCTAATTTAACTTCTTAATTTTATCCCCCGTATCTTCATTTTTATCCCACTCACAGTTCGAATTCACACTATTTCATTTCTAGATATTTAGTTAGTCTTCCCTGCTCTGTCTTTTTATTATGATAGTATGTAAGTTGTTAGAATAAACATTCTCTTCTTTTCTGCATCAAATAAACAGATGGCTGTTCTAACACTGTGAAATATGAGCGTAATTAAATGAATTCAGAGATAGTCATGCATGTACTTTTATTTTCCAGCATAAGATAACTTTATCAATGCCTACAAATATATTTGACTTTTTAAATGATGTCTACTTATTTTCATTGGTCAAATAGCTTAATCTAAACCATACAATAGGATTTTACTCTGTTACAGGATTTTCTCACTGCAGTTAGGAGACAAAAATTCCTGAGGACCCCAAATAAGTGTTTTTTTTTAAAAACTTGAGAAATTTTATTGCTCACGATTCCAATCAGCATCATGGAAGCAAGGTTTTCAATTTTATAATAAGCTATTGCCAAACCTGGTTGAACATTTAAATTATCATAGAGATTTTGAAGAAAATATCTCTAAATCAATATAAATTGAATTCCACATATCACAAAAAGGAGCCTCTGATCAGGCCTAGGAGTGGGTTTTGGAAAACTTTTTCCGTTTATTCTAATCATCAGTCAAGTTTGGAAATATCAAACCATAGCAACCAATCAAACTCTTATATAATCTATCAAAGCACATAGGATAATATTAAGTCCCTGTATCACAAAGGATCTCATAACATTCAAATCAAAAAGAGTGTCTGCAGATTTTCCCTTTGTTATTAGCTTGAAAATGGTATTAACAATCATAAAACTTTTTGCCAAATTTTATCTAGAGAAATCTCATCATGGCTAAAGGGAAGGCACATCCTAGCCATTCCTCAATTGTATTGAACAGACAGAAGAAAAAAAATGAAAAGGCCTTAAATTTTATTAAGTTGACAAATGTGGATAATTGTGAAATGGTAATATTTAAAATATTGGCAATTTTTTTGTTTATTAGTTAGAGAAGAGCTGTTGAAATACATATAATGCTCAAAATGAATTCATATTTGCTTTACTCTTGAGTATATTATGATTGTTATAATACATCATTTACATTCATAATGTTTAAAGTATAACTAAATGAAAAATAGTTTTACTGTGCACTTACTGCTTTAGTTACTATCAATACAACTTGAAATATGATAAAATTTGAAAAAATTTCCACATCCATGGGGACCCAGAAAAGAAGTTTTTTTTTTCTTTTTTTTTTTTAATGTTCAGAAACTACCTTGCATTAGTGCTTTTTTCATCTCCTTGCTTAATTCAACTTAGATCCTCCAAGTGTCACCCACTGTCTCAGATCAGGTTTCCTCAGAAGCAGACTCAGAAATTTTATTGAAGAGTATGTTCACCAACATCACTATGAAGAAGTGAGGGAATCAGCGATTTGTTTCAATTTGTTTCTCTATGCCATAGATAATAGTAAAATAAATAAATTCAGCCTGAAATTCTGCACGTAGAATAGATATGATCTTATATAACATAAAAAAGTCAGAGTCAATATTTTTCTATCCTTAGGTTTCTTTGTCATGCATATAATTATATATTTTAATATATTTTTATTATATTTAAAAACTAGCTCTCTAAAAATTACTAATATGCAGGGTTTTTTTTAAAAAATTAGACTGGAAGGTAAAATGAATGCACATATAAATGAATCAATAACATAATTGTTTGATTTTATTATACATCTATAAAGTAGACCTTTTTATTCTTTGAGAAGTAAGATATTAATTTTGTCCATTTACCAGAGGTTATATTTAATTCATTAAGCAAATTCAGATACCTGCCTTAATTTTTACCAGAATACATACATTTTGTACCAAAGACTTTATTAAAAACAGTAAAAAAATTTCAAAATCAGAATTTTATGTTTTAAAAATAAGAAACATTTAAACAATTTGAAAAAACAAGAAATTGTAAAAATATATTATTAACTAAGATCATACATCCTAAGCCAATATCAGTTATAACTTTAGTACAGCTTTACAGTGGATATCGAAAATTTTTAAGAATTAAATAATGAGAAATTTGTATTCACATATCTCTGAGTTAATAACCATGTAATTTCAGAAACAAGAGTAACATATGCTATAATCAGAGAATCTTAATTCAGTATTTGAAGTCATTGGCAGAAAAACATTTTTGAACTGAGTAAATGTAGACTATTTATAAGACTGTTATTCTGTAACGAACCTCCTTGCTTGGGTCAGAACTGAAGGACTGTTTAGACTTAGTGGTGTAAGGCAACACTGCCCCCTAGAGGTTTTCTGAATATTCCCAGTAGACAAGGTTCCTACATGTCAAGAAAGGCTCAAGAAATTTCTCACTGCTAAGCAATGTTAAGGAATATAGCAAATGGATATGTAGACGTTTCCTTCGAGTGATGCGCATAAGATTTGAGAAACCTATGTAAAAATAAGTGAGAATATGTTAACAACTGCAGTGATGACGTGAATTGACAAATCTATGGTGTCTAAGAACAGCTCTGGTGATAGTTGGGGCAGGTTTGAACGTCAGGAAGTAGTAGTTCCTGAATGGTGTGGAACTGGCCTTGGAAATCACTCCCTGTAAAGACTGCACTCTGTAAGAAAGAACAATGTTCCATGAAGAAAAAGTCGCCTAACTATGGGAAGCTATTACATTTGAAAGCCAATGAAGGTTTTTTAAGAAGAAAAATATATGACATAATTTAAATAATAAAATAATAATACAGACTGTAATTTGGAGAAGGTATTACAGTGAGGAAAGGACAGCAGTGAAAAAAAACTTGTTAGATGACTATTAAAGCCCCCAAATCAGGCAGCTTGAACTAGGCTAGTGGGGTTAGAAAGAAGTAGATAGCTTCAAATATATATTTATATGTTTATCTATAAATATGTATGTTTATATAAATATAATATAATATTACATAAACTTTTATATATATATATATGAAAGAGAGACTGTGGGATGGGGGGCTTAGCTTAGACTTCAAAAGACCTAAGCTCTAGATATAATTACTTCCCAAAAAAGTCACAGACTTGGTTCATAAAAATAAATAAAACAAATTACAAATTAATTGATAAGTTAAATTATTAATAGGAAATATATAGCTAGTTTATGATCAATATTTTTCTATGAAATTTTATTATTCAATAACAATAATAATGTAAAAGTAATCTGGATATAAGTGAGGAAGAAAAAATAAACCTATGAAATAAATCTATGGTGTATTCGAAATAAAGGTAATTCTTCAAATAAGTGGTGAATACTTAATGTATTTTAGCATTTATGTCCAGTTACCACATTTTGTTTTTAAAATAAATATTTGATTTATCAATATATACAGTCATACAGTGTTCTTTTTTATAAATGTCCTAAAAATTAACCTCACCTGGATGATTGAGCTCAACATTAACAGTGGTGTCTTGTTGATAATATGATTTCCAGGATAAGATGAGATTTAAAAATTATGTAAAAATCAAAATAATAGGACAGAATAGGAGGTTATCGAATTGTAAAAATGACGACTATTGAACAGTAGCAAATACCACAGAGGAAAAAATATATAAATTAATATTGATGTTGTTTCATCATAGCAAAACATTTTAATTGGGGAATTAAAAGTCAAAACATAAGATTTACTGAGAAAATTTAAATTAATATTCAATTTCAGACACTTAAATATGTCTTTTGAAAAATGACAATATCAGAATTTTGGAAGGGAATACTTTTGAAACTATGCCTTACTTTGAAAGCTCCCAGAGAAAACACTAAATTAAGAAAAAAAAGCAGTGTGCATTCTGTAAACTTATCTGTCATGCTTACTTATAAACATTTTATTTTCCAAGGGTAGGATTCTCCAATTTACAGGTGTGTTTGGTTAACTAATATCGTTTGGATCCAACATTGTGTTCTTCAATACTATGCATGTTTTGTTTATCTATAGTGGAGAGATGGGGACAATTTTCATAAATATATAAGAGAGATCCTTTCACTAACAAATGTGAAACTTCGAATTTGTTTTATTTGATTAAATGTGATTGGTTAAATAATCTTTTATTTTCCCTTCTTTCCAAAAATCACCTGAAATGACAGTAAAATAATGAAAAAGACATAAACCCATAAAGAGAATGAGAGAGAGTAAGCGAGAGAGCCAAAAAGAGGTGTCAAAAAATTTTTTAAGGTGATAATGGATAAAGGAATATAGTCATGGGCTTCATAATGACCTTTTGGTCAATGATGGACCACATATAGGATGGTGATCCCATAAGATTGTAATAGAGCTGAAAATTTCCTATCTCCTGGTGATATTGTACCTATCATAGCATTGTAGTGCAAGATATTACTCCCAACTATTAATACTGAATAAGAATATGAAGGAATAAATATTTTTGTACAGCCATACAATGTGTTTGTGTTTTAAGCTAAGTGTAATTACAAAAGAGCAGTAAAGTTTAAAAAAAATTTAACAGTTTATAAAGTAAAAAAATTATAGTAAGCTAAGGTCGATTTATTAATAAAGCAAAAAGAATTTTGTAAATTTTGTGTAACCTAAGCATGTAGCGTACAGTAGTGTCCTAGGCCTTCACATTCATTCACCACTCACTCACTCAGAGCAACCTCTAGCCCTACAAGCTCTGTTTATGGTAAGTGCCCTGTACAGGTATACCAGTTTTTACCTTTTATACTATATTTTTTACTGTAGTTTTTCTATGTTTAGATACACAAATACCACTGTGCTACAATTGCCTATAGTGTTCAGTGCAGTAGCATGTTGTATAGGTTTGTAGCATAGGAACAATAGGCTATACCATACAGCCTAGGTGTGTAGTAGGTTAACTATAGCATGTAGGTTTGTGCAAGTACCCTCTTTTTGTTTGATGTTCTCACATTGATGAAATCATGCATTTTTCAGAAGATATCCACATTGCTAAATGATACATGACTGTGGTGGCATTTGAGTTAATGCGAAGCTTATGCTCAAATACCAGCGGGATAGTGGAGAACAAATAGATATCAGATCTACTTCTTTGGCAAAATTGTTTTAAAAATTTGAGAAATTGAAGTCATCAAGAGCTTCTAACTTGGGGGTTCATTTAATCAGTGAAAACAAGAGAATTTATTGAAATTCTTTATAAGTAAACTTTAAACTTCTTTATTCTATTATCTAACCCTGAATGAATATAGGGTGGCAGGAAAACAGGAAGAGTTCAGTGTGAAGAATTGCACTTACTTTTCCAGTTTCTAATAGTGCATCTAACTCAGCGTTACCAATGCAGCTGAAGTTGAGAGTGGGATATATCAATGAAAACTTAGAAGTGACACTCTATTTACTGAAGGATACAAACCCCCAAATCCTTTCTAATATTTTATTCCTGGTAGTCAAGTTTATATACCTCAAATATGAGATTGAAAAATTCCTTTCTTGAGAAATTGCACTATCCAAAGGAAGAGAAATTTAAAGGAATGCCTACAACTGGGAGTCAAAATAGTGTTACATGGAACGAGCAATAATATACACACATATTAATATCAGGGTTTGGCAAACTGTGGTCAGTGGATTCAATTTGACTTACAGCATGTTCTTGAAGGGACTCTGAGCTAAGAATTCATTAATACATCTTTAAAAGTTAGAGAAGGAGGAGGAGGGGAAACAAGAGGATGAAGAGGAAATTACAGAGACTATATGTGGCCAGTAAAACCTAAAATACCCATTAACTGATCATTTACAAAAATTATTTGCTGACCCTTGATGTATATGAACACTGTCTTTGGTCATAATATGATCCAAATAGATCTGCAATTTCTGGGCGTATCAGAAAATAGAACATTGATCTGTTTCATCTATTGTAGTAATGCTGATTTGGTCTGATGAACAAAAAGTAGCTACTGGTTGGAGGGCTTCATGTGTCAGAAATACTTTGGAAGGTACTAGAAAGAGCCTGTGAAGTTTGTTTTTATTTTTAGGCTCCAAGAGTATAGTTTTTTACTATGATTTTTTCTACAAAGTCAAAGACAAATTATTACATTCTACAATACTTACCGTACTTACAATACATGGCAGACCTCTTCAGGTTTGGAAGCAGCATATATTTCATATCTAGGAATACCACTTCAGACCATATACCCATTTGAGAAAAAGGCTTACAGCTTTGCGTGGGACTAAGATCCTGAAAGTATGAACTGTGGTGCAAGTGGTTTTGCCTCTTAAGCCATAGAAATATAGCAGATCTTATTCTGTTGAAGTTATTAGTGATGGAGAAAGGTGCCATGTAGCACTGGAATCAAATCTTAGTTGAAAAATTGCAATAAAGTCCCAGGTTATAAAGCAAGGACATGCCATCAGCAACAGAGAATCACAAGCCTTTTGAAAAAGTATTCCTGATATACTACTGGGCACTAATAAATACCTATTGTCCTTGAGATTAACTGCACTGGCAGGAATATCCTTGGTCTCATTAGTCTCCCACTTGTATGTCTGTCTTCAGGAATAGAGGCCCAAGGAATCCTAGAAGATTACCCCATATACTCAACATATATGGAAAAGTACATCCAAATGACAGAAGGGATGAACAGTAACAGAGCATTTTTGCCAAATATCTCTTACATGTAAGAACTTGCTGCCTACTTGAGGGATTGCATTTAGCAGACAGCCTGAAGGTCTCAGGTTATCAACATATGCCCTAAGTACAGAGCTTCCATGCTCATTTCTAGGGCAACTTACATATTGTGACTGCATGAGATACGGGTTTAATGCTGAGAAGTTTTGGTCCAGTATAGAATAACTGCAATGGGCAATACTGGCTCTAGAACTGTAAGAAGAATGGCTGAGGCTGTGTTGAGCTTGCGTCACAATAATGTTTCTTCCTTTATCCAATGCAATTTTTCGTGTAATTTAATTTCTGCATTAGATCAAGAATTTTTTTTTTTTTTTTTCAAATTAAGCTCATGGTACAAAATGTTTGGAACACAGGCAAATATTTAAATTTTGGCATGTAAAATAATTATTTTGATTATGCTCTTTTCTTGTTAATGTACAACTCTAGTAACTGGTTAGAGAATATGGGTGACATTTGAATACTGAAAAATCAATTAAGGTAACAGTTTCACTCATTTCAGAATCTCCTGGGACATTATTATTACAACTCTGTAAAAGTGAATTTTTATTTCATTGTTTTTAAGTGAATTGACATGAGTTAGGAAAATAAATATAAATAATCCATTGGGTTAATAACTAGAAGGAGCAAATTGCAGAGGAATTTTGTCCCGTATATGGAGAAAACTCTGCTATCATTTGTTCTAAAATAGGGGATAATGTGTTCCAATGATGTACCTAGGAGGTACATAGTGGGAGGAACACCAACACACACTCCCCAGAGGAAATGTTCTATCTTTCCATCACTAGACTTTCTCTTATATTATTTCTTTTTCCTTCTTGTTTTTCATCTTGTTTTTCTTTCTGATCAAACAATTAATATTTAAAAAGCAGAGATTACGATATGGACACAGGGGATAGGAACTGAATGGACCACTTGATCTTCCCGAGTACACATTTTGTGTCACTTATATACTCATAAAATGGGCTTTATAGCTGTCATGTGTTCCAGCCAAACACAGGCTCCATGAAATAAAGCGTATTCTTCATATAGGAACATCAACAACTTTAACTGCAGCATATGGCTGGATATATAAACTGGGACCCAGGGATCCTGACTTACTAATCAAATATCTGTTTTATATCTTCTGTTTTTAATTCTGCGTGAATATTTTACTCTCCATGAAGGAGTGCTTATTATAATAGTATTCTTCCTTCTATTTGTAACGAGGCAGTAAATGCTATATTTCAAAAAATATACTACTATATAAAGGATAAAATTCAGACATTAATTTTTGCTTATTTTTTTGTGGAAAAATTACAGAAATAGAGAATAAAAATATTTGCCTGGCTATCAAGTTGTTCTTCCTAGGCGCATAGAAATTTCAATTAGAGATAAATTGATCACATCTTTATAAATTTTTCTAAGGTAAATTTTCCAAAAGCTGTTAATATCAAAATGTCTATAAAAATATATTTCCATGTAATTCTAACAAATTTATATTGCGATTAATTACATTGATTGCAAACTTTAATAAATATATAGTAATGTATTATAATGAGTAGTTTACTTTTATTTCTTAAAAGAAGGAACTACTTTGATTTAGTATTTTTATCGTTGCTCAGAATACATTTAAACCATCTTTTTTTTTGCCTCTTTGGAATAAAATGAAAGTCAAAATTAAAATAATGTATGCATAAAAAGTTTTATATCTATATGCAAATATATAACCAGTTACTTCTGATATCCATAATTTTTATTAATTTTAAAACATAGTAGAGATTTATTGAACACAAGGAAGAATAACTGTTCAGACTCTATATGTATGAAACCTATTTAATACCTTCCAAAACACCCTTATAGAAACTGCCTTAATATTTAACAATAACAAAGTAGCATTTGGACAATTCATTAATTAACCAGCATAGTCAATTTCTTTTTGTAAGCCAATAAGGTTAGAAATAAAGTTAATATGTATTATATATGTACAAATGCATATGAATTCAATTTTCATTTGAAAGTCAAACTCTATATTTGGCTTTCCATTCATTTCAAATTAGACTTAACAGTGCAGTTAATGATACCAATTAACATTTTTAATGGAAAAAAATAAGTTCACCCCAAATTTTGAGAAGTGCTGAAAAAAACAACCTCTTTTATTATATGTATGGGACTTGTTGTTATAAAGGGTCTATTCTATATTAATTCTTATTCTAAAATATTTTTGTACAAAGTCATTCAATTCCTCCTTTTGACACCCATCTTCCAAATGTTTGGGCAGTATAGCAAAGAGGTTACATGTTGAGTCTATAGAAAAAATAATATCCAAATGCCTATATGGCAAGAAATACAATATTAGAAATATAGTTAAATACATCCATATATAGTTCTCCTTTTCCTCATGTCCTCCTCCTTCCTTTCCCAAGAAAATCCACTATTTTTAATTTGTCATTTCCAGGTATATCCTTTCATATTAATACATATTTGTATTTACCTAAAATATATATAACATATTTTTACATTTTAATTTGCATTACTGAAAAGTATGATACGTGAAGAGTGAAATCTTTGATGATTTTTTTACTAATATGCTAGAAGCATCTAGCACATATTAACAGCTCAATAAATATTTGTTGAAGAAAAATATGTAAATACTGACACATAGGAAGCCTAAGGAAATAAACTGAAAAGAAAACAAGAAATCTACATAGATGATAGATTTCAGTAGTACATAGCCTGCAAAAATTATCTTACAAAAGTCACTATCTGACATAGATACTATTATTTTTTAGAAAATAAAATTAAAAAGATTAATTCACTTTAGCAGTAAGGTAGATTAAATATTAATGAGTAAATTATGCAAG
This sequence comes from Pteropus alecto, assembly GCF_000325575.1. Lineage (NCBI taxonomy): Eukaryota > Metazoa > Chordata > Mammalia > Chiroptera > Pteropodidae > Pteropus > Pteropus alecto. The sequence continues at coordinate 18,019,083 of NW_006436811.1, forward strand.
AATGTGCAGTAACTATATGGAGGAAATTTTCAAACATTTTTTAAAAGTTAGCACTTGCAAACGAGACGTGAATAATTGCATAAACAAATGGTCAGGAAGACTCAAAATCATAAAGTTGTCATATTAAGTTTAATTTAAAATTTAAGGTGACCATGGTCAATATATAATAATGTTAATTTTCCCCAGAACTAAATATATGAATGTAAATTTTGTATGCTCAATTAAACAAATATTTATATCCAGGGAAACTAACCACAGAACGCAAGCTCTTCCAGATATTAAATTGTATGATAAAACACCAATTAGTAAACCATGTCTCTCTACTCCATGAATGCACTATTTAATAGAACAAATATAATGTCTAAGAACTGATTCAAAGCCATGGTTGAGATTAGTATACAAAATTGGTGACATTATAGATCAGTAAAATAGAATAGACACCAGATGATCTACAATAAGGACAATAAAGGAGCCATCTGAAACTAAGTCAAGTTCAAAGAGTTCCAAGATTTATATTTGTATTTATATTTATATCTATATTTAGAGCAGAATTAACTCTAAATATATCAAAAGCCTAAAAATAAAATATGAACAAAAGATGTGAAAATTTTTATTATTCATTCTGAGTTGCAGTGTCCCTTAATCTTTACGGCATGCACGATGTTGAGGAAAAGATGCACCTGACAGAGTTAAACAGAAACAAAAGATCACACTGCATAATCTAATTAAATGCAAATTTTGTTGTCAATCATAAATCAGTAAAACTGTGGATAAAAATGACTCTCAATAGGAGAGTGAGATGGAATTCAACTCTGGCAAAACCAAAAGCAGGGGAGTTTCTTAGTGCTGGGGTGAGCTAGTGGAGGCTTTTCCCTAGAGGACATTAAAGGGAAGTTAGTCAATGTGACTAGGCTATCTGTATCTGCTGATTGTTGTTTAATGAAGTTAAATTTCTACACTATCAGAAAGAGTCGGAGATAAGGGTGCTATCATTCTTGATGATTAGATTTTAAAGGGATGGCTCCCAGGTCCTGGAGAAAGAGGCTGGGAGATTCACATCTCAAAGGGTGAGAGAAAGAATTTGAAATTGTAAGTTTTCTAAAGCAAATGCTCTATAAAAACGGGAGGTCACAGGCCTACAGTCAGGAAGAAATGTGTCTTAAATTTAGTGAAGCTGAAGGAAAGGTTAAGACCATCTTAGTCAATGGTAAGTCAGTCAGCTTCTGTGAATACAGCCCAAAAGCAAGTTTTATTCCTTCTCATGGTACTGCTGTGGAGCATTGCATAATGTTATTAATAACGAAACAAACAAACAAACAAACATGAATTCCAGGTTCTCCTCTGTTGCCAAGATTTCTTCTATAATATCTATGAATTTATAATTCAGTGTTTCGGATTATAATTTTCTGTCATTGTTTTAAAGCCTCCCAGCCAATATGTGATGCTATGTTGAGAAAAGTAAGTCTATCTTGCTGGAAATAAGAATTTGGTCATACTATCTTTTTCTCAAAGAACACTCTTATGCAGTTAGCTCTCCCATAGCATACCATCCATTAAAATTTATAAGCATCTTACATATTAAAAAAATAAAATTATGTTATTTTTATTTGCCAAAATAGCATTAGGTTTTACAGGCCTAACTCAATGTATTCAACTGAAACCCTCTTTTTGGAGATTTTCAACAAACAATGTTGGCTATAAATAAATTTTTTGCACATTATTTCTCTTGCTTGGAATGATCTTCCATATATTTGCTGCCTTTGAAATGCCACCATCATGTAAACTAACATTTTGTCCATCCTTTTATCATTCTGAGTATACTATATTATAAGGTATACACTGAACTTTTCATCTCTCTTCTTTTTTACCTTTACATGTTAATATTACCATTATAAAATATTTTTACATTTTTATTTTTTCAAATACAGTGCTTAATTTAGAGTACCCCTTCTACACACATTCAACAAATACATAGAACATTATGTATAACAAACATCTTAATAATTTCCCACTTGTTTTCATTATTTAAAATTTTGTGAACTTTTTAAACCTACACTAAGTTTCTTCACTTGAAATTGTTTAACTTGAGCTTCTTAATGCTAGAACAGATGTGAATCTGTAAGGGGAGGAAAAGAAACAAACAAAAATAGCAAACTAAAAATGTCAACAATTTGACAATTAACTATGTGTGAATGTAAATATATTCTAAATGGAGAGATCAAAAAGATTTCTGGCAGATAAGGCAATCAGTCATATTGATTTTAGTTTTATCAGATTAATTTGGTGACATCTATATAAAAACATTCTCTGATTTAAATTTACATGTGATTTCTGTAGATTTCTGGATTATTCAATGCCTATTTCCCTGTTTGACCCATAGAAAAAGCTAATATTACATGATTAAATAGTAAACAATATGTAAAATATTGCATCAGAGGATCTTTCAAAAAAATTTTATGTACCAAGTTTTTGTTACATTTTATATAATTTAGTCTTAGAATGCACGGTTTTTGAATTTGTAAAAAGTCATTTTGAATTAAAAAATAAAAGCTAGAATAATATTGAATGTAGTAAAACTCAAGAGAAAAGTTGATTGATAGTGGAGGAAAAATCACTCATATCAGGTCCATTCAAGCAAACATTATTTTATAAAGATAAACTGCATTTATCATTTTATTTATGAATTTTCATTGATCTGTTGGTGAACAATAAAATTAACTTATTGCTTTTCATAGAACTGTCTAGTGAGAGAGATATTTATAGTTTTTATAGCACAGCAAAGGAATTTCTGGTGCATGAATCAAATCTACAAACACAAATATTTATAATAATTTTCACTTTATGTTAGTAAAGTTTTTATATTATAGTATATAATTAATTGAGTGTAAACCATGCAGCTTTTCAAATTTGAAAAGCTAAAACTCAAAAGAAAATAAGTACTAAGTAAAAATAGATATTTTAGTATAGTTTTCTCCATCAAATGTATAATTTGTACAGTCTTCTTATAATTATAAAATTTCCAAATATATCTGTGCATGTGATTGTGTGTGTGTGTGTGTGTGTGTGTGTGTGTGTGTTTGCGTGTGTATGAGGGCAAATGGTAATATTTGGATTACTTATATATAAATTTATATTTAACTTTTTCCACTTTAATTTATGTTTTAAGAAAAATGTTATATTTTACACATTTTAAAATTTTCCTTTTTTAAAGTCTATTTTGTCTGGTATAAGTATTGCTATCCAAACTTTTATTTTTGTTTCATTTGCATGAAATAACTTTTTCTATTCCTTTATTTCAGTTTATGTGTGTCTCTCTATCTAAAGTGAGTCTCTTTTAGGCAGCATATGTAAGGGGCTTGTTTTCTTATTCATTAAGCTACTCTACATCTTTTGATTGGAGCATTTAATGCATTTACATGCAAAGTGATTACGATAGGCACATAGTTATTGCCATTTTATTATTCATATTTATGTTTTTTTTATCCTTCTTAAAAAGTTTCTTTAATATTTCTTGTAAAACTGGCTTGGAGATGATGAATTACTTTAACTTTTTCCTGTATGGAAAGCTCTTAATGTCACCTTTGATTTAATGATAACCTTTCTGTGTAGAGTAGTCTTGGTTGTAGATCCTTGCTTTTTATCACTTTAAATATTTTATGCCCATCCCTTCTGGCCTACAAAGTTTTGGTTAAGAAATCAGCTGACATTCTTTATTTTTTCTTTCTTTAATTTTATTTTATTAGTTGCAAGCATACAGTACATTGGTTAGGCATTTATATAGTTTATAAAATGATCCTCTTAATTGCTCTTTCTCTCCTCTGGCTCTACATCTAGCCATTACATTAATGCTAACTGTATTCTCTATGCCGTGCTCCCCATCCTCGTGACCATCAACTACTAATTTGTACTCCTTTAACCCTTCACCTCATTCTTCCAGATTCCTCCAGTTCCCCAACTCCCCTCCCCTTTGGCCCTCACCAGATTGTGCTCTATATTTATGAGTCTGTTTTTGATTAGTTTGTTTGTTTTGTTCCTTAGATTCTGTATATATATGCAATTATATGGTATTCATCTTTGTCTGACTTATTTCTCTCTCCTCTGACGTTCTTGAATGGGAGTTCCCTTGTAAGTAGCTGGCTCTCTCTTGCTGCTTTTAGGATTCTCTCTTTTTCTTTAACCTTTGCCATTTCAGTTATGAGTCTTGATATGGGTCTATACGGGTTCATTTTATTTGGGACTCTGTGCTTCCTGGACTTGTTTGTTTATTTCCTTCACTGAGTTAGGGAAGTTTTCCGTCATTGTTTTTTCAAATATGTGCTCAATCTTTTGCTTGCTCTCTCTTCTTTCTGGTACCCCTATGATACAAATGTTATTACACTTGATGTTATCCCAGAGGTTCTTTAAACTTTCCTCCTTTTTTTTTTTTAATTTTTTTTTTTTTTTTTGCCATGTGAAAGTTCTGAAAGGTCTCAGGTTCATTTTTCTGACCATTTGTGCTACTGTGCTAATCTCATGTTGATTCCTTCTAGTGTATTCTTTGTTGCAGTTATTGTATTCCTCATTTCTGATTTTTTTTTAATAGTTCTTATTTTCTTTTTTATGCTTACTCTCTTGAAATTTTCACTGAGATAATCTATTCCCCTCCTAAGTTCACTGACCATCTTTAGAACCAGTGTTTTGAACTCCATATCTGGTAGGTCACTTGCCTCCATTTCATTTAGTTCTTTTTTTCTTTTTCTTT
>NW_006436811.1:18023846-18037447 GCF_000325575.1 Pteropus alecto
TTGTCTTCTATTCTTTCATTTGGGACATGTTTCTTTGTTTTCTCATTTTGGCTACTTCTCTGTGTTCATTTCTATATATTAGGCAGATCTTCTATGTCTTCCGGTCTTGGCTAAGTGAGCTTATGTAGTAGGTGTCCTGTGTGGCCAGTGGTGCAGTCTCCCTGATCACCTGCTCCTGTGCTCCTGGAGTGTCCTTTGTGTGTATTGTGTGTGCCCTCCTATTGTAGTCGAGCCTTGATTGCTGTTGGTGGGTAAGTGGGTGGGATTGACTCTCAGGCTGACTGTATTAGCCACTCCCACAGCATATGAGCTGCTATGTTGGGGCAGACCCCAAAGAGTGGGGTTTGCCCCAGCAGGCTTCTTTGCCTACCTGTTGAGACCACCTTTTAGGTGTGCCACTTGTGGAACCAGGCAGGTGGTGCTCTGTTGAGATCTGACATGAGCCTCTGGATATATTGGTTCTGGAGCTCCTTAGAAGAAACTCCCACACAGGCCAAGTTTAGCAGCTGCCTGTGACCAGCCTGAGGCTACCTGGTAGAGACTACAGAGCTATCTGTGTTTGGTCGTTGACTGTTCTGAACCTGGAGGCACAAGGGAGAAGCCACATGGAGAACCCAGGCTGACTGCCACCAGTACCAGGCCTGGGGCAGCTCAGCAAAAGGCCTAGGCCACCCCCAGGCCTGAGGGTGCCTGTCAGCTGCCTAAGGCTCAGCAGCTGAAAGTGCCTTGAGAGACATGGGAGTTGAGTGATGCGGGGTCCCAGGGAGTCACCGAGGTGGAGCAAGTGGTGTTCCCCAGGTTGGTGCAGACTCAGATTTGTTGCCAGTGCTTAGCCTCTGGCCACTCGTAAAAGTCTTAGACAGCCAGCTGCTGCTTGCCGCAGGTCTGCAGGCCCCTGAGATTCGTTCAAGAAATACTAAAGCTGGGCCCAGGGCTTGTTGCCAGCCACTGAAAGTGTCTCTTGAGAAGCACAAGCCAAGGTCTCATGATTGCGGCTGGGGAAGCTTCCCGCTGATAGTGCAGGGTGGGGCTGGTTGATGAGCAGCACAATTTCCACTGGCAATTTGGTTGGGACAAGGTCTCAGGGTGTCACTAGGTCAGAGCATGCAGATATCACCAGGCTAATGCAGATTCAGATTTGGCCCTGTTGGGGGAGGGCTCAACACAGGCAAGATAGCATCCACCCATAGGCTCAACACAGGGATAATGGTGGCTGTCTCTCCAGCCCTCACCCTGAAGCCACATGACTCAGTCTTTTTCTGTACCTTGTGACTCCTCCAGAGCTGCTGTCCCTCTGCTGGAGCCCAGGTGATTGCCTGTGAGCAAGTGAGTCTGTGTGTGCTGGCCCTTTAACTTATTTCCCGTTTGGGAAAAATAGTGCAGCTCACTGCCAGCATTAATTTAACATCACGTATAGGCATGCTACATTTTCTAGGATTTGATATTTTCAGTGATCAAGAATTACTATATTTTGTAAATGGAAATACCACTACTAAAACAGAATGCTGTAAATAGAATGATGGCATTTGTTTCCAAAGACTATTGATATACTAGAGCAATGTGAATAATAAAAGCAAGATATTTTGTGGCAAAGTTTGGGGGTAAGGTTAGACTGCAATCCATGAGTTATCTTGGGATAAATGCTGCAGCCTCAAGCACCACCAGGGAGTATTCTTGGGGCAAACGAGAAATAGGTTAGGAGGACATCTGGATTTCCTGTAGCCTTTTTTCTCACCCAGACAGTCAGAATCTCTGCAGATTTTCATAGCCAGGTTTTATGGGTACTCTTCTTCCTAGTACTGGAACCCTGGGCTGTGGAGCCCAGTATGGGGCTAGAAGCCCTGGTTATCAGGGGGACCTCCACAGCTGAGATGTCCCTCCCCATGCTCAACTATCACATGTGGCTGTGAGGCCAGCCTGTTTGTGTCTCTTCCCCACCTGCCAGTCTCCATGCAGTTTCCTCTTTCTATCCTTAGTTATAAGAGTTCTGTTCAGCTAATCTTCAGGTGGTTCTCTAGGTTGATGGTTCCATAATTCAGTTGTAATTTTAATGCAGTCATGAAAGGAGGCATGCACAGCATTTACCTACCCTGACAACTTGACTAGAACAACACAATTACTTTTAAAATGCTCTTTTTGGTAAGATGATTTTTAGGGGCTCACTGCTTTCATCTTTTGAATTGACTATGATTTTTGAATTAATTTATTAGAGAAAGGACTCGTATATTGGAAACTTTTTATTACAAATGTACAAACTGATTCTTCATTAGCTTGAACGATTTGCCCAAAGTTGTGCACATTGATGAGTCATAGAAAATATACTTGAATTCAGTTTTTCCTACTCTAATTTCCAAGTTTATATATACTTTATTCTACTTGGTTAATGTAATACTTATTTCTTTCTTTGAAACTTTCCCCACCAATGCTATTTTAAATCACTCAAAACTGAAAACTTAGAAATATATGATACCACTGAATAAATTTTTCTTTATTTTCTACTATGTTCACTAAATGAAACTTTTTATATTACATAATTCAGATGTGTTTTCAAGTTCATAAAATGTACTAAGCTTAAAATAGTTAATATTATACTTTGAATTCACTTAGTCCTCTTTTAACCTACAATTCAATCCAATTTGATTTCAAATCTCTAAAGGAAACAAATTTCAAAATACTTATAATTCTATTCATTCAATTTTTTTACCTTGTGTTGTCTCTATTCTAGACATTATTATAGGCTCTAAATTACAAACAAAAAGACACAAATAGTGCCTTCTAGTGTCTGATAATCTATGAATTCTTGTATTAACTGTAATTATTTTGAATACATGCTGGCTAAGATTATTGATCTATAGAGGGAATTCCAGAAGCCGATACGCAAATGAGGGAAATACAAAGTCTACAGAGAGTAAAGGGCTACGACTTGGGTTATGAACCATCCATTTGGCATTGTCATGTCTCCAGAAAACTAAGAACATGTTATTATTTTGTAATATGTTTATGAATTTGTACATTAATCTAGTTAATTGCTAGGAGATTCATCAAACTACATTGAGAGAAATCACCACCCCCCTTATTTTGGTAGAGCCGCTGAGTTTGCAGTTTGCATGAGGCTAGCCAGGAGAAGTTCCAGATAATTCAATAGAATGAAAGAGACTTTATCATGAAGAGGGAAGTAGGGAATGATTATTTTATTTACACAGAACTGAGGAATTGTTTGTTCATTGTGCAATGCGTTGCGGACTCACACTATTGGCACCAAATAATGCAGATATTGGAAAAATAATTATAAGCTACAGTGATGAAGAGATCAACCAGTGCCCCAGATAATTATTCCACACAACGAAGTGCCCCTAGATTATCTCTGTATACCATGTTCAAGGTCCAGAAAAGGTAGCTGCCTCAGCTGGCAGGATGGGCTTACAACCAGCAAAATTACGAGAGATAGTGAACTCTAGCAAGCACACCTAGGGCATGCACAGTTATTTCAAGTAACAATATATACACAGTGAGAGCCCTGGGTACAGCTTTGCCTGCAAGAAATGCTGACATAAGCTAAATATTTTTACACTCCGCAATCTGGCTCAGTCTCTGTTAAGCCACCAAAATGAGTAAGGAAGCAAACTTCCAGAGCATCCAGATTTAACTTTCATCAAATTGTTTCTCTTCTGTGAATAGGAATATTTTACTTTAATGCCTTATATGGAAAATTAAAATGAAAATATCCTAACTCAGAATTTTATCTTTGCCCCAGGGTGGAGTTTCAATAGGGCTTTGTCACTTTGTGTTTGTTTTTGTTTTTCTGTTTTGTTTTTATTTTCACCTTATTTTTCCCCTTTATAATCCAGAAAAATTTTACAATGATATGTTCTTCAGTTTTTTGACTTAACTCTTTTTTTCTAATGACTTCAGATTAAAACCCACTAACACTTGTCTCTTCCTTTTAATATCTTGATGAAAACAACCATTAGTAGCCAAGACATGTTTGTTTTTCAAACGTTGGAACTACAGGCTCAGTAGGTATTTGGACCGTATTAAAATTGATTATTGGCAATATATAACAAATGATCTGTCACTACATAATAGGACTCTGAAGCTTTTTGTTTCCATTCCATTTGTAACATTATACAAATAACTAAACTAAGGGCAAGTATTTCAAGGGTTTTGCTTGCTTGCTCGTGGATTTTTTATTTTTGCTATAATGGCAATCTACATCAGAGTTTCACTCTAGAACATGCTAAATGGGCCCATAATAAATATGACCATGGTAGCTGAGATGAAAGTTACACATGACTTCAACTCCTTTCAAATGCTGATCTGGCTACCACCACTGCTGAGTGTAACATCTGCCAACAACAAAAGCCAGTAACCTGATAGTAGGATGATTACATTTGTTTTCTTTTATCTTGACAAAGGCAGTGCTTTTTCTGTCTTGGAGTAAAGCTTATTTTGGAAGTGGACTTCCTTTCATTGGCCGCAGTGTTTTAACCAGCATCGCCGTTTGTGGAATAATTGAATAGCATGTTTATCATTAGTTATCTCAAGACATGCTTCTGACCATGAGGCCCTTTTACAATAAAAGAATGATGAGGAAATGTTCTCATACCTGTAGGATTTATAGTCTTAACCATATATGTTTAACTTAACGGTAACACATAGAATGTGAAATGGCCTACTGAAGATATAATGATACCACTGGCTGGGAGAATATATCCTGTAATGCTGGTGTGCAATATTACTAGTTGCAATGTATCCTTTGCACCAGAGAATAATATAATTAATATTTTTTTAGACTATGAAACTAGTAATAAAATTGGAGTAAGGAAAATAAGGAAATTCCTATTAAATTTAATAAGGCATTTGGAAATGTTTTTGTCTTCCCTTCTCGAAATTTTGGAATTAGAGGTAATTAGAGATATTTGGATTTAGAAGTATCAGTCATTAAAGAATAATGATTTTACTAAACTATAACAATGAGTCCATTGAATTAGATATTAAGACTGCTGTCTGACCCATTCTAACTGCTCGTATCACTTAAGTAACAGGCAAAAGAGGTTACTCTATAGCTAAGGTGACTGATTTTGATCATCCAGGACAAATAAAGCTGCTGTTGCACAATGAGATAAGATACAATGTCTCAAACCCAGGGGATTATCTGTAATAGCTTTTAGTACTTGCATGTCTATTGTAAAAAGTTACCTAGTACAACAAATATCAGCAGATATATTAATAATTTATACTTTTCAAGAATGCAGGTTTGGGTCTCCTCACCAGGTAAGTTACCATGTGAAACAACCATTCTAGCTGGGAGCAAAGGGTACATCTTATGCAGAGAAGAAAGAAAAGGAGAAAGAGGAAGTGAAGGAAGGAGGAGAGAAGGAATAATAGTGATCATATAAATTGTTGTACAACTTATATGTATATTCTTGTTGAGTGTTTATTTGTATATATAAACTTATGTTTTCTTGATACCTTCCTCTTTCATATGCGGTGCTTTGCATTAAATCGCAGAATATCAAATGACAAAGTAAATGAAGTGGTAATCATTAAGTTACAATATATCAAATAGGGATTCTATGTGCACTAGAGAAGAAATAAATATTATCACAGGTGTATAAAGATATTAATGAGACTTGAATCTTTTTCATGGGTAAAGGAAGAGTGCATTTTATTTTGTTCACTGAATTTTTGGATATTTTTAGTCAGAGAAGTTGCTGTTGCAATTATTGTTGCTGGAAATTTAATATGAAGACATACTCAGTACCCAAAGAAGTAACTGTATCAGAATGTCTTTAATATGTAGTACTGATCCCTCCTTTCTATGTTTCTTTAATGTATAGAAAATACCAAAAGCAAAACAAAACAAAACAAAACAAACAAACAAACAAAATGTTGAGAGTAAGATTATTAGGATCATTGCTATTTGCTATCGGGCTTCTGAATTAGATTCATCAGTGAGAAGTACTCACACAGTGTTGTAAAAACAAAAAAAGAAGAAAAAGGAAAAAAAAGAAAAACAAAAAGAAACAAAGCTTCTATTCTTCATGAGCCAATGGCAAACATGCCAACATTCATATGAAATTTGGCAGGTGACAAGAGTGGTTTTCCTATAGTTTCTGAGATATCCCACTACAGATCACACTGTGTGGTACTACTGAATGTTAAAATCTGTTCTGATAGAATCTGAAAGAATTGTTTTTTTACTTTTTTACCTAGCTCTTCCAATGAGTTAGTAAACTTGTTAGGCTCTTTATTAAATCCCATCTTTCCAATAGTCAGAGTGATTTTTGTTTTCTTTAACAAACTCACTCACACACACACACCCACACACCCATGCATTTTCTGAATTTCCAAGTGAGGCATAAACCTCCATGTTTTTGATCTAATCAGACAAAAATACTATTTTGGCAGACTTTCAAGGTATATTAGTCCAAGTAAAGAGAGCTCAAGTACTTTTATTTTTTTGACTGCATATCATGTAAAATTAAATGTTAATATTGATATTTTAATAAGATTTTAATATTTCTTTATGCAATACAGACATCCACAAGTAAATATATCATATACTTAAAAAAAGTTACTGTCAAAATACTTCACCATCAATGCAATAAGTTTTCTCAGGCCTACTATTGAAATATACTATAGAATGGAGCAATCTTCCTGAAATTACAAGTTTTGTACCTCAATTTAAAATATAATGCTTCTGAAATAAAACTTGCCTATAATACATATGGCAAAATAGTTACATGCATTAACATGTTCTGTTTTTTTTTGTGTTTTTTTTTTATTTTATGCTACCAAATAAAATACTAGTTTAATATTTTTCTTTAATTAGTTTTTGATATAAAGAAAATATTGGACCACCTGTTTGTTAAAGTAATATTTTGTCTTTATTATATATAAATAACTATATACAATGAGTAAGATTAGCACCATTCATCATGAAAAAAGTATGGAGCATTCATTATGTGATAAGCACAAACATCACAATTATCATTAAGGATTTTTATTAACTACTGATATTATAACAAACGAATAACGCAACGTAGTATCAGGGAAATTGTGTGTCCACAGTTGTGAAAAAACTACCACTCAGGATTGATATTGAGGGCCTATGTAAAAATAGAAAAATAATAACTTCTGTGCATAAAATGCTTCAGTAGTACTTTAATTTGAACAGGCTAATATTCTAATCCACATATCAAAATATGATTTCTGATAACATTCTTTTTTTTTGTATAAATTCAGGTTTCACCATTCCTATTATGCCCCATACACCCTGTTTTTCAGGGATATGAAAATAATTGTTTATGATTTATTACTTAGCAGTTCTTTTCCTGATAAAGCTACAATACTGCTTAGTCATTGTTGCTTTACCTAAACTTTTAGTTAAGCATGTCACAGCAGTAAAATTTTCATTGTCTAATATATTTACATGGAGACATTTGGGCTGCTCCCATGTGAACGTGAACATAAGTGTAATGCTGAGACTATGAGGTATGAAGACTAAAACAGAGAAGAAGCTCACTGATGCCTGAGTGATACATAACACTTGCCTTCATGTGCAGTATTTCTATTTACCTCAAATAAACCTTGTAAAAGAAGATTGAAGACAACACCTTCACTTGGTTAGGCATAGAAAAGTTTTGGGTTGATAAGACTTCCAGGAAGATAGCAAAAAGTTTTTGTCAGGATAGCATGGAATTTTAAATGTCTGATGACAGCAAGGGTTATAGACCATACCTTAAAATCACAAAAACATACTTCGACAGATTTAACTTGGCTCTAAATTTTAATATTTACAACATAAAAATGAAAATAAAGTGGTGTCACCTTTACTTTTCTTTATTATGTTTCACTAACTATTAAAAATTAAAGCTACCTTTTATTGATAATCAAAAATTAATTTTTAAACATGTAGTTATTTAATGTCTTGGCTTTTCATCCTTTACAAAATTGGTATATTTTACAATTGTCATTAAAAAGTCACTGGATTATTCCCTATGATAACAGATATTAAAAACTCAGATATATTAAGATTGTCTTCTATGTCCTTCCAATTTCCTAAATTATCCAGAATGGTTCTCTTGCATCTCAGCAGTGTTATAAATTCCTGGAGCACTATCAACATGATGGTATTTATTGGAAATTACAGAAAGGATATTCATTGCAAAATGGTAACATCATAACATGTAATTATTTAATCTATATCTGCAAATATTTGAGGTCCAAAAGAAAGGAAGTGCATTTAGTGGGAGAATGTTAATTTTGGATTTAGACAGATATTAATTAAAAAATATATATGCCCTGCAACTATGAAAAAGCTTATTATTAATTATTATTATTATTATTATTAATTATTATTATTTTGCTAATGATTACTTTAGGAATTAGCTTCCTAGCCCTTACAATAGGGATAACTTAATCATAAATGTATTAAATGAAATATATTTAAAATATGTCTCAGTTAATACAAATTCTCATTAAAATTAGTTTGCTGCCATCACAATGCTACTATAACAACGTCATTTTAATTCCTTTATTTCTACAATTCAAATTTATAACATGACCAAATTTTGCTACTTCACCGTAGCTTGTTTCCTATCATGGTTTAGTTATATCATCATGGTCTAATAAACAAAGTAGCATTTATGAAACTGCAAGAGTTACAGTAGAGGTCTTCATGGATATAGTTTACATTAAAATACCAAATTATTATCTTGCCATTCAGACCTGCAATCTGGCTTTTTCTCATCTCTCATCAAGTAAGAGTGATTTCCTCAATGTACATTCAAAAAAAAAAAATACATTTAAAAATTCTAAACTTCTTGTCCTCTCAGTAGGGTTAAATGGTGCCAACTCTTCTTTATTTTTATTCTATTGTGATGAGTACAGTTAACATTAGATTTTTTCCTTTTAACAGATTTTTAAGTGTATAACACAGTGTTGCTAACCACGGACAGAATTTTGTATGGCAGAACTCTAGAACTTATTCGTCTTGCATAACTGAAGCTTTAAGCCTATTGATTAGCCACTTTCCATTTATTTCCCCCCCCCAGCCACTGGCAACCAGCATTATGTGCTCTGCTTCTACGACTGTTTTAGATATCTCGTATAAGTGGGAAAATGTAGTGTTTCTCTTTCCGTGATTGGCTTATTTCACTTAGATAATGTTTTTGAAGTTCATCCATAGTGTCATATATATTTCAGGATTTCCTTCTTTTTTTAAGGCTGAATAATATTCTATTGTATGTATATACCATATTTTCTTTCTCCATTTACCTTTTCTGGACATTTAGATTATATCTACATATAACAGTGCTGAAATGAACATGGGAGTGCTTATATTTCTTCAAGATGCTAATTTCAGTCTTTTAGATTATGTGCCCAGTAGTGGTTTTGGTGGATAATATTGTAGTTCTATTTATAGAACTCTCATACTCTTTTTCATAGCAGCTGAGCCATTTTGCATTCAACAATGGTGTACAATAGTTCTAAATTCTTCACATTCTTGCCAACACTTGTCTTTTGTTTTTCTGATAATCTCCATCCTAACAGGCATGCATGATGTCTCATTGTGATTTTGTTTTGCATTTCCCCAGTGATAAGTGACATTGAGCATCTTTTCATATACCTGTTGGAACACATAGGGGAAAAGCTTTATAACACTGATTTTGGCAACGATTTCTTGGAGATGACACAAGCACAAGCAACAGAAGCAAAATTAGACAAATGAGACTATATAAGAATAAAAAGATCTTCATGAGAAATGAAACTGAGTAAAAAGACAACCGACAGAATGGGAGAAAATATTTGCAAACCATAAATCTGATAAGGTGTTAATATCCAAAATATATAAAGTCCTACAAGTCAATAGCAAATACGTAATATTTCAATTTTGAAATGAGTTCTTCCCTTTTCCTCACAATATTCTCTTTCAAGTCTATACTACATTTTTCTGATTTCCTCTTACCTCTCTGGCTACATCCCTTGATTTCGTATTTATAGGCTTATTCTTGTCTAACAAGGCTTCAAATATCGTGATTCTACTTTTGGTACTAGATCTTGTTCCCTTCCTACTCCATGTTTTCTCTCTACTCACTGTAGCAAGTAAATCACAAATTTGTTTCTGTAGCCCTGTTTTCAACTCTGTGTTCCAAACTTGTGAATATTACTTACACAGAATAAGTTTCAACCCCTTATTTAAATCTCTGAGATCTTATGAACATAAAAATTAAGTAGCTTTCAGATTTTATGTAGGCCTAATACACTGGTATTAGGAAATTACAAATAGTACATGGAACATCCCCAAATTTGAGAGAGGGAGAGAGAGAGAGAGAATGAGAGAGCGAGCGAGCGAGCGAGCGAGCTTTATATCAGTTTAGATTGTTTTATTGCCAAATGAGTTGCTACAAATTTAGGAGAACAAATCATTTGGTTTTTAAGGAACTTTAAATTTCAAATAGTGAGATAAGAGATTATGGACCTAAAGCTCTCCTTGTATATTTCAAACTACAAAAGAAAATCTAAACAAATAATTTCCATATGCTAACTCATAACCATCCCTCTCCCAATTTATTTTCTTTCTTTACCTCACTTACCAGCATTACTAAACATTCAGTTAGGCAAAATGTATATCTAGAAATTAAATCTGAAATATTTTGTCACATTTCATATCTGATTGATTTTCCAGTGTTGTTTTAATACATATACTTGCAAACATAGGCACACATACCATATATTTTTATCACTTTTACACTATATTCACCACTTCTAATATTCAAGCTACTACTATTGCCTAACCGATTTATGAAAATACCCCTCAAATTGATCTCTCATCATCCACTTTTGATCTCTTCCAAATGATTCCTAAAGACATAATGATCATGTACATCTTCCCACACATATACACACACGCTACAGTGATATCCCATTATATTTCCTCTATCTAGAATCAATATCCCTCCCTCTCTCATTAATTCTACTTAAAATAGGATATAGTACAAGCTACAAGGTGCTATAGGTTGTTCCGGAGTTTGACTATCTGTGCTTAAATCTATCATCTAAAGCAAATTAATTATGCAAAATTTAACTTTTTTCTCTTAGCACTTATCACACATACACTTTTATGTTTTTGATTTGTTTAATAAACTATTTTATATTAATCTCAACCTCTAAACTGCAAACTCCAAGAAGAGAACCATCATCCATCATTTTAATTTAATTATTCTTTTTATAACAAATTATCTCATATAAGGTATTTTAAATAATGTATAGTTAAATAGATAAAATACTACATTATAAAAATAACTAAATCATTTTTTATTAACAACAGATTTGTGGTCTCAGCTATTTATATTGGTAATCTTAGGCATATTAAGCAATAAAGTAGAAACCTTATATGTAACTGGATTTGGGATTTTCAAATGTCGAAGATGATAGGATACACTTTCAATGGTATTTTTTTATTATCAGTTATAAATTGGACTTCTAAGAAAAACAACTTTCTAAAAACAGAATTCTTAAATAAGGTTTAATTTAAACCCATAATTTTATAGGGTTTCTGTTTAGTCCGATATTCTTTTTAAATGCCAGACTGCCAGGCTCTCTTCCTGAAGAAGTTCAGTTCCTGTAATAGAATAAAAATACTTATAAATATTTTGAAATTATCTAAAATAGGATTTTACATAAATGGTAAGAATTAATTTGGGAAATCAAAAATTGTTTGTAATTAAATTACAAATCATATTATGTTGAATACATTTTATATTCTTGGTCTATAATAGGAAAGATACAGGTTACTGTACATCACAAAGTCAAAAAAATCAATATAAATTAAGTTGATGCTTGAGAGGGTAGCTCTGTTCAAAATCAGTGCTGATTTAAAAATCAATGTAAATTTAAGCAAACCCGTTATTCTTTATCAATATAATATGCATAACAGTAGGACAAGGTAAAGAATGTAAAAAGAAAGAAAGGAGTAAAGGAAGGAAGGAAGAAGGCAGGAAGGGAGAGAAGGAGAGAGGAAGGGAGGGAGGAAGGCAGGCAGGAAGAAGGAAGGAAGCAGACTTCTAATGCCTGTGTGTGCTACTACCCAGCATAGCTTCATACAGATGAAGATGTATGCACATGAACATCGGTAGGCCAGACCACCAGTCAGGTCATTTAAACAGACTTGGCTAAGAAAGGTTCTCCTAAACCCATATTCATGCTGGGAAACATTAATTTGAAATGTTTTCTACTCTATAAATGTAATATAACTGCCTATTCATTGTACAGAATTATCATTTTCATTAGACTTTGTGATATGCATCATCAGCCAAATGAGCATTTGTAAGTTGAAAAAAGGAGAGGTTTTCTATGATTATTATATAAAATTATGTGCAATTTTTGGAAGTAACTTTGTTTGCCGACAGTGATTTTTAATCAATTACTCTTAGTTCCAAGACATTTAAAGCAAATATTCTTTTCAATTTAAAAAATATATATATGAGTGTATATATGCAATATAAATTATTTTCTATTTATAATTAGGTCGTTATGGCCCTATCTATATTTGTAATAAAAAAAAATGTTTCTTACTATAGCTACTTCTACCTACCTTCAAATTCAAGTAATATTTTGTTATTCTAATGTATGCATATGTATATATTTTTCCTCATATAGGTATGAAGAATATTTAAAATAATTATATAGATAGGTCAAACTTTTCAATCCTATGTTTCAGGATATTTCATCAATTATTAGTTTGTTTTCTTGTCAACAACTCGAGATGTCAGATTTTATCCTTCTTGCAAGCTAATGTGTTAGACTGGATAAAGGAATAATATCCTTTTTGTGTCTTCTCAATTCTCTACTACAACATACTTTACTTTTGAATTTCTGGTCACCTCAGAGGTGAAGGACTGGGCCTGAGAATTCTAACCCTCTAATCACAACATTGGTTCCCTGGCAACCAGCTTCCATCTTATCCTTTCCAAAAGTCACCTCGTTAACATAAACTCAAGCGTGGCTGAAAGGGGCTTGTTATAAATAATAAAAGACAAGTTTATTGCTCTTGTCACTTAGGAAATTCCAAGAGTTTTAGGCAATCTGTGTCAGGAATGAGGATGCAGACTAAATATGTATTTCTTTTTATAGATCACAATATGACTGATTGCCACAGTGTCATAGATGTGGCAGACTATTGGAGACTCCTGGGTCAGAGATAGGTGACTGAATTACCAGTGGCCCAGCAGCCAGCAGATGTGTCATGTTTACATTGGTTTTCCTGCCCACTAAATCTCATGAGGATGTTACATATTGTCTTATGTGAATTCTGGATGCTAAGGACATCTTATAGTTTGAGCGCTGAGCAACTCCAGTATTTAGTGACCATTTTAGTCAGCAAGAGAAATAAAATTTGCTAGAGAGAGACAGTAGTAAGCCTAGGTGGTGCTGTGCTATAAAAACCAAGGAGAGAGTATTCAATTTTGTTTGTGTCTGATAAAATGAGTTATTTAAAAATGTTCACTGAATATAGCACAACAGAATGTATTGGTGAACTTAGAAGTTTTTTGGTGGAATGATGGGAATAGAGACTATATATATGTGTATATATA
>NW_006436811.1:18037549-18057650 GCF_000325575.1 Pteropus alecto
AGCATGTTATGAATTTTTCTTTTTAAAAAGCAGAGATCACTATATATTTAGCATATTTAAAATAATCCAATTGACGGAGTGAAGATGATTAGATAAGAAAGAAATGGACTATTGATTGCACTGAGAATGAGTGGAAAAGCTGTCATCGTGGGGGCAATCTTAATCTGTTGTTGCCCTGGTCGCACTGAGAGGAGCCTTGATTCTTCCTCGCTGAAGAATTACAGATCGGTGAAATTTAGAAACAGTAAGAATTATTGAAGTACATTTCAAGAGGGAAACAGGCTACACCAGAGACAGCTGTAGCCTTGTAGAGATGGGAGGTCTGTCTTATATCTGGGCTGTGATGGAAGGTTACAAGGGCCGTGCTAGCTGTTTGACGTGTGAGATCATTTTGATTGTCAATTGGCTGTTATATGACCTATTGTTAACTGTGCATGTGCCTTCCCAGAATTCAGTCTGTTATAATTAGAATCATGAACTTACAAGTGTATGTGTGACATTATAATGATGGTATAATGAGGCTGAGGCGAAAAGAAAGTCAGAGTAATCTCTACTACACAAGTGTTTGTTGCTGGTCTAAACCAGTTGCTATGTTATTACATTTATCTCCTTGTACGCCAGGATGCAGCGGTATTGTTCACTGAAAAATGGGCATTTCTGAGTGGTATTAGGGATATTCTTTGGGGTAGGCTATCATTCATGTCATTCTTTTGGGTACAGAGCTGGGCCTTTTCTCCTGTCGCTCATGGCTACCTAACTACCTAACAAACCCAATGTACTGGTTTCTAGTGCAATTAAAGGACTTTTAAAATAGATTTTTAACTATAATCGGGAAGCATAAAATGTATACATTAATTATTTTTGACAGAGCAAATACGGTTGGTAATAAGGCCCAAGAAATCAAGGGAATGGGTGACTTATGTAAATGAAAGAACAATTTATTGGAGACAAGAACAAGAAATCGAGAGTGTAGAAAATGAGAGGATCGTGTGTCTTCATATTAAAATCACTCATGATTGTGAAAAGATGTGAAATGGTAAGGAAGGCTATTAGCTAAGTATCAAATTTGTTAACAAATAAGCTGGAGCAAACTTCATTTTGCTAGAAGATGGAAACAAGAGGAAGTAAAAGAGTGGAATGGTGAAATGGCAAGAGTCAATAATTGTAATTTCTTATTGTGTAATACATGTTCACACTTGTAAGTATAGACTCATATACACACTTAATATAAATCGAAATTGAATTATAAATTACGATTGGATATCTTAACATACACTATATATAATGGCAAATTTGCCAGTATCTTTATAAAATAATGGTTTATAATTATCATATTTTATATAACATAGTAGAGGATATTTATTGTAAAAATATAAAAGCCGGACTTCAATAATTTTCTTAATATTAATTATCTGCCCTGGCTATGTGACTGTTCGGGCTGATGTGAAAGCTGGCATTGCACCAGCAGCATGGAGTGGGTCCTGCATTCTTCCTTGCTGACACAGTAAATAATTACAGGTCAGTGAGATGTACCAATATTTTTTATCAGTTATAACATATCTCTAGTACAGTTAAATATAAATATGCGAAAAGAAAATCCATTACTAACTTTCTATTTTAGAGAATATAATAAAACAATTTATTTCTACATTGAATTTCTTATTTTGCCTAAAATACATTGAATTCAAAAATTGTAGTTCGAACTTGATAGGAAATGAACTTTTCTTTCTATGCTAATCAATTCTTTTCTGATGAGATTTTATTGCTCTAAAGGTAATCTACATATGACTTCTGTTTTTGAAATATTTTCAATAAATTTAGACTGAAGATAATTTTCCACTGTATTTGTATGTTTTCTCTTACCATTATTTCCCCCTAACGTACCCTTGAGCTCTTACTGCAAGTCAGGCACTGCCTTGAAGACTCAATGAACTGAAGCCATTTAGATTTTTCTTGCTCAGTCTTCTGCACTTTTATTTACAACACGTATACTTAGGAAATAGGATCCCATCATTCTCGCACTTAAATGATCAGAAATATAACTATAGATTCTCAAGACAGTAGTGTTAAAAGTGTTTTTGTTGTTGTGTAACATGACTCCATGCAACAAACTACTCGACTAATGATTAATATTTTAAAATGTATTTTTTAAAGCAGCTTAATACTGATGGGGAAAAGTGCATTTTGAATGTGTAGATACAAGAATAGAGAACTTCAAGAGACAATAAAGAAATCCGATATATTATTACCCAGATTTACAAACTGAGAAAATAAGAATTAGAAAGTTTAAATTAATTTTCTAGGTATATACTACTAGTAAATCACAAATAAAAGTAAATGTTTGTCTGACTTTTATTCTATTATTTTAAATATCAGTATTAAAAATCTTTACCCACTTTTATGTGGCAAACATAGTCCTAAGCACTTCTCACATGTATCTCACTTTTCAGTGCAAAACAACATAAAAGGTAGTTATTATTATTGTCCCAGTTAAAGATGAAAAGGGAGGATAAAAATAATTGACTCAAGGTCACATAGCCAGTGAGAACTTGAACTCAGGAAGCCTAATCGTGAGTGCTTGCTCTTATTTACTGTGTTGTACTGTCTCTTCCTTCTTATGCATATTGCCTTTCCAGCCTCTTAGTGTATGTCAATTGCTTGCTTCTCTCTTTCTCGAATGTCTTTGAAAAGGCTTCTGTGAACCTTGCTAGTTCCTGGGAACTTCATCCAAATTTATGCTTGAAGCAGATGACCTCTTTCCTTCATGCTAGTCCTAGTCTTGGAACATTTTACTTTATAAGACATTTTAAAAATAAGACACCAGGAGATTTGTACCACTGGAATGTTTTTCTATAGCTCTTTTACTCTATAACCAGACCAATATTAACAATTAAATTATTCCACCTTATTCTACTTCCCTCCACATCTGTATACTTTTTAGAGGCACTTGGTATCAACAAGGTGATTCATTTCATAACCACTTTTGGATCAAAACTTTTGGCACTGCAGAGAGCCAATTTTATCCTCCTTCTTCCTGTCTCGATGCTTTAATAAGTAGATATCTCTATGTTCTTCAGTGACAATGTTAAAATCTTGGACAGAATATTTGAACACTGATTTTTGTCTTTCTTTTCTTCTTTTTTTTTCCTCTTCTTTTTATTTCTATCCTTTGCATAGCCTAGTTTAGTGTGAGGGCTGGACATTTTGCAGGCTTTTCTTATTTGTTTGTTTGTTTTTTTTATATACCACAGGGATCCAACCTAAGAATGTTATCATGGAAGGAGGGCAAGACATAAAGACTCAGAAAATTGCTGAAATCTATTTCATGTGATGATACCTGTGCGCGCGCGCGCGCACGCACACACACACACACACACACACACACACACACACACATACACACACAGCTCAGAGGAGGCTCTCTTGGTTGGGAAGCCATCCTTTCAAAGACCTTCCATGATTCTTAAATAGCTTGTCTGCTCTTCAATTCCCTTTTCTCCAGCCCACTCTTCCTAAGTTTGGAAACATCAATCTAGTCTCAGAAATCTAGCTGTAATTCTTTTCACAATGTTCCTTTCTTATAACTAGCTCAAAAATGTAAAAATTAAAATCTAATAATTGCCAATCATTTTTCTTGACTTCCACTATGACACTTTTCTATTGATATGTCAGAACTCATGACATGGAGCTCAAATGAGGGAAATCAGTAGATTTAAGTAAAGTTCTCAAAAATCTATACCACGATTAATACATCTCATATCATATGCCACATTTTCATTCCTTTTATGAAAACTATGCCAAATCTAGCTTATGTAATTAGCATAGATATAGAGCAGTAGAAGCTTGGCTAAAATGTTAAGAATTTAAGGTCTTAACAGTAGTTTAAATATTTTACAATAGTTTAAAGCTGTGACAACACATGAACAACAGAAAATGAATGCAAACAGCAATCAGAGAAGAACAAATAGTTATACCTAATAGGGCAGAATGGTACAGAATTATGCCTCCCCATGTCAAATGAATAAGAAAGAGAACATCTATCTATATCATGTAGTAGCACCTCAGAAGTATGTAGCTCTAAAGTCTGAAATCAACAACCAGATGCTTACAAATTTTAAGAGACACAATAAACCACTGTCCAAAGTGAGATAATATAGTCTGAAAATTCATTTATAGAATTTTTCTATAATTATTTTTAATATTTAACAAGTCCTTAAAAAGATGGCAGAGTCCCTAAATATTCATTAAATATCCAGCATGATTTTCTTACAATGAGTATTACTCAACGAGTACATGGTACGTATATTTTTCACTTGCAGTTTTTAGGAGACCTCACTCCAACCAACTGGCGAAAAGAAGAAAAGGAAGTTATAATTGAAAAATTCAGAAATAGAGGATACGAACAAGGCTTTATTTCACCATTCAGCTATATCACCATTTCCATATGACAGACTTTCTTTCATTAAATAGTTAATGGAGAAATTTCACACACACACACAGAATCCTGAGCCTTTCTCTGTGGAAAGGAGAATTGTGCGCATGAAAGTTTTGGTTGTGTAGTCCAGAGCTGAATCAATCACTATGAAAATGGTATGAGATGACATAATTTTTATAAGCCAATTAGAGACCACCGTTAATGCCAAGGGTGTTGTCATTCCCTCCTATGTTTTCAGCATACTCAGGCAAGGGAGAAATAAATTTTTAGAAAGCAAAAAATAACCGTTGAAGATGGACAAATAAAAAAAATCCTAATTAAAAAATAATAATGTAGGGAACATTTTAATTATAATTCTGATTGATAGCAAGGTTGTTTCTTGTTAATATTAACAATTTTTGAGAGTTGCTTTTAGTCTTTGTCCTTTCTGATTTTATTCTTTGCCTTATGTGTAAATATGCATAGGTAGCATTTGGTCATTTGGTAGAGGTAATAAAATTGCTGACTAGCTACAGAACCTTTGCTAAGCAGGTCTGCAAGTGCCAGATATCGATCTAACAATATACTGGCTCAAATCCATTTTAATTTGCTTTTCCATTTTTATCTTCCTATGGGGGGCTACATTTCTGCCTAGTATGCTAGAAAATAAACTTATTGTTAATTATAGTGCCTCTATTTTTCCATACAGCTAGCAAGGGCAGCACCGACATTAAATTTTGCTGTATCAAATAATGTCAATATAGAAAATTAATATGATTAGATTTTTATACATGAGTTGTACCCTTGTCATTTATTTCATCTCAGGGGAGACTAAAAAATAGCTATATTCTACAGTCTAGAACACAGCAATTCAAGATGGTCTTGAATAGCTGTTTTATATTACAGTGCATTCAATGTTACACAAACACATTGCTAGTGTTGAGTTTGAGAGTGAGAAAATGTAATGTATAATTATGGCACTTGACTCTATAGACTTAAATTGAAAAAAATCTTAACAAAATGCAGAACAATATTTTTTATTTCCATTATTATTAAACTAAAAGTAAAAGTCACTGTACATCAATATATAAACCACAGTTGAGAATCACTGTAAATTTGAGAGTCATCAAATTTTGAGTTGCATACTCCTCCAATATACTAAACAACAGATATTGCATTTTAAGGTTATTGCTGGGAAAATGGAAACTCCTGCTTAATTTGACTTACACCAAACTCATTATTAACTTAGCCATGTCTGGGTGACCTCTCAGAAACTGCAGGTAATATATACCAGAAATTTTCTAATTTTCTAAGAGAGAATGTTAAGCAGTTAACAGATTGTCACCAGTGTTAAGAGACAAAAAAATGACAGTTAATTTTAATTTTTTCCAGGAATATAATAGTTGTTACCCTTATGAAAAGATGTCAGCTCAGTCTATTTATTAATATACTATATAAATTATTATTTTTAGTAATGCTTCAGAATGTATAATATTATGCTGAATTTAGTAAAGAATGTTGTCTTTGAACATGACAGATCACTTAGAGTTTGTAATAAAAATTATGAAGCATATTTACACTTGTTCATTGTCATATGACTGCTGTCAAATAACAATGGTATTTTATAAAATGTAATTGATTGAAAAATAATTTAAATATGTTAAATAAACGTAGGTCATTTTGATGAATTGAAGAAAAATTTTAACAAAGATCATAGTTACGTGTTACTTATTCATTTTCTAAAAAGCATTATTTTAACATTTTTACATTTTTTTTTTGGTTGCTTAAGGAAGGAAGGTAAAGATGATACAGATTATTCCTTTATAGCCTTCTTCTATTAGCTTACAAAATGTTCGAGGTTTACTCACAAAAGCTATCAATTAACCGTTAATCAAACCACACTCTAAAAATATGTTATTAAAATGAAAACCATAGAAATCCTGGATTACTTTTTCCAATTCCTACCATGCAGTTAAATGAAATATATTAAAATAAATCTTTTCTAGCCAATTCAAACCCAAAGATTATGTGAAGTACTTCCTTCAACATTTCTAACTTGTAACAGAGTAATTTCATTAGAGAAGTAAGCCTAGAAGCTGGCTTCAAAGAGTGTGAGACTTGAGTGAAAAAGTGAACTCTAAAAAGTATCTTTTAAAAAGTTTGCGTGTGTTTCCAGTTCAAAATTTATATATGCATATATATATATATACAGTTTCTTCTTGTGTCTCCAAGACATTCTGGTATTTACAATTTCAGTAACAAATATGAACAAATTGATCTGTAGTGATTTCTCTCCCTGTCCCCTCACACACTCACACATGCACATGTACAAACATACACATGAGGTAGAGAGAGACAGACAGGAAATCACTTTATTTTACTCTTTAATTTTGTATTGGCCAGATAAGTCTGGTCATGCTTTTCCCATTAGAATTTATATTCTTTAGAACAGAAGTAACATTAATATATTTACTGTAGTCCAAGAAACAAATTTTTACCCAGGCGTTTTTCAAATATATGTGTTCAATTAAAGTTTATAACAGGGCTATAGGTGTTTGTTAAATCCTTTTGCCATCATGCCAGCCGAGATTTGCTTTGAATTCCTGAGGCTCCTGCTGCTTCAAATGGACAGAAACCCCACACTGTCTTCAGTATTATTCCTCACTGGCATGCTGAAATTTTACCATTGAAAGATCAAAGTCATCTTGCTCATCTTTGTTTTGCATTAGGATAATTTCAGCTAACAAACAGTCCTTTTGGTCCCTCATTCAAATGGAGCTGAGGTGAATTCACCCTGTTTTTTCAACAGATTTGCCCAATTATTAAATCCTAGATTAAGAATTAATTCAGTTCCTTGTTGTTTAGTTAGACAAAACAATCACACTTGTATGTTTATGTCATACTACTTTTTAACATTCAGTATTACATTAAGATTTAGGTTTCCATATGATCAACAGAGTTATATTGGATCCTTATTTTGTGCACTTTCTAAGATGTAACCTACATATACTTGTACCTGTTATCTAGATAAGATTATAAAATATATTATGTCCAGTAACATTATGTCTAGTTACTTACAGAGAATTATATATCTAGGTCTCTGGATATAGATGTAAATAAAGTTTTTTAAATGTATAAATTAAAAATAATTGCATATTTTCTCTTTTTACATTGATAATACTGCTCAATTCAAGAAGTGATGGCATAGCCAGGCAGATATAGGAAAACATATAATGCATGGGGTGGTACCATCAATGACTTAGCTTGAGGTGATGATAAGAAGGAAGTGTATTTACTATGGAGAGTGTTATAGGAAGCTTTCACCTCTTGCTTCCTGATATTATTTCTATAAATCATTAGTTCTCTGTACTGGGAACACTCTAACACAGAAGATGAGAACTCTCACATTCCTTTGACTTGTTACCAGACTCAAACTGTGATGGCTAACCTTTTTATTTCTAGATGGCCTACAGAGAAGATCTCTTGCTGATTTCAGATATTATGATTTTTTTTTTCCACAATAAGAATGCTAGTAGAATAGGTGGGAATATACTGAAATAAAATTCTGTTCTCATTTCTTCCCCTCTAGGTATTTTCCAACTGTGGCAAGTTTCACTGTAGTTGCCGATAAAAATAAGATCTATATCTCCCTTCTCTAAGCCAGTAAGGGGCCAAGATATTAAATTGAGACATAATAGAAGTTTTTAGTCACATTATTACCATATTGACTGAGACTTGGCCTGACTTCCTTGCCCCCACCATCACACACATACACATTATAATTCAAATACTTTTTTTCTGGATCTCCTTTCTATCATCGATTTTTTTCCATAGGAATTTTCATATACTATCATTCTAGATAAAGTATTACATTATTTTTTATTTGCCAATCTCTCTTCTAATATCATAGTTTTTTGTTTTTGTTCACTGATGCGCCTAGAATGTTGTCTGGCACATAATAAATATTTGTCAAATAGAATAAACAATTTTATAAATATAGAACTCCCATTTGTCTGTAAAAAGCTTTGGTGCCTCCTTTTACACTTTCCAAACTGGGGACAGAGTCAAGAACTCTTATGTCACTTAATTATGAGAAGAGGACTATGGTAAAATGTAATAGAATGGGTAATTGGAAGCGTAGCCTAAGAGCCACATTGTATCTTGATGCAACTTAATAGGAAAGTTGCTTAACATCTCCATGCCAAATTTTCTTTGTATGACACTTTATCTCACAAATTTAATTCAGTTATCAGAATATAATGTGGATAAACTATTTAAGTGAATACTGTACTTATCAGTTCTTGTTATCATGAGAGATATCTTATTGCTTCTCACAGAGAATGGCATAGGAACCAACAGCACAATAAGATTATAATGTCATTGATTTTTTTACTATTATGATTATTTTTTGATTTGAAGACAATTACATGGCAGCATAATTAATCTTTTAATAGGAATTATTTTCTCCTAATTGACATCAAAGGTATTGCACTCTGAAAACTGTTATGAATTATCTTACAACTCAGTGTACTAAAAACAAAGGTATTTTCTCTATTTCTTCTTTCTGTTAGATTTTGTTTTCTGTCTACATTCTTCCCCAGAGGATATTAAATCACAGTTGGCAATAGAAGTATTGACAGACTATGTGATTAGTTCTGGGTTTCTGAACTGTCAATTTCACTTGGGAATAGTAATGTGTAAGAAATTTATGTTGAGTGTAAACTGCAGAAATCCTTATATTTAGTTCTGACTTTTAGTTATGCTTTCTAAATTTTGTAGATGTGAGGCTCATGATGTCATAGTTTAATGTATTCTGTGATTCAATGCAACTTTGGAAAAATAAGGCATGAGAGCCTTTGAGTTGGAAACTTACATTTGCAAGTTTTTAGGAAGTTTGTACAAGATCTTGTAGTAGAATATGACAGACTTGTATCAATTATATCAAGAACTGAGATCCACACAAGTTTTGATTGGGTAAGACATATGAAACGGGAGGTAATATAACAATTAAATTCTATTTACAAAATTAAAGCGAGTAAACTCATTTTATTGAGATTTATTTTTCTCTAGTAATAGAATATTCAAGAAATGCCTTTGAACATGGGAAGTAGTTTTCATCCTTAATATTGTGACATATTAAATTAATTCCAATAAAATATTTGCTATTATACAGAAATCACTTTATAACCCTGTCTAGTGAGCATGGATGAACAAAAGGGGAAAGAAAAGGAATATAATTTCAGGTGGAAAATAGAATAATGTCTTCTTGACAATGGGAGCTTATTAAAAGCAACTCCCTGAGACAGAAAATGTGTAATTTGAGCCTTATTTTTAAATGCTTTAACTTTTCAAAAAGAAGTGAGGGTGGAGAGGGTACAAGTGGAGAAGAATGTGCATCTTCCTAGGCCAAGATCTAGGTACTTAGGTAAGGTTGAAATTCACACTGCCAAAAAGAAGGTACCTAATTCTGATGCTGTATTTTTTTCTTTTTTTATAGTTAAAGAGAAAACCACAGACCCAAAAATGGTGTCACTTGTGCTAAAGCCCTTGATACCAAATCTAGATTTAATACCTGACCTAATTGCTGTTTCAGTCTCTCCCAGAAACATAACCTTAATTGACTAGTCTGTTATTTTCTGGTCAACACCAATGAATTAATCTGTCCACTGGTCTTCTCCACACACCTTACCCTAAAGTAAGAAGAGGCAATATGCATGATAAAAACCTTTGCCATTTCCTTTCCTCAAAAACGTCTTCTTTTGTTAATAGCTCTGTTGTCCCACCCCCTTCCTATGAAAATTTTCCATTTTATACAAACCCTCATAGCATACACCTAATTGCTAGGTAGGATGTTACCAGATTCATGAATCGCTTAATAAAGCCAATTAGATCTTTAAATTTACTCAGTTGAAATTTGTCCTTTAACACTATATTTTGTGTTTCTCTTTTGAAATCCCCCATTTTTTCTTGTACACCATCTTTTTTTTTCCCAGTTAGCTCCTCTAACATATTTCACAACGTGATTTTTAAGTCATTATCCACTGATCTCAACTTCAATGATACCTGTCTTCTTTATTGACCTCGTTTTTTCCTTTGTCCATTGATTATGTGTTGCATTGTTGTTGTTTTACTTTGTTTTTGTATTCTCAACATTTTGTATAAAACAAGAGTAGAGCCTAATGTAAATAAGTTTTATCCTCCCCCAAAAGGCTGCTACTCATGTGAGGGAAATAATCAATCATATGGAAAAGGATGTATCGTGGTATCTAGTAGAAAGAATCCTAGGACGGTCACCATGACTCTTGGTGCACAGGCTGTGCATGGTCTCCTCCTCTTGAATGTGGGTTAGACTGTAAATATGACTATGATGGGGAAACCACTCCTGTGGTTAGCTTACATTATATGGCAAAAAGGAAGGATTTTTGTAGATGTACTTAACATGACAAAAGAGTTGATTTTAAAATAATCAAAGGGGAGATTATCCTAGGTGTGTTTTATTTATTCAAATAGGACTGCTTTAAAATGGTCCAGGATTCTAAGGGAAAGATATTCTCTTGTTCTCTTTGATGAAACATCCTCCAACTTTGTGAGAGGCCTCTGGATGCTGACAGCAGCCAGATGACACCCGTCGAAAAAAACAGGGACCTCTGTTTTACAACCACAAGGGACTGAATTCTGTCAAAAAACCTTGTGAAGCCTTGACCAACAGCTTGATTGCAGCCTTGTGAGACCCTGAGCAGAGGACTCAGCTAACCAAAACCCAGACCCCTATCCCACAAATACTTAGAAATAATCCTGCCATGTCCCTTGAAGCTGCTAAACTGTGATAACGTGTTCAACAGTGATAGAAAACTAATACACGACATTTGTTGCAACCTTAACTTTACTTCACCATGGCTTACATCTTTTGAGAGTGGGATCAGGACTTTTTCAACCCCAAAACCAGATTTCTTAGCTGTAGGAGACTTTTCTGCTTTTAACTTGCTACAGTGGTCACTTTGCTCCCCAGCTCTGTCCCTGGCTTTCTTTACCTCTGGAAATTCTATCCTTTCATCACTTTGCCATGTCTAAGACTCTGCATACCTTGGCGAGTACTCACAGTGATTTTGCCACTGCTTTGTAATTAATGAGAGCTCTGTTTATCTCAGGTGCATTTCTCCTAACACTTCTATCCTGACTATAGCTTTTGCTAGGCTAGAATAGCTGTATATTCAGAAATGACCCTGCACGCTTTGCAGGTGATTTCTGTCAGTTTTCCTGTTCTGCCTCTAGTCTGTTAAGGGCCACTGTGGTGCAGTTCTGAAAGAACCCATTCAATTTATATCAGTCACAGCTCTCTTGCCCTGTCCCAAGACCTCAACTGGTTATTGCTCACTCTAAGGAAATTTCTTGAATTTGTAAGGGGGATTTCTTTTAGTCATTTTGTCCTGACTCGAGTCATTGGCATACAATAGATCACCACCATAGACTATATTAGTGTTTCTCAATTTTTTTAGACTTTTTTCCTAATAGTCCCCCATAAAATGTTAATGCCGCAAATAAACTGCACACTGTGTATCTGTATTTTATACATAAGAAGAGTAAGATTTTTTTTGCTTGCCTAAGAAATGATAAGTATAAAGAATTATATGTATAAAGTTTTTAAGTAATGACAAATTAGAAAGGTCCAAAGTAACGAATATTGTCAATATAAAGAGAGTTATTTGTATTACAAATTTTAACTTTGTTATATCTTATGAAAATATTATTGAAACATTAAACATTTGAGGCTGACTCTAACTGTAAAAATAACAGCAGAGAGGATTCGTTTTATGAAAATAAGTTTAAATATGACAAGGAAGCTGAGTGGACATTTAGTGAACGAATCAGCACTCTTAAAATGGAAAAATAAAATTTAATTTAATTTCATCCATTCTTTTTTTAATGCATTCATACATATAAAAAGTCCAGACAAGGTGGCAGATATTCTGATTACAAAGATTTACAAGTACGTTCAAAGAGATGGCAATTTAATGTTTTAGAAACACGAATTATTGTATAATATAATAATACTAGCATCGATTGCTAAGAGGTCAAAAAAGGGAATAAATGAGTTGAAAATTTAGGTAGAACATCACAGAGGAAGATATTGAATTTTTACCATACAGAATTACTAGAGTTTTTCCAGATAGAGAATCTAAAAGCTAGACATTAAATCATAGCAAGAGTTCAGAAAATATCTTACTTTCTTCTCATTTAAATTTTGAAGTACTTTATAAGGGAAAATAACTTAGGGATAATGCTGTAGCATCATCATAATATCTTCAATACGTTGGTAGAAGACTGAAAAGAAAAGGGTTTATCTTTGTGAACAATGGGACAAACTCAGTTATGGAATGAAATAGACTTGAACAGAATTTCATTCTCCTGGGATGAGTCTAGTAAAAATTTGAGAACAACTTCTGGGAATTGAGCCCAATCCACTCTGTTGGTCTATAGATATCATCAGATCACCAGAATTCCAAAAGAAGTTGGTAGATGCTAGGAGGTTTTTATATGTAAGGAAAGTAGGCACTGAATTAGCAAAAGTGTACTTCTCATGGTCTGGTAAACCTTCTTCTATGTCAACAACAGCTGTCTAAACCAGTGAAAGGATTTGGGAAAGCCGAAACACTCTCCTTCTATCTACAAATAGTTTTTGTAGTTATATCCTTTTATCTTTGACTCGTGTCTATTGATATTTTTTAAATCAATCACATTCATTATTTCAATTAGTATGTATAAATACAGATACACTATATTTTCCAACTTATAGTGAATCTTAAGGGATTAAATATAGAAAGAAATTAAATATCTCCTAGGAACAATTATTATTTATTACTGATGTTAGAAAACATATTCAAGATTTCTGATTGTTTGACTACAAATTTTTATATTGTCTTTTGAGAGGTTTTTCTTGTGATGTGAATTGTAGCTGGAGAAGGTAGTTCTGTTCTTAGAAAATGCATTCTCATACCTCAGAAACTAATATGTGTCTAAAAACTTTAAGAATGCATTTTACATAAATGAATTACATTTGTTATGCTTAAATTTACTTGCTTCAATACGTGCATATGTGTGTGTGTGTGTGTGTGTGTGTGTGTGTACACACACACACACACACACACACACACACACACACACACATATATATATATATATGTATTCTCACTAGTATGGTAGAAATGATAGCATAATACCTGTATGAATGAAAATATTCTGTTTTTAATAACTCTTCATCAACTATCATTCAAGGTTTTATGTTTTTAAATGTTTGACACATATTGTCAACTAAAATTTTTTCTCTACAACACGATACTAAATATTAATTTGTGACTGTTTCCTCGATTGCTATTCTCTAAGTTAATTTGCACAAAAATAATAGCCTATAGAATAGTTTATGAAGCTGTTTTGATGCAGTAACTAATCAGGCTACAACATAATTCTGAATCTTATCTGTAGCAATCTGAGTGTGCTGTAGTATTATTTTTCACTTTTCAAAAAAAATGATTTCTTAAAATTAACATATACATTAATATAACATACACATGAACACTTCACACATTTACATATAAATACTGTTTGGCATATTTATAAAGTAGCGTCTATTTATTCACTCAGCTATGAACACTTGTAACTTAACTAGAATCTATTTATGGTTCTCAGGTGAATGAAATTAAACTTTTAGTCCAAGTTTATGCTGAAGACCTTCTGTACTTGGTTTCTAGATATTTAAGTAATTTATATGTTAACTCCAGAGCTTATTTGTAGTTCTCATGTGAATGTAGTTAAAATTTACCTTGAAATTAATCCCTAAATATTTCTAAACTTAGATATTGGGCATTTTCATGTAATTTTTATTAATGTTTTATTATATTGTTAATTATATAATGTTTATTATATTAGCTATCAATATCAAGACTTGTTGATTGAATACTACTATGCTTTGGAGAGATTTCTTCACAAAATAGCAGCACAATCATATGTCTCCATTTGCCAGTAAGAGTTTGTAATTTGAACACTCCAAACTTTAGAATTACTCATACATTCTCATGTGACATTTAGCTATTAAAATCCACTACATATAAAAATCAGCAAAACAGCTCTTAGAAATTCTCTCAAAAGTAAATCATTAAGGTTTCTCATCTCTTACTTAAACTCTGTTTTGCGTTCAGAAACTTAAAGTACATAAGGAAGTAAAGTGTTAGAATAACAAGTTGTTCTGATCTGGATGATACATGATTCTCTAGACAGCTAATTTATATGAATATATATATATATAGGAAATCACGTTGTCTTAACTGATCTATAACTACTCGGAGCCCCAGTGGTTAATACTAGTATATATTTCACAGCTCCCCAGTAGCTTACATCCAAAGTTTATGACTATATATCCTAGAGATTCACTACATAGACCTATCCTGTTCTTAGAGAAGACTTTTATATCACCAAATCCCGGGACATTTTTCCTAAATTTTGAGAGTTACAAATCTCAGCAGCACAGATGCCTTGCCACTTTAATAAAATAACTGTGTATTATTATTCTCCTTTAAGATTTGCTAGTTACTCATTCACAGCAGAATCTGGGAATGGCTTTGGAAACAAAATGATGCTACTTGTATCCTTAAACTTAAGAATTAGGATCAGAGATTGTAGGAAAGTTGTAACTATGTAGCCTTAGCAGAAAATATCCCAACATCTTTCCTGACTCTCATTCTTGGATAAACACTGGTGCCCTAGATAAGGGTATGATGAAACTGATGAACTTTAATTTAGAAACATTAGTTCAAATCTAGTAGAGAGCACACTTAATTGAGCATAGTATGAGAGGAGATTTAGAGTGGGAGAATAAGATTATATCCAATTTTACTAATGTGTATATGTGAAGATGGGTATTTACTAGAAACAGGCTGCAATTGATTCTGAGAATAAAACATTTATTTCCAATTCCTAGGAAAAGACTATAGATTTTTCTGTAGTGATGGTAACAAGTACACCAAAAAACAGGTTTTAAACACATTTAATTGATCAATGATAACCAACTTCAACTTGATTTATTTATCCCCAGAGTAGGTAGCCAGCAATGCAAAGAAACTGACATGAAAGTGGTGAATCCTAGCATGATTAGCAATTTTTTTCATGCCAAGTGTTTAACACCATTCTCTCCAACCCATACACAGGCCTCATTCAATATTTTCTCAAAACATATTTCTCAAATATCTTTATTTTTCTCACAATATCTTCTGCAATATTTTATACAAAAAAAAAAAAAAAAAGCCAACAAAGACTCCACTAGTCACCAGGATTTGAGCCATTTAATGAAGAGGAGGAAATCACACTACAAAGCATGTTAATTATAATAATAATAATAATAATAATAATCATCATCATCCCTTTATCAGTCATTTGAAATACTTTGACCATCTCAGTTACTATTTACCTCCATAATTCATAGTTATTTTAACAATTTTAGTGTGTTTATAGAGATTTCTAATAGAGAGAATAAATTTTCTAAGGCTAAACACATTTCTTTTTCTGTCTAATTGGTTTCTGCAGTATTACCTCAAATCTGGCTTTATCTCAGTTTCCAGAATACTTTTTTATCCTGGCGTTTCTTGGTTATATAATATTCATTTTCACTTCATTATATCAGTCAACTTGCAAGCTGTTGTTACATCATACAACTGTGTCAGAGATCAAGTTTATTTTTGACACATTATTAATCAGTTAAAATTATAGTTTCACTTTCCATTTTTTCCAATAGAAATAAACTTTTCCCATGTACTGCAAATTCCAAATGACCGGGACTGTGACTAAGGCCATTCATTGCCCAGCCATTAACACATTATCTCATGTTTGTGAAAATAATCACATTCCAGCTACATAGGACAAATTTTAACATTCATAGGCTTCAAGTTGTCATTATTTAACACTATCTATTCTCCTCGCAAATATAGATGACTCAGTGATGTCCCTTCATTTGTTCAATCTCAACCAGCTGCACAGCAAGGAGAATAAATGCTCACTTTGTGTATAGTAACTGGGCCATTAAAAAATAATAAAATAGAGATTTCTAGTAAAATCCCAATTATTTACCTTAATTTTTTCACAAAATCAGTTCTATAACTTTGTTCTCTGCCACATGTAGTTAGTGATCTCTACTGACTTGAGATTTAAAATTAATTTCAGTATTCAATAGTCATTTCTGGATGAAGATATGTCTACTTTCAATGTTTTTCATGGTCTGATACTTTTTAAAAAGTCAATATTTAGTAAGTTCTCAATTTAGTGTCGTGTTTTACTCCATGCCTATTTCCAGGCAATGTCTGTATCATATAGGAGTGTTTCCTTTTACTTTTTTTTTTTGTTGTTTGTTGTTTAGCAAGCCTGTTTTTTTTTTTGTTGTTGTTGTTGTTGTTTTTTTTTTTATCATGATGTCAATCTTCTAGGACCATTATTTTGCCTGATTTCGTACTTTAAGACTAACGCCTAACCTCCAAAAGCATTTGGCAATTTGGGGCTAGGGCTGATCAAGCTATCCTATTATGTCATTGTTATTAAATGTTAATGAAAACCATGCCTTTTGGAAAACGTTCAAACCTAGGAATATATGTTCAGTAAGACTGTCAGTTTAATATATTCTACTCTTAAATGCATCTCAGTCTTATTGTGCCATGGATTTTACATTAATGTTTTTTGTGTCTTTTCAAAAGTGAATAATCTGCAATATTCAGTACACCAAGTTTCATTCAAATCCACTCAAGAATGACCAAGTTCCACATCTTATTTCCTTAAATGAATATTGTTGGCACTCACATTTCACAAAGAAGTGTATAAAGCTGTGATATAACTGAGCAGATAGCTATATCTATTTTATATTGCATGCAGGATGTCATTTTAGCATTATGTCAACTTAATTTATGTCCATAAAGCATGCAGAAGCTTGTCATTTAGGCTTTTTATGCCTTATCCTATTTATTGGTAATAATTCTCTCTGGGCATGTATAAAATAAACAGAATGGAAACAGCTTATAAACTGCATACTAATAATAGCTGTAATCTATAATTTGAGTCATCTAAAAATGTTTTGTCACTTCTTTTCACCAGATTACCAACAAGGGGTCTTTAGAGAGAGAGAGTTTGCAGATCAGCAAGGATAAAATCTTCTTTCCTCAGAGACACAAGTCAAACTGTCTCTCAATACTGGCCATTATTCAGCACTAGACCTGAAAGAGATAGCTTAGAGATTTATTCTTTGCTGTAAATCACTTATGTGAAAATAATTACTTCCCATTTTAAAAGTCAAGTTTACTTAAAATCTCCTTTGCTGTCTTTCTGCTATACTATTGTTTTTATTTATTACAAGTTATGATGCTCACACAACTTTCTCCCCATAATCATCATTTCCAATTCTACAGGATAATGTTTGCTTACAGAATTTGACAGGTAAAATAATCAAGAAATAGTCCCTACCACTTTGTAATGGAGCCATATTCACGATTAACCCTAATTCAGTTAACATGTGATGAGCTTATATGCTGCCTAAAAAACCATTAGGAATATGCGCAGTTAAATTTCATGATAGCAAGTTGTAGCTTGATGTTTGATATCGTTAGTGGATAATTCTCCATGGGTCTTGTATTTCTGCACCTTTTGAACACAGAGGCATCAGCAGCCATGTATTTTGGACAAAATTCATTGTTTTTATAGTAAATGGAGATTGAAATTGGAGATAGTGTCCTCCTTAGGAGGAGGCTGGTTTGTTGTTATACCATAAAATAAAGAAAATATCTCCTCTAGGGAAAAAGATAGGTTTGCTTGCTACCCTTTAAAAAGATTGGAGTTTCCTAAACTTGGGGTTCATCTCCTGTAGTTCAACCCACTGTGTGTGCAGTTGTCATTGGGCTTCCTTTATGTTCCCCTGTGAGTATTAGAGCTTAGACAACTGACCTAAGATAATGCTAATATTATGGTTACTGTTATTTATAAGAAATATTGTAGTTTATCCCAGACCCATAAATCTTATGTCTTCTACCAGCATCCATAAAACTTTAACAGGCTAAGTTGTTCATTGATAGGTAGAGGAAAAATAAGACCGAAGAGTTCTAGATAAATGTCCCTTTCCTTAGGTATATGTAAATTTGAAGACAAGCTGAATATCACTGCAACAGGCAAAATAAAACCTCTGTGAGGTGAGAGAAATATACAACTATTTACTTTTGTCTTCTGAAAACTTTCTCTTATATTCAATTTAGGATATATCCATTTAACTAATTAAATAAAAACTTTGTTAACCAAAAAAAAGGGTGGTAGGGGGAGAGGTTAAGACTGTAATAAAGAATATAAAGCATTTACTTGCGCGAAGGAAGGATTGTAATCTAGGAGGTACAGATTCAGGTATAGATAGATAGATAGATGATAGATATGGATATACTGTATTTCTTATAAACACCAGAGTAGGAGTCTCATTAGAATCAGAATTGGCAACTGACATACATGTTAATTAAACTAGATGGGTAAGTTAGTCTTAATTTGTGATTGAAAACATCTAAAATGTAGTTATTAATGTCAAAGGGCTCTAAATTGGAGTCCTGAGGCCAATAAGAAAGTCACACTTATGCACGCCTGCACCTGGATGAGATGTAGACTTTTGGACTTTTCATGCTGTAGAAGCACATCCTGAAACTTTCCTCCCTGTTTTCATATGATCTATCCATATGTGTGTGTGTGTGTGTGTGTGTGTGTGGCCTCCCTGTTTTCATATGGTCTATCCATATGTGTGTGTGTGTGTATGTGTATAAAATCTCGATGTAATTTCTTTTTCTTTCTCATTTCTTTATATTGATAACAATGAAATGTTTATCTTGTTCAGAGAAATATCTTTTGAGAATTCACCATTCTAAATCTTTACTATATTTTCTGAGATAGAGTTGGTTATGAAATAAATAAAGCTTGGAGTAAAAGAGTGTTAATTTTAGTGACCACCCACTTGAAGACCCCTCAGACTACTGGTAAATAACCAATAAAATCTGTATGCCAGTCATGAGAATTTCTCCAAGTTTTATCATCTGCAAGAGATTTTGCTTCTGATTTGTCTCTTGTGAGAAAAAGCACTAGTGACTTCCTTTGTATCAAATTGTCTTTTCAAGGATATTTGAATTGGTAGCAGCCTTGAAAGGGAGTATAATGCCTTACTCTGGAACAAACGACAGGTTTGTTTACTTTGCAATATAATAAAAGTGATGTCTCCTTCAGAAGCAAATATCATCCATGTTTACTTAACATTAAAAAAAGATTCAAGTTACATAAATTTAGGAGTTTCGTTCTGTAAACATTGTCATATATGTACATGTTACATGACTTCTTTGAATCATTCTGTGAGAATTGGAGCTCAAGAAATGGGCACAAATGCTGAAAATTTGACTATTGCTATTACTGTAATAATGTGTTCTTTGTCTGTGACCCAGGAGTCACACATATTCTGCCAATAATCATAAAATCCATGGCAAGCTAACTTGTTATTGAATAAGTAAAGTGAAGAACTCAGACTCTTCGCAGTTCTAAAACAACTTTAACTCCTTCCTCTCCAACCCCCTTAAATCCTCTAGGCACGTATGACAAATTTTCTCTGCCATAAAGAGCATAGTTGCTTACATTGTTAGAGTAAAT
>NW_006436811.1:18057722-18064829 GCF_000325575.1 Pteropus alecto
TGTCAATAAATATTTATTGAATACTAGCAAAAAATAAAATCAATATTCTATTTTAAGAAAATAGTAATGGAGCATCATATATTGTAAAGAATTGTATACTATAGAAATAAAATTTATAACAATAATCGGAATAATAATAGTTAATATTTATAAACTGCTATGAATCAGACACTATTTAAAAACAGTTTCTTACTCCTTTTAGAAGCCTATGGATTATCTATCATTATTATACACAAATTTTAGATAAGGAGATTGGTGCTATAATATATTGATTGGTACATGCCAAAGACTAGTAAACTTGATGACAGAAACTTGTTTTAAATATAGGCATTTCATATTCCAGAACATATCATCTAAACACTATGCTCTATATTTAAGAAAATAGTAACATATATAATACAAAACTAATATAGAGGTTACACATAGTCAATTGTCTGCCTTTTTTACATAAAATATTATAATTTGTTATTTTTCAGGTGTATTTGTCTGTACTATGTTTGAGGCATTTTCAAATAATGTTTTGATAAATAGTTTGAACTCTTGAAAATCATTCATTGTTGATATCAAGTACATATTAAAAATCTTGAGATGATATTAAATACTTTTATGTCTTCTAGATTCTTATATTTTCTTAATTGATTTATACAAAACATACTAATAGGAATATTTTTATATGTTTAATTCACTAGATGAGGTAGAGTCACACCAATTTTCATTTTAAAGATAATTGGGTTATTCAAATATAGAATTACAGTTAAAGGAGTTTCTGAGCATGAAACATATTACATATTATATTTTTGCATGTGCATATAAATTGCTAGAGAGTAATGGATATGTAAGTTATTAATCTCTTTTTGCATTCATGTGACATTATTTTTGTTGCTAACTTACAAGTAGGTTAATTAGAAACATTTAGAACTTATATTTTGGACTATGTATGTGTTTGTTCTGTGATTATTTTAGAGTAGAAAAGAAATACCTTTCACACTAATGTCATGTATGAGACAGTATTTTTGACACCAAAGCTTAAGGAAGAGATTATAATATTTGAGTATTATCAATAGACTAAATTCTAAACTCCAAAAACAAAAAAGTCACACTGCAAAATTTAGCTATAACTCATATACACAGATATCTTCTGGAGCAATAAGGGTACATGATAATGATAGACAAAATGCATCAATAAGCAACATGAAATTGTATAGATTCCTACAATGAAAAGATCATTTATCATCAGTACATAAAAACAAAATCAGATATGACATAATTTTATGTCCAAAATATCACAAAAAAGTCAAGTGAATCTAACTTTAGGCGATATTTATGGAAATAAACATATATATTTTATTCATTGAATTGTAAATTGGGAAGATTTCACTCTGCCCCTCAAAAAGTGGAATAACTGAAGCCAGTACTGCCTTGCCCCTATGTGCCCTCTAATTTTATTATATGTCTGCTTCTTTCTTTTCATTCTAATATAACTAACAAGGAGAAGCTTGGACAAACAAGTAGCCATGGACAAAACATGTATAATTTATTTGTTGTCAAAACTTCCTCACTTGGTCTATCTCTAAAGGCATTGGCTAGTTTTTCTCACTCTTTGCATTTATGAATGTAAATGTTCTACATTATCTTCTCCCTCAACTTGCTGACTGGCATATACTGTAAGTACAGCATTTATGTTTGCAAGATTATTTGCCCTGCTTTACAAGACTTTGTACCAAATATTTAATTGCCATATGTAAATCAGTCTTTACTACTTAATGCCAATGGTCTCATTCTAATATGTTTTATTACTGTCTTCAATTTATCAGATACTTTCAGGGCACATAAACCATAGAATTCTCTTTATTCACATGATTTTGCTTTAAAATTTTCTGCTGATCCTCAATATTCCAGATTTAAAAGGCTAAATAAATTCAGATAGTAAAGTTCTAGTAAGAACTCCATATGGTTATTATTTTTTTAAATGTGGCCACTAAATTTAGTATTCCTCATTCATTATACATTTGTTATTCTGATGTTTTTTCAAGGACATGCCAGATTTATATGGATTCATTTCATAAATATACAAATTCCTGACTGTAGTGTATGTAAGTAGCTAGTACTTCTAATTCAACATTTGAACATTTGACTTTATAATGTAAAAACCTGGATGAACCTGAGGAGCTCGCACATGCTTCCATCCTATAATCCAAAAACACTTGATGAGAAAAAAATAAATAAATCAGAACATTCTTTCTTGTGTAAAAGCATCAGATTTATTTCTTTGTATTGAGATGTAGCAAAACAAGGAGGCCGATCCAACAAAACAAATTGTGTTTTGTCCTCTAAAAGTACTGGGAAGTTCTGGGTCAGTCCTGGTACAAAGTTAAAGCAATGCAGAAAAACAGCCTCGACTCAGTACACAGAAGCTGTTATTTATTGAAGAAGAAATGTTAATGTTAAATGAAAAGCAATGATAAAGTGTACATTTAATGAAATGGAAAAAGAAACGTCAGAAAATAAGATCCAAGAAGTTGGTGAAAGAACTGAATCAAAAACAGTATGCTAAGTTCCAGGACATTTTAAAAGAGAACAAAACCTTCTTTTAATATTACTACTTTGTCATGATGCTACAATGTCTTCATGAAGGATGGCTATATATGTCAGCTTAAAGTAGGATTATGCATTTAAATGACTTCTTGTCTGTGAAGGGTCTTATCTGTAAACTCATTGATATGAATTGGAATTTAAATAAACATATTAGACTCAACACCAATTCAATTTTTTTTATGTGTGTGTGTATATTTGTTTATATAATATATATTAATTATACATTTGTATTTTATACATTAATTACATATTAATATGTACTATATATAAATAAATATGTTTAGTAAAAGCTTTAATAACAGCATTATGAAATAACTCATGTACTAAAAAGAACTTATCAAAGCATACAATTCAATAGTTTTAGTATATTTATAGAGTTATCCAACCATTAGCACAATCTAATTTTTCAAAAAAATTTTTATTTCCCCAAAAACTCTTTTCGTTTGAGAACTTATCCCCATGGCTCTTCTTACTAGCATTGCTATTTTCTGTTTGTTTTCATTGTAGCCATCCTAGTGGGTATAAACTAATATCTCACTATAGGTTTGATTTGGTTTTCTCTGATGGCTAATAATGTTAAACACTTTCGTATATACTTAATTTTTATTTGCATATTTTCTTTGGAGAAATGTCTATTCAGATCCTTTGCCT
The DNA here is from genome assembly GCF_000325575.1 of Pteropus alecto. Taxonomy (NCBI): domain Eukaryota; kingdom Metazoa; phylum Chordata; class Mammalia; order Chiroptera; family Pteropodidae; genus Pteropus; species Pteropus alecto. The sequence continues at coordinate 18,060,969 of NW_006436811.1, forward strand.
ATTATTAACTGAATTATTTGTCTTTGTTTCTGCTATCAAATTATAAGTTCTATATTGATTCTAGATATAAGTCCCTTATCAGATATATTATTTGTAAATATTTCTCCCATTCTTTGGTTTGCAGTTTCACTTGCTTTAGAATGTCCTTTAAGGCAAAATTTGTAAAATTTAATAAAATCCAATTTATCCATGTTTTTTCTTTTGTCACTTATAATTTTGGCATCATATCTAAGAAACCATCTAAATCAAAGTCAATAGGATTTACTTCTATTTTTTCTCCTAGAGTTTTTATAGCATTAGTTCTTATATACAGTTCTATGACCTATTTTGAATTACTTTTTGTGTATGGTAGAAGTTACCCATTTTCGTTCTTCCGCATGTAGATAGATATCCTTTTGTTCCAATACTATTTATTGAAAAAAATTGTTAAAGAGCTTCTTTCTCATTGAAATGCCATGTTACCTCATCTATAATAAATAATTTGGCTGGCTATTGTCCCTGAATTCTGGGAGACATCTTTTAAACCTTTGAAATTTCCCAAATAATAGGAGTGTCTTTATTATTCATGGTGAGCCCTGATAATTTATCTTTACAAAATGACTTAGGATGGAGGCTAGCCACACAAGAATGACCAACCAGCTAATTAGAAGATTGATGCTTAGGGTCATTTGATATCAGGCCAATATTCAGGGAAGGTATAGAGCTAGAGATTGAGTTCAATTATGTGGTCAGTGATCCTATCACTCAAGCTTATATAATGGACCCCCCCATCCACCGCAAAAACAAACAAACAAACAAACAAAAAAACTCTGTACACCATACTTAGAAGCACTTCTCTGTTTGGCAGATCTCTGTGTATATTGTGATATATTGATATGTTGGAAGGGTGATGCATAATGGCTCCATGTTGAATAAACACCTGAATCTTCATGTTTGGGACCCTCCCAGACCACACCTTATGTGTTTCTCATTTTGGCTGGTTCTATTTTTATCCTTTCAATATAATAAAACAATAACCTAAAGTACAGCAATGAGTTCTGTAAATTGTTCAAGAATATTATTGGTCTTGAAGTATTTCTATTAGTATTTCATATATGTAATTCTTCCAAGAACAACTATTCTCAGTTTTTGTTTATCTGGTAATGTCTTTGTTTTTCTCTCATTGATTAAACATTATTTTGCTGGATATAAGATTTTTGTTTGACATTCTTTTCTCTTTCAGTGCTTCGAATATGTCATCTCACTGGCATCTGGCTTCCATGGTAACTTTTCTGGTGAGAAGTTACCTGATAATCTTTTTGAACATCAATTGTAAGTAGTAAATCATTTTTCCTTACTGCTTTTAAGAATTTCTCTTAAATTTTAGCTTTTGATAGTTTGAACAAAAATGGGTTTAGTATGGCTATCTTTAAGTTTATTCTACTTGGACTCTGTTGAGAGTCATGAATGTATTAATTCATACTTTTCATAAAATTTGAGTATCATTTGGCCAATATTACTTTAAATATTCTGTTCCTCTCACACTCTCCTCTCTTTCTGGGGATCCATTATGTGTATGTTGATATGCTGTCAGTATGTTGGTATTGTCTTATTTTTTTTTTCTTTCCGGTATTTAAAATGGTTAATGTCAATAGACTTATCTTTATACCAATTCCTTCTGCTTACTCAAATTTTATTTCACACTTCTGGTGAGTTTTTCATTTGTTATATTTTTAAAATCCAGAAATTTTATCTGGTTCTTTTTACTGTTTTCTATCTCTTTATTTTTACTTTCTATTTAGTAAGATATAATTCTCATTCATTGCTTCTTTAGATGAGGTTTCCTTTAGTTCTTTGAAAATACTTATAACATTTAGAGTTTTATCTCATAAGTCCAACTTTTGGGCTTTCTCAGAGAAAGAGTTTCTATTGAATATTGTTTCCTTCTGTGTATGAGGCATATATTCTTTACATGTCTTATAAGTTTCAGTTGAAAGATATTTTCAATAATAAAATATGACAACTCTGGAAACCTCTTCATCACAATAAAATGTATAGTTGTCATAGCTATTTGTTTAGAGACTTTCCTAGACTAGATCTCTAAACCGTGCTTTATTGTTGTGTAAAGCTACTAGAGTTTCTGCTCTGTTAGGATAGTAGTCATCTAATGATTGGACGGAGGTTTCTCTCAAGGTCTTGAACTAATAAGTATGCTACCCATACCTGAACAGTTTGTGTATGCCTTGGGACATACTTTTAATGCTCTGGTATTTCATATCTCTGCTTTAGTCTTTAGTTCCTGCTTACATAGACCCACAAGGTTAGCCAAGGGTATAAAATTAAAACATTCTAGGTCTTCCTTGGGTATTTGCACGTTCTTGCACATGCACATATTCTAGATCCCAAGAAAAAGGTCAGAGCATTTCAGTACTGCCTGTGGTTGTATGATTTCCCAGTCTTAACTGGTATCACAGTCTTAATTAACTATGATGTTTAACAATAGTCACAATTTATTTGACAAACAACTGGGGGATTGGGTTTTTCTTACTGACCCCCTGTTTCAGGTAAATGACAATAAGCCCTATAAAAGGGACTGTCAGAAAGCAGTCATACAGATCAAATATTGACATTACTCTGTAATGTGGCTTTTGAGAGAACTCCAGACCTGCTCTGCACACCATTTCCCACCAGTGGCTTCTGGCTGCTGCTTTTCCCAGCTCCTGTTGTTGTATCGATTGCCAAGGGTACTGTGGAGCTGGAAAGAGGAAGACAGGAATAGACAAGCTAAAAAGCCACAAAGCTTACTGTTTATTATAAAATTCACATTTTCTTTTTGAATAAATGATCTTCAAATTGTTGCAAACTTTTGGTTAATTTCCAGAGTTATGAAAACATTGATTTAGACAGTTTGCCTATATTCTCATTGTTCATAAAGAGAAGTCAATTTTAGGATTTTATTCCAACGTTCCCTATGTAATAATTTTCTCACAAAGTATTTCAATTTGATATAGATGTCTACTATTAAAAGAGCCCAAGTTTCATATATATCCCAAAACAATAGGCTGAACTACAGAAATCCCCAGAAGCATATTCTCAGGCAGATGGCATTCTTTTATTGTAAGACCAGAGATCAAGTAGTGTCTCAAACACAATAAGTCCTCGATTAACATTGTCAATCAGTTCTGCAACTTTAAGTGAAATGACGTATAACAAAATTAATTTTGCCATAGGCTAATTGGTATAAATAAGAGTTAAATTCCTACTGCATCTCATCAATGTTATAGTGGAATGATTTTGAACAAAATAGTGTTATTTGAAGACTTGCTGTATCTCATAGAAAATAATTGCAGACCAAAAACTGGATGTGGTTGGATGATCTAGAGGTTTTGTTTCTGCTACATTTAAATATGGTCATTACACAAATGTAATCCTTTTATTTGACTACCATTGTTACTATAGACATTAGAGCCAAGTTATGCCCATCTATGGTCCTATAATGTAGAAAGACTCTTTTGTGCTTTTCTTTACAGAAAAAGTATTATAAATACTGGCATTCTATTTGTCTTCTTTAAATATTCTCTTTTCATGTTGGTAATTTATTTATAAAAAAATAAATCTCTTAAACAGATATTTTAGAAGGATATGGTACTGAAGTTTTATTATTTTTAAAATTATTTTCAATATTCAAAGAAGACATGCCATTTAATTTAATATTAGCATAAGAGATGTATTTATATCAAACCCTACATAATAATTATGATGAATATTTTTAATATATTTTCCAAACCTATCCTTCCCTTTGTTATTTTCATACCAAACGTAATTTGCTTCCAAAAAAAAAATTTTCCAAAAGTATTTTGCTTTTATACATCACTTGTCTTT
>NW_006436811.1:18064866-18065552 GCF_000325575.1 Pteropus alecto
CAGCATTTTGATATACTGTAGCTTTAGGCAAACACACACGCTTACAAAAAGTAACTATTTTTAAGAAATGTTGCCTCAAAAACATAGCCATATTATGTAGTCAATTATGGAAAAGGCTTATTTAGTCTTCATTTGCATTTAACTTCTGTCTTTGATATTTATAAGGTATACTTTACTGCATAGTTGAGTTTACAGATTGTTTCCCTCGAGCTACTTCACTACTATCACAAAATTAATTATATACGTACCAGCAGATGCCAACAATACGCAAGTGAAGAATGTAGCAATAAATCTAAAATTATCTGCCAAATAGAATTTTATTAAATATCACATCATGTTTACTCTTCCTTCCTTAAGTAGTTATAAGCATAATTACATACACACATTGATATGTAAAATGACTAGTTTAAATTAGAGGAAACATTAATCTCTGTGCTGATTTATTTTAATTTTGGAGTTAATATTAACTGTGATCACTGTAGGAGATAAACAGGAGATAAATCAAGAATTCTCCTAAATTAATAATTGAAGAACTAAGTTTTTATGCATCATGTATTCTAGATATAATACTTCTTCAGTACCATATCCTTCTAAAATGTCTGTTTAAGAGATTTATTCTTTTTATACATCAAGGCTTTCAGATATAATTTTAGAATCAACACAAACACAATTTCAAATATATATAT
>NW_006436811.1:18065698-18087430 GCF_000325575.1 Pteropus alecto
TATATTTAGAATTGCACAAAAATAACCACCTTGAAAAGAACTAACTACCATAATTTTAAACTAAGATTTCACTAGTAAAGTTAACTCTACAATGTAAGAGATATACATTTTGTTATATTTCACTATGTTCATATGCTGAGTTAAAGGACTTTAAAATTACATACAGACACAAACACATATACATATATATCCCTGTTTCATTACCCCTAAATTATTCCAAAATATCACCATAGATCTCTATTTCTTCTTTCAAGATATACTCAATTCACACATATACACACACACAGGGAACAAGTCACACATTACTACCCAGTTTTTTGCCTTCTAATTCATAAAAATAATTTTCAGATGTCAGTAGTAGACTTCTGCTTCTACTCTTACTTTGGATGACTATATGATTAATTCCCCAATCCAAAATTCTTTTGAAAGTGAAAAAAGGCATTGTTAATAATTGCATTAGTAAAACAGAGTGAAACTGAGACCTTCACTCTTCAAACCTACAAACTTACATATGCTGAAATCTACCCTTTCTTTCTATGTTTCTGGATGACTCATTTAGGTGACACTCCTGTTAAACACAAATTGCTTTACATAGTCATTAGATTTCATAACTTCCTCCACCTACAGCTATTTTCTCTGGTTAATTATCTGTTTGAGATTATTTAACAATTCACCTGGCATTTACTTTCTCCTCTTGAAGAATATTCTCATTCGTGTGTCATATAAATTATTTTAAAATTTACATCCAAATGTTTCTCTACTCTGCTAAAAAAATTCCTTTTTTTCTCATTTCAATTTCACTAAAAGCTACATTTATTTGCATGACCTATAAAACTCTAAATGAACTTCTTCCTTGCCAACTTTCCAATCTCATTTCCTACCAATCTTTTCCCCTCTATGTCTCCTGCAGCCATAACAAGCCTCCTTGCTCTTCCTTAAATCTGCTAAGGGTATCTCATTGTTTTTATACTTGCTGCTGTAAATGCTGTCCCCCAAATAACCATATGGCATGTTTTCTCATTTCATTCATTACTGTTTTAATGCTATGTCCACTGAGAGGCCTTCTTTTACTATCATATTAAAAAATAGCAGTTCCATCACTGTCCTCTTAACTGAGCTTTATTTTAATTTGTAATATTTATAGAAGCTCTAATGTATTACTGCATATCTTTTCCAATTAGAATGTAGGCTGCATGACATGCATCTGTTTTTTTTTTTTTTTTAACTTCTTTCTCCCCACAGCTTAGTTCAAAATATGTTTATTGAATGACTGAATGAACAAGCTGAAATGACAGGATCAATTTTATAGGATCTTCTACATCTTTTCAGTACTAACTCATCACTACCTGTATGTAAATCATAATCTCTGATTTACTGAGTCTTACAGTTTACACAGTTCCCCTTTTCTTTGGTAGGCTCATTTCTCTTGCAATCCAGACACTTTCTTCTTCTTCCAGAGCATTTCACTTCTGCAAGTATCCTTTTTTCTCCATCATCTTCATCCTGCCTCTTCTGCATTAATTTTGTCAGTACAAAATCACAGGATAGCATTTTTTTTTTTTAAATTAAAAACAAACCAAAACTTTTCCTTTACTCCATGGTGAAGTCAAGATACCATACAATAATTTTTACTAATACAAAACTTTGCTGTATTTCAGTCTCCAGTTAGACTTCTCATTCCCATAATTCCATCAACAATTGTACTTTTATTCATTTTATCAAGATTACTAAAGTTCCTCATATTTCCCAGTATAAGTGCTAATATTTAATCTTGTGAGGAGTTATAGTAGAATTTGACACACTTGACAATTTTTTTTTTCTGTGAAGTGTTTTCTCTTCCAAGATATAATACTATCCTGTTCTTCCTCTCTCCTTACTACTTCTTTTCAATCTCTTTTTTTCCAGTTTGCTATGCTGTAGGTTAAATCATGAACTCTAATCTTTTCTCAATTTAAACCTTTCCAAGTGATCTCAATCTATTTATAAGCATACCTCATCTTTAAAAAAATATCTCTGTGCCTATACTCCTCACCCACCTGTCTTAGATATCGATTTGCATTGACATCTTAAACTTAATAAATTCAAACCAAAGTTACTGAATAGCCACAATACTTTGCCTACTCAGATAATTCCTTTCTTTGGATTCTATGAATCCATGGCTCCAGTATGGTTGCTTAAACCAAAAATATAGAGTCGTTCTTTCCTTATTTATACTTTACCTACAATATCAACTATATCAGCAAGTTCTTTAGGTATCAGAGCTAAATGTATAAAATAGTTATTCATTTATGTTTGTGCATCTTCTTTTCCAAATAATAATATTTAATTCCTCCTAATATGACCATTTATGTCTAATTTTAAATATTGCTACATTATTGGGATCTTCACTGACTAAATTCCTTTCTCTATAACTCTCCGTTATAATAAATTACATTTCCGCCATTGGCGTTATCAATATCTGAATATATTATGTTTAATTAGTTGTTATTCTATACTTTTTCTCACTAAAGTATAAGCATCATGAAAGGAACAAGCCCATATTATTCATTTCTGTATGTCAGCATCAATGACAGTCTGTTAAACAGTGGGTTGTTCAATAAATGAATAAAGCTCTCAAAACATCTTTGACCTAGAAATATATTTTTCATGATAAACAAAGTACATAGTTTTAATTTGATTTGCTTATCATATTTTTGTGGTGTGGTGGTCTGTAGAAATAACACTCATTTGGGAGTCAGAAACTGATATTCTAAGTTGTCCATACAACTTTGCTGTGTGACTTTAAGTCAGTTATATAACTTTACTCGCAATTTCATTTATCATCTTTCAAAATATGGCATTTGTTTTTTATAGTCATTCTAATAAACTTAAATGAAAATATTGTATAAATTTGGCTTTCTTTTTCACATATGCTTAACAGCATTATTTTTTCAAATACAGATATAGAAAGAGAAAGCATAATACTTCTTTAATCAGCGATAATCCTATGAGAAAGTATAAGAGGCAAAAATACATAGACAATAAGAAAAAAACTTATCTTTTTATCCTTTGTCATACAATGAACACAGTAAGATGATTTCATATCTCTATGGTATATGAAAGCTAAGGACAAAACTATTAGATCTGTGATCTGCTTTCATGATTAAGAGAATGGTCTGGTTTTTTCATCATTATCTAACTTTCTTCATAAAAATAGTCATTTCACATTATCCTAACTATTCACCCTGAAGAATTGCAGAAGGAAGTAAAAATGAAACTTCTTTTGATTTGTTATTGTGATTCTTTTCTCCCTTGTATTTAGATTTGGAATGAAAGCTTTTTAGGTCCAAGAATTATTTCTGTAGTTGGAAAACTAAATTAGAGTAGGAAATTGGATAAAGGATAATAATGAAAATTTGTTAATAGCTTGAAACAGTGATTATATTTTTATATTACCTTTTTCATTATAAAATATAATAATTTAATGCCATACTCTAATAAATATGACTCACTTGCTTTTATAATAAAGTATTTGCACCATCGCTTACACTTATGACCCCATTAATTTTTAGAAAGCACTTCAAGTTTATTTTTCTTTTTCAAAAGTCACTACATATAAACATTAAAGAGCATTTACTAGGGTACACATTTATTCACATAGTGAATAAAGTAAGTCAAAATAATACAAGTAAGTCTTGTACAAAATAATACAAGAAGCTGGTAGACATAAATTACACTTTTGCTGTCACCTTTGTTGTCGTTTATTTTATTTTTTTGGTGTCACATTTCCTAAACTTCCTTCCTCTTTAGTTTTAACAGTGATGATGAAATTTTGTCTTGCATCTTGCTTATCATAAATTAAGAAAATAATAGTACTTTTGTGTCATAATATTGTCCTGACCTCACTAGATAAAGGCATTTAATTTTATGCATTGTTTCTGTAACATATTATTTTTTCAAATTTTATATGTACTATATAAAGATGGAAAATATAATTTAAAGAACCCAATTTAAATGGCAATATCAAATGTTGTCATGAATAAATATAATGTGTTTAGTAGTTTGCATATATTTTCAGAATAATCCTCACCATAACTTTAAGTTACAGATAATGAAAATAATATTCAAATTGATTAAATCAATTCTAAGGTCACAGAACTGGTACAATGCGGTGAAAACAAGACATAATCCTCTTTGGTAGAATTACCTCGTAGACATAGAATTGTAGAGTAATGAGAGAATTAGAGGATGTTCTAGTCAAACTAGTGTCAAGAAGAGATTTCTTTTATCTCTGAGATACTATTATTTAGTTTCTTATCCTGTTATACCTAATACCTATTTCATGAATGTTAGTTGATTGTTTTCAAATTTTAATGCAATGTCATTATGATTATATGTCTAGTTAAAAAAAAAAACAAAAAAAAACAAAAAAAAACAAAAAAAAAACAGCCTTGTGAAGTAAAGATCCAGTGCTTATGGAAGATTTACACAGGCATGTTACAGAAAAGCCCAGCCTCAGACCACTGACAGTGAGAACAGGTCTTCGTCATTTGGATATAAATATGTGTAATGCACAGGGCTTAACATACAACTATTTATGGAAACTAAGGAATTTCAGTTATGCTATTCAATCTGAGCAAACCTTGGGAAGGAAGCTATTATGAGAATTGAAAGCGAAGGACAGAGTAAAGCCAATGAGATGGCCTTAAAAAGCAACATGTTTTACTAAGATTAAGGCAATAATATATATTATAAATTTACTGGTAGAAGTGATATCTGATACTAAAAGAGTTTGAAAATCTTAGTCTCTAAAAAATTTAACAGAATTCTGCATTCCATGAAATGCAAAAAAAAAAAAAACCTACTTTTCTCTGTTGTAAGAATACCAATATACTTACTAACCAATGCTCAAAACTCTATATGCAACTAAAATAAACTGAAGAGATTGAATAACATTATATTATGACAAGTTTAATGGCCTATCTTAAAATTTGTTAAGATAACTGACCAGAAAGTATAATTATTTGGGGGGAATTAAATTTGATCTATTATTAAAATATGAGTGTTCTAAGAAGGCACATTAACCTATATTTGGTTTTATAAATTAACACATGGGTAAATACAGTATGTTTAAAAGTGTTTGGTAGCAAAATAGTCAAACTACTATGGAATATTTCTCTTTTTCCAATATTTTTCATCATAATTTTACATCATAGTATACTTTTATTATTAATTTCCCATTTTTGGTTGTTAAATGCCACCAAATTTTTAGTTATTATAAAATCTATCTATATCATATACATTGCCACATATGTCCAGTTTGTTAGTAATATGTGATTATGTGGAAATGGTTATAACATTCTGACAGTTTTTTACTCAATTTCTCAATGTATTCATATTTCTGAGATTATATAATCATAGTATGCACCTACAATGCTTTAATTTTACAAGATTGTCTCCAATCCTTGGCTAACAAATTAACATTGTGATAAGCATCCTCATACATTCCTTAAATAGGAGTTACCCAGAAAGATATACATAGGAATAATATTTTTGAGCAATGAAGTCTATATGCTTGATCTGCAGTAGTCCATAATTCCACCCTCAGTGCTAAGTGTTCGTATTCCTATATTTCTCATCACCAGGTGGCATTGTGTAGTTCAGATATTTTGCCATTCTTTTGGAAATGAACTGAACTTATTATTGTTTTAATTTGTATTTTCATAAGTTCAAGTGAACTTGAGCATCTTTACATATGCTTGTTTATATTGTTTCCCCCTTTTTTTTTTCTGTAGGAGTTTCTATTTTTCTCATTGTTTTGCAAGATTTTCTTATGTATTATGTAGTATGTGTTAATGTATCTGTGAAGCTGGTCTTCATTTTTGCTGTCAGTTGACTTCAGAACCATTATTCTTCCATATATATTGTAGAAAGAAAAAATATTAAGGTTTTCTTTTATCCAGCTGAAATATTGATCTGAGGAATAATTTGAGAATAATCAATGTCATTACAATATGGCAATATTATATCCCAAATCATGGAATATCTTTTTATTTATTCAAATATGATTTCATATATTTCATTTGAATAGTTACTTCACTAAGATCTGTTTATACTACCTTATCTTCACAAATTTTTCAACTTCCTTAATATAATCACACTGTTGTTCTATAATTTTAATTTCACAAAAACATAATTAAGATATGGATTAGCTAAGTAACATTCACAAATTGCAGTGCTAATAAATGATACATTCAGAATGTAAACTAAGAGATTTTTCCTGTAGAACCTGTATCGTGACCTCCTATGCTGTACTAATCTTAATTTTATATTCAGAATATTAAAAATACGTTGAAATGTTAGAAAAGCAGTTTACTTTCTATAGTCCGGATTATTTTAAATTGCCTAGTCAACCAGAAAAGCTAGCATGGCAGCTTCTTTACATTGGAAAAGACCTTGTTAGACTGGTTGCCACCATCATAGTCATTTTAATGAACCATTGTGATATCTGAAATATTAAATGTTAAAGTTCAAGAGATAAAAAGGTTTGGTAAGGGGTTGTCAAGTAAATCAGAATATAAAACACTATAGTTGGTTAAAACAAATGAGCATCATTGCTCTCACACTTTCTCAGGTCACAGTTGGCAGCCGTCTCCTGTAATATTTAGCTTCTTTATTAATGTCATTTCATTTTCAGGTTGCCTATTCTATAAAGTACTAGTTGTGCACACTGTAAATAATATAAATAATTTATATTAGCTTACTTAATTACTAAAATCTTAAGCAACCATTTAATGGGCATACATCATATACAGCATCAAAAATTTTAGAAAAAATACCTTAAATAGATGTTAAATTATAAAATAAAGTATGTTAGAATTTATCATGATAATTGATTTCTATTAGATAATAGTTGATAATTGATTTCTATTAGATAATGGTTGATAATTGATTTCTATCAGATAATGGTTGATACTTTCAAAATACATGAGTTTTATGAGCAACGTAAACCGCAGGTCAGCTTTTTCACTCCTTGTTACTATTACATTAGATTTACCTAATTTATATTTTTATATTTTCAAGTATGAGATCAAGTGTTTGAATGTTTTTTCATACAGTTTAAATGTTTGGAAAGAAGAAGGACCTAGTGAGTGGAAAATTTTTTTAAGGAAGATAAATTTAATATCTCTTTGAATCCAAACATGGACATATTACAATAAAATGTCATACAATTGAGTGTTTGCATTTCCTTCAAAAGAAATCTATTATAAGCTTAAAAATAATTACATTCTTTGAGTAATGATCAGTGTGACAGATCCTTGGAAGAACCACTTGAACTCAAAGAAATGTCATTAACTGGTCTTAACAAATAATATATAATCTCCTCACTCATAAAATCTACGGAATCATTTTTTCTCTTGACATAGTGCTTCAGAATGGAAACTTAAGTCCTGGGTTGGTTGATTGTTTGTTTGTTTTTTTTTGACACAATGTGCTGTGTGTAAAATATCTGTGGTCATGGTTTGATTGTATCAGAAATGTTTAATGTTGCCTTCAGCACTGAATCCAGATGAGGCATACAGTTGGTCACCAATCGTTGCCTTAGAATATAATCAAAAAGTGTGTGTGAACTGACATTCTGTTCTAACTTCTATTTGCATAGGAATGTCTTACCTTGCCTCACACACAGCAGCTGCTCTGTCCTAAAGCATTTTTCGCAAGCTGTCCTACAGCTTAAAGTAATGCCTAACACAGAAAAAATTATATCTTCCTCTAGGATGAGTTTCAATGATAAATAAAAACTTTGTATTTTTGTTAATATATTATATACACACATGCCACGAGCTGATTCATATTCTGCACAACAGTAAATTTATTAAACTCTAAAGTGAAATATCTATCTCCATGACCAAATGACATTTCAGATTGTGTCATTTATGTTATCAAATGTCTAATAGGATCATTTAAGAAAGAAATGTTGGCAAACATACATTGTTCTTTCTTTCATAGCACACAGTTTGGCGTTAATGTTGTGTTCGATATTTCAAATATCTTGGCAATGACATTACATTTACTTATCTTGTTATTATAAAGGCATTGCCTATGAATACTACCTCTTTGGTTTTATTTAATTTTCTTCCCATAGCTTGCTTTGTTTTTTACTGAAAAATCATAGTACATTCAGGGGAAATACTTTTAAAATTTATATATGAAATTTTAATATATAATTAAATTTAATACATAATTACATTTCTCACTGTGCTTGTACAAAAATGAAAATGAGAGTTTTGACATTCTTATTACATTCATTTGACAAAATCTGATAACAGAGGCCAGACTGGAAATTAGGGATAAATGGATTCTTGAGCTAATAAAATCCAGCTCAAACATTTTCTCAGTTCTCAATGTGAGTCATACTGATTTTTCACTGTATGGATAAAAACTTCTATACATTATCTTTAATGTTATTATAGTATCACTACAGAATGTATTACTATCATCTTTGGGCTAGTAATTCATTTTAAGTGAAATAAGGATATAATATTCCAAAACTAAAATAACATTTAGGCAAATAAACAGTAGTACATAATTGATGCGTAAAGGTAGAATCACTTTACCCTGTTAACCAAATGTATTCTGGACAAAGGAACTAACCTCTCTGTAGTGTGTTATGTTTATAAGCATAATAATTGCTTTTATTATTACATATATCTATATGGCTTTTACTAGTATATATAATACAAATTATGTAACATGTAAATATACGACTTTGCTAATATACAAATAATAAATATAACATTTATAATAATATTTTATATGTAAGAAATATAACATGTTATATATGTAGTTCAGAGGGGCTCACTTAATAAAGTAACAAGAAAATCTAATTTAGTAAAGTACAAAGAAAATTGCAGTCACGTATATAAGCATAAAGAGAACGAATGTTCCTTAAAGCTTCAGGTGTTGTATCTGTCCTTATGTCTTTTTTTGTGACTGAATATTTGAGATTATAGACTAAAATCATAAAATGCTAGAAAAAAATACCTAAATGAATTAACTTACATTTAAAAAATTGATAGCTGAAGCTAAATAAAATTATTCTTCCAAAAAATCTCAGCTAAAAGTATAAAATAATAAAATCTAGTAGATAGTAAAAAGGATAAATAAAAATAAAGAATCATTAACATGTTACAGAAAACCATTAGTAGAAATATGACATAATGACATTTTTCTAAAAAATTGATAGCTGAAGCTAAATAAAATTATTCTTCCAAAAAATCTCAGCTAAAAGTATAAAATAATAAAATCTAGTAGATAGTAAAAAGGATAAATAAAAATAAAGAATCATTAACATGTTACAGAAAACCATTAGTAGAAATATGACATAATGACATTTTTCTAAAAAATTGATAGCTGAAGCTAAATAAAATTATTCTTCCAAAAAATCTCAGCTAAAAGTATAAAATAATAAAATCTAGTAGATAGTAAAAAGGATAAATAAAAATAAAGAATCATTAACATGTTACAGAAAACCATTAGTGGAAATATGACATAATAACATTTTTCTAGTCTGTATTTCATTTAAGGGGGATTTAAGAATGGATCTACTTACTTGACAGTCCCAGATGAAAAGAGCAGAGAACCTTCTTAAATAATTGGCTGCAAAAAACAGAATGACTGTATGTAATTTTAAGCAAAACTATTTATTGGAAAAATACTGAAGTCTCAGAATCATTAGGATGATGAAATGCCAAACAAAGGATTAGGCAGCAGAAACTACAGCAAAGGTCTCACGCATAAACAAACTGATCCACACATTGTAGCTATCGCTATAAGGAAGGAATTCCCTGGCCCAGGTCTTCGTCATTCAACTTCTGAAATACTGAAGGCATTGTTGGCTAAGTCTACATTCTTTCCCCATTCATTGGCTTTGCCCTTTGACTGCCATAGCAGGAAGTGTACACCAAATACCATGAAGAAGACACATCTTGGAAGAATTTCCTTAAAGTGAGATTGAAGAGAAATTGCAATATGAGAAGAGGAATTAGGTTATCAGAGGGAAAATAGTTTACATTTTCAGATCATGTTCACATATACAGATATAGTCATAAAACTGATATGTACAAGACTCTATGAGGGTAACATCACTATACCTGCCATCTCACAGCAACCACAAGTTGGCAATGGCTCATCCTGGCAAACACCCCAGTCTTTGAGTAAGCTTTTGATGTGTGGGGTTCATTTAGTGAACATTTTCATAGTAATAAACTTATTAACTTCATATAAAATAATTAAACTTTCTATGTTAATATTGATAATGTTAATATTTCAGAGGCCTGATATAAAGTCAAGAGATATAATTATGCTATATTTCTAATGTTTTGCTATAATATGTTAATTTCTCTGTTTTTATTCATCCTTTTTACTTCCTATTGGATTTCATTACTTTAACACTTTTTAGAAGGGTAGAGGAGGGAATGAAAATTCAAGTTAATTCTCTCTCTCTAACTGAAATTTAAAGTAGTTTTGCTTTAAAGGCCAGATGATTGTGTAATGGCTACATTTTGTTCCTTTTTTTCTAACTGTTTTAGTTTAAATATCTTTCTTCTTATTATCATCTAGAGATTTGTTTGTTTTTCATCTTGGATCAAGACAAATTTTTAAATTTAGAAATATTTTAATTTTGCTTATAGCATCATGAACAATTATGATATTAATGTATAGTCAGCATTGTTCAAGGTATATTTAAGAAATATTCTCAGAGCAAAATGCAAAGATCAAAATAACAAGCAAATGTATTTGTCTCTCTTGATGAGTTTTTTCTCATTCAATCTATCTTATGTGAATGATGGAAATATTTTACTGCAAGGACTGTTCAAGTGGAAATTCAAGCTGACAATTTCTACAGGCTCTCTGATGAGGGTTCTGAGCCTGGAATATTATTCTTTCTTAATGATATAGAATTTGTGTCAATGGTCAACAAAGTCTTTATGAATTTTACAGAAAACATTTATATATAACCACTGTATTAAACAAATATGATTATCACTTTATTTTTCCGTTTTTTACTTCTTATTTGAAAATAAGTTAAAATGTAAAGAAGAGTTTCAGAAGTAAAATAGTACAAAGAACACTTGTTTACATTTATAGACATATCTGTTGTTGAATTTTTTTTTTTTAGGGGAGGCAACCCTTGGTTGACCTCACAGATTGCAAGGACTTTGTCAGCTCACGATCCCCCTTATATTTTTTATTTTTTACACCTATAGCACCTGGTCTTCCTAGGTGGTCTCCCATCCAAGTACTAACCAGGCCCCACCCTGCTTAGCTTCTGAAATCAGACGGGATTGGGCTTGTTCAGGGTGGCATGGCAGTAGCTGATGTTGAAATTTTATCTTTTGTTTTATCAATTGCTTTCCCTCTCCAGTCCCTCTCTCTCCCTACACACACACACACACACACACAAACACACACTTTGTTTCCTGAACTGTTCATAATTTATTTGTATCATAGACCTTTATACCTCAGTACTTCAGTGTGTTTTTTTCTTACATAACCACAATATAGTTATCAACTTCATAAATTTAAAATGGATAGAGTCTTTTAATCTAATCCATGGTTAATACTCCAGTTTTGTCATTTTACTAAGTAATTTCTTTATAGCATTATTTTCTCCATACAGTATTGGATCCAGTCAATTATTGCATTTAATTAGTTTACTTAACATCCTTTCATTCATAGCGTTTGCATAGCCTTTTTTTGGCATTTATATCATTGACCTTTCTAAATAATGCAACAACCTCTTTTTGCAATTGAATTTTCCTCACTTTTTCTTTGTTTATTGTTTCTTTATGATTAAATTCAGGTAATGCATTCTTGGCCAGTATATTACGTAGATGTTGTTTTTTTTTTTTTTCAGGCATTCTGTTTTCAGTTACATAATATCTAACTGTCCTTCATTGCTGATATTAACATTGATTACCCAGTTAAGATTCTGTGTGATTACTGTATAATTAGTGTGTGTGTGTTTAATTTTTCATACACATATAAGTAGTCTGTGGAGAGACACTTTAAGACCATGCAATATTTTTCTCCTCAACAAAATCTAGTTTAATGTTTATTGACGATTTTTTCCTGATCGAATATTCATTAAAATAAGTTGCAAAATGATAACTTTGTAGCACTTTTTTTACGTTTGTCTTTGGTCCTTGGCATTCAACCGTAAGCAAGAAACTTTCTTTTTTTCCCCATAATTAATAATTTGTATGAAGTCATGGATTCCTATTTTTTTCACGGAGTTGGTAAATAATTCCTGTAATTTAACATGGTATTCAAATAGTTCATGATTTTGCCTCTTCAATCTGATTTCTGTGAGAATTATCCCCACAATAACTTTCTTTGTGAAGCGCTTCTTACTTTGTATTATAACTACATATTTTATGCTCATCTTGTATCTAATTTGTCCAACCCCTAAATCAGCCAATTTCTGAGGGGACCTGGTTTGTTATAGTGGAGAAGGAATCAGTGATCAGTGCCTGGGAGCTAAGTATGCTTATTTTTACTAAAGTACTTATTTGCTTTTTCTTTTGTTTTGGCCTTTCTATGAGACAGAGCTAAGAAGTATACAAAGGAATATGAACATATAAAGCACATATAAACAAATATGCATACATATACATGTCCATGTGTATTCATAATCAGTACATATTATAGAAATCATAAATTCACCAGATAATCTCAAATTTAACCTATCTCCACCAAGTTTTTTCTTACCTTCTCTTATTCCATAATAGTATGTCCAAACTTCTACAGTGAGACTGACTCTCCATGTCAACATAATTACATATTTAGTTGATCCTGTAACTCATCGATTTAATTTTATGTTCTGAAATGTAACATGTTAACAGGTTTCCAAAAGTAAAATAAACCTATATACAGAACAGCATTATTCCTTCTTGTCTCTATCTCACTACTCTCCATTCCTGGTATGTAATCAATTTTAATGTTTTTGGTTATCTTTTCTATTTTTTTTTCATTTTGTAAGTATAAGCAAATAGTTCATTTTCTAACTTTCCCTTCTTAAAGATTAACATACCGTATATAATCTTTCATGTTTCTTCTTTTACTAATATTTTCCTCTTCCAACAAGGACGTTGTTAGCCTTTTTTTTTCCCCCCCTAATTTAATGGTAGGAAATTATATCCCATTTTAATTTTGTATTTTAGTTTTAATTTGTATTTCCTTGATGAGTGAAGTTGAATATCTTTTCATATACTTATAAAGGATTTTTATATCTCTTTTGCAAATTTTTCATGCCTTTCTTATATACTGTTTGCTTGTTTTTGGTCAACTTTTAAAAATTCTTTATAATCTTGGAATATTGAGCCATTATCTATAATATATGTTAACAATAGTTTCTTGTAAATTTTTTAATTTTAATTTTTCAATCAGAGTTGACATGTAGTATTCTTTTATATTAGTTTCAGGTGTACAGCATAGTGGTTAACATTTATATAATTTACAAAGTGATGTAAAGTACAGCATAGAGATTATATTACATCCCCTATTTTGTAACTACGAATTTGTACTTCATAATCCCTTCACCTTTTAGTATCATGTAGTTTGCCCATTCTCTTTTTTGTCTTTGTTCACAGTATTTTTTCTCACGTAATTTTTTAAAATTTTAGTCAAATTTACAAATCTTTTCTTTTATTTCCTCTTCTGTAAAATTTTCTCTACACTCAGGTCATAGTACAAGTCACCACAATATCATGTTTTAGATAATTTGTTATTTGCCTAAGTCCAGAGGTATAGTAGTGACCAAGCTAAAATTTCAAATCTGAGTGAATACAAAGAATGTGAGGAAAAGTTGCAAGTGACACTTCTTCTCCAAGAAGATGGTAAAATCACTATGCCTGGGAGATAAAGCGATATGAAGTGATATATAACTGCACAATACGAAGTATAAACAGATATTTTTAAAAGATAAGGAATTCTACTTTCTCAGCACTAAAACCTGATGCTACTAACTCAGATTTGAAGGACACAAGAGATATAAAAGACAGAAGAAAACAGTTAGGATCCAAACCGAAGGTAGGGAATTTAATAGGTGATCCCTGAATAAAAATAAAAACCCCAGATAGCAGTGCCCTCATTGTAATGGTAAATGGGGGAGAAGGGACAGGAAACTGACCCCCTAGGAAGGAATGGCCAAGGAAGTAGCTTATTGTTGGAAAGAAAGAAAAAATATCAGAAAAAGTGTAAGTGCTTGCACATATATTGTTGGAATAAATTAATATGTGAAAAACGTAGAAAACCAACATCACACCTACTTCTTCACTGAGAAATAGTTTGAGGATTGTATTTAATTGTTTTTTATCTGAGTTATCTTTTTAGAGTTGCTAGTCAGCTTAGTTTTATCCTATGCTAATTTGAAGATGCAGAGATGCTTGGGAATTTTAAATTATATTTTCCAGATATTCTTTTGGATTTTATGTTTTTAGCGCCATAATATGCCATCATACTATTTATCATTTTGTGTTGTACTAGCTAAAGGATAGGGTCAAAATATTACAAAGGATCATCTCCCTCAACCTGCCCTGATAAAATAACTGTACCAAACTTGGGTCTTCTTTCCTCTTCCCATTTATTTCTCAGGCTTTTATAAATGCAAGAGCAGCTTAAGTATTAGCCGTTCTTGATAATAATGAAAAAATAGGAGTGTAAGAAATGAGTATTAAGATATCTTTGGTAATCATTTCAACAGTTGTTTTAGTTTATTTCTTAATGTAATAATTTCACATATAGGAAAAAAATAAAACCATCAGAACATCCTCAGGAAAAAGTACAATTTATATTATTCTAGGCTTATTGCTTGGAAATGGTTTTACAAAAGCCAGAATCTTTCCGTGTGCCCCTCTGGGAATTTCTGTTTCTTGGTTATAGTAGGATTTATAACAGAGCTTTTTCACAGAGACATTAAGGAAAAGACTACTGTTCTCATTCCATTTTTAATAAACCAAAAACAGTGTATAAAAATAAAAGTTTAAAAGTATAAATTATATATTCAGTGCACACCTTCTAGAGTTGAAGGAATTCTTCTTACTAAAATATTTCTATCTTTTAATGAAATAATGTATAAATTAAATGATGACACCAACATTAGAATAAGTATGTCAATGTATTGACATATTGGCAGGTACCTATGCCAATATGTTTTAAATGTAGTTGGAAAATTAAGTCAGAGTCATTATTTCAAAGTCACAATTATAGTCCTGAAAAAGATAACTATAAATATTTCATATTACATATGACATTACATCTTAACTTACTACAGTACATGAAATATATTAGGTAGATCTTCAATAAACATGACTTTTCTTCCTATCCACATTTATGTTTAACTATCTATAATTCATCAAGGTATTTTCAAATAGATTATAAATCTTACATAGTAAATAAGGGAAAGACAAAAATACTAATTCTAACAATACAGCATTTTCTTATCTACAATCGTGGGCTATAAACTGCTTTGTGGCCAAAAGGAATGCAACAGAAAAGAAAAATAGACTATCTGGTTATTATAAAATGTTTTTTGAGATCAAGAGAGCTGATATAGGTGAAGAGAACTTTAGTACATATATCTGCATCTTATACAGGTTTGTAATGTGGATGCCCTCAATATAATTTATCACCCAACATTTAAGCCTGCAAAATCTCATTGTATGTAATAGCAAACCACAGTATGAGCCACACATATAGCTTCTCTTTATTTTGCGAAACACTTTTACATCACTATACAAAATAAGGTATTACCTCTTTCAGAATAAGGAATAACTGTGAGTATACTCTCAAATTTCAAGGAACTGGTATAATCTTGCTACATAAATATTTCCAAAAAATTAGACTTTCTCGTCAATTGATATAGACTATATATATGTACTGATTTTATTTATATGAAGCCCACGATCAGAAGTTATTTTATGGTATATATTTCAAAATTGGGCAGTGTGATCGACCAAAGAGAAGCATAAAGAAACTTTCTCAGGTAAGAGAAATATAGTATTTTTTTCAATTTGGATTGAGGTTACTTTTTGTATATCATTGAAAAAACTCATCTAACTAAATAAGTTTAATTTTGTTGTACGAAAATTATATCTTAACAGATATTGTCTCAATATGTACTTTTTAGATTTGTATCTGTTAGGCTCCAGTAAACAAACAAACAAACAAACAAACAGAAACTACTCTAACTACTTCAATCAAAAATGGATGTAATTGAAGTTACTTGGTATTTACAAAACTACTAAATGGCCTGAAGGACAGAAGGTCAAGAAAGCCCAAGTTCAACCCTTTCTTTCAGTCTAGAAGTTGCAAAAACAAGGGGAAAATAACTGTGATGTACACAGGTGCCTCTGAGATTAAACTGGATGCTCTGCAGATTATGCTCATGGAGGTAGGCTCACATGTGCTTCTCTTCTATTCTGTCAATCATGTGTGATTGGCTTCCACTGATGGAATATAAAATCGAACACTGTAGGCAGATAGCCTGAGAAATGTGAGTCTCAGGAGAACACAGAAGGCAGAAAATGGTGCCTATCATGCATCTATCTATCTAGCTAGCTAGCTAGCTAGCTAGCTAGCTAGCTATCATCTATCTATCATCTACCTACCTACCTACCTATCAAGGAGAGAAAGAAAAATGTGGATTTTGTTGTAGGTATATCTATGCTTTATTCCTTTTATTGCCTAGTAGTATTCTATTATATGAATATACCACAATTTTCTTGGTGGTTATTTGGCATTTTCTCAATTTTTCATTATTGTGAAAAAAAATTACTATTGTTTTACAAGTCTTTCTGGAGAATCATGTTTTTATTTTGCTTGGGTAAAAAAATTAAGCTATTGCTAGTTGGAAGAGTCTAAAAATACCAGTGGGGGCAAATTATTCTCAGATGTCACTTCTATATGCCTACTGATTTTCCTCTAGAAATACTTTGAAATTACTGAAAGGGCAAGGTTAAAAATTTCTAAGTTTTGATTGTAGATTTTTCTCTTTCTCCCTTCATTCTTCTTTTAATGTATTTTAAAAACTATTCTTTTTTTTAATGTATTTTAAAACTCAAATCAGGTACATATAAATTTATTGTCTTTTTCATGATCATTTCCTTTTTATCTTTATGAAATATCCAAAGATAAAACTCTGCTAATCATCTTTATTAAAATATAAATTTACTGATATATATAAAATCACACTAAGATTTTTTTCAAACTAGGATTTTTATGACTAAGTTTGCATTGCATATTTTCTTTCATCCTTTTACTTTTAACTTGTATATTTTTAAAAATTAAATATGTTTCTTATAACTAGCTTATAGTTAGTATTTCCTTTTGTATCCATTCTGAGAAACTCTCCTTTTTAATCAGTGTACTTAATATGTTTACATTTAATGTAATTATTGATATTTACAATTCATTTGAATATTTTGTTTTCTGTTTCTTTGTTCCCTTATTTTTTACTGTTGTTACTTCATTTGACCTACTTTTTAATAAATTGAGTATTTTTAAATAGTCTATATTATGTCCTCTACTGATTTCTTTAGCTATCTATATTTGTGATTTTTTGTGGTTGCTATAGAGATTAAAATATACATTAATTTATCACAGCTTACCCTTAAATAATAATAATTCATGAAAATTATTTGTTTTTCAAAAGTATAGTTATATCATCCCCAAAACTCTTTACACTTATTCTGCCATATATTTTATATAATTATGCTATAACACCAATAGTATATTATAAATTCTTGCTTTAAAATATTAGTAAAGTTTTAAGTTGATATGCATGGTAATATGCACACTATTTTATATATACTCAAGTATTTACCCTCTGTGTTGCTTCTTATTCCATTTTGCAGATACAAGTTTCATCTTATTCCAACCCTTTCAGCTAGAAGAATTGCTTCTAGCATTTCTTATATTGCAAATCTATTAGAAGTGAATTCTTTCAGTTTTTATCAATTTGATATAGTTTATACTTTAATTTTTGAAGACTATTTCACTGCATGTAAAACACAAGATTGATTGCTTATTTTTAACACTTTAAAAGCATGTTTATATTGTCATTTCAACTCTATTTTGAACAAACAACTTTCATTCTTTTTTAAATTTTTTTGTATAGTGTCATTTTTCTTCTCTCTGGTGGAAGATTTTAAGATGTTTTCCTTATCTTTTCTTATTTAACAGTTTGACTTAGACCTCCTTAGTTGTTATTATTGATTGTGATGGCTAATAATAGCATTATATTAATTATCCTAATTTTATCTAACCATAAATTTGAAAGAATTAAAAAGTACATTATAAGTTTTAATCATAAGAATGTCCAGAAAGAAAAATATATGCAAAATAGTATGTCAAATTTAGTAAAACCAAGAGATAATTGAAAATTAAATTTTTTCTTTGAAAGATATGTTAGTTACTGAAGATTTAACAGCACTGATAGGTGTTCTTTCAAATTTCTATTTCTACATATATTTTCTGCAGGCATCTTTCTGTTTCAGAATCTTAAGATGAACTTAAAAGTTTTGAAAGTCTTACAATAAATCCACATCTTAAAGGAGAGATGGCAATTTCCATATTAAATGTAAATACCACAATACAATTTAAACTACATTTATACTCCATTTTTAAAGGCTACTATAAGATTTTATGAAAGTTAACTACCAATATTTTTTCTGCCATAAAACAATGCATCTTAAAGTTCTTTCCACTCACCACTTAGTTCAAAATCATCTGGGGTTCATGTTAAAAAGGCAGATATCTGGAATTTGCCTCAGGCTATGTGAATAAGAGCAAAAAGATGACTTATTGGTGGGCACAAGAAAGTTTATTTTTATAAGTTTTCCTCTTCTCTCTGGGCCAGAATAATGTTTGGGAATCATTTTTCTTAGAGAGGCAAAGGGATATTTCTAAAATAATGTAACCCAATATATATAAAATATTAAACTTATATTGTAACTTGACCTGATGCTTTATACTACTCAGTAAAGTTAATTTCAATGACATATCTTTTAATAAAAGCATGGAACTTTAACTTTGTTGTGACTAGGGTTACACTTTACCTCACCGTAGGTCACTCTATATAGAAAAATAGGTCAATTTCCCAGGTATCTCAGTCATATTGTTATATATTTCCTAATAATGTAGCATTTTAGTAAAATCTGTATCTCATTTGGATTCAGCTCTGAAAAAATAAAAAGTACTCCACAATGAATTGCGTGTCAGCAAAACACAATAATTAGTAGTTACAGCATAAAAATGATAGCCAAATAAGCTTGATATGAACATTATCATTATCAGTTGTCAAACACATTATGTACTATAAGCTTCTTTACCATTTTTAGTCTCTTTTTAGGACTTTGGTATGGATTAAATGGTTTATATAAAATTTCTAGCACAAAATAGTACGTACCCTTTAAAAAGTATAATTTTGTCAGTGTACTTTTCATCAAAACATTGGATTTAATATCTATTTTATGTACTAAAGTTTTGTTCAAAAGCAATCATTTATAGCAGCTCAGAATCTCACAGAGAGAAAAGCCCAGCAGATCTACAATTTATTTTAACTCATAACACTGAGAGTTTAGCTTAACCCCTGTGCTTAATCACTGAACAGTTATAATGAATCAAACATCGTCAAAATCATAGCATTCCACATTTTCCCAGTGATATAGCTAAACTCAAATCTCGCAGCCTCAACTAATTCCACATTCCTATATCCTGCTTCTTCTCCACCCAAAGTATCTTATATTCTAGCCTAAGTTATAAGTCAGAACTGTCAAAGTGTCAGGAGAATAAGATTGCTGTCTCAAAAAAGATTAGGGTAAGACTACTTAGGAGACCTAATCAGTACTATAGAACCAGGTAACTAACTATACCTACTGAGGAAGCTCTTGCTCTTAGCTTTGAAATCGCTCACTGTCTACTTGTGCCTAATATATCTGGCATATGTTCTTTCTACATGTATAGACCAGTGTTGCTGCTTTGGGATCAGCTGATATGCTTGCTGTAAAGAAAAATTTTATGGCATCCTCTTAGCTTTATAAAATATCTTTCAATAGTTTACAGGTTATGAATCTGCTTATTTTTCCAGTAAATATTGTATGAATCAAAGTTTGGAGAGCCACTCATTTGCCACTTGGATGTGCCTGGCTGAATTATTATTTTAGGGCCCCTTGATAGGGTAATCTTTTACCTTGAGTTTCCTGATATGACAGCGATTATGGTACTTGTATTTGCTTAGAAAGGTGCATCTCTCATTTGCATTCCAAGTGGATATGTAAGAGAAGTAATGGTTAAAATCGTCCATATAGATTTTGAAAAATGTCTTTTCTTACATTAATACACATGTTAATTTCATCATAGCTTCCTCTTCTAATTTTCAAGTTAACAGACACACATTGGTAATAGATTGATATCTACAAACAGATAACCACTTAAATAGTTCTAGTAAAGCAGTTTTCAAAAGAAAATACAACGTAGAAAATGGTAGTAGATTTGTGAAAAATCTACACATAAAGGAATTAATTTGTTTATTTGTATATCTTAACCCCAGTAGCAAAGAAATTAGAATTCAGAATCTTTTTGTCAAATTGACTAATAACTATACCTCATAAAAGACTTTACTTTTGTTTCAAAGCATGTGCCATAAACATCCATTTCTCCTGAGAATGTTACTTGCCCTTGCATTCATTTCTCCCTTTCACTATCACTAGTAATTCAGCCAAGGGAAAAAAATATCTTGAACTATGTGTAAATTATATCTCTACCTTTCTTCAGTTTTACGAATCTGTATACATTTGTAAATAATATATAATTTATTTTAAATTCTATAAATGGAACCATGTATTTTTCTATGTATATATTTTTATTTCATTCAGCATTATTATTTTTTACTAAATTTATTAGGAGTAATTAGTTAATAAAATTATATAGGTTTCAAGTGTACAATTCAATAATATGCCATTTGTATATTGCATTGTATATTCACCACCCAAGGTTAAATTTCTTTCTGTCACCATGTATTTGACCCCCTTTACCCTTATCTACTTCTTCCCTTCTCCCTTTCCCTCTGGTAACCCTTAAACTGTCTGTGTCCACGAGTCTCTGTTTATCTTGTTCATTTGTTGTTTTCAGTTTTATATCACACATATTAATGGAATCACATGATTCTTAACTTTTTCTGTCTGACTTATTTCGTTTAGCATGATAATCTCAAGATGTATCCATGTTGTCACAAATGGCAGTATTTCATCTTTTCTTATGGCTGAATAATATTCTCTCAGCATTATTTTTGAAATGAAGCCATATTCATTGTGTGGCTTAATCAGTATATGTAAATATATTTACACATTCTAATCTTGTTAGACATTTGAGTTGTTTGCTCTTTGAAGGGAGTTTATATGAACTTTTTTATATATAATGGCAAGTGTTTTTCTGGAGTGCATAGAAAGGAGTAGGATTGATGGGTCCTAGGATGTTCATATCTTCAACTTTAGTATAAGTGCCGAATAGTTTACTAAAGTGTTTTTACCACTTTATACTCCTACAAGCAATGGGTGAGTTGCTCATCTTGTTCCACATCCTTTTCAACGTATTATTTTCTTTTTTGATGAATCAATCTTTCTTTCTTTCTTTCTTTCTTTCTTTCTTTCTTTCTTTCTTTCTTTCTTTCTTTCTTTCTTTCTTTCTTTC
>NW_006436811.1:18088069-18105965 GCF_000325575.1 Pteropus alecto
ATATTAATGTTATGTTATATATAATGTATAATATAAATCAGGATGCTAATTCTCTGATTTCAGATGATCTTTCATCCACTTTTGGTATCTTTTGTAAAAATGTATTATTAATTTTAATGAAATAAAAACTATCATTTTTTTATGATTTGTGTATTCTTTAGGAAATCTTTTCTTATCCTAAAACTATAGTTGTTTTTCTATATTATTTTCTGTATTTTTATAGTTTTATCTTTCCCATTTAAGTAGTTAGTCCACATAGAATTCATTTCTAATAAAAGTGAAAAGTAGCTGTCTAATTCTTACATGTTTCTTTGAATAACCAATCGTTGCAACATAATTTTTGCTTATCAGTATTTTCTCCACTGATATGTAATGCCACAATTATCAGATAAATAAGGTACATTATTTATGGGTCTGTTCTGAACTTTTTATCTTGTTCCATCTTCCCATTTGCCTATATCTATGCCAAAACCATGCCATTAATTACTGTACGCTTAAATTTTTATTTGCGGCAGATAAGATATGGCAACATGTGCTTCACCTTTCTTCATAATCTTTTATTTATTTCAGGTGTATCTTGATTTATCATCATTTAGGTGCTCTATGGAATAGTTTTCACATAGCAAGTCACAAAAAGGTTAATACAGTACTTCCCAAATGTTTTCACCTTGTGGTATACATTGACACCAATAGCATTAGTATACTTGGGTTAAAGAATGAGATTGTGCTCATGAGAAATGACCAATCTAGGTTGGCATGGAATATGTTTCTAGTTGTCTCCAAAACTTTCATCAATACTAAAGCTAAACGATTAATATTTTCATTCACTTGTAACTTTTTCATGGCACAGACATGTTATATGATACACCACTTAATTTGAGAAGCTGTTTAAAAATTTGTATTATCTAGCATTTCAGGTGTTTTAGACTAGAGAGTAGTTCTAGTATGGCTAGAAATAAATCTCTTTTTTAAATGGAATTCTGTTATCTGGTTCCAATGTAGTCATTTGCAGTCATGGGTATGCCATTCCTACTAATTTTACTTGTTTTATTTTTTACCAAAGTGTTGGGTATACCACTAAAGTGTTTAATAACACACTTGTGAGAGTCTTGATTGTTGAACCATATGTCTTTCTAAATGTAGAAACATTATCCAAAAGCTGAAAAGGTGCTCAAGATTTTCTTTGTGTTCCTGTCTCTTCTTTAACACAATTTATATATTAGTTCTAAGCCTTTTCAAGTGCCACGGGCAGTAGATCATGGTTAAAAGAATTATATTTTGTAATGCTGCTTTGAGTCTGTGGGATGTAACATTCTCTGTAAAGATTTTATTATTGCTAAGGGCAAGAAATACTTTATTTTCAACATCAAAAGTAAGTAAGATGTTGCTCATCTTAGGCATCCAGGAATATATAATAGAACCAGAATTACCTCAGGAAATAGAAGTTAACATTTGTAAACTCTGAAGAATTTAAAACTGTTATTCTTTCTGCAGACAGTGAATAACTTTCTCCAAAACAACATTCTAACTTTTACATTCCTTCAGCTGTAAAGCTGTGCATGGACTGTTAGAACTAAAAGTGAATAGGCTAGGATAAGCAGTAGCTGCAAATCTATAGTCTTGAATGAAGACCCAAGTTTCAGTACCAGAGGGATTACGATCCAAGATTTTTTAAAAATCAGGCAAAATAATAAGTATATTATCTCATAAATAGATGGAATACATTTTTAAAAATAAAGTTTCATTGTTCTGCTATAATTTTTTCTTTTTTTAATCTAAGTATATTATACCAACTACAATGAATGACAGGCAACATGAGATTAGACTAAAGATCTTGGGTTCATTTTCTTAATTTCTCCCTTTTTTGTTTCCTATGTTCAAATAATTTGCATTATTTTCATCTTCTGAACATAATGTAAAATGGGAAAATCCTGACCTCATGTAATCATTGTGAAATTTTAAAAGTATGTATATATTATATATATAATATATGTATAAATATAAAATATCTTTCACAGAATATTTTTACAGAATGCTATTTAGAGAATGTTAGGGCTATACTTTTTCCCTAAAAATTGAATGAGATTTTTTTTTCAGCTATATACTGGAAGTTTTTCTTTCTTATTCTTTATTTTTATTTCTGAATGCTACATTTTTATTACATTCTTAATAACTTGACATTCATACATAGAATATCAATGTCTTCTAGTTAGAAATATAAAGAATATCACTAGTGACTATTCAGTGGTTTTCTGCTTCAGTATAGTTCAGCTTGAGAACTCTCTAGGAACACAGACATGTTTCTTCATTCTCTTAGCTATTTGCATATCATTAAATTTGTTTCACATATACTACTGGAAGACTTCAGAATGATATAAGTTATTCTGTTCTTATGATAAGTGGTTTTATATACACTCTACATTTCCCTGAGCACTTGTCTAATACTTATATCATGATATAGATATATGTATTTTAAACCATTGTTCTGATAAATTAAAATTGAAACCCTGCTACTATTCTAACTTTTACATTCCTTCAGCTGTAAAGCTGTGCATGGACTGTTAGAACTAAAAGTGAATAGGCTAGGATAAGCAGTAGCTGCAAATCTATAGTCTTGGATGAAGACCCAAGTTTCAGTACCAGAGGGATTACAGAATAAGTGCCTATAGAAATGCTTCTTTTATTTTTCTATAGAGGTTTAGAGTATGCATGGGTCATCAGCAATCGATGTGTGCATGTAAACCTTATGATTTCTTACCCTTTTTTCCCCCTAACAATACAGAGTTGCTACATACCTATCCTATATTCATTTTTTTTGACAAAATAGAAAAAGTAACATATAAGAAAAAAATCAAGAGAAATATGAATACTTTCAGATTGGCTCTGATTTTGAACTCTTGTGCCAAAATCCCTATTTTTCTCAATCCTATTTAGGTGATAAAGGTAGAAAAATCATGATGAGAACAAATTTAGGTGCCATCCAATTCCATATACTACAGGGAACTGAATGCAGAAGTTACCAGATAGGGGGAATTACATAATACTAATTCAAGTATTTGTTTCCTGATAATAAATTTTGCATCATATGCATTTATTCATTTATTCATTAATTCCACCAATCTTCACTGATTGGCATTTTTCAGTTGGTTTTCTAGATACTATAAGTAGATAGCTGTCCCAAGGGGATAAATTGTTGTAAATATAGGTAAACAAATGGGGAGCTAACCTAAATACAGTGTAAAAAATAATTTTTAAGAATTCACCAACTAAGCTGAAATATATTCTACTGAAAATAACAGGGCAGTGTAAGAAGTTGGACAGAGATGCTTATATAGAATTTTATTTATATAAACTTGAAAAACAAGAAATAATAATCCACTGTGATGAAGTTACAGTAGTGATTACTTTTGTAGGGTAATGCATAACAAGGGGCATGAAGAGGCTTCTATAATATAAATAATATTGTGCAAAGTGTGGTTGCACAGATGTGTGCTCTTTATGAAAATAGAGTCATTCTTAATGCTGTGCACATTTTCCTGTTTCACTGTCCTATACAATATGTATGTGTAGTGTGTGTAAAGATATACATGCATGTATACATGTGTGTTGTTATACACATTCATATAGACACATGTATAGATGTAGGTATCCATACATAAACAGTATATACGCTGTGCCTGTACATGTGTGCTTATGTCTATATGTATGTAGAATGTCCTTGAATGTCCAATATCTAACAATTGTCAAGAAAAAAAAGAAAAAATGAGAATCTATTGAGGCTGACCTGGTATTCTGATGTACCATGGATAAAGAGTCCAATTTGGTAAGAGGACTAATATGAATTCACTAGCTTTCAACTCAAAATGAGCTATTCATTTGTAAGTGAAGCACACGTTTTAAAAACATCTACATCTACATGTATATAAATATGAAGTAAACACAGATTTCTGTATCAGAGGCCAACTAGTCAGTCTGATTATTTACTTACAGAATATCTTTGTGCTGATTCCTCATGTCCCAGTCTCTACTCATTGTGATGAGGATAGATGTCATCTGCTCTTGGAAGGAGGGGCTATACTAGATAAGCAGAACTCCAAAATTATTCCAGCTCTTATATGTAGAAGCTTACACACCTGCTACTCCCCTCTGAAAAAGGGAAGGGAGACACCTTATCTCTCTAACATAAACATTCCTCTTTGAGAAAAGGAGGTGATAACCTTCTGTAATGTTAACAAAGGGCTCCATGAACCATAAATATCTCTTTGGTGATCCCTGTCTTTAAGTTCCAAGATTTTTTTGCCATTCATTTATTCTTTAATCCATATCACCTGTATGTTTGACTCAGAAAGAACTGACCATGTATAAATTTTTTCATATGGAATAATTTTGCAACTCGAGACTAATAATATTTGTAAAAGTACTCATTTTAAAATTTAATTAGTTGTGTGCCTTCATTTGCTGTGAAGATATTTTAAGAGTTCTTTCAAATACAAGCTAAATTTTTCAAAAATCACACAGACAAGAAGAGCTTTAAATTTTTGCACCCTCACAAATGTTTGGTGAAATGTATAAAATTCAAATCAAAAGATACTTGAGAATGTTATGTCTAGGAAAGTTGCAGGCTCTCAGAGAGAGAGAGAGAAATCATAGAGAAAAAAGGAAGATATTATGAGAATTAAGGTTGCTCAATACCTAGAAATGCATGGAGAATGAAAAGAATGATTTCGAAAATTAAGAATATTGAATGAAACAGCTGAAGGATGAGTGATGTATATGGCTGGAATTCATTATCTCATGCAGAAATTCATTTACTTAACACTTTGTATCTTAGGTACATAATCCTTAATTTAAGTACTAGAAATCCAGCGATATATAAACTATTTTATTAGTGATAAAGTGAAAAGGTAGGAAATTAAAAAGTCAATTTTATGCCACAATTCTTCCATATTACTTTGTTCATTTAGTGGCCTTAGCCATATTACATCTACACAAAAAGTTAATGTTGAATATTTTAAATTTTATTCTTTATTTTACCAAAATGAAAACTTGAAAGTGCATTTTCTTCAATCAAAAAATGTTTTTATGTCATATAAAAGATTTATAGTAACTTCTTTTGCTTCTATTCATGATTTTCTGTATATAGAAAGAGATGGCGACCAATATTTCTGTGACCATCTCAACTTTTTGTTTGGTAGGTAATTTTAATATTCTACTTTCAGAAAAAAATATCAATGTTTACTCTCTTAATTGGAAAGATAAACAAGGGGAGAAATCTCTTTTGTACAAACTAAGCTTTTTCCTCTTACATTTCTGAATAGATTGTAGCATGTTCTGTGTAAATTGATGCTGAAGGGAAGAAAAAGAAAATTAGTACAGATGTTTTAAATATTCTTTCAAAAATAATTTAATTATTTTTAGGGTCCCCCCCCACCCCCCAGATCCTTCTTTTTTTGTATGTATTCTAATCATGGCCCTCTCTCTGGTTTATTCATTGGTAGGGTAATGTTGCATTATTAGCTACAAAAACTTTTGGAAAACTTATTTCACAGAGAGTTACTAGAGCATAATGAGCATAGTGACTAAAAGCATGGGCTCTGGAACAGATTTTGTAAGCTCAGATACGAGGTTCACTATTTCCTGGCTTTGTAACCTTGACAACTTATAGAACATGTTCTTTTCCATGGCTCAATCTCTCTCTCTCTCTCTCTCTCTCTCTCTCTTTCTGTCTCATAGAAAATGACAGTAAAATAGTACTTATAACATAAAGTTATTATATAGTTATTATATGGCTTATAAACATGAGAGAGGCTAGGACTAAATATGGTTATCAAATTGACTATAATCATATGTGTAAATACTTTATTAAGTGGAATATATTCACATATCACTTATGTAAAAATGATAATAAAAAGAAGTGTATTTTGATAAAAGAACATATTTCTACATTTGAGCCTAATAATCTTACCTTGGATTGACATTTTTGTGGAACTAGCCTAGAATGAAACATTTAGTTTTGGTTTGTTTATTTGTAATTTTTGGATAGAAATATTTGACTTGGGAGGCTGTTGTGAAGGCCAAACAATATAAATTATTAATTCACCAAAACATTTAGTTCAATTTATCTATGTATCATCTATCTTTCTTCTATCTATATACATATTTACTTATTCATATATCCAGGAAAAGGTCTAGACCATGAAGCTAAAGTGGTGAACAAAACAAAGACCTCTCCATTAAGAGCTACCACTTTCATTGGAGTGGAAGATATGCACATGAGAACAAATCTAGGTCTGAACATGACACATGGTAAAGGATTGAGAATATATCTGTTTCCCCGTATTCAGCTTCTATGAGAGTCTATTGCTGTCAATCTGTTGATTTAACTATGGGTAATATGTATGATACTCTAATATCAGAAGACACTACATGACAGCACACTTCTTTGCAAATGAATTAGATTAGTAAGATCCAAAGAGCAAACCATCTTATTAGTGAATATGTTACTTTACCGAAGTGTAGATACATGTATGTTTCTTCAAAAAAATATGTTATTTTATTATGTCATATAGCCATGGCCCTTGATAACAAAATAAGAAATTGAATTAGTACATATTACTGATTTTTAGGTAATATATAACATATGTAGAATTTTATTAAAAAGCTTTAAATATACTTCTGGCTATTCTTTTGGTTAAACTTCCTTTTTCTCAGATCCATTTTCAAATGAATTTTTAAAATGATTTGTGTCTACACATTCTACTAAAATTGGGTAAAAATTTAAAATTAAATCTAACTCATAATGCAGGTTAAGATTTCATTCAATATTTGGTTAAATTAATAAAATAAATAGTTGCCATTACACTCCAAAGTTGATTACTAGGGAATAACTAATTAACTACTAACACTCTATGAAAGCCCACAAGAGAGCTGGTGACTTGAAGATTTCTGAGTACTTCAGCAATGCTTAGCTTCAAAGAGATATTAAAATGCTGCCACCTCCAATTTTATTTTGACTGTCCTTGGAAAGACTCCAACGAATTCGTTAAGAAGCCTACCACAGGAAGCCAAACGTCTTATGTAGTTTGAGGAGAAGAACATTTCTGATGAATAAAATACTTATTTCTTTTCATGAAGACCTGCTTCTCTAATGCACATCTAATAATGCATAATTTATCAATATAAGCATGACAAAGATTTTAAAGTTTTAGCTATTTACATAGTTTCTCTGATGTTAGAGAAATAATACATTTGTAAAATCTGTGATATAGACCACTGTATATTTCAAATGAGAAAAGAAGGTATTTGTATAGTTGACTATGTTTGCTATTGCAATAATGGCATTTTTTCAATAACCCGCTTGAGTGCTATTGAGTACATATTCCCCTTAAGGCCTTCATTTTCATTATAAACAGACTACTACTGAGCCTACTTTTATATTCACAATAATTTGAAATTATGAAACAAGCAATTTCTGAAAGCTTTATTAAAGAAACACGGTATAAGCTAACCTATGTTGAAGCCTATTTTTCTAAAATTGGCACTGCATGACTGGTATCATTGCTAAATAGTATGTAAAGTGTAAATTATATATTGAGATTGAGTTAGGGCATTCTTTGACAAAATCTACATTGAATGTGATGCTGAAAAATGAGCCATTTAGTGGGACCTGAAATATAAAGCAATTATATTTTAGAATGGTTTAAAATGTGTGATCTTTGCAGCATATATATCCTTGGCTCAAAATGCTCCTACAATTTTTCTTTGATTTTGTTTTGTCTATGTTTGGGGGATTGTAATAATCAATGAAAAATAGAAGAATGAAATGAGAATGAAATCAAACTCAACAAAGAGTATATAGGGAATACTCTATATTAGCTCCTTTCAGACTTTCCTCTCTTGATAGTTTAGAAAAATGAAATAGAATAAATAGTGTCCATTTAACCCTGCTTGAACACTTGACTAGAGTTGTGGATTTTAATGATCAAAGTTCAAATTTCAAATGTTTCTGTTTGAATGAACTGTGTATGAATGTGCATATGAAAGCATGCTAGTATGTCCTGTTTTCCTGTGTCTATGTATGTGCTTTACGGGAATAGAACTTTTCTTAGTTGGCATAAAAAGTAAAGTTTCAAAATGATAAAATCATATATGCATTCTAAGTGGATTTGATAAATATTCTAATAGAAATAACTCCTACATATATATGTGGCCATAGTTGGGTTATAACCACAAACACATTTTCCTTAGGGATTCATAAGACATCACAGATGTGTTGTTGGTCAGTATTTCACGCCTGTTTCTGTCATCTTGTTTCATGGTTGGTGCCCTATCCCACAATGCATTTGGAGGCATTTTAGGTTTTCGTTGATTTGTTTTTGTTTTTCAATTTAGTTCAATTTCAGTTTTACCAGTTAGAGTTCTGGTGTCATATATTCAAATTCTTAAAGTTAAACTAAATTTCTTCTCTCTTTAAGATATACATTTTCATTTTGTATATTAACTCTTTCCTATACATATTCTATTTTATAATTTCTATGCCATTACATATAGAGTCTGTATCTTATGTAATTAGTCTACGGACTGCGTTTTGGTGGAAGATATTTCGTTAGCTGTTAGTAATACTATTCTTTGTATCTAATTGTTTTGAATTTACCTTCTAATTTTTTTTAAATTTATTTTCTAGACAATCAGCTATATTGTATAACAATTTTTTGAGTTTTGCATCAAATTTCATATTGGCTACCAGGAAAAGAACAGGCCTGCCAGAGGGAACAAAAATAGCTAAATTTATCCTAGGCTTAAGGTGAAAAATGACACTATACCCTCTAGATTTTACCTTTGGGTCTGTAACTTATTTGTCTGTTTCGTTTATAACTACTTTTACTGATTTTATTCCTAGGTATAAAATCTCCCCAAAGATCTCACCCTTTATCTTTACCCCTTAATGCTGAAAGATCTAATACTGTCTTCCTATACATGTGTTAATGTTTAAAAACATGCCTCTGAATCTTGCTTGGTACTTGGGGAAGGTGGCATTCCACAAACTATCAATGACTTTCATAGTATATCTAACATATACTTATTTTCATAATTTGATACCATCTACATTTAATGACTTTTACATAAATACATACACATGGATTAATTGAAGTAAACTGCATTTCCATAGTTTAGTTTTTCCATAAGTGAAATTAAACCTTCAAATTATAGATTCTTTTAGGGGTTAAATCACATGTTTCTTATTAAAGATAATTAACAGCTAGTAAGCTTATATAAAGTTGAATAATAAAAATGACTTCAAAAAAAGAAATAGTTTAGGAATTAGAATATCATTCCATGTTACATATATATCCTCATGTATTTGAGGTAAAAAAACAAAAAACAAAAAACAGCAATGCAGACAAACACACATACTACCAAAGCATAGCATACTTTTAGTACCAATTTATAAATTTCCAATTCTGCTTACTGTAGAATTATTCCTTAAGGTTTTGATTAATGATAGGTGAAAAAGGAAGAAACAGTTAATCCAAATCTTATAAAAATAATTAGAAACAAGTTTTTCAAGGTAGTTACTTCATTGTTTTTAGAAAAATTGAGCTTTAGTCTTTTGAAAAATAACTATCATCAACTGATGTGTTATCATGGTACATTATTAAATAAAGTAGCAATGGCCTTTTGTTTTCTTAGAGCCAATTTACAGACTCAGAATCTTCCAGAAATTAGAATAAATGATCATTTTGAGGGGAGAAATTTTCCTCTTCCAAAGATGTATTCGAAGCTTTCTTAAAGATATTACTTGCTTTGAAAATGAAGTGTCTGAAGAGTCTTGTCTATAATTAGGAAACATTAGATAAACTCTTTCCATTGTAAAAACAGATTGGAACAACTATTTCACAGTAAATCAGAATTTCGCTATCAAGTTATGTGATAAGCTCTTCTGTATTACTTAGTAAATCATAACGTGTGACAATAGGGACACTCAATAAGCTCCAAAGAACTGCATAATAAATCATGAAATTTCACAAGTTGCACAATAAGCTCCACTGTATTAGTCTCTAAATCATGGGCTTTCACAGTAAAGTTATGCAGTTATACTAAGAATTTATTTATTCTTTTCCATATCTACTGTTATTATAGGGTATTTCTCAGTCAAGAATGAAATTACATTTAACTGAAGTCCTCTTTCACATTAGCTACAGCCATATGTTATTGAGAAGAGTATGAGTTATTTGTGCGAGAGGAAAATGAAAACTATCTAGTTTCATTAAAATATACATAAATAATACAATTAATTCTAGCAACAACTTCAGTTTACATGTATGTGATAGAGAACTCATTAGAGTAAGTATTGTAAAAATGTATTTAATGTAGGTTAAAGCTTAAGTACTTAGAACAAATAGTAAATATGAATACATTAAACAATTAATGACAGGGAGAGATTAGATTAAGTTTAAGTAGACAGTCGTAATTACAGAAAATATGTGTGATGTGTGTGTGGGGGGGTGTGCATGTGTGTGTATGTGGAGAGAAACAGAGAGAGATGTTTATATGCAATTTTTTAAGAGGTGTATTTATTCTCTAATTTTGAAAGTTGTGAAATATATTTAAACTTTTCTATGATTTGTATTTTTATTTGATAGATATAATATGACATGTAAAATAGATGTTTAAAGACCACTAGATTTGAATTCTAGTTCTCTTGCTTAAATAATATGTAACTGAATATTATTTATATTGCATTTATTAATTTTTAAGATAATATTTTAAGAGAATAGCAAAAGTGAGCAGGCTTAACATGTATATGGGACATTCACTAAATATTGCTTAATGATTATTTCATTTTGCTTAATGATTATTACATATTTTTAAATTTTAATTTTAAACGCAGGTATTTTAAGAAAATAAATGACATTTGTATGACATTTGTATAGGACAATACTTGTCCATGAGAAAAATTTGATACTTAGCATTAGAAAAATTTGTGAATAAAAATAAAAACCATGACTTTATATGTAAGATAGGAGGGCAGGAAGAGCCTTATTGACGTAAACACCACTGGGTCAAGAGTTTGTGAAATTTAGGCCTTGCTTTCAGGGTGAAAAATTATGAAGTATCATTGACCGATTAGAGTATTTTTGGACTACCGAACCATACATAAACACACATGTACACACATACACACACGCATAATTAAATAATGTTCCAATACTCTACACAATTTTTAAAATGTGATTAAACCACTGAAAACAGGGGACCCTGCTGAATATCCAACATGAAAAAGAAAAAGCACCACTCTTAACATCTATTGCTAGCTACATTCTTTGATAGGAATAATAGCCAGATCTTGAAAACATTCTACCTCGGGTCCAATTATGAGCCAATATAGAAACTATTTCCTTCCTTATTCTCTACACACAATAATTAGGGTTTCTCCTCTCTTTTATGATTTTCTTCTTTTGTTTTCCTCATGTGACACTAGGTTTGAGAAGTTTTTAAAGCATAAGCAGATTAATGTCCTATGTGCAATTGGCTTATTATAATCTAAGAAAGGCCATCTGTGAGACCCAAACTCAACATCTTTTTGTTGTTTGTTTTTTCTTTAAAAAATAATTTCTATGTAAAAATAAGTAAACATACAGTTACGTGTATGGATCACACCTTATTTTCAATTATAGTAGTTGGATAAGTTTTCAGAATATAGAAATACTAGGAATCCCCTGGTTAGAACTAGTGTACATACTGCTAAATTGCAAATATATAAATTGGTTGAATTACTAGGTAAAAATGTTTATAAATTGAAATTGGTTTGTCTTTAAAATTATATTTTATACAATTTTAAGAAATATTAGAAAAATTAATATAAGCACAGTAAAAACTCATTAATCATTTCTATGATTGATTGAAAAGCTTTGAAACATTTAAATAAAGCCCATTACTTTTTCATTGTGGTATTAATGTATCCACATCATAAAATATCAAGACTTCTAAGACAACTTTTAAGACAAAAAATTTAAAGTAGATGTCTCATCAGTTCATGTAGATGATATTAAATTCCAGAAAAGTAATCATAGAACGCAGCAGGAGTTGATCACAAGAATGTTAATGAAGAAAATGGCATAATTAATATTCTCAAAGTTCCACATGTAATATTTCTATTTGGGCAAGGCTAGAAAAGATGTCAAAACTGTATGCTTTGAATTTTGAAAGATTTTATTAGTTTTGCAAAATATGTGGAACATTACAATATTTAAAAAAGGCAAAACAAAACCCCTAATTCAAAAATAAATATTTTGTCATTTGCGTTTAGTTAGAAAATTTCATTCAAAATAATGAATCGTTAAAGTTCAATTCATGCACACTGGATTCCAGACAAAACAAATAAGCTCCATTCTTCCTAGGTTCTCCCTCTTACAACTAAAATGTCCTGGATATAATATAGTAAATAAGCATAGGAAGACTCAGAAAATTAGAAAGAAGATAGAGTTCCTAGGGACCTAGGGACTTGAGGAATGACATGGGTTATATTTTTTCTTTCCACATATCTTAGTGAGAGGTCCATGGTTTTATTTTTTCTTTCCACATATCTTAGACAAGGCAGCCAAGAACCAACACACACACACACACACACACACACACACACACACACACACACACACCCTCCAAAAAAAGCCTTTTCTTCTGAACTGAAGTACATGAAACTGGTGGCCTAACAAGAGAAAACCTCTTGGCAATACTAACTTTACTTTACCCAAGTACCAACATAATAATTACACCCTATTTATGGTTTTGTTGGGGCCAAGTGTGAATCTTCAGCCTAACCTGCTTTCTTGACAGAAGCAGTCAGCTTCATTCATTAGGTGGTGCTGTCTGACTGAATGGGCACTCTTCCTATAGGACTAAATGGTACTCCAATCTCATGCCAGGGTAGTGGCAGACTACTGCGATGACCTAAGCCTCCACTGCCACTTTACAACAGTGAGACTTCATGAAGCATCGCAGGGAGCTAGTTACTACTTCACTTTCTGCTCCCCTGCATATTGTTAGCAGGCTCCAACATTAAGCTTAACCTTATCATCCACATGACACCAACAAGGTTGAATTCAGAGTTCTATATTTCAGGGCTAGTCAGACCACTACTTGTCTTTACCCCTGTTTTCAGCTGATTGCAGTGGGAAACTGAGCCTTCTACCCCTCTCCAGCATTAAAAAAAAAAGAAAGAAAGAAAGAAAAAGAAGGAAGGGAAGGGAAGGGAAGGGAAGAAAAGAAAAGAGAGAGAGAGAAAAAGAGAGAGAGAGAGAGAGAGAGAAGGAGAAAGAATAAAGTGTAGTTCTGAAGTCAGGATTTTTCTATGTTGTTATTTCTCACTTCATATCTTTAAAGTTCTAGTGCCCTTTGAAGACACTGCTCTGAAGCTTTTACAACTAATCTGAGAACATTTGTACCTAATTTATACAGAGATGATAGATCCTTGTACTGCACACATGGTCTGCATATTCTGGATTGCTAAAGCCATTCTGATCATTATTTTTATTTGTTTTATGATGGTGATAAAAAGAAAGTGTGTTGCATTTGCAAAGGTTTTTAAATATTAAGAGAAAGGAAAGAAGGAAGGAAGGAAGGAAGAAAAGTAAAATGAAGATTGAGAGATGGGGCTAAATAGCCCTTTAATTCCATCACCTCCCCTGGTACCAGTGGGATGCAACAGTGAGCTACTAATAGTTTTTCTCTCTAACCTCAAATATTATATATTCATTTTTATCTCAATAGTTATAAAATAAGTATATGAAAAGCTTTTAATTACTTCAGGATAATCATATGCAAATAATCGTCTATTGATGTCATGTGTCATTGTCTGAAACCTTTCCTTCACACCAACAACTTCAGTTTATTTAATATTTGACCATTATATTTCAGTATCTGCTGCATGTTCTCTAAAAAATGAATATTATTCTATTTGGTGCCAATTTTTATTTTTCTTCTAAAATATCTTATGAATTAGTATATATAGAAAAATGATCATAATTATGTGAGGAGAGTGACATTATTTTCATATTTAGTTGAAAATCATTTTTATCTTTCTATTGACTGGACCTTAATTTTTATTTGCTTTCATTATAAAAAAATGTTCTGAAATCTAGCCACATTTAGGTGAGTTGTCCTCTGAAGTAATCAGATATTACACTGAAATTCATTTATCACAAAAGATCTATGTTTATATTGTATCCTTGGAAAATATGAATTAAGTAATCACAAATCTTAAAAAGTTAACAGTGTAATTTGTGCTATGGTGTTGTGTAATTTTAAGTAGTTGGTGATTCTAATGCTGAGCCTGAGACAGGGAATGTCATAGCTTTGTATTGTTTTGTAAATAAGTGATTAACAATCTGAATTAGCCATTAGCATACTTCAAATACAAATGACAAACTTAATTTTGAATTTAAGAACAAAATCGTATGTCCAAATTATGTATATTATTTGTCGATTTCATTTGGAATCAAGGTAGCTGAAGGTTACATATATTTGAATGGAATAATAAAATTAGGTTTGAAAAAATAAATTTAAGAAAGAAGCTCAATTCTATGTGAGTATAGATTACATCAAAAGTCATCAATCATTTTAGCCAGTTCTTGGTTTTAAAGGTATTCTTTAATCTATATGCATTGCTCTTTTATTATAAATAGAAGGTAGGATGTATATTTTTGTATTAACATTATATGTGTATAGAAATCAACTCTACCATTTCAATAATAACTCATGTAGCAAGTTGAAATGGGAGTTCTATTTCTGATGAGCTCTGCAATCATCTGTATAGTTATATTTAAAATCTAAAACTAATAAATAATATAAAATACATTTTTTATGTTTTGTTAAAGGCTAGGTAAAATATTTCTCCCAGGAATGAATATATTCTGTAGTTATAATGAAAACTCATTTTTTCTTTTGCTCACATATTTATATCGTTGTCCTCAAATGTTACAGAATTTCTAGCACATGTGTCAATTTTAAGATTAATGAAGAAACTTTGTGAATAAATATTAGGCAAAAAAATGATTATGCAGTTGGAAGTTATTAGCCTAATTTAGTGGGCCAGCCTAAAAAATACTATAGGTAGCTTATGTAATTTAAGAAACTTCAGAAAGCAGCTCACTTCTCCAAAATAGCTTCCCCTTTAGCCAATTTTAGTCTCTTATATTAACTTCAAAGTGGAATTATTATCTTTATTAAATTGGTTGCTTTTCTAGCTAAATAAATCCTGATATTACAATACAAATACCAGGACATTAGCATACACAAGACAAAGAAAGGCCCTCTGGGAAAACAACAGAGTTCCCAGTTCTGGTAGGAAGTTGAGGGGTTCAAAATTATTGTGCAGGATTCTTGTGTTCCAAGGGTTCAAGTAAGTGCTGGGGCAATGTACCAGAGACATACTGACCCTACTCATTAATCTACTTAAACATGATGGACTACTATTAAACTATATCCGAAACAAAACAAAACAAACAGACAAAAAACACTGAATAATATTTAGAGCTTAAGACATAATAAGGAAATTAATCACTCTAATTTTTCTGTGAATTTTAAAATAAATTCTCACTGAAGAATGAAACTAATCAACAAAAACTATTATTGAAATTTTAGATAATTAATTTCAGGTAGAGGAATATAGATCATACTTGAGAGGAACTGAATATTTAGTGTCCAATTTAAAATTTCCAAATACATTATATTCACATACAGTCCATGATATAAAGAAAA
Source organism: Pteropus alecto (assembly GCF_000325575.1). Classification (NCBI taxonomy): domain Eukaryota; kingdom Metazoa; phylum Chordata; class Mammalia; order Chiroptera; family Pteropodidae; genus Pteropus; species Pteropus alecto. Next base: position 18,103,829 of record NW_006436811.1, read on the forward strand.
TATAAGATAAGCCTAGTGTTCTCGTCAATACGCAGAAAGGCGAGTTGACAAGTTTCTCATGCATTTGAGCAATTATTGCCAACCTTTGAATAGACAGCATGAAGTAGGAAGGGGTTATTTTTTAAAATCTATGAACATAAATATGATCTGTACACATAAAGCTTCATTAATAATGTGGTTCTTAAATGTGCTGCTTTGATAATATGTGATAAATGGGGAATTAAATAATACCATTTTTTTTTTTTTGTAATGCTCAGTCTGCAGTTTAAAGTTATATTATCCTGAAATCTAAACTGTTTCAGTTGGCACTGAGGTAACTCATTGTACCAAAAAGAGTTTTCTGGAAGACTCTAGATTTAACCACATGCAAGTATGAGAGATACTTTTAAAGAAGGCTAAAGACAAGTCTCAGAGAATCGAAAAGATATTTTGCTAGTCCCATTTCTAAGCTGTTCTTTTTTACCAATGCAGACACGTACATGTTTAAGAGTTTCAATCTTAAACTTGCCTTGGTTACAGTAGATTTTTGCTTCTAGAAGAAAGACTAGCTTCTTTCATATATAGTACAATCTAGAATTGAATGGAAGCTCCTGGAAGCTTACATATCACTCTTCCTTTGTTGATAATAGCTTATCACACTATCTTGGAAATTTAAGTTGATTGATCACTTAGGTACATCCAGTAACCAGCAGTTAAAGCATTGGTTTATTGAGTATTAATATGTACCACATGATTATCACTTAAAAGGAAGTCTTATACAATATGTATTCACTTGAATTTTTAAATGTTTTATTATGAACTAAAGTATATGGAAATGTGCATAAAAATACAATTACAATTTAGCCAACAATTATAAAGAAGATACCCATATAAGTCCACTTGGTCAGAAGCTTACCTTTATGTGTTTTTCCAGTTACAACTCATCCCTCCTCTCCTAAGCTAACCACTGTGATGGATATTTTTAACATGTAGCTTATGTTCTAAGCATAAGGATGCCTGAAGTAGTGTACTTTCAAACAATATATAGAAAAGTGAATTATTTCAAATTAAGCACTAACAAGCTATTAGAGGCTAAATTACTACTACCATATCATTTTGTAGCCTAGATACATTCTGAGCAAAAGTATTGTTTATCACAACTGAACCATGATGAACTAGAAATTGTTTTCCATACAATATCAGAATTTAAAGAAAATAAAGAGTAGTTAATTTTAGAACCAGGTATGGGATCCATTCTTCATGTCTCTTTCACCCATTTCTTTTTCCCTGATGAACTAGAAAGAAATATTGTGTTGCAAAAAGAAACTGAATTAAGAATTCAAAAGCTTGGTAATTTTCCAAGGTTAGCTATTATCTTAGTCTTGTGTACTGGGCAAATCATTTAATCTTTATTGATATATAGGATGAGTATAGTATGTGATGATATAAATTAGTGTATCTAGTAAATTAATTATAAAAAGTGTGAAATTTATTTCTTAAACTGAAATTCTAATCAAGACACAAAATAATTACCAACTGTAATGATTATGGTGATAACTATCACTTATCAAATGTTTATTAATTGTCAAATGCACTAAATACTGTGCATATCATTTTTGATTTATCCCTATTGATTTAGTGGTTGAGCAAAGAATGAAATCCAAATCCACTTGAACCATAGACCCTGCTCTTATCAGCTTTCTGAACCTTTAGTTATATAGATATCTACGTAGCTAGTGACCTACATATGCAGATACACAAATCTACACAATAAAATAAGGAAAACTCAGTATGGTTATTCTTAAGGTAAAGAAAATCATATACATTGTTCATGTGCCCACAAATGTGATAAGATATGTAAATGTAGATATTCACTATATAAGAGATATATGCACTATATGTATGAATGTGTGTGTGTATATAGATATATACACACACAAATATATATAGATATATATATAGATATATATATATAGACATATATATATCTATATCTATATATATAAAATAAAAAAACTCAGTAGTTATTCTTAAGGTAAAGAAAATCATATACATTGTTCATGTGCCCACAAATGTGATAAGATATGTAAATGTAGATATTCACTATATAAGAGATATATGCACTATATGTATGAATGTGTGTGTGTATATAGAGATA
>NW_006436811.1:18107399-18122345 GCF_000325575.1 Pteropus alecto
CAAGTACTATAAACCTATTTTCTGGAAAAGACACTGATGGGATGAATTAATATTTTCACATACAATGTGAAATATTCTATACTGAAAAACAGAAGAATTAATAAGAATCCTGTATCCTGTCTAAGTTAAATTTAAATTGGTCTTGATATCATATTATGAACACTTTTCATTGAAGGCATCAAAAAGTATTTTTTGCGGAACATTCTGTTTCTTTGAATGCCTAGTGCGACTTCTTTGACATTCCTTTAAGAAGCATGTTAATAATTTTATATAGAATTTACTTGCACTCAATATTTTATTTATTTTTTTTAAATATTTGATCTATTGGTACTAGTTCAGTGTATCAGTTGTGGATGTTGAAACTAACAAATAACTATAACCCAAACTTTATAAATATAGGGTTTTCAGTAGCTGTATTCTACCAGATATGAGATTGCCTAGTATCCACATGGTAATTAAGTGGTAAGGCAGCTATTTCTTTTAAGCAAAGTTACTCACTGGCACTCTCTTAAATGAAGAAAATTCAGGTCCATGTACCAACAAGTCTGTTTCACCTGGTTTTTCGACCAGCAACAAACAGATCACAGCTTCTTGGCTGAGCTCACTATGAAGTACCTTGTGTTTAGACACAAAGTAATTTCCGCTGTGTCTTTAAATACTGTGTCTTTAAATACTGGAATCACACTCAGGAAAGTAAGAATGTCATGCTATGAGATACAGGGTAGCGAGTTGATCTAAGGCAAATCCATATTAACATTTCCCATCTCATTTTCCTGCCGTGGCAGATGATCAGTGAATAAAATAATTCACAGACCCCTTTAAGTACATTACTATTACTGATACATTACTCTTTCTCATTCTCTTTCTCCCTTCTTTCCTATGCCTCTTGTTTCTTAGTGCACATCTAAAAACATGTAAATTAAATGTATGCCTCATCTGGCCTTAAATTCAACTGTTTTTTAAAAAATCTATGGCACGTACAGACCAATTGTTCATTAAGTATGATTTTATCTCTTCTACCTGGGTGGTACCTAATCAATTGAACACTGAGTTCCTACATCATTGCGATGTGGTAAATAGATTCTTATTATCTTAAAGCCACCTTTTAGAACAACAAATTATTATTTTTTCAATCATTACTTAAGATTTTAATGAACAAAGAAGAACACATGGTTTATGTATCAATATTTTCCCACAGTGCTACTTCTCTTTCTACCAACGCTTTCCACAATGGGCAAGGAGGCAACTGGGACATAAACATTAGCAGATAACAATGAATGGTGAGACAGAGAATTGAAAACATTTCCTGCACAGACCATATTGGAAGGCAGGTCTGTGATGATTTCAAGGCTGCCTTATTGTTTTCCTCTCTACTAAATCCATTACAGAACTTGTTTCAACACATTTTGATAACTGTGAGCTGATGAGAAATTATGACACAGGAGATATTCACTTAAAAAAATTTTAAGGAAAAAAATTCAAAACATGTTTTTTTTTGTTTTTTCCAGTACCAAAAAAAAGAAAAGAAAAGATTATCAAAATAGGTATTTTTGGTACTTCATGGACAGTTATGCAGGTATCTAGTACTCTTAAAAAACTCAGTTTTCATTACCCTGGTAGCTGCCATGTCCCAGTCCAGTGTTTTTCTTCTTGTGAGAGAAAACAGAGTATATACATGGGCAAACAAGATGCCTCATCTGTCTACTCACAGTCTTTCTCACTTAGCTAAAAACAGTAGCAAGGGTGTACACTTTCTATAAAGTTTTTCGATATAAAATTACAATTGAATGTATAAGCACATAGTTAGAGCTCATTGGCTCATAGCACAATAAGCATTTAGTAAATAACAGCAGTGGGTTGCTCATTCAGTAGAAATTCTAATTTGTTCAAATTTAGAACTTGTATCTTCTCTCCTATATTTTATCTTTTCTTTTTTTTTTTCAGCTTTATTGACTCTCTGGCTTACAAAGTTAGTAAATATATATATATATTTTCCAATATTCCACATTGTTCTTCAAAGGCTCAGTTTTCATGTGATAGGAGCAGCTTTCTTAATGGGATATATGTAATGCCTCTGGTACTGGAGAAAATATGCTCTATATATAAACCTCTAGGTCCTTCTCACAGAAAAGAATCAAAGCTCATTGTACTTCTCACACAGCATTCCCTTCATCTCACCTTTTCTCATCTAGGGAGTACCTTAGTGATTTCAGTCGAATTACTGAGCTGGGAGTTGCTCCTGGAATTCTTGTCTGGACATCAAAATGGCAGACAGAGCATGGAAAAGTATCATCTATATCATTCCAGGACATAGCGATGCAGAAGTGACAGAAGTTGTACCCACAGTTGGCGGGCACAAGTAATCCTGACAGATGTGGCAGCTAGACTTCTCTTGGTGGTCTGCCAGAGCTGTCCCAAATTTCACTTAGCAATGAACAAAGGTAGAGGTTAAGGTATATTCCCTTCATCAAGGCCTGCCTCTCCAGAGCTCAAGACCCAGTGAGATATGGACATCCACCAGACCTCCAATATGACTAGCTTTCGGTTTTACTGGCCTGGCATACTGAAAGCAGGCACTGAAGTCTTGTTTAGCTTCCTTCCTCTTAGCCTCAGAGGTAGCTGCCAATTTGGATCCATGACTTGCAGATCCATCACATATTGCGTGCCCATCTAAAGTTAAGCTCAATGACTTTCTTCTTATAGACAATAGCCACAGATCCAAGCAAGCAGTCATTCCCTTACGATGTAGGCATCTAGAGAATGCCACCCTACCAATGACAAATCCGAAGCAGATGTCTCAGAGGCTAAGGACCGAGACTGAGGTGGAAACTCTAAGCCACATCCTGCTCAGATCTTGTACCAAAGGCACTTGTCTGCTGCAGTGATTGGTATTCCCCAGAAATGGCCACTATAGTCTTTTAAAGATCATCACAAACACATGCATAAACATGAACACACACACCCTAATACAAACCAACTATGTTATGCAAAACTGAAAGTGAATTTAACCACAATCTGCAAAGAGAGAAGCCTGCTTCCACTGCTTTCTCCCTTGACCCACTTCAGTTCCTTTCCAAAAATAAACCAGATTAATTGACTTAAAACATTTTATATTGATCCTGTACACCTGTGATTTTCCAAGTATGATCATTGGTCTAGCAACAAAATCTGGGGTCTGATTGCAGAATTACAGAGTCAAAAATTCTGATGAAAAACTCAGAAACCTATATTTTTATAATCCCTCCAAGTATATTCCAATGTACCTAAATTTTGATAGCCACTGCCCTACACAAAACCTTGCAAGGGCTTACTCAGAATTAAAGCCAAAGTCCTTGAGATGGTCTAAAACCTAAAGAAGTTTTCTCTTCTCCTACCTCTTTCCTGCTTGGTAACCTTTTCAGGTATATTGGTCTCCTGGCTGTTCCTTGAATAAACCAAATTCTCTAACATCTCATTACATTGTACTTTTTCTTTCCTTTGCTTAATATCTTTTCCTAGTTATGCATGTATTTCAATAACTTCCTATTTATGGTTAATACAATTATATAGGTTTCAAGTACACAATTGAATAATACACCATCTGTATACTGCATTATGTGTTTACCACCCAAATTTAAATTTCCTTCTGTCATCATGTATTTGACCCCCCTTACATTTATCTATCCCAGCCCCACTTTCCCTCTGGTAACCATTAAACTGTTGTTTGTATCTATGAGTTTTTGTTTATCTTGTTTGTTTACTGTTTTCAGTTTGATATTTCACAAATTGATGAAATCACATGGTTCTGAACTTTTTCTGTCTGGCTTATTTCGCTTACCATGATTATCTCACAGTCGATCCATGTTGTTGCAAATGGTAGTATTTCATATCTTCTTATAGCTGAGTAATATTCCATTGTATATATGTACCACAACTTCTTTATCCAGTCATTTGTCGTAGGACACTTTGTTTGCTTCCATGACCTGGCCACTGTGAATATTGCTGCAATGAACCTCAGTGTGCGTATATCTTTTCAAATATGTATTTTTAAGTAGTTAGGGTAAACATCCAGTAGAGGGATTGCTGGATCATGTGGTAGATCAATTCTTAGTTTTTTGAGGACCCTCCATACTGTTTTCCATAGTGGCTGTACCAATTTGCAGTCCCACCAGCAGTATATGAGGGTTCCTATTTCTCCACACCTTCTCAACACTTATTTCCTGTCCTGTTGATAATAGCCTTTCTAACAGGTATGAAATGGTATCTCATTGTGGTTTTGATTTGCATTTCCCTAATAGCTAGCAATTTTGAGCATCCTTTCATATGTTTGTTAGATATTTGTATGTCTTCTTGGGAGAAATGTCTGTTCAGGTCTTCTGCCCATTTTTTAATTGAATTGTTTGTTTTTTGTTGTTCTTGTTGAGTTGTATGAGTTCTTTATATATTTTGGATATTAGCCCATTATCAGAGGCATTGTTTGCAAACATCTTCTCCCATTCAGTGGGTTGCCTCTTTGCCTTGTCGGTGGTTTATTTTACTGTGTAGAAGCTTTTTAGTTTGATATAGTCCCATTCATTTATTGTTGCTTTTACTTCCCTTGCCTTTGATGCCAAATTCATAAAATCCTCACTAAGACCAAGGCTCATGAGCTTAATACCTATTTCCTTCTATGCAATTTATTGTTTCATATCTTATATTTAGTTATTTTATTTATTTTGAATTAATTTTGGTGTACATGTGGCTTTCCAATTTTCCCAGCACCACTTATTGAAGAGGATTTCTTTTCTCCATTGTGTTTCTATATACTAACAATGAAATTTCATGAAAAAATTTTCTTTTTGCAATTGCAACAAAACTAATAAAATACCTAGGGATAAACTTAACAAAAGACATGAAGGACCTATATATTGAAAACTATAAAACATTATTAAAAGAAATTGAAGACACAAAGAAATAGAAAGATATTTTTTATTTATGGATTGGAAGAATCAACATAGTTAAAATGGCTATATTACCCAAAGAAATATACGGATTTCATGCAATCACCATAAAAACCCAAATGACATTTTTTAAAGAAAAAGAACAAAAAAAAAACATCTGAATTTTATGGAATCACAAAATACTCTGAGTAGCCAAAGCAATCCTGAGAAAAAAGAATAAGGCCAAATGTATCACACTAATTTCAAATTATACTACAAAGTGATAATAATTAAAACAGCATAGTATTGGCAGAAAAACAGACACACAGACTAATGGAACAGAAATAAACCCAGATAGATACGAGCAGGTAATTTTCAACAAAGGAGCCAAAAATATATAGTGGTAAAAAATACAATTTTTAAAAATTAAAATTTCAGATATTTATTTTATAGAATCATTGAATACATTGTTTTCAGATTATATTAACTATGTCTATATTATTTCATAAATGCACACTTGATTTCAAATGTATGTTTCTATTTGGGATTTAAAAGTGGTTGATTTCAATATAATTATGTCTAAACATCATTTAACTCTAGCACTTGAAAGGCTTTATATTTATAATATTTTTGTGTTTTATTTTTCATTATATCTATGTTTTCTTTCTACATATTTTCTTCTTATGAAAGGCTAATATTTTGTAAAATTTTTCTCCTTTATTTTCTTTCAGAATGTCTTAAGCAATATTGGAATTATAATTAACTTATCATTTTATGTATTTTGAAATATATAAAACATTTCTTACATCAGAGCAAAACATATTTCATTTGATAATAATTATCTCAATTGTCTACAATGCTATTCATAAAGAGAATAAATTCTACTTAAATTTTTGTAAGAATTACTTTTATTCTAAGGTTAATTTTCACTGCTTTGCTTATGAACTCTTCTTTATATATGACTTACTCAGAAATACTTAACAGTATGTTTAAGAAACTACAAAATATGTTAATATATTTTCTAAAGAGGACTTTTCATGACTTTACCTAATTTTAATACCTTGAACTAGAGAAGATAGTCTGAAACAGTGGAAACCACAGTAACTGGGACTTTGAATTTTATTGAATTTGCTGCCCACTCCTTTGGCCACGTGATTTAGTACCACTGGATCTCAGTTTCCTCATCTACAAAATTAAAACTTTGGACTTTAGATTTGGGGAATTTATCCTGATTTTACTGTCTTTAAAAATTGCAAGTTATTTCACTTTATTTTACTTTCTCCCCAGACTTCCATGTAAAGCATAGATTTCAAGCTTCTTCATTCTTTTTGGCACATGGGATGTTGATTACCATGGATTAACGTGTACACTAAAACCTATTCCTCACTTTGGAACTTATTAATGCTTTCATAATTCTCATCATTTATCCACTTTCACTAAATTTATCATGATCAGAAAGTGTTAATTTATTTACTTTTTATCAAATTGTTTCATAGCTCAAAGTTCGCAACTCAATATGAGTGCCATATTATCTTCAGTGATGATTCCGTACACGTGGTTTCCCTTTTTCATTTTTTTTTTTTCTTTTCTTATGTTGTATCAAAGAAATTTCTCAGCAAAACTCCTCTTTAATAATTACTTTTCCCAGAGAGCTTTTTTAAAGTTTATTTTTGGAATAAATGAAGGGAACAATGAATAAAGGGATGGATGGTCAGTTTCATTTAAGACAATAATATTGTCTCTACAACTATTAAATCAAATGAAAATAACAGTGGTACCTGGTCAAATAGCCATGAGAAATTTCATTGTTTCAAGAATTTTAGTTGGTAAAAACATTTTAATAGTGAGTCTAGGGACTGCAAAACCTTTTACTTATTTTTTTAAAGCCTTTTGTTTTTTAAGAAAATGCTTTGGGTTACAAAAGTTTTAACTATAAATGATTTTCTTTAATTGAAGTATTATACAAAAAAATGAATAAGCGTTTTATATAGCTCTGAAGCCCTGGAGTTTCAGTTATATAAACGACGGTTGAAAGAAATACCATATTAAAATGTATGAATTTATTTATTTATCAAAATTATTTGGTGCCTTTTCTTTTATAACTTCAATGTGTACATTGTTTATTTTCAGTCTCAGAGTCAACTTTCCTCCAGAGGCACCATAGAATTTGTAGACGTGTTGCTATTTGTTGCTCTTACCAGTTTCTTTTTTATTACCTCTGTAGATTTTATCTGTCTACAGTTCTCTACTCATCAAAGTGAGCCTTGCTGTTTTATCGACTCTGTGTATATATATCTGAGGGGGAGAGAGTGATGGGGGCGGGTGGGGGGTGGAGGAGGGAAAGGAGGAAGAGAGGGAGGAGAGAGGAGGGAGGGGGACCCAAAAATGTAGAATGCAGCAATTTTTCTCACCATTTTTTCAATTTTTCTCAGACTGCTGTCACTTACAATTTGAACAGTCATGATATTTCTCACGTGGATAATTCTCTTACCACTGCAAAACTATCCACTAGAATTTTATTTAATAAAACAACAGCTTCTACAGACAAACATCCAAATGGTCCTATTTTGTATTATACTTGTCTGAACTGTGTTTGTATTTGTGGATTGCCTATTTTCCTTCTTGAATAATTACATGCTAAACTTTTCCTTAAATAACTATGTGCTAACCTTGATGTATTTATGACTCAGATTTTCTGACAACAGAATTTTTATCAACAAAGAATGACCAGTGAAATATCTATTTTTAAATACATACACTCAATTCTTACTATAATCAATGATGATGTAATAAATAAGCTGACCATACTCTTTTATTCAGAGTTTACCATTTAGTCTACATCTTGTTTGTTTAGATTAAAATTTTAAATGTAATCAAATTATGTTTTTCCAAATATAGATTATCCTATCTATATATAACTATATTTATAGTTATATTCTATCTACTCAAATGATTCATAGTTTCTTTTGAAGAGTATTGTATGTGGTGACTTTTGAGAAATAGATGAAGATTGAGGATAACATGAAAGAGAAAAATAACAAAGTAATAAAAACTAACATGACTAACTATGGCCATTCATAGACCACAAAATGAGACTTGTTATCAACTTAGAGATAATAGCCAATATGTGAAGGCTATAATTGCCCTAATGGAATGTACCTGAGTTACCAAAAATGTAAAGAGAAAAAGACTGCATGAAGAACATTTCAGTTTTGATGTTCAGAGAAGGTTCTGTGAGGTGACATGTGGAACAATAAGGGGATAAGGGCATATGATGACATATGACTCAGATACCATGAATACTCAGGTTGCTAGGGAGAGAATTCCAGGCAGAGAAGAGAGCAAGTGGAAAAGTCCTGAGTTGACAAGAATTCTAATTAAACCCAATACTAACTTTTTTTTAGCATGGTGATGTGAACAATTTATTTTCCTTTTTTTTACGCTTCCTGTTATTTTTTTGATATTGATTTGAAGACTTCGGTTTTATTTTATGTTCTCTAATAACAAATATTTGAGGATATTATTTTTTTTCTGAGTGCAGACTTCACTATGTCACCTGGGTTTTATTACATAACTTTTAAATTTTTTTCTCATTTATAAAATGGAGATAATTCATCTTCTAGGATTGTTGCATTAAATGAGTTAATGGATATAAAGGGCTAAGAAGAGGAACAGAAATATAATAATTGTTTAACATATGTTAGCTATTTCTTCTTCTTCATCTTCCATTTTAATATTATTCTTATATATATCCATAATTTATTGTGTATTGTTTATACATCATTGTACATTATTTGATTTTATTTAATGCATCTTAATGGCTTAGATTACCTTCTTATATTTGCATTCCATGATTTATAAAATCTAGATAGAATTTTTACTACACTACAACATCCACAAAAAGTCAGAACACATATTTCTTCTATCTGCATTTTACTCACTCTTTATTATTTCTTGTTATTGCTTTCACTTCCATTATCCATTTTAACTTTATATATCTTTAAAAAATATATTCTGTAATAGAAGCTATTTAGCATTATCTCTATGGTTTAATGGTTATTTTCATTGATGTATAAAAAAATTATTCCAAAACTTAGTGTCTTAAAACAGCAAACATTCTTTATCGCTAGTTTCTGTGACCAGAATTCCAAGTGTTGCTTAGCTGAATGTGTCTTGACTCTAATTTGCGGTCTCTCATAAAGTGGCAGTCAAGCTCTTGGTGGTGAAGTCTCATCTCAAAGTTCTACAGAGAGGTTTTATCAGGATTCAGTTCCTCACAGGTTGCTGGACTGAGGCAGTCAGGTTCTCATGGACTCGGATCCTTCCCACATGGACATCTGCTTAGTGCAACTCACATCATGGCAGCAGGATTACTTTGGAGCAGGTGAGGGAGAGAGCAGACCTAAGATGAAAGCCACTCTTTTTATAATCTAATTTTGGAACTGATTTCTGCCAAAGTCTATTCCTTAGAAGGACTAGACCATGTTCAAAGGAAGGGAATTACACAAAGGAGGCAGGAACCATTAGAGGGTCTCTTAAATTCTGCCTACCACAAATAGATTCAGTGCTCAGAGCTTTACCTTTTATATCCACAGTCAACAACTTTGCATTATTTATTTTGAATTGTCTTGTATTTATTCCCATTTTGCACCATCAAATAGATTCTCCTACGCTGAAATTTGTGATATGAGTTTTATATTTTAGGATTTATGCTCTATAATTTATTTTTCCCCTTGCACTCCCCCCAAATAAAAAATATCATAAGTCTTAAGAGTTCTGTAATATTTTCTTATTTTGAGATGCTCATTTGTTGCTTTTACTCAAATTATTACCTGGTAAAAATTATTGTCTTACTACATTCCTTCAGGTAGAATTCTAAAGCTATCATATCACTGTTTTATGGAGCTTGATACTAAGGAAAATGCTATCTCTATTCAGCCAATTTTTTCATTGAAGATAATTTTCTTTATAGACATAGGTCAGTTATTCACTAAGGAAATAAGATAACAATGCTCTGGGACAGCTGGAAATGTCAGCTTAGGATATCTTCTAACAGCTTCTTCATAAGTCAGCCATGAAGTCATACCTCTGGGGGCATATTAATGGTAGCTGGCATAGACTAAGTGATTATTAAGAGGCAGATATTTAGCTCAATAACTATTCTACATTGTTTTAATTGCCATGAAAATTCTTTAATAGATGCTATTTTCCTCAATTTTATAATTGAGATAAGAGGTCTATAATCTCTTATGCAGAAGTAGTGGGCCAGATATACTTTAGTATGCAAAATATTTCAGAGAGGTGATGTGATCCATTTATACTGTATGTTTTGTTGCAACTCCAGGAGTGTCTACAGCAGCATGTCTAATCAAACTAATAAAATTTTAAAATATCTGAGGTAAAATATTTTTATATGCACAGTGCAAAGAGTTGATAGAGATTCAAAGTGTCTTTATGTTAATTAGAATAAATTTTACCACCAAGTATTTTTTTTTTAAACCTTATAAAATCTTTTAGTTGTCAGAGCCTTTGAATTTTGGAATCGCAGATAAGGGAATGTTGACATATGAATTTGTAGAGATATTATGCCCAAAGCTTAGCAGTTGGAAAGTGGTTTCTCATGTGTTTAAACTCTAAGATCACGTTCCTAAATGTTACACATCATAACTTAGAGGTGTATAGTGACCCTTAGTTTGGGAGTTTGTCTTTCTTTTAAGATTCCTCCCATGGCAGGGGAGTGGGTGGGGGCAATGGAGGTCAAATACTGATTCTGACACTTATTAAATGTCTGTGACTTTGATCAATTACTAACTCTTTGAAGCTTAGGTTTCTTCATTTGGCAAACATTAATAATAATTACTCCCTTAGCAAATGACTTTCATAATATTAAACGATAATCCATAAAAAGGACTTAGCCAAATTTCTGTTATATAGTATTTACTAAAATATACTTTTTAATAAATTGCACATTTAAATTCCGTGTTTTTTCCCCTAATAATTGTTATTAGCATACCTGGAAGTTTTTCCCTTTTATCCCATATGTGCTTAAAAGGACCTAAATTAATGAGTATGTTATGTAAAAAAAGTTTTCTCTGTATTCTGTAGAGCCAAAGGGTAAAATATAGTCGTGTTGACATGAAGATAGGTAATCTCTCCCTCTTTCTCTCTGTGTCTTTCTCTGTCTCTCTGTTTCTCTGTCTCTGTCTGTCTGTCTGTCTATCTGTCTGTTTCTCTCTTCATACGTATACAGTCATAGGCCTCATAATAATGTTTTGTTCAATGACGGACCACATGTAAAATGGTAGTCCCATCAGATTATAATGGAGCTGAAAAATTCCTATAGCCTAGTGACATTGTAGCCACAGTAATGTCCTAATGCAATGTATTATGTTACAATTATTTACAGTATTCAGTACAGTAAAATGCTGTACAGGTTTGTAGCCTAGGAGTTATAGGGGAACAAAATTTGTCACCCCAAAATTATGTCTCTTTGCCATAAGGAATATTTTAGGTTGGTTAATTTTAAAAGCAGCAGACATGGCAGAAACTCTGAAAACCAAGAAGTAACCCTTTGTAAAAGGTATTTACATTTATAAGAGTATCTCCTTACCTGTACCATAAAGAGGGGGGGACCTTATCTCTAGACATTATTATCAATGCAGAAAACAATAACAAATTTGCATAACAACCTCGCCCTTGTTTACTGTACTTTTTTCTGGTAACCTCTACAAGTGACTCCTCCCACACCCAACATCTTTTGTCTTCAGCTGAAGATGGTATTTAAGATGGTAGCTTCAGGCATTTTAGTGAGTTACTCAGTTTTCCTGGGTCTCTTCCATGTATACAGAAGGTAAACATGTTATTAAACTTTTGTTTTTTCCTGTTCATCTCTTTTGTTACAAAGATGGCTCGGCCAAGAACCTAGAAAGGTAAAGGGAAAATTATTTGTCCTCCCTTGCAGAGCAATAGGCTATACTATCTAGTTTTGTGTAGAAGTAGTGGGCCAGATATATAGAGATAAGTGAGATATAGTGAGATAAGAGATTATAGACCTCTTATCTCAATTATAAAAATACATAGCATGATATTTGCTCAAGGACAAAATTGCCTAAGAATATATTTCTCAGAATGTATCTCCTTTGTTAAGCAGAGCTTGTCCATATATACGAAAGAGAAGAATATTTAAGTTTTGAAATAATCAGTAAAATAATCAGAAAATCAATACAAAACCTTCCATTAGTAAAATTAAGGGAGACATATAGCATATGACTGCAACAAGAATAATAAAGTCTTCCTGGCATTGAGTGGACACTTTTGCTTGACTGGTCAATTTGGCAGTTTTGGGTTCCATTCTGTGGGAAGTTGCCCATTGTCTTCTTTGAACACATATAAGATAATAGTTGAAAATTAATTCCAACCTGGATCTCACTGCAACCCTCGAAAATGCCTTCTCAATGTGAGCACATGGAGGACTTTGCCAGGCTGCATGGGGCAAAACAAATTTCAAAGAAAAAGTCAAAAGTTTATACATTTACAATATATTGAATCTATGGACTGACAGCTAGGTCATTAAATCTTGTCAAGACAAATTTCTTGAATCTGAACTTCAGTCCAGTGGTTTTAGATCCTTAGCAATATGTTCACTGCTCTGTTCATCCTGTCTTCAAATTTACAATTTCTTCTTGAACTCATCAATTGAAAAAATGCAATCACTGTGCATGAAACTGGGGTAATCTTCTCTTTGCTCCTGAGCTACCCCTCTATGAATGGTTCTTTAAAATATAGTTCGTAAGCTGTTTTAATTTGTTTGTTTGTGGTGTGAGGAGTGATTGCACAGCAAAAGAAGCTAAGCTTATTTCCCACTTAACTCCCACCCTAGCCAGGCTCACTGCCATTGCTAACACTTACTTTAGCTTGACAAAAAGTAATTAATTTTTGCAGCCCAAGCAGAAAATAATTATTTTATTTTGAATCATTTGATGATTTGTGACAATACACACATAATATTTTTACTGGTTCCTGGGCTCTGCTCTTTGCTTTCTCTGCTTTAAAGCAGATCAACTTGTATTGTAACATATTTATGACAACAACAGTAGCAACTACCACACTTCATTATCCTGAAATTTTCAACCAAGTCTCCAAAAGCTCTTATCTCAGGAGGCAAATGGTCTGAATCCCAGGATACACTTAAACCACTTTCTTCATTAATGCCAACTTCATTACCTGCCAACATCCTGGCTAAGTTAAAAGCATCCATAATGACTTCCACTACATGTGGATTCTGCTAATTCACCATTTTACAGACAGTCATTTGCTATTCTCAAATTCTGTTTACAGTTTTAATAATTAGATACTTAATGCAATTTAAAGAAGTATAATTGAAATACATATAAAACGTGACTGGAAGAACTAGTTCTAACCAGGTCTTAAATTTATTTATTTATTTATTTATTTTGTTTGTTTCTTTGTTTGTTTAATTTTAATTACAGTGACATTGGTTAACGAAATCTAGTAAGTTTCAAGTGTACAATTCAAAACTAAGTCATATTTATATTGCATGTGAGTTCACCTCCCATAATTAGGTTTCTTTCTGTTACCACATATTTGACCCCTGATAATTGTGAATAATGCTGCCAAGAACATCAGTGTGCAAATATCTTTTCAGATATGAGTTTTCAAGTCTTTGTGGTAAATACCTAGGAAAGGGATTGCTGGATCATGTGGTAGATCAATTCTTAGTTTTTTGAGGACCCTCCATACTGTTTTCCATAGTGGCTGTACCAATATGCAGTCCCACCAGCAGTGTATGAGGGTTCCTTTTTTTCTGCATCCTTTCCAACATTTGTTATTACTTGTCCTGTTGATAAGAGCTATTTTAACAGGTGTGAGATGAAATCTCATTTTGGTTTTGATTTGCATTTCCGTAATAGCTAGCAATGATGAGATTCTTTTTATGTTTCTTGGCCATTTGTATGTCTTCTTGGGAGAAATTTCTGTTCAGGCCCTCTGCCCATTTTTTTATTGGATTGTTTATTTTTTGTTGTTATTGAGTTGTATAAGTTCTTTGTATATTTTAGATGTTAAGCCCTTATTGGAGGCGTTGCTTGCAAATATATTTTCCCATTTGGATGGTTGTTTCTTTACCCTGTGACAATTTCTTTTGTTGTGCAGAAGCTTTTTAGTTTGATATAGTCCCATTCATTTATTTTAGCTTTTACTTCCCTTGCTTTTGCGGTCAAATTCATAAAATACTGTTTAAGTTCAAGGTCCATGAGTTTAATTCCTATGTTTTTATCAATGTAATTTATTGTTTCAGGTATTATGTTTTGTCCTTAATCCATTTTGAGTTAATTTTGGTTTGTGGTGATAGACAACAGTCTAGTTTCATTCTTTTGTAGCTGGCTTTTCAGTTTTCCCAGCACCATTTATTGAAAAGGCTTTCTTTTCTCCATTGTATGTTTTTGGATCCTTAGTCAAATCTTATTTGCCTACATAAACAAGGGTTTACTTCTGGACTCTCAATTCTGTTCCACTGATCTATGTGTCTGTTTTTCTGCCAATACCATGCCATTTTGATTATTGTCGCTTTGTAGTATAATTTGAATAAACTGGTCCTAAACTTAAAGCAATCATTTTTTGCTGTAATCTTTATTTTGTATCTCTTTTGCTTAAATTAAAATATATTTTAAATATAAAAGCATAATTTGAGTAATATATTTTTAATGTTGATATTTTGTCACATTTGATATATGTTATAAAAAATGAATTTATTTTATTGGCTGAAGTAAGGGAAACTGTGACCTCTCTCATCCCCTTCTGCTTTCCCTTAGAGGATTACTCTTTGGAAGCTAACTCTTATCATGCTTCTATAATTTTACTACACATGTACAAAGGTATCTCAGCATTGTTTGTAAATACAAATTTTAAAAACAACCTAAATGCTTATCAACATGAAAATAGATATTGAAAAACTAAAATACATGCACATAATAATAATTACACATATTTATATTAATAAATCTGTTTAATAATATTGTAATTATATTAA
>NW_006436811.1:18122450-18128035 GCF_000325575.1 Pteropus alecto
TAATATAATTATTTCACTATTGTGTTGATAACTATATGTTTCAAATATGTATATGTGTCATTTTAAATGTTCACAATACACAAAACTTCACCCCCTTAAAAATTCTTGAGTAACAATGTAGGAAGAATACTTACCAGGAATGCTGATAATGCTGTCTGCATTATCAAATTTTGATTGAAAGTTTTTTCAAATCAAAGAAGTCTCCTGTAAGGTCCTCAGAAAGTATTCTTTAGAATGACTATTAACTGAAACTGCAAAATTATGTTGCTAACAAAGAAGTACAATTAGAAAATGCTGACTGTAATATAACTATGCCATAGGGTAAAAACAATTAATTTGGTTTGCTTTCTCTAGTAATGTAAAGTATGCTGACAGGGAAGTATGGTAGCAATTTTGTCAACTAAATTTACTTTTTTTTGCTTAGCAAAGCTAGAAGTTATGTAATAATGTCCATTTGGGTAACTTGAGGGTTAAAATTTATTGTGCTAGATAAATTGATCTACTGCTATGTGTTATCCATAGATTTTGTAACTCTGGTTTCAGTTGTAAAATCTCTAAGAGGTGTGAAATAAAAATTAAAGAAAATATTTTCAATAGAATTTTTATTATTTATTTTCTAATTACTTAAGGGAACAAATTTATGAGACTCATGCTATCAAATTTTAATTAAAAAGAAAATGAACACATTCATATTCACAAGCCTAGGGAAATCTTTAATATTTGTAATCAATGAATTCTTATACCACAGAGAAAATCATGGTTGATACACATAGAAAAATAGCTGAATGCAGATCCAAATAAATGTCCTTTAAATCTTTAAATAAAAAAACATGTGTTCTGTTTCAATAATCGACTATTATTTTTTACAACACCCAGTGATTGGTCAAATTATAATATTATACTATTATGATTTAATCATATAAACAAAATGCCATTCTACATTTAGTTTTACAGGCTGCTACACATTTTCACTTAATATCTACTTCTAAAAGGAGCTTCACTAGGCTGCTGATTGTGCAGTTATCTTTATTTGGGCTGCAATTGGAAATTTACCAAGAAGGTCAAAATCTAAAATTCAACCAAACTGTGTCTAAGCAATTGCAGATTGCCTGATCTAATCTGACTCTTGCTTTCTTTTCTCTTTTTTGACTATAACCTAGAAGCCTGAGAAGGAATTTTCCATTAGGAAGCAAAACAATGAGAATTACTTGAACCATGTTAAACTCCAGCATTGGTGAAGGTGTTGTAGCTTTGGGCCTGACAATTGTGTTTTCCTTTGGTATATATTTAACTTTATTTGGAGTTGGCTGTATAATTTTCTAAGAGTTCTATACCTATATTTTTATAATATTCCTTCTTGAAACCAGTATATAAAATCAATCCCTTTTGCAACTAAAATCATTGATTAAACAGCCTTCCATTTTCATTATAGGAAAAAAAAAATGAGTTTTAAATAATACATTGTAAATGCAGAAAAAAATCCAAACCTGTTTACAAAAGAGAACAGGAGGCTGCAAGGTGATAAAATGCCCTGTTGCATCCTCTAGTGGGTATTTTTCTCTTTTATTTTTTTTCCCTAAGGAAACCTGACATTTTCTCTGAAATCTATACTAATATGTTTGTTCTAAAAATATTGTCCCATTTTGGAATATTGAATAAAAAAAATTAAATATCAAATTTTCAGTGTGAAACATGGGCCCCCTCTCTGGCAACCATCAGTTTGCATCTATGAGTCTGTTACTGTTTTGTTGTTTATTCATATGTTTTGCTTTTTAAATTCTATATATAAGTGAAATTATACAGAGTTTGTCTTTGATTTATTTCATTTAGCATAAAACTCTCTAGGCCTATTTATATTGTTGCAAATGGCAAGATTTCATTATTTTTTATGGCCGAGTAATATTCCATCACATATATACCACCTCTTTATCCGTTCATCTATTGATGGACATTGAGGTTGCTTCTATGTCTTGGCTATTGTAAATAGTGCTGCAATAACCATAGGGGGCCGTATAACTTTTCAAACTTGTGTTTTTGTTTTCTTCAAAAAAAAGAAAAAAATACCAAGAAGTAGAATTGCTAGTTCATATGGCAGTTCTATTTTTAATATTTTTGGATCCTCCATATTATTGTCCATAGTGGCTGCACCAATCTACATTATCATCAACAGTGCTCAAGGGTATCCTTCTCTCCACATTCTCTCCAACACTTGTTATTCGTCTTTTTGATAACAGCCATTCTGACATTTATGAGGTGATATCTCATTGTGGTTTATTTATCTTTTTATGAAATGATATCTCATTGATATCTCAATGATATCTCATCGTGGTTTATTTATCTTTTTATGAAATATTTCTCTCTTTATGAAATAATCAAATATATAATATGTTTATAGTTTCTTCTCTGTTAACTTGTTAGTTAAAATTTCTTTTACTTATATTTAATGGCTAGCCTACATATATATTTGTTCTTGACTTTTAAAATTCTATAGTAAAAATACTATTTTCATTTCATAAAAAATTCAAAGACCATATAATTTTTATGTACACTTATATCTCCTTCTGTCTATAATACTATTTTCTTGTACATTTATTTCTACATATATTTTAAAGTCATAAGACATTGCTATTACTGTTTTCATCAGTCAATAATATTTTAGATTTATCCATGTATTTACCACCTCTTTTCCTTTTCATTCCTTCCTGCATTACCATGTTTCTACCTGGACTCATGTTCTTTCTACCTGAAGAAATTTGTATACCTTTAAAATATCCTTTGATAGAATTCTACTGTTGATTATTTGTCTCTATTAGTTTGTCTAAAAATATTTTTTAACCATCATTTTGGAAGATGTTTCTTGTATAATAAACTCTCATTTGGCAGTTATTTTTTTATTAACACTTTTGACATAGTTTCATTTTTTTTTTAATTTCCACTATGTGTTTAGAAATTAACTGCCATTTTTTTAATCACCATGAAGTAGATTTACATAAGCTTTCATCAGTTTTAGAAAAATATTTATTGTCTATTTTTTAAACTAGTAACTCTAAGCCTTTATCTTTCTCTTGTCTGGAGCTTGACTAAATCTTGTCAACCTGAACTATAGGTTTCTTAAATACTATTGTGTATCTTAAACCTATTTCAGTGCATTAATCCAGACAGTTTATCTTGATCGAACTTTTTTTTCTTATTGTCTTATTTATTTTTAAATCAGTCAATCAAATTCATAATTTATTACTATGGTTTTTCAGTTGTAAAATTTTCATTTGGTTTATTTTATGACTTATTTACTGAAATTCTCTTTTTGTCAATATTTTTGAATATCTAAGTTATAGTAATTTTCAACTTTGTTTCTGATAACCCCAATGTCTGTATTAGTTGTGGATATTGATTATTATTTTATTTATTTATTCTGATTCTTAGTCATTTGATTCTCTTTACTGTCATTCCTGTTTTATTTTAATTAAATTCTCAAATCTTGTGTATGAAAAATTATAGAATATCTGGATGTTATTATTTTTCTCCACAAAAAGTTTACTTTTTTAACTATCCTGTAGGGAACAGAAAGACTGTCCTTGATCCAGTTAACTGTGGGATTTATTTGACTGTATGCTTATACCTAGGGCTTAACCCTTTCGAATTCTCTACCTGAAAGCCTGGGATGTTTACAAAGAGCTCTTCTCCTGGGTGATCCCTAAAATGTTGTATTGGTCTCTCCAGAGCCTTGAAACTATTGAATTTCTACTTAGCTTTTTAGGTTCTTAGCAACTGTTACATGCTTTCTTTATCTGAGTCATCGCCTGGGCTTGAATAGTGTAAAAGTGTAAAAATGTCTTATAGCAATACCGTATTCAGAATGTTTAGGTCATTTCTCTGTGGTGTTCTTTTCTCCTAGGATATTGCCCTGCATTCTTAGTTGTTTGGAAGCCATAAATTTTAGTGATTGCTTTCTTAGCTCAGGAAGCGCTGCTGCACACGGGGTTGCTGCTCTTCTGGCCCCCCTATGTCCTGCACCTAAAATCAGCTAAAGAATCAAAAGGAAAAAAACAACAGGGAACGCAGGACTCATCAATGTCTTACCCTCCCTCTAGGGTTTTGACCCTCAAGTTCTGTCAGCTTTTGTTGTTTTATAAATGCCTTCAGTGATTTTTTAAATATTTTATTCAATTTCTGTAGTTCTTTTAAGCTTCAGGTTAATCTCATGCCAGCTATGCCCTGCTGTTTTTGTTGTCAACAGCAGCTTTTGTACTTTAATTTCTCTATACATGTTTATACATGTATGTGTGAATATATACACACCTAGGCATATAATGTATATGTTATTTATACATTACATAGGTATATTCATGTGTATATAAATTATATGCATATATATATTTGCTAACTATTAAATAATTGACTCTTGGAGTAAGTATGGATTAAGGGCACTTTACAACAAACTCCACATATATTTCTGCTCCATAGATTTGTTAATTTTTAAACCATAATACGGTGCTATATTAAAATTTGTATTCATATCACCACTGCAAAACAAATAATGTACATGCGTTATTAAAATGTTAACTGACACACGATGCAATATATATGCCTTAGTGGTGATTTGTACATCTGAAACTTACTGGATTTCGTTAACCAATGTCACCAAAATAAAAATAAATAAATAAAATAAAAGGTTAACTAAATGTAAAGTACATTTATAATAATGGCAGTTTTCAACTTTGATAAATAAACTTTCAAAAACTTTGATTTCATAATTCAGATGCAAACTTCAAAGCATTATTAAAATTATTTTCACTGATTTTTACTCTGATGTCTCTGATAATATTGATATAAAACTGAAAGTATCTCACTATTTGTGAAGGTCTTCATTGACAAATATTGCTTCAATTTACATACATGTGAAAGAAAACTTGGAAAATTAGCAATACTAATGTACAAGACGAGTTATTAGATTTAGATGAAAGGCATGGTTCACAGAATAACAAATGCACCTTATGCAGCTGCACACATTAACTCATCATTTGGGGGCATATTTTCTTAAAATAAATTTTTCTTTTGAGGTAGATGATGACATTTTTTAATTAGTTTAGTGTCACTTAGTTTTCATCTTGTCAGGATTATCAGTGCAGTCCCTAGAGTGAATAATGACTTTCTCAAATATTTTGTTGTTTTCATTTGCAAATTCATGAAAAATATCTGAAGTAAATGAAAGCCTGCACTTAAGTGTTTCATTAATGTCCATATTTTTTTAATTTAACTTTTTCTAACTTTTGGTGGCAAAAATGATTGCCCCTAGAAAGCACAATTACATAATAAATGATATAAAAAAGATTCTGATTTACATTATATGACAAAACTACTATTGTAAATCTTTGGACTATTCTCTATGTGTTCTACATAATGATGCTCTACTTTCATTTCTTGCACAAATTTCTTGTACACATAAACTTTAGTATTTCTGTGACCTCACTGACTGGAAACCTGGAAGCTCTTTTCTTCTCATTGCTCCAATATAGGCCTTCTGTAAAACACAAATCTCTGGCAGAGATAACAGCATCAAACTTCTTTGCCTCTTATCAACCACT
>NW_006436811.1:18128085-18165256 GCF_000325575.1 Pteropus alecto
CTGCAGTTTGCCACGCAAAGAGATGTTGTACATGACGCTTCTGAGGAAGCCTGATAAAAAAGCATGAGGATATTTTTATTGCACATACCTTTCAACCACTAATGGATGATATTGTATCAGAAACTGTAACAATGGGAGGTTTAGCAAAATCCTCCCAGCTTGTTTTAATGCAAATATAAATGAAATCTTTTGGAAAAACTGAAATGTATTTGGCAAATGTTAATGATCTTAGCCACAGTTAGGTCCACCATTGGTATAGTTAGTTTCACTATGAGGAAATTTCTAGGAAAGAGATAGGAAGAAGATGGCTGGACCTTCAAACAATAAGTGAGGCCAGTAAAGGGTTGAGTTTAAATTAAATAAAAGGATTAAATTACCTTGTCTGAGTACTGAAATTCTGTTGCTTCTCCAAATGACTCTGAATTACTGTTTATAGGTAATAAATAATTTCTGTATCTCTGTTTTTGCCATGTTCTAATCCTTGCCATAGTTCTTTAGAAGGAAACATGTTTTAGGAAAAATGGAAATTCATTACCCTGATACCACATCAAAGTGCCTCATCAAAATGTAGTAGTCCCCCCTTAGCCAAGGTGTTGCTTTCCGTGGTTTTAGTTACCTATAGTAAACTACAGTCCAAAAATATTAAATGAAAAATCCCAGAAATAATTCATAAGTTATAAATTTCACACCATTCTGAGTAGTGTGATGAAATCTTGCACCACACTTCTCCATCTTGCCCCGAAGATGATTCACTCCTGTTGTCCAACATAGATGCTCCCCGCTCCTTAGTCACTTAGGGGATGTCTCTGTTATCAGGTCCTCCGTCATGATAATGGCCCCCAAACTCAAGAGTAGTTATGCTTGCAATTTGGATATGCCAAAGAGAAACCATAGAGTGCTTCCTTTAAGTGAACAAGTGACAGTTCTTGATTTAATAAGGAAAGAAAACAAATTGTATGCTGAGGTTCCTAAGACCTATGGTAAGAACAAATCTATCAGCGAAACTGCCTAATTTATAATCAAGTTTACCATAGGTATGCATGTATTACAAAATAAATAGTACATGGGGTTTGGTACTATCTGCAGTTTCAAGGATTTTGGTTAGGTTGGATGATTTTGCAGAAGGTCTAAGGAAGCTGAGATCTATTTGAGATTGGATGATATCAGAAGGCAGAGCAATTTTATGACTGGGTAAAAAAGAAGTAACTGTCACTTGTTTAATGTAAAAGTGGGATATTTGCTATTTTGTGGGTAGTAGAATGACCCAGCCTTTGTTTGTGGTTAGACAAATGTTTAAAGTGACCTCGCCTATCTCAATGATTTTTTCTTATTACTATGTCATAAATTGTAAAAGGGATGGGTCCCATTCTCAGAGCACCCAGAGTGGAGACTGAGCCATGTACTCTTGGCAAGATCTTTATTCCTGCTTAACCAGAGTGCTGCTACCAAATTCTGCTCTTCTCTTAATTTTGCGAAAAAAGAAGATAACATATTACATTGTGTATATTATGCAATTTAATAGACTTCTTATTTCATTCTTTCTTAACAATGCCATACTGATGTGTCAAAGTTATTTTGGATTTTGTAATATTATTCCTCTTTTTAACTCTTAGGTAAATTTGATGCTTTCCTCCTTTATACCATAGATTTCTTGCTTGAACATTTCTTATCAAGCAATAATTATAACACATATATTTGATACAGAAAACATAACTGTCTTTGAGTTCTTATTTTGTGTCAGTCATTTTTACACATTATCTTTAAGATTTAGAAAAATATTATTGATTAAGCTTTATAATCCCCATTTTATAGATGAAGGAACAAAGATTAAGGAGATTTAGTAATTTGCACATCATACAATGTTCAAGAAATTTATAGGAATTTGATAGTAAGTGTCTGTGGCTAAATTAAATATATGATCTCTTCACTATCCTATACTGTCTCACCAAGAACATTTACAAATTTTCTACATTATATTTAGGAACACTGCTATGTGATATAAATATAAGTACAAATATAAATATATCCACATATATCCACATATATGTGGATATATTTGCAACACTTATTTTAATCAGCAACCATGTAACAATGTAACAGACAACAGCTCTGGGAAAAACTGCCGAGTGCCTGTCCATGATAAAGAATAGAGTATCTGACTTTATATTATAAAAGGTGTAAAATTTATTTTTGTAGTGTAAAAGTTTTAAATGTGTGCCTTTTAATTTTGTGTCCCAGTTTGTAAAAAAAAAAAAAAAAAGGTACGTATTTATGAAATAACTTTTTAACCAAAAGTTTTATTTTTATAAAATTATTAGTCTCCCTGAGAAGCCAAGTAAGTTGAGTTGAAACCACATTTTCATCCTCATTAACATTCGGTATTAATCAGCAATTATTACTAAATGTATGAATTAGTGTGCATGAGTTTGTTTAATGTAAGTTTTGTGATATAATTTTCAATAGAGTACAATAAGATAGGCAAAAATAAAATGTTGATAGTTTTCTAACCTCTAAAAAAAGGCAAACTATAATATGTAAGTGATGATTATTTTCCATTTAGATAAGATCTTGAATTTATATGACAGTGACCTAAGTGTTCACTTACTTCTGGCCTTCATTGTAACAGTATGTGATAGGGACTAGTATCTTCAGGTTATAAAATGCATTGATAATTCAGTGAAGAACCTGAAGATCAGATTTTACATATCTTGTCTCTGACATGTAGTTTGAACTCTTTTGGCTGGGATTTGAATCAGGTTGTCTCACTCAAGTAATGCTGAATCATTGTGCTACAAAGTTCTACACATTATTAAAATTACAAATTTTTATAAGAACTGCATTCTATTCTAAATATTTATTTTGTGCTTGCTCCCTACAATGAGCTGCAGCCTTATTTGTAGCTTAAACAGTATCATTGAGACTGGTTAATAGCATAACAGTTATGTCATACATATTTCTTGAGAAATGGATAAACAGATATCGTTTTGTATAAATTACCTGTGAGTTAATAAAATAGGGTAGAAATAAGAAAGAAAAAGCAAAATGCCACATGTAAAATGAACAGAGGGACACCACTATTGTCCCTCTAGGTTATACCCATCCAAAGTGGACTTCCCAGTGTTCTTGAGCAAATGACTTTGACTAAGAGCAGATAATATCCCTCTTCTTTTCAAGTGTACATATAACTCATTTTTTTTCTAGTAACAAGAAAAGATTTTGTATTCTTGTAAAAGAAGAGGTAATACCTTACAAAATTAATTGAGAGTTCAATACGTATTCCCCTACGGAATTTTGCATAGCCTACTTGTCTCTTTGAAGAGACGAACAACAAAATTATTCTTATAGTTCTCTAAGTTCAACAGTGTAATGTTAATTTTAAATTTAGGAACTACTAGGACAATATTTAAAGTTTTTCAATTCCTCATCATTTCTTCTGATAGAACAGGGTTTGACTTTTTGTACTCTTCAGAAGTCTTTTATAAAAATGAATATCCATCTTATATTAGCATAACCTTTAAACTTCATACATTGATAAGTACAAAGCTTGGTTTTATGCTGACTTCAGAAATAACTCCATTTTATGAGAAAGTTTTCTCACTCAGCCTTCTCCAGGGTTTCATGACCTTTGAGAATATGTGCTTCAGTAACTACCAATTACAAGTTTGTCATTTAGGAAAAGTCAATTAGCAATAAAGCATGTACAACAAGAATGTAAATTTTGAACTCTTCAATCGTATATTAAATTACAGTGTTGTATGTTGGCTAATATTTTATGCTCTTTTATCTTTAATTAGCATGTTTCTCGCTGCATTTTAAAACCTAAATATTTAACTCTCAAGTATCCCCAATTCAAATTTAAAATCAGTATTTTGTGAAAAATATGGTCTTTAAACATAATTTATTTGTAATTTCACAATTATCTTAACATATGGAAACGTAATTTTTCTTATTAATGTTGTCTTTTAAACATCTCTCAGATTTATTTTTATTTTTATCTATTTTATCATGATCATAATGCCATTTTTAATAATCTCAAAATCCATCTATTATAAGGCATCTTGATCCCCTAATGTATTACGATATTAAATATTTTAGCCCAAATAATTTCATTTTTAATTGCCTCCATCATTTATAAAAAATAAAAATAACAATGCTTTGACATTAGAAAAATCTATAACTAAGGAATACAGAGATACTTTGGTACTTGAATAGTTTGTTATGCAGTATATTTTTTATAGTTAAGAGACATCAAAAAGTTAATTTTTTATTGAGTCTTTAAATATTCATTTAACTTGGACTATGTGTAAAGTCCTGGTCCTCAAAGAATTCATGATGTAATGGAGGAGACAAACACAAGTGATAATTACGGAAGAGTCAAGTACAGGGGACAGCAAACTTTTTCTGTTAAGGATCAGATAACAAATATTTTCACCTTTGCAAGCCATGCAGTCTCTGTGACAACTACTCAGCTAAGACAAAAGCAACTAGACAACATGTAAGTGATTGAGCATAGATGTGTTCCAATAAAACTTAATCTATGGACACAGATTTGAATTTCACAAAATTTCTATATGTCACAGAATATTATTCTTTACTCAATTTTATTTTTCAACCATTTAAAAATGTTAAAAAAAAAACACAAAAAAACATTTTTAGCTTGATGACTATACAAAATCAAGTAGTTAGTTGAATTTGGCCAAGAAATTTGTATTATTTTCCACTGTCCTTATAGCAAATTACCACAAACATGGTGCTTACGACAACAAAAATGTATTCTCTTACATTTGTGGAAGCCTGAAGTTGGAAATAAATTTCAAGGTGTTAGTGGGCCTGCCCTATTTCCCGAGGTTCAAGGAAAGAATCTCTTCTTTTCCTTTCTCTTTTCGCTCTCTGGTAGCTCCTGGCATTTGCTCCAATTCCTGTACATAGTTGGTCTTTCATGTAATCTTGCTGATTCTTCTGCCAGCAAACTCTAGCTTGCACCAAAAGTCTTTTGCTGGTGACCAATCCAGTTTCTTTTACATAAGAGAAATAATGGAAGTTTTCATGCTGGACCTGATATAGGAATTGATTTCTTTAGAGTAAAGAGGCAGTTAAATATCCTAAGCAATGAGGATAGCATAAGCATGGCCACGGAGGTAAAAAATAACTAACTAACTAAATAATAACACATAAAAATATATTATGGTTATGGAAGAAGTTTAGTGCTTCTGGAAAATAAAGTAAATGGAAGGCTGATGAGTTATGACTGAAAGAGTAAAAATGTCAAAGTAATAATGATAAACTAAAATTTCAATTGTAATGATTTGGGTGGGAGGATGAATGGTGGGTTTTGCACTTTGAATTTTGTTACCATGACTGCAATGAAGAAGACAGATTTGTAGATAATTCCAACTACATTTATTATTTCTTTTCAGGAGGTTTTGTGAAGAAGATAAAGACTGGGCTTAAATTAGGTTTTTTGTTTTGTTTTTTTTCTTGAAATGCTTAAGAGGAAAGGATGTATTTAATATATACAGTATTTAAGAAGCCAAGTGGACAGATATGATCGCTTGATAGTAGGTAGTAAGTATTTGGGGCAGAGTCAAATATATAACTTGGTGTATAACTTGGAAGAAAAAATAAGTGAATATATATATATATGTATATATACATATATATATAAATACATGTATGCATATATAAATATAAATATCCTAGAAGCTTTTTAAATATATATATATGTATATATACATATATATATATACACACACACACACATACATATATATATGCATAAAATATAATAAAAGCTATAGGTGACTGTCAGGTGCTCAGCAGAGCTGTGAGAGAGAGCTGAGTGGTAAGCTGAGTGTTTAATTCATTAAAACCATAGGCCAAAAATGAAAGAGTTAAGCCTTTAATCATTTACCGCAAAGTATAAGCAAGAAGTTAAAAAAGTACTATTCCATTTTCCCCTATGGAGGAATACACCAATAGAAGGTCAAGTGGATCAGTACAAACACAGGAGTAGTCTCACTCTTGAGGGAGCTTGAACAAAAAGCTCTGGCAGTTTTATGGACCCTGTGTTAGGGGTAGGTCTAGGACTGTAAAAGTACTGGAAACTCAGGGTGGAAAAATATGTCTGATTTCACATTCGAGGTCTCCCTTTCTTCCTTTATAAGGAGGCCTCATCTCAGCAAAGGTGCCTGAAGAAGACATCTGCACACAGTCTCAGATAAATAGACCTGGGAATGATGGTACTCTGATGATGAATGCACAGGGCTGGGTGCGAGGGATGAGTCCTTGACTGCAACTCCCTTCAGTGAGTTCAGTGCATTGGCTATGCACTCAGTCTGGTGGGCGTGGCAGCTTCTCTCCTTGAAGCCTCCCAGGTAATGCCTTTTTAATTGCCTGCGATCAGACCTTTAAAATTACACATTAGCCAGGAGACTCCTCAGTGACTAATACTGTTTTGGGGGGATGGGGGGAGACTAGTTTTACAAATATTTTTGATAAGCCTGTGAGACGAGAAATTTTAAGTATCTAGTGTAAAAGTAAGCATAACTTTGTGAAGAGTAGAAGTTTAAGAATTGTCAGCATTTGTGGTTAATTCACTCAAAAGAATAGAGTGAAAAAGTGGAAGGGCAAAGGCAAAATCTTAGAGAACAGAAATATTCAGAAGATATTAGGAAGGAGAGAGATCAGCCGGAAGATAGACAAAATGAGATAAAAAATTCCCAAGTTTAGACTCAAAAGTATCTTGTCACTATAGAACACAAATAGATAATTTTGCAAAAAATAAGTATGCATATAAACAAACATAAAAGGAAACAATGGGCACCTTTAGTCATAAGTAAGTAAAGTCAAAACAATGAGAACTACATCGTCAAATACTGCAAACTCACCTATGAATTTGCACAGGTTGAAAAAATTGGTAAGGTCTATCCAAAGTAATAAAAAGAGCATCACTGCATTGTAAAGCCTGAATTCCATGTGCTGCCTTGTCCTCTAAACCTCATAAGGCTTCCAGAACTTGTTTTAAGTCCTCTTCTATCAACAGATGTGCTCCACCCAGCAGGGAAGACTCCTACTCAGCTAGTTTTTTGATTAGCTAGACCACCTGCACACTAACTGGTCCTCAAACTTCCTCCCTGCCTAAGAAACTCTTCAAACAACTCAATCGCTTTCTCATGTAGGAACCAGAGGGTAACCCACCTTCCTGTTACTACCAAGCCCACCTCCACAATCCCCTCTGTTTCACTTTGCTCCTTAATGCAAACCCTGTGCAGCCCTGCATTGAATGTGGTATCTTCCTCCGTTGGGCTGTGAATATATGTCACCAATAAACTGCTACTAACCACATTGTTCCAGTGTCATATGTCCTGTATCTGACCATGTTGTACTATTTAGGATGGGAAAACTCTCCTTCACCAACAGGGTGAATAGGAGGTGATCAGAACAATTGTCCTCTGAAGGTTCATCTGAATAACAACAAGTATGAAAGGAGAGGATCGAATTACAATCATCTTGGAAAGGATTGAGTGGAAGTGATCTAAGTGGCCGAAAGATTTGGACAAAATAGTAAGAGAAGTGAAAGATGATATAAACATATAGACACACAGAACAGAATGAGTGTAGCTACATCCAGAAAACACAAAAGAGGAGTTATAGGAGTGATTTTTCTTGAGAAATTCTTCATAAAAGACTAAAGCAAAAGTTACTTCTAAATTTGACTCTGAAATGGTTGGCCCATTCTCCATTGTCTCCCTCTCTCTCTCTCTCTCACACACACACACACACACACACACACACACACACCCCTAGGTTTTGCATCATTGCTTTTAGGATAAAATAAGAAAAATATTTGAACATTATTTACTGATATTTCAGGGGAGAGTTTTTTGAATGGTTGGCATAGAAACCAGAGTAAAGCTTTCTTTATTTGGCAAGGAATGGAGATAGGTGGGTCTAATCCATCTGTTTACTCCTCCTTACTCATCCTAAGATGTAATCAATCCATCAACAAGCTCAGCTCATAAATAGAGAGAAAAATATTTTATAAGGATCTCACCATTATTGAAGAGAACTATCAACATAAGAGAGAACTAGGAAAAAACACAACAAATAAATAAGAACAACCAAAAATAACAATGGCAATTGAGAAAGAAGGATTTTAAAAAAATTATACAGCTTAATTTGATTTTTCCTTCTTAAGTAAACCATTCTTTTTCACTGCAATTTTCAGGATTTTCTTTCTATCATTATATTGAAATGGCACTGGAAAGTTACTAGGCATTATTGACAAGGCAAGTTCCTCCCTGCATTGGTTGTTTCTTTTCTTTTCATTGATTTGCATCTAGATAAGCATAATAGGCTTCCCCACTTCCCTCAGGTCCTCATGCAAAATTATCTTCTTTATAAAGAGTGTCCTTGCCCACCCTACCTAAATTTCAACCTTCTTTCTGGACATTTCATGCCCCCTTTCCTTATGTAATTTGTTCTCTTTAGAACGTATCTCTGTTTTATATACTTTATTTATCTCCCTTACATTGTCTTTCTTCTCCACTAAAATGTCAGCTCTGTAAGTACAGAAATATACATCTCTTTTGTTTTATCACTCTATTTCCAGCTCCTAGAGGAATTTCTGGCATACTTAACTGTTCAATTATCATTTATTAAAGGAGCAAATAACAGATTTGGGGGAAAATGTAAAACTATCATTTTATTTTTTAACTCCAATCTATTTTTTTTTAAAGGTTTTTTGATTGTTAGAGAAAGTGGTAGAAAAAGAATCAGAATTAATAGTACAGGTGGAGAGGAAATAAGATATAAGTGAGGTGGTGAAGTTTATAGAAAGATACAAATTTTAAAAAAAAGAGTTGGGATATTTGAATTTTAAAAAAGAGATGGAATAATATGAGGTGGTAACTAGATCCATGGGGAGATCTACCATATGATGACAAACCTTGAGAGTAACTGGGCTGAGGGAGCTCCAGTAGAATTATTGTTGTCTTGGAAAATGGCTAAGATGGCAACATTAAGAAGGATAACATATATTAGAAAGGCCTGTATATTAGCCAGGGTTCTTCCAGAGAAACAACTAATAGGATTTAAATAGACTTATAAAAAGAGCTTTATTATGAGGAATTGGCTCATGTAATAATGAAGGCTGAGAAGTCTCACCATTTGTTGCCTGCATGCTGGAGTCCCAGGAAAGCAAGTGGTGGAGACCCAGGTCAAGCTCAAAGGCCTTAAATCTGAGCAGCCAATAAGTGTAAGTTTTAGTCCAAGTCCAAAGGCCTGACACCAGGAGTGCGGATGTCCAAGGGCAGAAGAAGATGGAAGTTTCAGCTCAAGCAACAAACAAACTTGCCCTTCTTCTGCCTTTTTGTTTTATTAGAGTCCTTGATGAATTCGATGATGCCCACCTGCATTGGTGATGCAATCTTTTTTACTCAGTTTGCTGTTTCAAATGCTAATCTCTCTGGAGACAGCCCCACACACTTACCCAGACATAATGTTTTACTGGTTATCTAGGTATTCCTTAGTCCAGTCAAATTGACACATAAAATTTACTATCACAGCCTATAATCAGATATTGAGAAACTGCATAGTTTTTGGTTTAAGGTAAAGGACTGACGAATACAAGGCAAGACTCCTCTTCTAAATGGCTTGGTGTTCTTATAGTATCAAGATCAAATATTTAGGACATGGATTCTAGGTACAAACCTAATTACCAGGCACTGGGAGGAAAGTGGAGCTTTAAACTTAGAATACTAATTATTAAACTTGGTTCACAAGTTTGAAGCCAGACACACCACTGTAATGTCCTATCTGTCTTCTATCTGAGGGATGATATATGTACAAAATTTTGCTTACTTATAAGAATAGTTCAACCAGTAGAGTTTATTTTCAAATAAATGTGTAAAACATGGCCAAACTGGTCTCACTCTGGGAGCGTCATAACACAGTATAGCAAATTAAAAGCTATTTGAAGTTCGACAGTAAAGAAACCTGCTTTGTTGAACTCAGTTTTCTCTGGCTAAAGTTAATTAAAGAGCATATTATTCACAGCATGTCTATTAACTTCCTGTGGAACTGGTGAGAAACGCTTTTCTAAAGCAGAGAGTGAGGCTCATGTTATAAACAGATATAATTTCCTCAAGTTGCTAAGAAAATTAAGCTTTTTAGTCAGAAAACAAAGCAAGTCAATAATTTAATGTATTGGCATTGATCCATTGACGCTCACTTTCCCTTTTTTTAATTGATGTAAAATTGGTATATGTTTCAAGTGTACAACATTATAATTTGACATCTGCATACACTACAATGTGATCAGCACCAAAAGTCTACTTACCATTGATAACCATAGAGTTGAACCCAGTTTGCCCATTCCCAACCCCCTTCCCTGCTGGTAACCACAAATCTGTTCTCTGTACTTAAAACATAATTTATCTACCATCAATTATTTAACATTATCAATATAGTATAATATTAATTATAATAATAGTTGAATTCTTCAAGAACTCAGCTAAGGTTACTGAGTTTGGGAAATCTGGAATCTTATAATTTCAGATTTATATTATAAACTTATAATATAAATCTGTACTTATAATTTCAAAATTTATTGTCCTTTAAAAAATTGAATACTTGGACTGGTTTTAAAATGTCTTTTTCTCACTCCAGCTGGTAAATGCTGTTTATCAGACAGTCTTTTATACTTCTCTCTCTAATGAGTAGAGATGCTTTTTTTTAAATTGGCCTTTATAATAAGAGAGTTGTAAGAAGTTGGCAAATCAAGCAGAATCTTGAATCATTATTCGTATATTTTTATCACATAATTAAATCTCATAGAAAAATAATATTAAGAATACCAAAACATTTCACATATATCAAAGAAGAATATGGGTTTAAAACAAATGGGAACTCCCAACTGTTTTCCAATGGTTGTACCATTTTACATTTTTTTACCAATGTTACAGAGAGTATCAGTCCCTCCACATCCTCACCAACAGTTATTGGTGTCAGGCAGTTAAATTTTAGACATTCTAATAGGTGTGTAGTAGTATCACATTGTGGTTTTAATATGCGTATCTTTAATAACTGATGGTTTTCAGAATCTTTTTTTGTGCTTTTAATTTTTTTGCCACCCATACCTTTATTTTTGTTTTAAAATATATTTTTCTAAAAAATAAGTTTAGATTCCTGGTACAATTGAAGGGAAACACAGATTTCTCATAGTTTGACATCTACCCATGCATAGCCTCTCCACATTAACCTCTCCCACTAGAGTGGTCATATTCTTTTTATTGAAGGGTATATTCGAATCTAGAAATTTTGTATTGGAAAACATTCTTTCATTGAGTTTTCTGAATACTTTACATAATCTGGATAAAAGTTTTAATCACATATATGGTATGTGAATAATTTCCCTGTCTGTGTCTTTTCATTCTCGACATTATCTTTAGAAAAGCAGAAAGTTTTAATTTCAATGAAGTTGAATTTATCAATTGTTTCTTATGTATTTATGTATGCATGTATATATGTATGCATGTATGCATTTTTATATCAATACCACACTTTCTTGATTAATTTATATTTATACATTTCAGTATTCTAATTTAAACATACTCCCACTATATGATCCATCTATCCCACTCCTGGGAATTAAAAAAAAAAAGAAAGAAAAACATATATCCATTTAAATACTCGTGCATTAGTTCTCCTAGGAGCTTTATTTAAAATCGTCTAAAATAGTTGAATAAATAAACTGTGGATTATATATATACAATTATATACTACTAAACAATAAAAAAATAAATTGTTGAAGCAAGTTACAACACAAATGAGTCTCAAACAATTATGCTGAATGAAAGAGGCTAGGCAAAATGCAATACATTCTATTTGGTTCTATTTGTACAAAATTCTAGAAAATGCATATAGTGACAAAATGTAAATTGATGATTGCCTAGGGATGAAGAGGGGTCTGAAGGAATTAATGGGAAGAATTACAATGACTCACAAAGTATCTTTTGGGGTTGATGGATATGTTCATTTTCTTTATTGGGGTGATGGTTTTGCTTATATACTTATAGAGATCAAAATATTAAAATTTTAGACTTTAATAAGTGCAGCTTATTGTATCTCAATTATATCTCAATAAAGCTTTAAAAATATACATGGAGAAACACTATCCTATATATCCTTTTTAATTATTCTTATTCATGATGATTTATTCATCATGTGTTACCTGAGACCCCTAAAAGTAATTAATCTTTAACTTACAATTTCCTACTTAGCCACAGACACATATATGTGATGCTTTACTGTACATTTCTAACTAAATATTCCATACCATTTAAAATGTTTTTTCCTCTATTTAGTATGACAATACGTCTCAGACAATGTTTATGTTGAAAACCTTTGGACTGAAGATAGATTTTGAGGGAAAAGTCAAATTCTTCTTTCATATACTAAAAATTCTTAGTTTTTGAGCTTTTGCATAGAAAACCTTCAGTACCTTGTATTTAATCTGCAAATACCTCTTTTTTTCTTAAATTTATTTTCAAAAATAACACTTTTGATATTTTCAAAAATATTTTCAAAAAATGCTTCCTTTCTGAACTTGTAAGGCTCTTTTAGTCCAACACTTCAGTATATGTTGCTCCATTTGCTTATAAATCTTCCCCTTTTATTTTCTATAAGTCTTATTTAATGCTATTGTCTTTATGAAATTTTATTAATTTTTTTGCTTCACTGACATAGAAATTCCTTTTTCTGTGGGCTCCCTGCATTATATAAACTCATTTACTGCATTAAATATATTATTTTATCTTATTTGTTAAAAGTCAAACACTAAAAGTTCTTGACAGCAGGACATGAGAGCTGCAATTTCATTTTTAACTTTTTTATGCTGAATTTAGTGCCTGGTACATGCTTGGTGTGAAATGAATTGTGTGATGTGAATAAAAGGTCAAGATGACTGGCCATCAGGTACAGTGTACCTATTTGCCTGGAGAAGGTTTGCCTTGTTTTTTTTTTTTTTTTTCCTCTTCTGTAAGCATCAATAGAGAGGTATTTGAAAGCAGATGTCCCATCTATTTATTTGGCAAGATATACCAGTCTTATTTCGTATCATGTTTAATAGTGTATCTTCTAGAAAGTATTTGTGTAATAAATAGTTATTGATCTAGTGAATTATTAGTGAAGAAGAGCATGAGTCATAATGATATAGCCAGAGTGACCTTTCATTAAGTGGGTTGTCTGATTAACTGAGGTGGACTAGGAAGAGATTTATGAATTTGGACATAAATTAAGAAAACATTTCTTGGCCTTCATCCCATTTACAGAAAAGCACTGCCCATACAAATTCTACTCCCTTACATAACCACTGATGAATGACGTTAACTATGCATAACAATTGAATTAACTTAATGGAAAAGATATTTAATAGATAAAATAGTTAAAGTAATGAACTGTATCCACTTTTGGGGGTGGCACTAGTATGTTATCTATTCTATATGCCTATGGTCATTTAGCTTATCTGTTTTCTATGTAATTTCTTTTTCATTTAGCTCCACATTATAAGTAAGAAGAGTTAATACTTTCTATTTTCAAGTTGAGTATTTGAGGGTTAGTAAATGAACAAGTCACAAAACTACTTCTAACCTATCTGTCAAAAGTATTTCTTCTTCTTTTCTTTCTTTTTCTTCCCCTCATTATTATCAATATTATTACTATCAATCCATTACTTTAAAAGTCATAGTCTATCAGGTTTCCATTTATGCATCTATTCTTTTGCATTTATTAAAAATCTAGTTTTTACCAGAGGGTAGGGGGTGTGGGGGAGGGGAGGCAAACAGAGTAAAGGGGGTCAAATATAGTTGGATAGGGGTAGGGTGAAGTGGGTAAAGGGGATAACATATATGGTAGCTGAAGGAAACTGGACTTTGAGTGGTAAACACACAATACAATATACAGATGTCAAATTATAATGTACACCTGAAAATTATACAATTGTATTAACCAATGTTACCGCAATAAACTTAATTTTTTTAAAGTTAAAAAAAGAAATACAATAAACTAACTATAAAAAACCTAAAGATGACAAAATATTTATTGCATATTTCAGAAATTTGTTGATCTGAAATTTTGTGATATGCTTGTAATTTTTCAATTTTTAGCCCAATAACATTATAAGCTATGATTCATAGACATAAATATTCAAAACATAAGTTCTAACATAAAACTATAATTTAGAACACATATTTTAATTAAAACCTGAAATATTTCTAAATTATTTTATTTATTTATTTATTTTGACATTTAATAATATTTTATGTTAGTTTCAGGTGTACAGAATAGTGGTTAGACATTTGTCTAATTTGTGACGTGATTCTCCCAATTAGTCCAATACCCACCTAGCATTATATATATATAGTTATTACAATATTATTGAATCTATTCTCAATGTTGTACTTCACATCCTTATGACTATTTTTTAACTACAAATTTGTGCTCCTTAATCCCTTCTCCTTTTTCACCCATCCTTGCATATTCCCACCCATCTGCCAATCATCAAAATGTACTCTATATGAGTTTGTTTTGTTTTGTTTGTTTATTTTGTTTTTTAGATTCTTCATATGAGTAAAACCATATATTTTCTTTCTCCATCTGACTTAATTCACTTTTCATAATAACCTCTAGGTCCATCCATGTTGTTGCAAATGGTAAGATTTTCTTTTCTTTTATGGCTGAGTAGTATTCCATTGCATATATTTACATCTTCTTTATCTAAGCATCTATTGATAAGCACTTAAGTTGCTTCCATATCTTGACTATTGTAAATAGGACTAATTTTTTGAGGAACCTCCAAACTTTTTTCCATAGTGACTATATCAATTTGCAATCCCACCAACAGTGCATGAGGGTTCTTTTCTTTCAATGTCCTCGCTAAAACTTTTTTTTTTAATCTTGATTTATTGATGATAGCCATTCTGACAGGTGTAAGGTAATATCTCATGGTTTTTAATTTGCATTTCTCTGATGATTGGTGATGTTGAGCATCTTTTCATATGGCTATTGGCCATCTATTTATCCTGTTTGGAGAAATGTCTATTCAGGTTTTATCCCATTTTTAATTGGATTGTTTTTTGTCATCATTGAATTCTATGAGTTCTTTATAAATTTTGAATATTAACCCCTTATTTGATGTATCATTGGCAAATGTCTTCTCCCATTCGGTAGGTGGTCTTTTTGTT
The DNA here is from genome assembly GCF_000325575.1 of Pteropus alecto. NCBI lineage: Eukaryota > Metazoa > Chordata > Mammalia > Chiroptera > Pteropodidae > Pteropus > Pteropus alecto. The sequence goes on from NW_006436811.1 coordinate 18,143,328, forward strand.
TTGTTAGTGGTTTCTTTTGCTGCGCAAACCTTTTTAATTCAATGTAGTCCCATTTGTTTTTTTCCCCTTTCTTTCTCTTGTTCGAGGAGACATATTAGAAAAAATATACTAAGATCAATGTCAGAGAATTTACTGTCTGTTTTCTTCTAGCAATTTTATGTTTTTGGGTCTGACATTTAAGTCTGTAACCCATTTTAATTTTATTTTAGTATATGGTGTACGAAGGTGAATCTTAATATTTGCAATAACATGGATGTATCTAGAGGGTATTATGCTAAGTGGTGTAAGTCATACAGAGAAAGACGAATAACTTTTGATCTCACTTATATGTAGAATCAAAAGAATATTTTGACCAGAACTCTAAATAATTTTATTAAATGATATGCTATTTACAATTTAAATGATAAGATAGAATGTCACACACATAAATATATATGCATTCAGGTATACATATACATATAATTCACAGACAAGATATGTTATAGAATAATTGTTCCCCTAAAATTTCTGATTGGCTTTAAGATTTTTGGAGTATTGCATTATGTGAAGCCGTGTGCGCACACATTAAAGACACCACTCAGAATACATTTGAAGAATGAACAGAACAAAAACACACTTTCTATGAATATAGAATCATTTAGAATATGGAAACTTGCATTTTAACTTGATATTTAGATGGTAAGGCCTTTACTGTCAATGTTAGATATTTCTGAGAAATATTCACTTCTTTCAGGTCAATAAACTTTAATGAACACAAAATATTTTGAAAGAAAAAATTACAGTAAAAATAAATTCCACTGAGGCATACACAGTATAATCTCATCTGTCAGTCAGTGTACAACCCTACATATAGAATGTATGTTGAATTTAGTCATGGCCCCCTAAAGTTAGGCATGGCTAAATAAATAATTTTGAGCAATGAATTGAGTCAATACTGTGTTTTCTCATGCTGTGATAATTGGCAACATTCTAGAGTGAGGAGAGTGATTTAACTGAGTAACATTGTAGAGCACCCTTCTTCCTTTGCAGCAGTCTGCCTTGGTCATGTCTTATGAGAGACATAAAATATTTATTGTGCTAAAGTGCTTCCTTTTCAGTGTTGTTTTCGTGTTGTTTTCAGTGTTATTCTATCATGAATGGTTCAATCAGGAAGACAAGAATAGTACTTCATAGTTTCCCTTTGATAGATTTAAGCAACAGTGTAAAACTACCTGTCTGAGACAAATAACTTTTGTGGATTTTATGTTGTTTGGATTTGGTCGTATTTTAATGTGACATTTTAGAATGAAACTGAAGCAGGTTACACATACGTACACATGAACTCTGATTATGAACTCAGGTATGTGGACAGGTGCTTTGTTCAAAACAGATTAATAAAATCCAGGGAAAATTTGACTACAGGTTTAATCATAAACTATCAAGAAATCACTCTCCTTGTCACCTCTCTATGCATACACAAGGTCTGGGACTGAGGACATGGAAGCTAAAGTTATGGACATTATAGCAAATTCTAGTAGCTTTTAAATCTTATTAAATGTTTGCTAACCTAGGAAAAATGCAATGATTAATAGGTTGTCATTTTTCTAGGGATGCTGGAATAATTCAGACACATATTAGTAGCCTGAAGGCGAAATCCATCTCACATATGAGTTTGGTTTGACTTGGAGAGTTGTAACCCAAATGATAAATGTACATGAACAAACAAAAATATTGTTCCATATTTTTAAATTTGCACTGATGTTTTCTTCACAATTAGAATCTTCTTCTAAGATAACATATAGGTGAAAAGTACCTACACTCACTTCAAAGGGTTTGAACTCTTCATTATAACAGTATTCACACCTTACCTTTTCATTCTTATACCTAACTGGCTTTATTTATCTTTTCTGCTGGGCAACTGAAGATTTTCATCTCCTGATATAGAGGATAGTAATGTGTGCATCAGTTGTTGTGATAATTAACAATAACCACACAATTAAATATTTACTTAATAATGGGACCTCTAAGTCCAAGGACCTCTCAAAAATTCCATATATAGTTAAACTAATAACTTATTTTGAGATTATAACTTTCTAGCTTAACAATATAAAAGAGGTATGAGGAGATAAGAACAATAAAAATTTTAGTTAAAAGAATAATACCAAAGACTCAGAGATCTGTTTCAGACCATAAATCCAGGTAATTAAGCCTTTGGCATGATGAATGTTTAATAACTTAATTCAGTATCTTTGTGTTATTTAGGTATATTTTTCATACTACTTTAAATAAGTTCATCAAACAATTTCTTAAGTCTTCAAATTTTATAGTTTTAATGATAAGAGGGCATAGAAAGTATAAATAAAAGTGTTTCTTACACTTCAGAAATAGATTAAAATTTATTTGCTTATTATAAATAAGAATACAAATGTTAATAGCTGGTCTTAGCTCATTACCTCAATCAATACTTTCATTTAGTCAAATATTTTTCATGTGCTTATTCTGTGAAAGGCATTATGCTAGGGACATAGGTGCATCAAAAAGCAAAAGAGAAAATACTACATATATGTCATCAATTCACAGACATTGTACTGTGTAGGGCAAAATAAAGAATAAGCGTCATAAATAAATAATATAGTATGTTAAAAATAATAAGTATTTGGGAAAACAAGGATAATGAATTGGATCAGGAATACTGAAATGAGGCGATACGATGAAAAGCAAGTTGTCATTTCATTTTAAATAGGATGTAAAGGGTCGATTTCATTAACAAGGTGACATTTAAGCAAAAATTTGAAGAAAGCCAGAGTGTTAGCCAGGTGAAATTTCAGAGGAGCATTCTTGACAAAGGGAATAGACAAAGCATGGAGCTTCAGAAGGGGCAGCTCTTGGAACATTAAGGTGGCCAAGGTGGAGGGATAGAGTATTCAGGAGGAAAGTTAAAGGAGATGAAGTCTGAGAGGTAACGGGAAGCCAATCAAGTAGGATCTGTCATCCATTACCGTCACTTTGGCTGTTTCTCTGCTTACGATGGGGAATCACTTGGGATATTTAGTAAGAATAGTGACATCAGCTGGCTCACCATTTTAAATTATCATTCTAGACACTCTACTGAGAATAGACTATAAGGGACCAAAGGTAGAGGAAGCTGCTATGATTATCTAGAATACCTTGCTATTGGCTTGGACCAAGATAATCAGAGTGATGAACAGTGGATACAGTTTAGGTATATTTTCACGATAGTGCTTAGAGGTTTTGCTGATATATTGATCATGTTTGTGAAAACTCCAAAATTTTGTACGTAAATGAGTGTAAAAACAGTTGCCATCAAGTGAGAGGAGGGAAACTTTAGGTGAAGGAGGATAGGGGATTTCAGGGAAGAAAGACTAGAGTTTGGTTTTGGACATTGATGGGTATATATTAGGGATGGATATGAATTTGTTAGATGGATTTGAAATTCAAAACAATAATGGGGTCTGAAAAAGTTTGAAATTATTTGCACATAGATGATATTTAATGACAAAATTTGATGAGAACATAAGAGGAAATCATCTAGATAAAGAACAGAAGAGTTGAAATCTGCAGTAGTCCAATATTATCAGATGAGAAATCCATAAAGATACTGAGAATGAGTAATTATTGAGATAGGCATTGTGTTAGTTTCTTGTGGGTGCTATAACAAATTACTACAAACTTGAGGGATTAAAACAACAGAAATGTATTTTCTCACAGTTGTGGAGATCAGAAGTTCAACACCAGGTTATTGGGCCACAGTCCTACTGGAGTCTCTGGGGGCTAATCCTTCCTTGCCTCTTCCAGCTTCTGCTGGTGTTCCTTTGTGTCCACAGCACTCCAGTCTCTGCCTCAGTCTTCACACCCCTTCTCCTTTTCTGTATGTACCAAATATCCCTCTTCCTCCTGCTTATTAAGATATCTGTGATTTAATTTAGAGCCTACCTGGGCAATCTTCCCATGTCTAGATTCTAGACCCAATCTCATCTACAAAGACTTTTTTTTGTTTTTCCTTACAAGTTAACATCAAGAGGTTCCAGAGCTGAGGGATTGATATATTTGGGTAGCAGCTATTCAGCATAAAAATAACTGTGCTATGTCAATTACAACAAAAATAAGCTGGAAACAGAAAATTACTAACTAAATTCAACAGTGTAGAGATTATACGTGTCCTAAAGCAGAGAGGTTGTAGCGGTGTGGGGAAAGTCCTGAATGAAGTGGAAATAAAAGAGAAAAGGAGAAGAGGAATGAAATACAACATTTTCAAGGAGTTTTACTCAAAAAGAGAATAAAGCAATTGAACATAAGCCGAAGGGTAAGCTTGTGTCAAGTATTTTTTTAAAAGATGAAAATAATGCGATGGAGGTAGAGAGTGGAGGTTGATGATAGTGAAAAAAATGATGACAATATCATTGTTGTTCTTTACTAGATATTATGATTTGAGATCTCCAGAAACAGGCCTTAAAACAAAAATGAGTTCAAGTTGTTTGAAAAGGGAATGAGAAGGAAGGAAAGGAAGCCAATAAGAGTGTTTTATAAAAAGATTACCGCTGTCGGAAAATTGGTGCTCAGTACTACTGAGATCTCTGTGAAATTGTCTGAACACAACTCAGGGTTTCATCTATCCTGAGACCCTCCCACTCACCCAGATCACAACTTTATCTCTTGGTTTTACGTTTTGCTCTAATAAAAACGATGTTCCTCTGAGGACACTGATTCGCCTGCACATCTCTTAGGCACTGTGTTCATATCCTACGGCTTTTCTAATAAACTGCCACAATCTGTGTGGCTTAAAACAATAGAAATTTATTTTCTCAAAACTCTAGAGATGGGAAGAAGTCTCAAATCAAAATCTGAGCAGAGCCATGTTCCCTCCGACTGCACTGGGGAAGAATCCTTTCTTGCCTCCTCTAGCTTCTGGTGGTTGATAGCAATCGTGGTGGTCCTTGGTTTGTTAGAGGCATCACCACAATCTCTGCCTCTGTCATTATGTGGACTTCTCCCTGTGTGTCTGTATACCTGTGTCTCTTTTTGTAAGGACATTAGTCATATTGGATTAAGGCCCACCCTAATGACCTTGCCTTAACAGGATTACATCTGCAAAAACCTTATTCCCAAATAGGTTCACCTTCACCAGTACTGGGGGTTAGGAATTCACCTATCATTTTGGAGACACACTTCAACCCACAACAGAAACTGACTGTTTTTATAAGGTTAGTTTAATAAGGTCTATTGTAGAGTAATATAGATTTTCTGTCACAGCTCTAGTAACACTGGATCAGGAAGTGCCCTCCTTCTGAAAGTCACTTTCAGTACATTCTGCCTCCAATTTATGTTGTTTCCTCTCATTATGACAGCAAATACCCTCTCACTCCTTGATGATTTTAACTCTCTCTATTATCTCCTAATCTCCTTTTACCTAAATCTTAGTGATTTCCATCTATAGGTAGAAAGACCTTCCATCATTCTCTCAGCTTCTTGAATGCAATCCACTCTATGATCTTGTTCTTCGTAATTTCAGGGCCAGTTACTCCATGGTCATGCGTAAAATCTCCGCCTTTAACAATGGCAGCACATTGTCATAATTACAACTGCGTGAATTTCACTTGCTGGTCATTGCCTCCTATATATTTGAGCATATTTTCTCCAGCTTCCTCATTTCAGAGTTTTCCTTCCTTCTTCAATTTCATGAATATCTGAGGTTCATTAATTCTATCAAGTTTACATTATAACCAGTTTTACATATTCACTTTACTTTTCTTAAAGCTTAAATTCCACGTCAATCATTTTTATCACCACCTTTTATGTGCTTTCATTTCTTTACTTTGTGTATTCAGGTGACAAAACAACCCCAATTAAATACAAATTTCTGCCTAATCAACATCCGAATCTCTGAAGTAAGATTTAGCTAAAGAATAACATATAGCCATGCTCATCATTGGTTATAGTTTATAACTACAAAAGTAAGTGTACCCTTAATGCAATCTGCCAATCTCAAGTATGCCCTTACAACTGCCCCCAAATCTTACTTTGTTTTCTTATTATTCACTCCACTGCTCTCCTGTGGGACTATATCATACCTTCTACATTCTCCTCAGCTTCTAATTCTACCTTCCAGTCCATCTCACTTAACTAATGATGTTACTTTCTATATCACTAGGAAAATTGTAGCAATCAAGAGGACTTGAGCAGAATTCTACAATCCCAACTATTCAAGTACTTACATACACAACCATGTAATATGAACTCTTATCAAAATAAGAATGGTGCACATTTGTATCATTTTGAGTTGTTTGTACATTTGTTTGGGATTGGCAAGTCCTATTTCATCTTGTCCCTGGTTTTAGAACTGACTTTGTGTGTATATATTCTAGCAGATTAAAATTAATCTGCAAAGATGTCATAAAAGGGAGTAAAATTCTGCATATTTTATATTATGTTTTATTTTAAAAATAAAACCATACTACTCATGGAAAATTAATCGGAAGTTCTTAACTGTGAAATTGTTTACATTCGAAATTTGTAATAGGTACTATACATCACAATATTTTGCCTTGTTCACTTTTTCTCTTCTATGTGCTTTTGTTTTCCTACCAATGTTTATAAATTTCAATTAACTAGTTCACAACATTTTTGCTTTTATAAGGACCACACTTTAAAGATTACATAGTCAATTACTAACTGATAATAATTGAAAGAAAAATAATGCATTTTATAACTAAAAATATTTGTATTTACTACATTAGCACATAATACACATTTTAAAAATCTACCTTCTAGACTGAAAATTCCATAAGAAAATAAATTGTATGTTTTTCTATATACCTCAACAAACCTAGCAAAATATCTGGATGCGGTTTTCAAATGATTTATTAAAGAAAGGAAATAGAGCCATTGTTTATATTTTTTAATTTTAGACTCAAGTGTGACCGATTTCCCTATGATTCCACATACACGCTAAAACTCTAAAATTTTATAAGATTATGCCAGTGTATTTTATTAGGATGTCCTTTTAGATAGTTGATTATTGATTTTTCAGTGGAAACATTTGATTAATAGATGTAATAGAAAATATAGCTATCTTCTCTGTTAGGCACATGAAATATAGTGAAAGTAAAAGCTCTTTAGAAACATGTTATTCAGAACTAACTCAATGTGGAATTGCTCTTTCCTAACATTACACATGATTAATGGGTGGCATAATTCCCATGTGCATTGTCACATTACGGAGTTCTATCAATCCAAAATTGTATTGTTCATGGCAATGAGCTCTGTGTGTAATAATTGACGCATTAGCATAGAAAAGCTTCTTCTTCTTTTTTTTTCTTTGTCATAGATGCATTGCTGAAGCTGTTTAATACTTGTTTGCTTATCCATAAATGTACAAAATGTATCTATAATTACTGTCATGGGGTTGAGACTACACCATCTGGGTTGTAATGCAAATGTTTATATCTAAACTCACTAGAGCAAAATATATATTCTGAGTCATTATTGCAAGGCTATTCATTCTATCTAACTTCTTTACTATATGAGCACAGACTAAAGAGCATAAACACAGTTGGGGCTGGAAAATTTTAAGAAAATAATATGTTGTATAAAATTAAAATAGTGCTTTTTCTGTCACCTAGAAGAAAATCACACACAAAAAAAATAAGGTTTATCTCCAACATAATTTTTGACTTTTTTATGTTCAAGACCCATTTTTACTTTTATCAATATTAGAACACACTAAAGTGAAATAAGAGATCATTTTTTAACTTAAGTACTGCTTGTGTGTTTCTGTTTTTAATTTCTAAAAATTATATTTTTCTAGGTTTATATTATTTCCCTTTCATCTTAGTGTGTATGTATGTGTGTGTGTGTGTGTGTGTGTGTATGTATATCTTTTTGCTTCTTTCATATATCCTGTGCCTATAGAACATCCTATTAGGGTGAAAATAGACTCATATTAAAAAAGAAAGCTAGTAGAATAAGATATCCCAAACCTATATAAGAAAAATAAAATGAAATGATCCTATCTAGAGATCTGACACAAAAGAGTCTTGAACAAGTAGAAAGACAGTTCATTTTCTTGAGTAGAAAGACTCAAGAGATATTAGTTCTCCCTGAGACAATTTATAACTTAATTCAAACCATTTAAATTGCCACAGTTGTTTTTCTGGACATTGATAAATTGATTGTAAACTTATTTGGAAGAGCATGCAAGAAAAAAAAAGTAAACAGAAAAAACTGAAAAAGAAGAGCGAGGAAGGAAATAAGTCCTGCTGGATTCTAAAAATTATATTTTTCTAGGTTTATATTATTTCCCTTTCATCTTAGTGTGTATGTGTGTGTGTGTGTGTGTGTGTGTGTGTGTGTGTGTGTGTATGTATATCTTTTTGCTTCTTTCATATATCCTGTGCCTATAGAACATCCTATTAGGGTGAAAATAGACTCATATTAAAAAAGAAAGCTAGTAGAATAAGATATCCCAAACCTATATAAGAAAAATAAAATAAAATGATCCTATCTAGAGATCTGACACAAAAGAGTCTTGAACAAGTAGAAAGACAGTTCATTTTCTTGAGTAGAAAGACTCAAGAGATATTAGTTCTCCCTGAGACAATTTATAACTTAATTCAAACCATTTAAATTGCCACAGTTGTTTTTCTGGACATTGATAAATTGATTGTAAACTTATTTGGAAGAGCATGCAAGAAAAAAAAAGTAAACAGAAAAAACTGAAAAAGAAGAGCGAGGAAGGAAATAAGTCCTGCTGGATATTAAAACATATGTTAAAGCCTGTATAATTACAGAAGTGTGTCATTGACACATATATAGACTGATCAGTCAGTAGAACAGAATAGAACATTCAGAAACTTTACCAATTTTGTGCATCTTTATCACAAAAATGCTTGAATATCAAATCAGTGGGGGTAATACAGACATTTAAGTAATTGATGTGGAGATAACTGATTAGCCGGAGATAATAAGATAAAATAGACAAGAATATAAAAATTAAGTCCATTTTTATGTATGGATGAATTTCAAATGGGTCAGAGTTAAATGCCAAAAAAAAAAAGAAAAAGAAACTGGAGAAAATATGAATAAATTCCTGTATAATGTGGAATAACATTTTTCTATTGCTGTGTACCAAGCAATCTCAGATATTATAATAAAATAACAACCATTTGCTTGGCTCTTGCTTCTTCTGCTTTTCTTCTTGGGGCTGGCCTTAGGTAACCTTAGTTCTGTTTGACTAAGTTCATGTCTGCAGTCAGATGATAAGTTAGCTGGAGACTGTCTGGATTCAGATGTCCTCATCCCTGTGTCTGAATACTGGGAAAATATGTCTCTCATCATCAAGCCAGCTACTCCAGGCTTGTCTCAGTCCTAGTGCAGAGAGAAAGCAACCCCTGATATGCAAGCATTTTTCAGCCTCTGCTTGCATCAGTCACCTTTGCTAATACTTCATTGGAAAGTCAATTGGTTAGCTTAGGGGGTGAGAAACAGACTTCATGTTTTATATAAGAGGACCGAAAGCTTGTGATCATTTGAAAAATCTTATATACCTAAAAAGATGAATAAACCTTTCTAGCTACATATCAAATCCAGAAATAGTAAGGGGATAGATAAATTTGATAAATTAACATTAAAAAAAGGTTAAAAGTTCATGGCAAAATAAATCATAAGCAGAGTAAAGAGAACTCTAATTGGAGAAAGACTTTTTGTAACATGACACAGACAAGAAGTTATATTTCTACCACAGAAATAGCTTCTAAATGTAGACATGCAAACACCATCAACCCAATGGGGGAAAGATTAAAAAAAAAAAACCATGAACTATAGAAATAAAGAGACAATTCATAGAAAAAGAAATGCAGTGAAAAAGATTTTTAACTAAATTTAACTATGTTCAAACTGACATGGTAGGAAAAATAAATATTAAAGTATATTGAGTTATCGATTCTCACCTATTAGACAGGCTAAAATCCAAAAGTTTAACCTCAGTCTTTATTGGTGAGGAAATAGCTCTTTTAAGAAATGTTGGGAATGCAAATGATAAATATCTAAGGAAGAAAATTTGGTATATTTATTAATATAATTTATTGTTTACCATTTTATGCAACAATCGCACTTCAAGGAATTTATTTTAAATATAAAATGTTAAATATATGAAAAGACAAATACACAAAACTTTTCATTGTGGAATTGTTTTTCATAGAAAAGACTGGAACCAACCCAAGCACTATCTTAAAGGGAATTGGTTGAAAAAACATCACATACAACATTGATTTCTGTAGCTATAGAAAACAGTGAGATATAGCTTTTATATTCTTCTATTGAGTGATTATTTAAATATGAATATTAAAAATGAACTATTTAAAATATTAATGTTATACAATTAGAAATTGTAACTCTGGATATTTGAAATTATTAAGAAGTATTGATAAATTATTATTACTAAAATTATTAATTTTAGGGATATGACAGTACTTTGGCTGTTTTTCAATTGTTCTTAAGTTTGCAGACATATATTACACTATTTATAGTTTGAATGATATAGCTGAGATTTGTTTTAATAAAAAGTAATGGAGGAATATGTACAAAGATAATGATGATGGCCATGATTAATAATTTTTGAAGGGAGTAGATGAATGGGACCACATTATACTTTTCTCGGTATAACACACTACTAAATTTTGTACATGTATATTTTTTTCCATAATATAGAACTTAAACAAAAATAACAATCATGTTTACTTTCAAATATTACAGGGGAGCAAATACGAATATCACTTTACATACCCCAAAATGACCCAACCAGTATTTCAAATGAATGCCCTGTGATGGATTTGCTTGGAATCTTATATTAGGAATTTTGTTTTTTAAAACAAGCTAAATGTCCAGAAAGTTCTTTACTCTTGACTGTTCATGGAAACAATATAAGCCCTCTCATTTTTTTCTTAGTATTTGAAAAATTTCAAATACCCTAAGTATTTGAAAAACTGTGGAATTATTTAAAGAATAACGTTCAACAGAACCATTTGCCTTAATTTAAAATGTTAAATTGCACATTTTAAAATAAAATCAGATAGAATAGATAATTATTTTTCAGTGTTATCAAGTATTTTGAAAGCTCTAATACTATCTCTTGAATAATTCAAAATTTATTTTTATAACTCCATTAAAAAAGTGTAGTTATGTAAGAGCATTCAACTTGAGAGAAATACAAGAATAGTAGTGTTTATTGTTAATGTTGCCTAAAACTTGGAGGCACGGAATTTTCCTTGGGTAAGTGGCATTAAAGAGAGCTGCTAATTTCTAAAAGGAAGAAAGGGAATGAGAGCTTTAAGGAAAAATAGCAATCGTGCTATAGTGTCAAACCTGACAAATGTTGACAAAGATATAAAGACCACAGATCAATATCATTTACAAATATATATATGTAAGTACCCTAAATAATATAAAAGTACAAAGATGCTAGCTGTACACTTTAAAAATGATTAAATATGAGAAAATATTTAAATGTAGTTTATAATATTTATGGATCCGAAGACTAAAAACATGATTTTTTTCAATTGGCATAAATCATTTGGCAAAACTCAAAATACTTCTTCAAGCATAAAGCCCCTAAATAAACTAGAATTAGTATTTTCTTTACATTTGTATCTGTGTGTGTGGATATATAGGTATGTGTATAGATGTATATTCACATGTGTGTATATACATCAACACATACACAATGTAAATACATACATCATGAATATGTGCATATATTTATACCACACAATACAAACACATTCATACACTTCTCACATATATAAATGTAGAGATCTGGTTTGCCTTTCTGGGTATGTCAGTTCTTATACAGAATCATATTCAATTGCTAAACATTGTAGGCATTCCCGCTAATGTCAGGAACAAATTTGAATAACCATAATGTTTCTATATTTAACATTGGAGTTAATGGCCTTTAGACTTTTAGCTAAGGGAATGATGCAGTGTAAGTATCAATGTATATAATTTTTAATTAATGTCACATATATAAACATTTATCAATATTCCAAGTTAAAACATTATTTTATTTATCTAAGAGAATCAGTTAAAAATTGAGACCACAAATGAATTCAGTAAATTAGTTGGATATAAAATTATTACACAGACATTATTAGCTCTCCTGTATCAATTTAATTTGAAAATATAATAAAAGAAAATACCATATGTCTATTAATAAAAAATATCTAAAACATCTAGACATAAACTTAACAGGAAATGTTTTAGAGCAAAACAAGAACCTATTTTAGAACACTTCTGAATAACTTAATGTTAAATTGGAACAAATAGAATGCTGTCACTAATTTTCAATGGCAGGAATAAACATCACAGAAATGTTATTTATCTCTTCATTAATTTAATACATTCAAACACAGTGCAATACATTTACCAAGTTTGTTTTTTAGAAGTTAGATAATTTTTAAATTCATTAAGAAATGAACAAAATATATATTTTAAAAGGTCCTCTGAAATAGTGGAGCAAAGGAAGGTCGGGACATATTAGAAAATGAATAGACAAATACTGGAACAGAATACAAATTACGAAAACAGACCCATATACTGATGGCAATTTAGTTTATAATAAATTAGAATATCAAGTCAGTGGTGACACAGTGGTGACACTAAACTTTTAAATCAGTGGTTTTGAAAAACAAATATATTAGAAAATAAAATTATAAACATCTAAAAAATATAAATTTTTATATAAATTGGAGTAGAGCAGGTATTTCTAATCATTACTAAAAAACCCAGAAGTAATTATTCTCATATATAACTGCATAAAATTACACATTTCTGTATGACCTTTGAAATAATAGTAATCAAAAAACAAATGACAAACTAGAGAAAAAAATTGAAACTGTTATCACAATGTGTTGATCTTTCTAATAAAAATGGCTTTTAGACACCAAAGGAACAGACTAAACAGCTCATTGGCACAAATTACATGAAGGAAATGAGTAAACAAGTCTAAAATATATAAAAGCTAGTAAAGCATATGAAAAGGTACTCAACCACTCAAAATCTATAAATAATTAAAGCTACAAAGAGAAACCATTTTACCTATCTGATTAGCAGAAATCCAAAAGTTGACAGTACATTGTAAAGTCAGGAAAAAACAGGCACTCTCAAACACAGCTTTTGAGAATGCAAAATGATATAAACCCTAATTAGGGGGAAAATGCCTCTTTCATTTTATAATTTCCTTCTGAGCATTATTCTATGATTATACTCACATACACACAAAATTATGCTTGTATATCATTATTCATCACAGCAGTCTTTGTAGTAAGAAAAACAATGGAAAAAAACAAAAATGCTTATTTTTATGGATCTTTTTAAAATATTCTATGCTATAACCACTTATTGGAGTACTACTTAATAGTTATACTGATCGAAGAGAGAAATATTTCTGCACTCAGACAGAAATATTTCCAGGTTATGTTGCTAAGTGGAAAAATATGGTATAGAATAGCAAACATAATACACTACCTATAGTGAAAGAAGGAAGAAAATAAAAACGTGTTTTATTTGTATAAAGAAACATTGGAAGAAAATTCCTGAAATTTAAAAATAATTGTTCCTCCAGGGTTCAGGAAGTAGATATGGGATAAATAGAAACATGGATAGAAGAACCCATTTTCATTTTTTACTCTTTTACATTATTTTTTTATTTTGAACCATGTAAATGTTTTAACAATATATTACTTCTTCTAAAAAATAACATTTTAAAAAGGCTTTACTCAAAATATTGATGACATTATTAAAAGCATACACTTTAATAAAATCTCCTACAAATACTAGTGATTATTTTATATTGGAAGAGTGTAAAATTGTGGATCTAAATATTTAGTATGTTTCCTCTACAGTGACAAAAATTGCTTCTTTGCCAATTGTAAATAGTTCTATTCTGAGCATAACGTTCTTCTCCAGGAGTTATTTGTAGTATCTTAGTGCAACCAGCCATTTATTAGGTTATCAATTCTTGAGTACTGTGGCCAGATAAGACTTCCAATTTGCTCTTGTGGACAATTGTGCATGGGAATTTTTATCATTACTTTATTATTTGGAAGCATATTTTACATAACACTATGAAAATGACAGTGCTGCTAGAATTCACTGGCAAACAAATGCCAAGATAACAAGGCGCAGTGGTCCAAATTGATAGCATACTTGTTTTTACTTAATTTTGATAATTTCTGAATGTCATTCATTCTTCAAGTTGGCACTTCATCTTTAGAGCCAGCTTTGTACATCCTTAAATCCATCTTTAATGTGTGCCTGTCGATCATCTGAGGCCAGTTGATATTTCTAGATTGTTTTAAAATTAACCTAAACCATTTCCTATTACAGGTGTGATCATTAGCAAGTGGGAGGAAATAAGAAACAGTTGGCCCAGCATATATAGAGTTTATTAAATTCTAATAGGTGTGCTTCATGACAAACTAATTATTAAGCAAAGTCTCAGTACAAAGCCTAGGAGAAACAATTTAAGAAATATTTTATAAACTGTAGGATTACGGTAGCTTCCCGAGACTTGACAGGGTGGTTTGAAACTTCTCCCAACCCAATAACTAACTGCCTAAGGGAAGTATAGGCCACAGAGGAATCTATAACATGGAGGAAAACATCTGAGGAGAGGCAATTATCTGCTTGCACTATGCCCTTTGAAACCTCTAAGCTGTTAAAATTCTCATGTTGTTTTTATGTGCTTCGCTATCAACCCATGAAAAATCTGTGTTCCTTAAAATATCTAGATATTTCATGCTAAGTAGATTATTTATATATCCTAAAAGGGAAATGTATATAAATATAATACTATAAACGATTCTTGGATGTTGAAGTCTTTTTGTTGACCTATTTTAACTCTATCAGCAGCAAAGTAAAAAAATGCTAATTCCTAGTTATTCAAAGCTCATAAACTAGAACTGAAATGCAAAGTTCTCTTTCTTTCTGAAGACATAGATATTTATATTCTGATATTGAATCTCTCATTGAATGAAATATGATTACCTAATAAATCTATTGGCATTAAATCCATATTATCAATGTTAATAGAGTTGGTCAAAATAATTTACACTTAATTATTTTGGTTATGTTGTTATTTTCCCTGTATATTTTCTAAATTTATATATTAGTGCCTTCTTCTTTTTCATGATTAAATTAGCTAGGGTTTTCCATCTTATTTTTATTTTTCAAATAACCAAGATTTTTAGTTCTAAATTATTACACAATTTTTATCTTTCCTAACTCATTAATTTCTACATTTATATGTGCTATTTCGTCATTCTTATTTCCATCTATAAATTTGTGTTCTTTTTTCAATAATTTTAGTTGTATACTTAACCAAATGGTAATCTTTACTTTATTTATATAATCATATAAGGTATAAAATTTTTCCTTAGTATCACTGTGCCTTCATCCCAAAGATTCTGATATTAGTATTTCAATTATCACTCTTCTAGAAAACATTAAAGTGCTATTTGTATTCCTCCTTTGACATAAAACAAACAGCCGCCTAAAAATCAGGATTAAAAAAAAATCTGATGGAAGTTTGTATTTGATTTTGGAAATTGTTATTGATTTCTAATTCTATTGCAATGAATTAAGAACATATTTTTACACTACCACTACTTCATAACATTTATTTTTATTTATGTTCTCTGTGATAATTATAGTGTGCACACATACACAATATTTTAGATCCATATTATTAATTAGATTTCTTAGATTTTCAGTTGTTCTCTGTTGATATTTATTCTTGTCCTTTTGATTCATGTTGGGATGAATGAGATGCATTAAAATCTCCTGTTTTATTGTTTTTGTCTATTGCACCTCCTGTCCTGTATAAGGTGCTTCGTGAATTGTAATATTTAACAGGACGGACGGAGTTCAATCTTTGCCTCATGCAATATTTGCTATTAATTCTCTCTAGTATATTATTCATTCCACTTTCTTTACGCTTTCATTTGAATACCTGTGTATACTTAATCTTTTTTGTTTAACTCTCAGAGCAGAATTAAGTTGCTTTTTCAAATTAGAGATTAGAATGTCATATTTTTCTAGAAGCTATTTTTTTATTTTATATTTTTAATTTCGATGGTTTTTAATTGTACAAAATAGTTACTTATGATTTTTACAAACTTCCTTTGTATCTAATTGTTTTTCTCTTGATTTTTCTAATTTTTCACATTTATGCTCTTCTCTTTTGACATTAGAGTTCACCAATCCTTATCAATTTTTTCAAATATTTTTCCCTCCATATTCCTTCAGTTTTTCTCTTTTCCAACTCAAAGGGCAGTGGTCCCCAACCTTTCTGGCACCAGAGACCAGTGAAAATCTAATGTCTGATGATCTGAGGTGGATCTGAGGTGATGATGTTAGTGCTGGGGAGCAGCTGGGGAGACGAAGCTTTGCTCCCTTGACCACAGCTCACCCACCGCTGTGCTGTCAGTCCCTAACAGGCCATACACCAGGTACTGGTCCACAGCCTAGAGGTTGGGGATTCCTGTATAGGGGACCTATCCTCTGGTTCACCTTAGAATAGCAACATCACCATGTTACTCACGAATATCACTAACTGTGGGAAATGGCTGATGCCTGCCCGTGCGCATAACTATTGTATAGGAGACTGCAAGAATCTATCAGAAATCTGTGGTCGCAAGCCTGGCCTCTGGCTAAGTGAAGCTCATCACTAGAAAACAATTCCTTTATGTATCATCTCCCTACAGCTTTGTGACCTACCAGATCTTTTCTCTCCAGTCTGACTTACTCTTCAAATGACTCCTTTCCCTAAGCTAAGTCGTAGCCAGTATCAGGGAAGAAATATGTTTTTGCAAGTGCACCAATATTTCTCTCCCAGAAGTTCAGTCTGCAGTTTCTTTCTTTGAATCTTCGATCTGACATATGAGTGTGGACTGTGACCGGAAGATACATCAGGGCAAGAGTTGTAGTGAGAGAGTAGAAAGCAAGAGGAAAACAGCAGGCAATCACAAATAAATATAACCGCAATTTTACTCCAATGTGTATCTAACCATCCTTTATATAATGTATTCACATCAATTTTGAAAAGACAAAGCTCTATGTAGGTCAGAGCTATTATTAGTGTTGTTATTGATGTCTTGGGGTCTATGTAATAAGTAGTGTCATGATGTTGATGTTCCCAGGGTGTCCGTGCAGCATTCATCAGTTCCCACTAGTGCCATCTCTTGCGCTGATTTTTCTTCTTTGGTTGTGAGGACTTAGGGTCACCTTAACAGAATGTGCCCTTTGCAGCTCAATAGCCACTAGTGTAAACAGGTAATTTTGAAAAGAGTCCATGCTGATGAAATGATTAGATTTGCAAAGTGGGGAAGACCATTATGCATGCAGGGAGTGCAGGGATCATATGGTTCACAGTGAGTGATTTTGTATGTGATTATGTTGCCTCTAAATTGCTGCTGAGTGAGATTAGTGTAGAATTTTAACCAAAACAAAATATAAAATAAATGATAATAGAAGTTTTGTGAAAGATCTACTTATTTTTGCTGTAGTTTCTCCTCTTATACATCATTATTTATCATATTTCAAAAAATATCAAATGAGCATCTTATGTGTGTGCAGTGATATTCTGGAACAAAAAAGTTTGATCATAAGTGATTTGAGGTTGAAGCCTGCCAAAACTCACTTTCATTTTATAACATACAGGTTTTAATTGGAAATATATATATATATATATTCATGTATAAAATTTATAATCACATAATTATATATAGATACAAAATTTATAGGCACATATGCATGTGTAAATAACTTAGTCTATTTTTCAGCTAGTTTTTTTTGAAAATGCATGTACATGCACACTTATATTTGCATTATAGCGTTTCTATAGTCCTATGTCTTATATTTTATTTCTCCTTTTTTATTTTTGGAAAATAACTTATTCTAGTAAGTCACATATAAATATAAATCAAGAATTAATCTAAATAAACTATTCCATGCTTATAATGTTGACACTTTTGAATGATGTATTGAACAAATATCTTAGCAAGAACATAAAATGTTTTAAAAGATTAAGTTTTCCAGGAGGATGAATGGCCATCTATATCTTATGAGTAACTGTGAATTATCTTTGTCTAGAGAATATCTATTCGGTATTAATTATATGGGATATACAGGATACATAGATTATATTATCAGTTTTGTGCCTAATCTGACATTAATATATCAATAATAATTTACATGTTTATTACATTAGACTTCATAAAATCATACAGGTTTCATATTCCTGGAAAGGAGTTTTTGGCTAGAAGTATAAAACAGCATGAGTACGGGTACTCATAAATACATATTAAATGAATGAATGGGTTACTCGTCTGTAGTTTTCCTGGCTCAACTGCCACTTGTGTTACAGTAATTTTCAGTAGAGGCAGATCACTTCTGCCTTATTTTATGACACAATACATCTTTTTTGGGCACTCCTTAGATATCATCTTTCCTTCTGTCTGCTCTGGCATTCTACACTTCTTTGGAGCTATATTTATAGGCTTTGCCCTTTAGGAACATTTCAGCCAAACATCAGAGATCATTTCCATGTCCTAGAATCTGTGAAAAACAAAACAACAAAATCCATATGTATTTCCCTGGGAAGATGTTACTCAAAAATATAATATGCAGAATCAATAAACAATTTTAACTGAACTAGAAATAAGGAGGGACATTTTTCAGTCACAGAAAGTCAAATACTGTACATTCTCACTTAGATATGGAATTTTACAACGCTGAACTCAAAGAAATAAATAGTGGAATGATGGTTGCTAGTAGCTGCGGGGTGAAGGAAATGGAGAAATGTCAGTCCAAGCTATAAAATGAATAAGTTCTGGAGATCTAATGTACAGCAAGGTGACTATAGTTAACAATATTGTGTTGTATACTTGAAAGTTGTTAAGAGAGTAGATCTTAAATGTTATTACCACCAAAAATTGGTAATTATGTAAGAGAAAGGAGGTGTTAGCTAATCCTATTGTAGTAATCAGTTTGTAACATAGGCATGTATCAAATCAACACGTTGTATCCCTTAAACTTACATATATGTCAATAATACATCAATAAAGCTGAGAGAATAAAAGGATGAATATTTTCTGCGATTGAGCACAATGAGCATCTCTCATTTTTTGGAAGAGAGTTAACTCACATTCATTTTGAAGAGGAATAGCTTAATTATGTTTAGTGCAGATAAAAGATATATACTGATTATAATTAATCTTCCATCTTTCTTTTCTCTGCAGAAGTGTCTGAGATTATTAATACTAACCTTCAGAATAAAGCCTATCAAATATCGTAAACAAAGGGACCTGTATGATAGGAGAGAGTGGTTTGTGCAGGATGTGCTCTGTTCCTTTACCTGCAGCTTAACATTATCTCCACACTTGCACGACTAGAGCACATGAGGAAAACAAATGGGAAGGGAGATGTGTCATCCAAGGAAGAAGGGTAAGATAGTGATTAAATCATGGAAGACAGGCCTAAATAAGTATTTCTGAATAAGGTGAAATAAGAAATTATTAACCATCTAAAATAGAAATCAGTGATGATCCAACATGAGGAATTAGTGTGAAGGGGTGTAATTCTGTCTTATAAAAGCAACACATTTATCCTCACTGTCTCATACAAAAGCAATATTAATCTGCTCCATTTAACCTGATGCACATACTGCCTTCAGAAATCAAATGAAGACAAAAAAAATGAAAGGATGATAACCAATATTATTTTTTGATCAATATGCTGATTAAATTTATTTCATGTTTTTATCAAAAAATTAATCATTGGTTTAAAAATGTAATAGTTCTGTATTTATTTATTCAAATTTACATTTAATAAAATTTTAAATTTTAAATACATTTAAAAATTGCATCAAATTTTAAAATTTATACCTATTTATTACATATTTAATTTCACATATATATATATTTGGATAGATATATAACAGTCCCAGTTATATGTAAAATATTAACAAAGACAAATACTAATTAATATGGCAAGGACAGATTTTAATCAATAATATACTATTCCAATTGGGAAGAGGGTCCAGTGTGAACTGAACTGAACTTTAAGTCCACAGAGGTGACTGGATGTTTTGAAGGGGAAAAGAGAGTAGGAAGGGAGAATGCTGAGTGTTTGAGCAGAATCAGAGGAGTGGAAAATTTCAAAAACCCATTTGGATTTGATTACTGACCCTTATCAAAGAAAGTCTCCTAATGTCTCACAGAGCCTGAGAAAGGGCCCTATCTTCAGTTGTCACCTGGGACAAACAGCAATACTTTTGGAAGCCCGAGTTTTCTCAGGCAGGCACTTTAAGGGAGATTATGATCCTCTTAGGGATGAGGCCTTGAGCTGTTGGAATATATGTTAGTGTTCACGTTCAAGTCTTTGGAGGCCAGGGATGAGGTCTAGTCAGGAAGAAGGCTTAGAGGGAAGGAGCCTTTATTTACACACACATGTGTGTGTGTGCATGCGCCCGTGTATGTGTGTATGTGTGTGTGTATGTGTGTGTGTGTGTATTTCAAACAACTTGAGATTTAAAACACTGAGACATAGAGGCTGTATGTCCCATGGTGATAACATTTCAAAGAGATGACTCCCTGGTCCTTGAGAAATAAAGTCTTGGTTGAAAACTGTCGAGAGGTTTTTTTTAAAAAAGATTTATATCTTAAAGTGGCTAAGAAAAAAAGTGTGCAATTACAAGCTTTCTAATGTAAATGATCTAAGTGAGGAGAGAAACCTCTGTGGTTAGGTCATCTGGATTTGTAGGGTGCTAAGGGCCAGGATGAGAGAATGTTTGGGGGTCTAGAGGTAAGAAAAAGCCTTTTTAAAATGTAGTCAAGCTGTTGGAAACCTTAAGATCATTTCGATAAGACCACTTTGGCAGTTTGTTGCTGCCCATTAATGTGGGTAAATCTCTGTCTCTGGCCACGTCTCTTTCTAGTTTAAGTGGACAACCCCATGAACAACTTGAAAATCTGGCATATGTGAAATTTTGCTTCCCTCACTGTTTTATAGGCTATGCCTACAATGAAATGTGACTTTTCATTTTCAATAAGAATTAGAATATCTTGTAAGACTATCTATAAACCAGACTTGATTTTTTGATTATGAGGACTTTTTCTCTTAGGATATAGAAATAAATAAGGACAAATTTGGCAAATTCAACAGGCGATACTGTTAGAATCTACTTAATTTTAATCTATATATAGAACTTCCACTTTAAGATGGGGTGCTGATGACCACAGAAGTTTTATACTAATTTAAATCATATAACATCCAAGATGATATTTATTATGAATAGGTAAGGACATTTGGTCATTTGGCATTGAATGCCATGATGAAGCATTTAATACCTAACAGAACCCAGTGACAAGCCAGGTTCAGTTTCTCTGAAGAACAATTGTTCGCAAAATTGGGCATGACTTTCTTCAATAATTTTCAGGATCTATTTTGTGATTTTCCTATCTCAGCTTGTCACAATTTACATAAAGTATCTGATCCACAAGAGATACTGGATGTGGTGGATCACATCTCTTGCAGGGTAGCCCAGATCCCCTGAAAAGCTTTCTTTTACCCTGGGATCCATTTACATTTGGCAGCCTTATGTGTAATTTAACATGTATGTTGGAATGGAGCATTGGAGTATCATATATATAACCCCTGAATCCAAAGAGGCTCACTAAGCCCTTTTCCTATTTCACAATAGTAAGGAGTAAAATTTAGAGCTATTTCATGTATTATTTAAAAGGTATATTTCAGCTCCCCTAAGCCTCTGACCCCAAAGAATATAAATGAGAGGCCAAACCCTGGAATAGTACTGGGGTTTATCTCATGTACTGGAAACCAGTTGTCTTACTCTTTGTCTAGGCTGCCTACAATTC
>NW_006436811.1:18165279-18172283 GCF_000325575.1 Pteropus alecto
TTCATCAGTGTAATGAACCAGTATAATCTCCTGTGAAATTGTCACAGTACCTGAAAAATTGTTTATGATAGAAAGCCTGTAAGGTGGTGTAGTTCTGAGTTACAGTAATGAAGGTCTATTGCTATCCCTGCCAGCTTAAAAGAAAAAGGTTTCTGGTGATATTTGCTGTGGAGAATTTTTTTTAAATTGTATTTGACAGATGGATAATCTCAAACAAGCTTCCAGAGACTGAGTCATTTGCTCTAGTAATAAGTCCAGGAGTGGCTCCATAGTGTAGTGGTTAGCACGTCTGCTTTAAACGCAGAAGGTCCTGGGTTTGCGCCCCAGGTGGAGCCACGGACCATACCCTGGTGCACCAGGCTCCGAATGCACCTGGTCCCAGGTCCACGCCATGACCGTGTGGGAGGGGATGCCCCGCCTTCAGAGATCCAGTTCTTAAAGGGAAATGGCAACGTCCATAGGTCAGGTGTGGAAATGGGATGGTGGTGGGGATTAAAGAGGGAGAAAAAAAATTTTCACATCTGGAATCGACTATTAGAGAAAATACCTAATTAAACTTAAGATAATCTAATAATTTTCCAAGATTCAAATGTCTTTGCATTAACCAAACAACTGAGTTAAAAATATAGGTTAGAAAAATCAATATAGTTACACCTTCCAAGTCTTTGACTGTGACAGTTACGTCTGTAATTCCTCTGGGATTGTGACATTAGTTTGGTTTACTGTCTTGGTGAAGGAAGAAATTCATTTGATTGCTCCTGTTATAAAGCCCTCACTCTAGAGTTAAAGGAAC
Organism: Pteropus alecto; assembly: GCF_000325575.1. Classification (NCBI taxonomy): domain Eukaryota; kingdom Metazoa; phylum Chordata; class Mammalia; order Chiroptera; family Pteropodidae; genus Pteropus; species Pteropus alecto. Next base: position 18,166,073 of record NW_006436811.1, read on the forward strand.
AATGTGAGATTCTACAAGTTCCCAAGTATTTTTATTCAAACATATTATTCAGGATCAAGGTGGGATTACAGAACAACTTGCCCATCATCAGATAAATTCAGAAAATATTTCACTTAACATTTTGGTCAAAATCCCAACTTTCATGTGGACTACTGAGGTGTTTTGGGTCCCTGGGAATTACCATCTGTCAAAGATGTTATCTGCATATTTTCTTTCACCAGGGCACTCCCACAATAATAAGAACTAAAATTCCTTTGAAAAACATCTAAGAGTAAGAATTACTTGTGCAATTGCCACTGGGTTCTTTCTAAGGAAACAACCTTCTCCTGGCTTAAGTGGAGCTGGGTCCATGGAATAGCTCTGATTTTGAATTGGAGGAGGATCTGGAACTCTGTGATAGGCCTCAAGTCAGGGTTCTTTGGACTGGAGCATTGATTTTGATTGTATGTGCTATTAACCTATCCATCTTTTTCAGTACTAGGAACACCATGAACAAATAAACTACCAGTCAAGTTTCTTGTGAATGAAACAATTCTGATTTCTACTTTCATTCCCATTAGGGTAATTGTGCCTACCTTGGGTGTTGAATTGTTTTGTCCAGCACATGTCATCTGCTACTTTGAGATCCAAACAACAAGGCTCTCCATATTATGTGGAAACAAATTCAGCTTCTAGGTAACTTAGAATGAAGTAGATATAGATAACTACATATCAGTATCCAAGGGAATCATTGCAGATGGGCTTGTAAAAAGCAATATTTGAATTTGTTAGGAAATTAAAAGATGAATGAATGTTATTTATATAAGAATTCAACTCAAGAAGCTCTCAAAAATTACGAAAAATGCAAATAAATTACACAGAAAATACATCATTTTTTAAAAAAAGCCAAATATATATATTAGAGAATCTAAATAATATCCTGAATCAATAACATAAAAAAACAATGTAATCGAAGCCTACAAGGAAACTAATAAAAGAACACAAATATAAAACATTATGAAAGAGTAGGAGATATCAATAAGACAAAGAGGAAGACTGAAATTATGCATTGATATATATACTAATCTTTACCAATTTGAGATCTGTCAAAACTAAGAATTTCCTTGAAGAATTTAATTACTAAAAGAGAATTCAAAGCAAAGTAAACATCTTGAATATAGATGTGGCCAGGGGATAAATCTTAAAAGGATGCCAAAAATTTCTCATAAAAATTAATCAGGCTATATGTGGTCACTTGAGTTCTTTCCATATCTTGACTATCATGAATGCCACAATAAACGTGGGAGTATAGATAATCTCTTTGAGATTCTGATTTCTGTTATTTTGGATATATACCCAGAAGTTGGATTGCTGGATTGTAGTAGTTCTATTTAAATTATTTGAAGAACCCCATACAGTTTCCATAGCTGGACACCATATTAAATTCCTACTAGCAGTGCACAAGGGTTCCAATTTCTCTATATTCCCCTAAACATTAATTATTTTTGGAGTTTTTTTTTTTATAATAGTCATTCTAACATGTGTGAAGTAATATCTCATTGTAGTTTTTATTTGCATTTCCCTAATAATTAATAATGTTGAATATCTTTTTTTATATACCTGATAGCCCTTTGTACATCTTCTTTGGAGAAATGTATATTTAAGTCCTTTGCCCATTTCTTAATTGGATTAACCATTTGTTTGTTGTTTTGTTTCTTTGTGTGTTTTTTTCTTTTGTTTTTGTTTTTGTTTTTGTTTTTGCTAGTGAGCTGTAGGAATTCCTCATATATTTTGGAAATTATCCCCTTAGTAGATACATGGCTTTCAAATATTTTTCTCTCATTTTACAGTTGCATTTTCATTGTGTCCATCATTTCCTTTACTGTTCAGAAGCTTTTTCGTTTGAAGTTCTCCCCCTTGACCATGTTTCGTTTTTTCATATGTTCTTTTGGTGTCATATTGAATAAGTCATTGCCAAGACTAATATGCCTATTACCTTGATAATGGTGATGATATTACAGGTGTTTGCGTATGTTCAAACTCATCAAATTATACACTTTAAATATGTGCAGTTCTTCATAAATTATACCTCAATAAAGCTTTTTTTTTTAAGAATCAGATCAAGAAGTTTAAGAAAACATTTATTAAATTATGACCAGTAGATTGTCCTTAATTATTGTGTCAGACTAAAGAAAATAATGATATGCTTTTCGACGTATTTCTTTAGGGGAAGAATTCTTATCAAGAAAACCAAAGATGGTAAACATAAAAATAGATGATATATTAAAAAAAAAAAAACAACCAAGAACATATCTGTAAAAACACAATAAAATATATATTTAATAAAATCTAATTATTAGAGTCAAACACACATGTATATTAATAGGTATCTCCATAATGAACATCCTATGAATGTATTAGGAAAGAATAAAACAAAAATGGAATAAATGGAATAAATATACAGCTATTAGACAGGAAATAATTGCTATTTGATGTCAATATAATATTAAACACAGAAATTACCATTAACTTAATAGTTTTAAAGTTAGATATATAATATATATAAAATATATGTATATATGCCTACATACAAAATGCATTATATTTTATATACATTTTATACATTTATATGTTATAAATTACATTATGTATCATGTTTTAAATTAATCTTAAATTATTTAATGATGTTGCTATGATACATGAATTTTTTTATTATATTTTCTTATTGACAAAGGCTGGTATATATATATTATTGTTCTTTCTCTTACCTATTAAAACCATAGTAAACTGTTGGTTGGTGTTTTGGTAGCTTTTAGAGAATCATGCCTAATATTTAACCACTGTCTATATTCATCTAACATCAACTCTGGTTTTGGCCACATGATTCGCTTTCAACAAAATAAATGTTCTAGAATACTCACAAGTAACAATATTTTCAAACTTAAAAATTACCAAAATGCATATAAATAGTACACTGGATAAATAGTGGTATATTTACGTAATATAATAGCATAAAACAATGACAATGAAAAATACAGCTACTTGTAAGAATATAGATGAATCTCAAAAACATATCGAGCAAAGAAGAGAGACACAAAAGAACACATACATAATTCCATATATGTAAAACATGTAAAAGAAAAACAAAACAAGACAAAACACTATTCTATGATGTTAGCAAGATAGCGGTAACCCTTGGATGTAGTGACTGGTTTTTCAGTGCTAATAAATAATGTTCTGTTTTTTTTATCTAAGTGCTGGAGGTGTTCGATTTGAAACAATTAATTGAGCTCTACACATATATGTTTAATTTTATGTAAGTATACTTCCTCAAAATGTAAAAATGTCATCCTGTATTTTTTTTCTGAAATTATTTAAAATGTTTGTTGCTTAGGAAAAGGAGTTTGCTTGGTAGTTTTCATAGTCAGGTTGAAGACAATTAATATTAATCAACTGTTTTTGCTTTATTGTTTTCCCCAAAGTGCTACTCTTTCTGTGTGTAGGCATATAAAAATTGGATTTACTCAGAAGAAACCATGAATATTTTATATGACAGGAAAAGGGAGAAAATTATAAGTACTTAAAAAAACAAATATATCATTAATGAATGAATCACCAAGAATATACAAATATATTTTATTAGCCAATATTAAGAAAAATGTTATAACTTTATTACACAGCTCTTTTCCAATAAATATACATTTTGATAATAGTAGACAAAAATATTTGAAAATTAAGTATAGTTTAGAAAGTAATTACCATTTTATATATACATATAAATGCACTTTTATATATACATGCATATATATTTCATATAATATCATATTATTTTTCCAATAATATTTTAATCTGAATGAAATATAAAAGACTTTACATAATGAGTATTTTATTTGGTATTTCCATTGACACTGTTGTGAATAATATATATCAATATCTTGATAGTGATTACACAAAACATCATTTAATTTTGAGAGCTAACGAAAATGTTGAATGAGCCTCCTAAATAGAACAAAAATGTAATATCACATATCAGACATAAAATATAAACACAAATATTTTAAAGAGCATGCTAAAAAATGATAAGAAAGTAAAAGTCACATTGTTTTTAAAAAGATAAAAATATGTGATTTGTACATGCAATATCATGGTATTCAAAGACAATTTGTATATAACTAAAAATTCTGATTAAAATAGGAATATTCCTACAGCCCTGCCACCCTGAACAAGCCCGATCCCGTCTAATCTCGGAAGCTAAGCAGGATCGGGCCTGGTTATTACTGGAATGGGAGACCACCTAGGAAGACCAGGTGCTGTAGGCTTAAAAAAAATAAGAGACTGTCAACTGATAAGGTCCTTGCAATCTGTGAGGTCAACCAAGGGTCGCCTTGCCTAAAAAAAAATTAAAAAATAAAATAAAATAGGAATACTCTATCCAAATAATAAATCTCTTTTTATATTAACTTGTAATTGATTCTGTGTAGATACAGAATCTAAATATTCAGGTTTTATTTTTATATATAAATATTTTGTCAGCTTTTCAATGAGAAGCCACTCCCGTGTTCTGGCTAAGAGATAAGGAGACAGTGAATCCTTCACTGTCCATAATTATGCTTTTAGGAACTCCAGCTTTCAGCTTCTTCCTTATCCATTGGTTAATAATCCCTATAGTTTGGAGTGTAGTGACCAATATGTTATTAAACTATATTCATCAATCTCGGAAGCAAATAATGCGATATTAGAACTGAATGAGACTCTGTCATTTGGTCCAATATTCTTTTATTCTTTTACATTTTTTAATTTTGTTATGTATTTTGTTTATATATATCTAAAGTGTGCAACATGATGTTGTCATATATATATATATATATATATAAAAAATGAAATAATTACTGCAATCAAACTAAATAACATATCTAACTCCTTATATAGATACCTTTTGTGTGTATGTGGTGAGAGTACCTGAAATTCTTTTAGCAAGTTTCTAATATACAATATAGTATTATGAATGACAGCCATCTTGCTGTACATTAGATCTGTAGAAATACTCATCCTACATAAGTGCAACTTGGTACTCTTTGATCAATATTTTCCCATTTCCCTCACCTCCCTGCCCCTGGTAAACACTTTTCTACTTTCTGCTTCTATGTATTTTAAACAAATATGAAAATGTATGGCCCAGAGAAATTAATTGACCAGCCCAAATGGAAAATATTCAAATATAAACACTATTAGTTTAATCAATGAGCCTTATGTTCTTTTCTGGAATGTTTCGATTTATAAATTCAGGATCCTATTGGCAATTTCTTCTGGAGGATCAGTGTGATCCATTTTTACACTTAGTAAAATACTGATTCTAGTAGGAGGAATTTTCTTTCCCCTTACTGCAATATTTCTGTTTAATATACAGTGTGGAAATTATATTTGTTATAAAAAGTGACACTTACAAACGAATCCCATGTGTGAGATTTCCAGATTCTAAACAATAACCAAGAATTTTGTGCGGAACTAGGTCATTAAAAGAAATTCTTTCAGACAAATAAAAAAGGCAATTAACTGGCAGTCAATCGATCATTCTCATTTGAATGTCATTTTAGCATTGATTTGTTGATTAGCTTCCCAATTCAAATGTTTTTATCAAGCTTTTTTTTTCATGTTATAACTAGACCCTTTTTCCTGGCAGGTCTTGAATCTTCTGTTTTATTTTTATTACTATCATTCTTCTGTTTTTCCCTTCCAGTATACAAAAGATAATAAAGAAAATTTATCATTAAAATATTCCTGAAAAACTCTGACCAACTTTATTCATAAATATTTCAACTTGAGGAGATTATGAGTACCACCTTTTCCCAGAAATAGAGGGGAAAAGAGAGGAAAGGAGAAAAGTGGTAAATGTTGATTTGCTTATTTCATACTTACATTTATGTAGGAATCAAAGTGAATACCTTAAAAAAATCTATTTGAATGCACCAGTGAGCTAACAAGACAAAGATGCCAGAGGAAGCAAATTATTTGACAATAGATTGACATTTTTGGTGCTTTAGAGATCAATAAGGAGAGATACTATCCAAATGGTCAATACTGTAAATATAGAAAAATATTTCCAACCTCATTTGTTGTCAGTAAAATATAATTTCAAACCAAGATGAATTACATCTATACACCCACGGCAAATTCAACAATAAAAAAGACTGATAATAACAATGTTGATACAGAGGTGGAGCAATTCAAAGTC
>NW_006436811.1:18172331-18173342 GCF_000325575.1 Pteropus alecto
ATATTTACTAGAATTGTATATGTGCATACCATTACATCTTCCTGCTCTTAGGAACACTAGACAGCACTTCAGACACTACTGCTAGGAGGCCGTTTTAAACAGCAAAATAACCTACAAAAAGCACAAAATGTGAAAGACATGGAACTTAATAGAATGCAAAATTTACACTTATAATAGGAACGCTAAAACAAAAAGACAGAATATGACATTGTTGTACCTCAGCTGGGAATATGTATGTTGGGCAATGTAATTTTTGTAGCTTTACACGTGTCCTTGAATGACCGTGAAAGTTCTGCGGGTATTAGTTTTGAGATTACAAATCAATTTTTAGTGAATAGGCAAATTCGCTAATACAGAATCCATGAATGGTAAAGACAGATTATGCATACATGTGTGTACGTATAAATATGTAATGTGTATATATATTTGGACATAGACATTGGTATACTTTTGTGATTGTACATGAACTTTTTTCCCAAGCATGAACATTCCCTAACAAGATTAACAGATGCTTTCCATTCTGACACAGAGCAGAATCTAGCTATTTTTCATCGATCCCATCTTGGAAAGGAAAGATAAACCTCAGATAGTTCATCTTCTCATTTTCTTAAGACCTAGAGGTAAGAATTTAAAGCAGTTAAACACTCTTAATTAGCAAGATTTACTGTGGTGCTGACTTCTATGCCAATTCTTGGGTCGCTTGTTTTTTCTTCCTCATTCTAAAACTGGAAAAAGGAAAATTCTCTCCCCAAAACAATACCCAAGATAATATTACTGTTTCTGAATCCCTTTGTTTATGACCATGATATGACGTAGACTAGTGCTTTTTGCACTTGATAATTTTAATTGCACAGAATTCCAGATTTCACCATCAAACCTAATAAATTTTACCTTTTTTTCTGTCCAACATAAGAAAGAAAGAAAGAAAGAAAGAAAGAAAGAAAGAAAGAAAGAAAGAAAGAAAGAAAGAAAGAAAGAAAGAAAGAAAGAAAGAAAGAAAGAAAGAAAGAG
>NW_006436811.1:18173358-18299389 GCF_000325575.1 Pteropus alecto
AGGAAGGAAGGAAGGAAGGAAGGAAGGAAGGAAGGAAGGAAGGAAGGAAGGAAGGAAGGAAGGAAGAAAACTAAAAGAAAGGCTGTGACATTGAGAGACTTTTCATTTTCTATAAAGCAGAAATACGTTTGTTCTCTGAGCTCATGGCCTTTGATAGATCAAGGAAAAGATGAGTTATTTTTTCAAGAATCGCCTTCCAAGTTTGATAATCAATCATCAGTAATATAGTTGGTGGAGTGTTAAGTTCGTGCAGGTAAATCTAAGAAAGTGAGATGTGTGCCATATTTTAGTTACTGATTTTTTAATTATGCTACAAAGTAATTCAATAATTTCGACCCAATTCTTTTACGTTTACTTAACAGACGTTTGTTTTTCTATTCTCTCTAAATTTACATAGAAAAATTCTGCTACAGCTTTTATAAACAATCAATACATTTACTTGATAAAAATTCAGTACTAAGATCAACTCTTTTAGAAACACTTTCTTTCCTCAAGAGCCTTATTAGATTTCTTTTTCTTTTGCTGGGGGAGGGGGGAGTTGGGGGGTAGGGGTGGCGCACTTCTCAGAGAGAAGAATTTGCCTAAAGTAGAAAACTAATGATTGAAAAGTTTTGACCTAATGACCATGGAATACACAGTAATATTCAATGTATGTTATATTCAGAAGCTTTTAAAAAATATATCAGTTTGCTTTACACTGTAAATTTTAAAATCTCTTTAAGCATATGTTTCTCAAGTATTTGTTTGAGTAATGCCTTTTATTTTCATATTCTACACTAAAGATATTCTAAAGCATCTAACTTTTTTTACATTCTCGTTCTGGGCCACATATTGTCTTTGGTTGTCCTACTCTTAATTCCCTGCCATATGTCTGTTTTTGCAGGTCTTCAGAGCAATTTATAGCTCAGTGAAGTATAATTGGAGTTTTATGATCATTAATTATTTAAAGAAATCTACCAAGATAGTTGGTGCTTTCCTTATGTCCTTTCAATAAATGCATCCTTGAACTGTATCTTTCATCTCTAGAAGAGAGTTATTCTGGAATGAAAGAGCTGTATCATAAATTGAGTGCCCTCTATTCACATCTCATGTCTCAACATAAAAAGTAATTTTTCAGAGTGGTCTTATCTGAATTGCAAACTGAACTAATCTCTTTTAATATTTTCTCTCATATCACTTTACATTTCTTTCAAGCACTTAACACCACTGAAGAAACATGGAGTGAAGTGGTAGGGGGAGAGAGAGAGATTTTTCAAATATTGGTTTCCTCTACTTGGCTATAAACTCCATAGGGAAAGGGATTTTATTCACTATTCATCTTAGTCTGTTTATGCTATAGTAACAGAATACCATAGACTGCATGGCTTATAAACAATAGAAATTTATTTCTCGTAATTCTGGAGGCTGGAAAGTTCAAGATCAAGGTGCCGGCAGATTTGGTGTCTGGTTAAGGATGCTTCCTGGTTCTTCGAAAGCTTCTTGTGGTATTTTCTTATGGCAGAAAAGGCAATAGAGCTCTCTGGAGTCTATTTTATAAAGGTACTAATTCTATTCACTAGTGTGCAATACTTATGACCTAATTAACTCCCAGGGACTCCACCTACTAATACCATGATATTAGGAATTAGGTTTTAACATATAGATTTTGGGGGGACACAAATATTCAATCCATAGTACTTCGTGTACTGTTTTGTTCATTATGGTGTATCCATATGCAACAGAATGCTTGCACAATGTACAGTGTTCAAAGATTATTGTGTAAAGAATTAAAACAACTTTTTTCTCTTTTTGGAATATTTATTTCCCAAACAAGCACATCTGAGCTCTAATATTATTGATAAAGTAATTTTTACCTCTTTCTTACCTTTAAATTCTTCAAAATTGGCAAAGCATTTCAATTATACTTAAACATATCTGAAATTTTAACAACCTAAATGATTTACAAATATTTATAACATAAAGGAATTTAAGTATATTATTCATCTACATGCATGCGCTATTTGGGGTTTCATATTTTGTGATATGAAATACTTCCATTGCAGAATGTCCACTTCATCACGACCATGTACATACAGTCCTCTGCCTCTCTTCTAAGACATCAAATTATTTACTAGGACCTCATATATTTACCCTCTTTTGAATTCATTAATATGGACCTCACCACAAAGAAGAGTTTTGGCAAAAACTCCAGATGTCCAGATACGCTACTCAGAACACTCTCATCTCTCAGCTGTTCTTACTCACCTGCTCTCTATGCCAGTGAGTTTCCAGTGCAGCACAGGACATACCGCCAGCATCTATAGTTTTATATCCACAGTATTTGGGAAGTGGCAGGGTGGGCACAGCCCCTGTAGAAGAAATAAGTTATGTGCCGTGTGTGTGTGTGTGTGTGTGTGTGTGTGTGCGCGCGCGTGCGCGCGCATGTGTGTATGATCTGGCTTAGGTGGTGTAGTGAACAAACCAGACAAATTCCATAGTACCCAGACCCTAGTTCCTGACCTGTTGTCAAAAGACACAATTAAACAGGGGTAGAAAGTATATGAGCTAAGATAGATTTTAGCTCTGTCTTTCAGGAAAGGGACATGGAGGCTCCATGGAGGCTTTCAAAGGGTGAAATGATGCTCTGTAGCAGGAGCTGACTCACTCTGCCCTGCCAAGGTCAGCTCAGTCTCCCAAGAGAAAGGAATTGTCCTGCATGACCTCTTCAGCTTTACAGGCTGCACTGGGCTTTCATAGTGGGTAAAAGACTGACATATTTTAAGCTGCAGGTCTTGCAGAAGGTTGATCATAGCTCTCGCTAGTTATAAATTCCCTTTCTACCTACTGGATCTTATCAATTGCGTGGAATGTTAGGACTGAACTCCTATTCCATATTCTTTATAGTTAGTTCCTAATTTCCACTCATGTCTTTCTGACTCTTATTTCTCTACTTATACTTACCTGACTGTTGGGTTTAAGGAAAAGAAAGGCGTATGCTTGGGCCAGCCCCTTAAGGCCCTCTGTCTTTTAGATCCAGCTGCCTGCATTTAAAGTAGAATATGTTAGTTTATCCTTTGTGTCAAGTTTACCATGGCAACTCCGCCCCAGAAAGGCATTGTGCATGTCCAGCTTTGTCAGTGACCCTTTGAAAGAATGTGTCACACTAAGGAAATATGGAGCTAGTTATATACAAAGCTATGTCTTCAATCTGCTTGATCAGCATTAAAGAATAACTTCTCTATCCATTTTTCTGTTTTTCATTGCTTTTCCTCAGGTAGTTGTGAATGACAGAGAGAAATTAAGGGGTGCTATCTGCTGGCCATTCAGAATTGCACTGAGTGATAAGCAGGGGAAATAAAAAAAAATAATACACATGTAAATTCTGCTTGGAATTTAAATCAAACATCAGAAGGATGGTTTCCATTAAGCAGAAGATTAAAATATGAGTAGATTTCATTAGATAAAAAAGCTAGAAGCAACAATGAAACTATCTTTCTTGTTCTGAAAACTAAAGTCAATTTGTGGCAGAAATCTGAGTTTCAAGATGATGAGAAAAGGAATGCAGTGGGAGAGGCAGAGGATGCAAGACATGGTATCAGATACCTGAAACATTGATATTATTATATTGTAAATTTTGCATCAAATCATATTATAATGATAGGTTTTGAAAACCTCAGGACCCTCTAGTTGAATGTGGGCTTTGTGGTATTTTTGAATAGAATTTAATTTTTTTTTCTCTCTTTTATTGCAATGTATGGATTTTATTTCACTAAATAAAATTACACATTGTTTATAATTATGAGGGAACATTGGTTCAGAGGGATTGAGATCCACTGATGTAGGAGGTAAAATTATAGTTTTAAAAGAATAGCTGACTTATTTGTAAAAAAGTCTCAGTAAAGCATATACATAAGAAAATTAGTGGTACTAAGCTGCTGAAGAAAGTGTAAATCAGTTGGTGTCTGTTGTTCTGGATGAGTAGATTAAGAAGTTCTGTGAGATGGGTAGCATGATTTTATTTAAACATCTAAAGGTGAAACCAAATCATAAGTCAAAGCCTGTTATTTTTGGCTACTAGAAAACCACTTTTCTTTCAAGAAAATAGCCCAGTGAGGTTTTGCAGAAAGAATCTGTAGGTGATATCTGATCATGACTGGAGAGGAATAGAATCTATAAGCAAGTAAATTTGACAAAATACTTCAAATCCTGATCTGAGTTATGAAACATAATTTATTTTAAAAGTTTCTAGTTAAGAGATAAGAGAAGCTAGAGTAGCTGATCTAAAATGCCTCTTAATAAACATCAATAAAGCAAAATGAACAGAGACAAGGAAACAGCAGCAACAAAAGCTCAATTTCAAATTTTGAACACTAAAAAAATCAGAAATTAGATATCTCAGCATGATAAAACATAAGTCCTAAGGGAAAAATATGTTTGTATTGGTAAATATCAATGCTATGCTAATAAGCACTATTTTAACTCACATACTGAATTTATCTTCAAAACAAATCAGAACTAAAATATTCTTCAAAATGAGTATTAAATTAAATATAAATACAAAAATACATTGCTTTTTCTATTTATATTAAGAATTTATTTTTCTCCAGTTTTCTACATAAGAAAAGAATGTCTCATTCATTTATAAAAACAAAAATATACTCTGTGTACATAATTTGCTAGAATAATAATGAACCCATTGGGGTCTAGCGTTTCAGTGAAAATTAACGCTAAGGCAGAGACACTTAGGAAAATGTCTCCATCTGTTGAGATTTCACTATGCAAGACATGATATTTAGTACTTGTCTATGTAGTTTATTCAACTAGTCATATATTCTTACACAAAGTTTTGAACATAATATGAAATATTCTTATTTCTTCAGTGTAGCTTACATACTTTTCAATGTGTAACCTTTTTTCTATATTAAAATTGAATATTTTATACTTGTCCATTATTCCAACTATGTTGAAAACTATTTTTAGCAGTGTTTTAACACTGAACAAAGAACATGAGACATAGTTGCTAACTGAAGATAATTTTGTTGAATTAAAGATTTGATTAACATTGACTTTCAATTTCAGATGCTTAAAACATTTACACACAGAGGAGAATTGTTTTTTTTTTTCTTTTTTAACCAAAACACATTTCAAAAAAAGAAATCTCTGGAACTAAATGTCTTCCTTCTTGAATTCTGTCAAACATTTAAGAAAGAAACACCATCATTCTTATACAAAAGTTTTCAGGAAATAAAAGAATAACTATTTGACTTTTTTCATTAGTCCACCATAAGCCTAATAACAAAATCACATGAGCATAGAGTAAGAAATACTGAACAGAAATCACTAATGTGCCAGTACATACAAAACTACTCAGGAATTTCACTGTTTACTCCATCATTGTTACGACCACATTATTACTCTATGTGGTAATAACTTGGGAAGTAAAGTAATCCATTACAGAACTAGCATGTAACAGATTTTTTATATTAACGTGTATTTACAAAAATGTAGTTTACTTATTAAAGTTCAGCTTTCTATTCTTATGCAAGGAAAAAACAACCTTTTTGCTACACTTGCAATAATTGGTGCACTATATTGTAGATAAGCTCATACCGAATTCCTAATGACCACTGTTCTTCTTTGGCTTTATTTAAACAGTATTATTTTAATTTTTGTGTATCATCAAGGTTAAGTTCTTTACTTATATATCTTGACCACTACTATGAACTTGCTAATACTTCAATATTGCACAAATTATGAATGAGCTAATTAAGGCTGAAATTCTTTTAGGTATTCAGAATAAAATGTATTGATTGACATTTGACCTGTACCACAGAAAATGGTGGAGAATTCAATAATAATTAGTATGCAGGAGTTACTCCTCCCATCTGTTATAGAGTTTCCTCAAAAGAAAAAAAAATAATGCTGACAGAACTGAGGCAACTTGTTCTGTTATAATATGTGTGTGTTTGTATAAATAATTCAGACATTCAGCCATTACATTGTAGATATTCATGAAAATAATCTGCTCATGCAGGAAGTGAACAAACCACAGAAAGCAGCCTGTTATGATTTTGATGATTACTTTTATATTATTAAATGCCAAAACACTAAGATTTCATACATATAGCTTTTAAGCTTTTACTGCCTAAACTTTTCATACTAAATTTTGCAAATATTTTACCCTTGTTACCTGTATTTTTAACAGGATTTTAATAGGCTGGAATAGAATCTTGAGTTAAAAAAGATTAAAATTACAATTAAAATCCTTTATTTAAACATGCTGAAAAGGAGTAGAGAAGGGGATGTAATCAAAAGAAATATTAGAAGAAGGCAGAAATACAATTATTTAAATAAGCTTAATATAATTTATTTCTAAAGCAACCTGCCTGTTGCATTTTCATACATATATGCAAAATCTTTATGAATCCGCTATAATAATATGTGAGTGTATACATGTGAAGATTTTAATGGTTAACTGAATTGGATATTTCTCACACCTATTCAGTAATATATATTTTTGTCTTTAATTTGCATATAAATTATATAGAATAAGAATTAAGCTTTCAATAATGAAGACCCTTCCATTTGCATTTATTCCTTTAAAGATTCAATTTAATTTTTGTTCAAAATTAAGAGTATTCTTATATTGTGTAGAATTTATACTTTTCTAATAACTACATATACTAGGTATAGTAAGAGCAGAATTTAAGTGAGAGACTCTCAAGTCATACTTCTTGGGTTTCAATTCTTTCATTGGCATTTATTGGCTCTGTGACCTTGGGCAATCAATATAACATCTCTTTGGCTGCCATCATATGAGATAATCAAAAATGTGTGAATAGGTAAATAGGTATCATTAACCCAACTTCACAGAGGAGCAAGAGGAAATTTATAATATGTCTAACTAAAGTCATGAAGCATATAAGTGCTTGAGCTAGTATTTTTAAAGAATATCCTCCAATTCCATATACTCTTTTAATCATGTTGTATGGTCTCATATCTTAGTATATAATCTCCAGGCCAAAATGCAGAATTCATATCCACTTGACAATGTCATTGGCTTCAGCACATATAAAGAAATGCCTCTTAAAAAAAATCCACTTCAAAACATTAGATTTATTTTTCTCACATTTTTATTTCAATAACATCTGGTACCATTCAGTACTGAACTCAGGTTATTTGCCACGTACTTAAAAGAATTATTACTTCTGTTCTAGGGACTACACCACCTGTATACAGGACCAGCTAGATAATTTGCAGGTTCCAGTGCAAAAGGAAAGCATGGGACTTCTTGTACACATACAGAGTGTCTATGACAGGCTCATAGAATGAGATGCTCTCTCCTAATAAGCAAGTACCCATGTTAATCACATAGGGTTCTGGGATCAATAAGCTTTGATTAATTTTATTTTTTATAATTTTTGGATGATGCTGTAATTTTTCCAATTTTATTGAGATATAACTGACACATGATATTGTGTAAGTTTAAGGTCTACAATGTGATGATTTGATATATGTACATATTGCGAAATGATTACCACAATAAGTTTAGTTAACATCCATCACCTCATATACTTACTAATATTTTTGTAGTGAGAATTTTTAAGATCTACTCTCTCAGCAACTTTTAAGTATACAATTCAGTATTATTGGCTATAGTCATGAGGCGGTACATTTGATTTCCCAGAATTATTTATCTTATAGCTAGATGTTTGTAACCTTTGACTATTTTCACTCATTTTCTTCATCTCCTTCCACACCTACCTCCCTTAAATTTTGTGCCAAGGAAAATGCCTTAGTGGCTTCATCTTATCCCTGCTCCTTTTTACTATGATTCTAGTTTAAATATAGTTTACTAAAGAATTTAAGCATGAGATACATGGGGTAACAAATTACAATCATATGAACACAGATCTCTCAGTAGCCATGACTAGCTAGATAACTTAACCAGTGTTATCTACTGTTTTTGTTATTTCAAACATCTTAAATAATAACATACATTATGATTAGTTATGAGATTTATAAGATGGATTCAACATGCAGAACCGATGTATAGAAATGTGTATATAATTAAATAAAGGTATATCAGCATCCATGAATTATTTAAAATCTTTGGACTTGATAGATTAACTTATATAATGATAAAAACTAGTATTATTAAATTAAACACATTGAATTTATTGAATATCATGAGTTTTACTATGAATAAGAAAATATCACCCTCCAAAAAGTCACCAGAATTTATTTGTATATTTCAGTAGTTAAATAATGTTTAAAAAATCACTATCCTTTTCTACTATGATGAATTTCAGACATAATGTTTTTAAATTACCTTGGCATTTGTAAAATATATTATTGTTGATTACCAAAGGAGAAAATTGTATACTTCAGACAAATTTCAAACTCTACATCCACCTATTAGGTTTTTAACAAATGTAACAAATCAATACAAGAGAGAGGACAAATAATGTAAATGATTAATCAAGAGATAATGATAAACATTTTGGAATGTCTCTATAACTGAACATTACACATTTTTATGAACGTTTAACTCTATTATTTCTTTCTTATATGTTATTTGGCATTATTCTGTAGTGTTTTCCCTTTTGCCTCATTTATTTCTTAAAACATGATGAATTTCTGGCCTTTCACTATTAATTGGTGATAATTTACCAATGTCTTTATATTGAGGCTCAAAGTGTCCCCAAGTTGGTCAGTAGGAACCCCCTCTGTAATCCCTGTGTTTATATGCCACCATCATTTTTTGATAATGCCCATACTCTGTGAAACACAAATGTATTTTCTACCCAATGCCAAAATATAATTTCTCTCCAATAGAGATGACGAATAAATGGAATATGCATAGCTTCATCAATATATTATTAGAACTACAACTTCTAACATGTGAATATTTGTTTCTTTTAAAAACATGTATGAAGAGCTCCACTGTATACATCCTCGAGTTTAATTGTTATATTAACATTTATTGTCATTAAAAAATTTTGCGACATGTCTATGGCCATGCTACCCTGAGCAAGCCCAATCCCGTCTGATCTTTGAAGCTAAGCAGGGTCGGGCCTGGTTAGTACTTGAATGGGAGACCACCTAGGAAGCCCAGGTGCTGTAGACGTAAAAAATAAAACTAAATAAATAAATAATAAGGGATTGTAAGCTGACAAGGTCCTTGCAATCTGTGAGGTCAACCAAAGGTTGTCTCGCCGCCCCCCCCCAAAAAAAAAATTCTGAGACAAGTACAAATATCACTAACATCTTGATGTTCAAAAAGAGGCACTTTGTCAGTTGGAAAAGGAGTGATGAAATGCAGACATAAAACAAAAATTTCTATCATTTTAAGGACTAATGCCTATTATACATTACATCCTACCAGATTGGAGTTGCAGCATTAAATAGTCTCAGTTTATAAAAGTTAATTTTACTGAGAAATTTTAAATAGTTTTGTTAAATATTATAATATTGTCCATGCATATTTAGGAAACATCATATTAATTGAATCATCTATTATTGAAATTTAAACAAGCAGAAAATGATTCTTTTATGGATTTGCTGACGTCTAGCCTTTTCCTCATTACTTTATTTCTTTGCTTGCCCCATTTTGGTGACTATTTTTGCCACTTTTAAATGGCATTTATTTCTAAGATGCCATGGTTACAACAAGCATTTTGAAAATCTTTATATGATTAGGCAAGTTTATCATAAATTTTATATAAAGCAAACTAAACAAAATTATAAGTAACGAAGGTAATAACAGATGTGTAAATATGAATCTGAACATAAATAAATAAAAAGTATACAAATCAACAAAAAGTACCAATTACACCACACAAAACCAGTGAAAAGCAGTAAAAGCAGAAAATAGAGAACACTAAAAACTTGAAATCTTATAAGCAGAAAAAAGTAGTAATCATTTTCCACCACCCATATTTTATGACTCTTTTCTCAAATTTTATGTAGAGCAACTTAGGTTGTAAAAAAAAAAAACACAGAAGAGGAAATGAAGCAGCAGAGTGCCTACTATTGAGGTAAAATCACCCCAAAAAGAAAAAGGCCACCCTGCATATAAAAATATTGAAAACAAAATAGTTCTTGAAAAACAAAACACTAACTTTACAGAAAAGAATTAAAAGAGCAAACAGGACTCAAATAGCTGTCTTGCTAAGGCAATATTTTGGGGGAAAAGAAGGTTAGTAGGAAAAGAAATAAACTATTTGGAAAGTGAACACTAAAGGGAAACTGAGGGAAGAGGAAAGAACTTACTGTTCTGCAAGAAAAGAAAAAAAAAATCAAATGACACACACCGTCTTATTACTCTTCAAAAAACCAACCATTAAAAATATCAAACTTCAGAACACTAAGAAAAGAGAATATCTTTGATATAAGAATCTTGAAAATTATTCCAAACTGCCAGAATCTTTCATAACATCTTATATCTATAAACTCTTGTACAAAAAATATAAAACATTAAAATGAAAACACTTCAGCTGATTATAAAGACCCCAAAAGCATATACACATAAACTATAAAACACTAAGATGAATTAAACATGCACAAACAAGTACTTAGTTATGTGGAAAAAAAGCAGCACAGATCAGAAATTCAAAAATAAATAAAAGAAATAGACAAAAGGAAGAATAATAAATAAAATTAAAAAATAAAATTTAAAAAGGAAAATCATCAACAATGCACAAGAGTTCCTTTTTCTCCACATCCTCTCCAGTAAAAGACAACTACAAATATATACAGCTATCCCACCTTTTTACCCCTGATCCATGTGTACAGACTGAAACCAGCTAAGAGCTGAGTTATAAAGAACGATGTTGTAACATGAACCAGTGTCTACCTTAGGTGTAGAAGACTGAAAGTTGAATCTAACCAAGTTAACTGACTATTAAAACAAAAATATTAACAGTTTTAAAGGACTACTACAAAGTTCAGAGATAATATTATATAATATTTACAGTGCTTACTATAAAATCCAAAAGTTTTCATCATGTGAAAAGACAGAAAAATGTGACCAATTCTTAAGAGACAAAACAATCAATAGACTACCATGAAATTACCCATCTGCTAGAGATAATAGTTGGAAACTTTAAAGTAACTATTATTCCTATGCTCAGTGAGGTGAAGAAATTACTCTCACAATAAATGAAAAGTAAGAATAATTGAGCAAATTTATTTTAAAAAGAAACAAAACCAAACAAGAAACACAATACAAATAAACAGAAGTATCTAAACCTGAAAAATAAAACATCTGAAATTAAAAAAAAAAAAAAAGAACCCATTGGTTAAGCCTAAGAGTAGAATGGATATGATAGAAAAAAGTAAGTAAACTTCTAGATACATCAACAGAAAACAGAAAACCTGAAGAAAATAAAAAAAAGAAAATTGAATAAAAATAATTAATAGAACTTCAGAAACGTGTGGAATAGTTTCCCCATATGTAACATATATGGAATTCAAGTCTCACAGGATAGGAAATAAAGAATAAGAAAAAAATATATATTTTAAGAAATAGTGGCTGAATTTTTCCAAATTTAGTGCAATATTAAAATTTATAGATTAAAGAAGTTTAGGAAACCCCAAACGGGATAATCTCAGAGAGAAACATGACCAAGCATATTACACCCGACTAGTAAAACACAAAGACAAGGAAATAATCTTGAAAGCAGCCAGAGAAAAAAAAACTACATGGTTTCCCTGGACCATTTCCACTCCTTCTGCAAGCCAGCTATGCAGTGTTTATTTTTTTTTCTATATTTAATGTTCAAAATAATTGAATTTTAATAATATCTTTGCAACTGCTATTTAGCTGCCATATATACTCATTTTTACTAAGAAAAAGATTAAGAGAATCCACATTAAATGGAAGAACTTTATTGTAGCTTACTTCTATAGATTAAGGGGCAGATAGGGATTTTCTTACTTGTTAAATCTCAAAATATTGAAGAAGAGAAAAGAACATTATCATAGCTTGATTCTGTAGAGTAAGGGGAAAGTTCAAGATTTTCTCACTCATTAAATCTGAAAATATTGTCAAAGAGAGATATGGGGTATTTTCTATACCCAACAACATTTAGAGTATTTAAATTACAAGATATGGGATGTTAGCAAGTAGTTATTGAAATGTATGTTAGAGTATAAATAAATCTTTGGGATTTGAGAAGACCGAGAGTGTGAGAATACAGGTCTAAGTGACTTAAAAGAAGAATAATATGCTTCTGTAATATTGTCATTTTCTGCAAGATATAAGGGAGCGATTGAAGGTCATAAGAGATGATCATATAGAAATAATTATATTGGGCTAGAGAATTCCATCATTATTATAATTTCCAATATTATTATAAATATGCTCAACAGTTTTTTCTTCACATTATCATTTTTTTCTTAATGAGAATCAGCTTGAAGTAAGGTAAGAAGATAGAATAAGCCTTGAACAATAAGGTTTTATTTATTGTTTTACTCGTGCTGCTCTATTATTACTACTTGCTCTTTCACAAAGAATAAAACTTTGTTTTACATTTCTGTGAGTATTTGTTCTAAGCCTTGTTTGAACTTTTTTTTTTAATCTAAATATTATGTTCAGGCATTGTTTTGTGTTATTTAATATTCAATTTTAATAATTATGGTAATTTAATAATTTTAATGTAATATTCATAAAACATACTACTAAAAGGTCAGATTCAGAAGAGAAAACAAATTATTTTTCTTTATTTAAAACATAAAATTGACAGTTCTCTTATTTCAACTTACTAAAATAAGAGTTATTATAATTATAAACTTGCTGATATTTCACTCCTTTTATCAGTTTAGTCTTTGGTTTGAATCTTTTAATAGATTTTGAATTACTTCGACTTAACAAAATTTCAGCTTTATATTTCTTCTAAAATTATGTAAATCATCATAAATTCTTCTCTATTTCTGTGAGATATTCCTTTTACTATTTAATAGTAAATAGTATTACTATTTACTAGTTAATATTCCTTTTACTATTTAACTTTATAAATAGAATAGCCAGTCAAATGATCAACTATAATACTGATCAACTTTATTGCATTTTAAAACTTGTAGTCAATTATTGCAAAATATATTACCACCCACACAAAGCTTAGATTTTATGTTATTATATTTAAGCCATAGTTGCATTACTAATGTTATAATATATAGTCAGATTTTAATTTTTTAGACATGTATGTATAACTTCGAATTAAGTCAAGCCAATTTTCATGATTTCAAAAGGCAGAATATTTCCAGATTAAAAATTTTCTCATTGGATATGCCCTAATAAAATATGAATTCCAAATGTTGTAACCTTAAAACTGATTTTTATAGTAATGAGGAACATTTTATTTCTTAAATATATATAAATATATTTAATGAAAATCCTTAACAAAATACACCATATTTTATTTTAATCCACTTACTTTTGTTTTTATCATTTGGGATTTCATAGCCCAATTCACAGGGCTTCATTTATTTGACCCGGATTTTGTTGCCATTTTAAGGCTTGTAATGCCACATCTTGATATAAGCCTCAAAATAAAATTTCGAACTTAGAAACACTGTTTTTAAATATTTGTAATACTATAGTCGTTATTATTTTTTTTTTTCATATTTAGGAGTGACTTATTTAAATGAGAGTTATCCTAAGCTAATACTTTGAGGAGGCATGCTTCTGAGTTCAAAGTACAGTCACAAGAATTTCCCAGGTACAGTTTCAAAATTTCAGAACAAAACACCCCAATTCATTGCTGAACTTTACCTTTAGTTCAATTATAATAAAAAAGAAAAATATATATGTAAAATACATCCAACATAGGGAAAAGAGGGAAAACCCAAATAATTATATTATTATTTTCTGTTCCTCTGTAGCTATTTGCCTGAAGTTGTAGGTGGCCACTCAGATGATCTTTTCCAATTGTCTGTGTTAAAGGTTAGAGGGAAAAAAAGCATCCAGTAACTTACGAGTTTGCCTTGTTGCTTTAGAAAGCCACTGCTGCAACTCAGAGAGGTCCTTAGAGAATGAGAGCTTTCTCTGACAGCATAATTTGCCGAGTATCAAATTCATTTTGAAGAAAAATTGCCACTCTCTAGCTGATCAGAGGTCACAGGTGGAAACAGAGACCACCGAGCATCATAATAGTTCCCCACAGGCTCAGGCCCAGTTTGAGTGTGAATGGCAATGGTAACAAGACAAAGAGCTTCACCACTAAAATTCCATCAGAGAAGTTATTACAGTGTTTGGCTTTATGGATTCTGTCAAAGAGAAATGACTTCAGCTGCTGCTGCTGCTAGCTGTAACTTCTGCCAAGTTCTATATAGAGACTAGTAGAACAGCTCGTTGAAATTTCAATAGAGGCTGACTCAGGGAAAAAAAAAAAAAGTATTATATAGTCTTCATCTAAGCTGTATCATGACTTTCAGAGAATTCAATATATAGTCTGTGTTTATTTCCTAGTATAAATCCAATCTAAGAAATTCCCAACTGTACAGTTCTCCGAGGCATTTGGCTTGATACAATTTCACGATTGTATACAACCTGTCTAGTAAGTAAATATTTAAATCTAAAAGAAAACTTTTCACAGCAATAGGAATGATGGATTTTCTCCCCCCACTTTCATTTAATCAGCATAGTTATTCTTTCAGAGAAAATAGCAAATAGTTACTTAGTCACTGTTTTATGTAAATTTCAGGGAAAAAATCTTTGCTAATTAGAAATAAGTAAAAGAGCATTTCAAGTTTCATCAAAATCGTAAATAAGATGATCAACATTTCGGCATGCCTAAAATACATCAATAAGGTCATACCTGAGTAGAAATTTATAAAGAAGAAAAGCCAACAGTCATAGAAGCTATATATCATCTCTAACACTAGGTATTGACCAGTTAAAATAGGCATTTATCCAAATATCCATTTGTGAGATATTGCTCTTCACACAGTTTTCAGACCCATAAAGGGGAGACAATTGGAATTATGTTGATTATCAGAGAATGTATGACCATCCATCTCATTGAATTAGAATGCTTTCTCTAGAAATAAATGTCTTTGTTGTTGATTTTATCTTTAAGTTAAAACCTTTACAAAGTGAACACTATTGAATCTAGTCCTGTACCAGAGAAAAGCAATATAATTCAATACATTTTAGCAAGAAAGAAGACAAATAGTTTTATTTTTCAGGCATTTATCATGTCAGTCAATATACCAAAAACAGGATAAAATATTATACATAATTAACAAAACAAACTTTCTGCTTAATTCTCACCATCTTCTAAAGAAAAGATCGAGAAAAATAAAGAAAATAGCTTGCTTACAAAACAACTGTCCTTTATGTAGCTATGAATTCATTTAAACGAAATAATCAAATCTAGATTTAATTAACAATATATGATTAAAGTGCACTACGAGGAAATCTGATTGTCTAAGCTAAACATTCAAATTATTTAAATTTGAAACAATAGGTAAAGATATCCACACATTTTTGAGACATAATGGCATAGATCCTTCTTTTTAAAACACATCACTTCAATTGTTTCCTCCCATTTCATGGGTTACCTTTTCATTTCATTGATGGTTTTCTTTGCTACACAGTATATACATATATCAAATCATCATATTGTACATCTTAAATACAATTTTTTGTCAATTATATCTCAAAAGAACTAGGAGGGAAAATCCATATCAATTCATGTCTTTTGAAATTATGACAAAAATACATATAAAAAAATAAACCTCATTAACTATTGTACTTTATTGGATGTCTGTAATCCATTGGGCTTTACCTTAAGAAAATTTCAGGATGCACACTGAGATGAGACAGTCTATGAAATGGCTATGGCAAATGAAAGTTCTTTGGTTCTCAATGAAGTTAAGGAATGTAGAGCACAGATACTAACTGCTGGGTGCTCAGTATGAGAATTTAAAATATAAAGCAAACTCAATAAACTATCAATCTTCTCGCATTTACAATGAAATTTAACTTGAATATTTTTAAAAACTATGCCAGCACTTGCTCTTTGCATCAGTAGAATTAAATTCAGACATGATAACTCCGTAAAGGGCAAGCCAAAAACTTAAAAATGACAACAGTAATAAAATAATACTGATTTCATTCAAACTGGAAATGTTTCCCCAAATGACTGAAAGTAGTTATTAATCCAGTTCGTTCTGAAATTCCAAGTTACCGTCATTTATCAGTTCACCTCTAAATTGGTAACCTATAATAATAATTTTGTTTGGAAGGTTAGTCATTTTCCTTGCTGGCCTCATCATAAATTTTTTTCCTGGTAAAATCTCTTTCAGTACATCTAAAACTGAACTAAGGCAGCTCCAAAATAATGTTATATCACTTTTCCAATAGCACAAAAACAATTATAAGCTCACAGCAACACCTTATAATTTTTTAAGGAACACAAGTATATCTTGAAAGCTAAAAAGCATACTTACTTGCATTGCCTTGTGTCAAGGTCCCTACTAGGTAAAACCGATATTTAAAAATCTATAATTTATATTTTCATGAAGAACCATTTCATTCATTATAGCTGTAGATCAGTGCATAATTTGATATTATCAAGGACAAGGGAGAGCCAGCAAATAACTTTTTGATTGCTAACATATCCTTGTCAATTGGTTTAGTTTCTTGACCAATGAACTAAAAATTCAGTGGTAGAAACCTCCTATCAAAATACTAGTTTTGCATTTTGATTCTTTATAATTTCATGGCTTTAACATGAATAATCTCATGATTAAACCCTGCATAATTATTTTGATTGTTTCCCAATGACAGACCATAAGCACTGAAAGTTTCTACCACATATCCTTTACCTCAATCTTCCTTTTGCTGATTTCTTTTCATGTTCTGATAACAATCAGAAGAATGATAACAAATATGCCTTTAAGAATCCTACATTCCTACAACAGAAAAAAATACATTAGTTCTGTTGTAATACTTCTTTTGAAAATGTAATTTGTTCCAAAGCAATTGATATATTAGGGGACAATTTGAGAATAATGCTTTGTGTTTGTGCATGATTTCATTCATGGAAGTATTGAATTAACACAACAAATAGCATCTGCCTAAACTGAGAAGCATAAGAATACACAAAATAGGCATACAAGCACGCACCATAAACATCCAGGTGCATCAGTTCACCATATGTGTTTCGAGTTCACCATATGTGTTTCGAGTCAGACCCACCTATGCATGTTACAACGTTCAGATAATCCTTCTTCCAACACTTCACTATATAACTCATATAAGCTTTCAGAGGCCTATTTCTATAAGCAAACTTCAGTTTTTATTTAAGGTAAGATGCCATATAATGCCATAGTATTATATTTGTGTCTTTATAAACTATCATGTCTAAAATATGCTACACTTTTTTTTAGTTTTCTATCTTTTAAACTTTTTATGTATTACTGATGAAATTTTTGACTGTTGCATTCCAGAGACATTTCCTCATAAACCTTGTTGCTTCATTATGTAATTTTGTATAGCTTAGTGATTTTTAGAAACATATGTATGGCATTATAGCAAGAATATAATCAAGGTAAGAAAAAAAGATACTATATAGAATATAATCAGGGTAAGAAAAAAAAAATACTATAGTAGCAAAATTTGAGCACTCTCCAATGCTAAAATCTCATACGGAGTTAAACACTATCCACTGTCTTTTTTTCTTCCTAATCCAGAATTTGTTCTCATAAACTATAGTAACTGACTGATCCAATGTGAAGAACAAGTTATGCAAGAATCAGGCCTTCATCTTCAAAACCAGCATAAGAAGATATAAAATATATTTTGCAAATGTAAAATCTAGTCTATAATGTTTGAGAAATTGTTCATATTTTCCCAAATTACATTTGTAGCTTGAGGCCTAAGACTCACTTATCCCAGTGTTACTTCCTCTTCTAAACCACAGACACTCATATAAAAAAATTCCCAGCATGGGATGTTCATCAGCTGTTAGAAATTGGTGCCACATTAGGTCCTAATTAAGTATTATGTCCAGTTAGCAGTGAGCTACCTAACTACTCTCATGGTCTACAAATCTACTCTTCTATAGTACCAGAAACAAAATAGTAAAGAAAAAGACCAAAGGAAGATGCTGTGACCCAGCTTAGCTCTACATTTTAATGTCATAATCCAAGGAACAAAGATTGAAAATATAAATGATAGTTTCCAACAGTTCAAGTCTCAGGAACATGATGACCATAAACATTATCAGTTTGCTTTCCACTGAGATTGAGCAACGACATTGCACTGTAAACATAAAGTGCCACCATTATCAATGTATAATGGTTTGCAAAAAAGAAAATGAACAGAACATGAATAAATTGAGAAATTTTAAATAAAGACAAAATGTAAAAATATTTTAACAGAAGGAGAAAAAATAAGAGCACCTGCGAGGATGAATTTGAGGACTCATGGGAAAGTATGGTATAAATTTCAGTGAACAAATCCTGAGACTTCATGGGACGATATGATTACATTTCTTCATTCATTTAAGTCTTTTCCCAAAATAATTAAATCACCTAATTTTCCCCCTCATGAACATTCACTTACATGCTTCATTGTATTCCTTTTCTTTGACTATTTCTCCAATCAGACAATATTAATCACTTTTCAGCAATGTAGGAAGTGAAGACTCAGAAACCAAGAAACCCAATAAATATTATAAAGCTAAAAAAGAGATGCATCCAGAGTTAGAATGGTTCATTAGGTTGTAAGTTCTTTACATCGTATTTGATGATTCCTTATACTGATTTTTAAAGATTTACAGTGAAGTAAATGAAGATACAGTAGAAAAATAAGTAAAAAAGGTGATATGAAAGTTAGGTTCAGGTTACATATGGTCTTAAATGACATGTTAAGAAATTTTTACTTCATATACAACAATTTCTGAAAGTTTTTTCAGAATAATTGAAAATGAGTCATATCATATGAGATGCTATGAGAGGAAACTAAAAAGTTACTCCAAGGAAAATTGCAGCTTAGAAGGCTTTGTGTTATTTTAAGAAAAGCTGGAAAATAACCATGATTTTAATATTGTAAACTAGAAAAATACCAAAAAATAAAACACAAGGATACAAGTAGAAGTAATTAACCCAAAGGCTGAAGCTAATGAATTAGAATGCAAGTATGAATTCATAAATCAAACAAAACATTTATATATATACATATTTATATATATACATATATATACATATATATATGTATATATATAACAAACTATCAAAAAACATATATATATATAACAAACTAGCAAAAACTATACCAAGCAACAGTGGCAAAGAAAAAGAGAAAAAACAAATATATGCACAGGAAGGTGAAAGGTGCTCACTGACTGAACTGCTATTCCTCCTCTGATCCACTCCTCCCCTTCTTCAGTTTAATAATGGAATTCTCTAGTTTCAGCAATGACTAAGTAGCTAAAGACTACATTTCTCAGTTTTGTAGCTATATGCGATCATATCCTTGGATTAAGTCCTTGAAAATAAGATGTGAATGGAAGCATTATTTGCAAACTTTAGACTGTTCTTAAAAGAAAGAAGCATTATTCTACTTTGTTCTGCTTTCTTTCTAAGACAGAGACTTAGTGATGGCAAGCTAGGTCTGACTGTATGACATCATAAGTGATGACAAAACAACGAAAAGGAGGAAGGATGGGTTCTTGAATGATTGTACAAAGAGTGCTCCGAAATCCTTGTTTCTTGAGAACATTCCTTCTACATTTCAGCTTTTAAGAGTTGAAAATATCTATCTTCTTTAAGCAACTATTAATTTGGTGTTCGTTAAAACAGTTAAACCAATATCAAAATGATGCAATAATAACAGTAATATGCAAAAGATTTTCAAATGTTAAAAATCAACAGTTTTTCTATATTCTGACTCAAGCTTATTGTTACCATAAGCCTTGTGGTTTTATTTGAATTTTGCATAATGAGATGATTTATAATAAAATGTATAATTTTAGGCCTCAAAATTTGAAATTCTAAATGAAATTAATGCTTTAAAAAACTGATTATACTGAAAATGACTCAATAAGATAAAAATATAAATGTTTCTAAAAATCAAACACTAAAATAACAACAAAATTCGATATGTAACCTCAAAGGCACTAATAATTGCTAAATTGTGAAAATTATGTTAGGAAACAAAAATGCAAGACTAAACTTCCTACCAAAATAATAAGGGACTATGTAGTTAATTATGAAAATTACACTAATTATATCTTAAAATCATTCTTGAATTATCTATGTGGAGAAATAATTATAAATAACATTAGAAATACAAATGACAGACTCAACATTTTCTCACTATTTTTAAGAGACAAGTGCTTCTGCACATCAATAAATAAAAGATAATGAATCTAGTTGAAACACTGGCATAGACATTTGTATGGACAATTATAAGATTAAAAAAAAAGTCCTTAAGAAAATATAATTAACTTCACTAGTAAAAGGAAATCAACTTGTTAAAATACCATATTTGCCTATAATGTATGTAAAATACAAAATTTATAATTTCCACTTTTAGAGGAACTATGGGGGGTCACTATTTACTGCTCACTCTCACCTAACTAGAGTATAGACTAAATAAAATATTTTATATCTGTGTGATGTCTTC
Organism: Pteropus alecto; assembly: GCF_000325575.1. Lineage (NCBI taxonomy): Eukaryota > Metazoa > Chordata > Mammalia > Chiroptera > Pteropodidae > Pteropus > Pteropus alecto. The sequence continues at coordinate 18,193,979 of NW_006436811.1, forward strand.
CTTGGCAACAATGAAGAATGATGTAATTTTATGTATATTTCATAACATATGTAGAGTAAAATTTAATATTAAATAGAATTGTGTGTGTACATAAAAATAAAAGTCTGAAAAGGTATTTACCTGTTTATTTTCATCATACTCTATAATTCTCAAATTATTTAAAGACTGAAATATAAAGGGCACATTATGGAGAACTGCAATTGTGCCTTTACATATGAAAGAATTGACTCTCTAAACCTTTCTTTGAATTTGGTAACCAGATGTGTCTTTCACTTCTCGCTGGCCTGAAAATGAATGTATAGGTTTGTGTGATTGCTGATGAAAGGCAGTCTTTCACACTTTTTGTATGGAGAGAGAAAGAAGAAATTATTAAATTAGAGCTAGGGCTATGTAGCCAAATCTACGACCCCAGCCTGTCTGATACAACCAGTGATGGGCATCTGAATTGAAATCAAGAGGAGGCTCTCGAGGGTGGTTAAAACATAATATTTCTCAGGCTTCAATATTTATACTGAGACATAGAAACTACTGACAACAGATCAAAACTGTTGGAGGCAAACCTTGATTAAAGTCAGGACAAGAGACAATATTGGACAATATGCGAAATGGGTGAAAAGAGAATTAAGATAATAGAGACAATGTAGACCCTAAAAGAGAAAGTTGCCAAGTCTCTGGCAGTCCAGCTCTAGTCTCTGAGATTTTACCTTGAAGTACATGAGATTTGCTTTTGAATACATGGAATCCTCCTTTGTCTGAACAAGCTTAAGTGAGCTTCGGTTTATAGCAACCAAAAATGTTTAATTAAAAGATTCGGTAAGATTTTTCTCTAATTCTATAATTTGAGTAATTTCACTTACTGAATCACAATATCATCTATACTAAATTCAAATACTCAGAATACACAAATCAAATTTAAACACACAGTAAAGACATTATTTTAGTTTTTTTCAGATTAACAATTGAGCCTATTATTTTAAATTTAAGACGTTCTTCCAGTGAAAAGGTGTCTGGAGGTTGGAAAGAAACATATTAAATATATTATTTGAATGTGTAACTAGAATACTATTTAAAATAAGTTTAATATATATTCTTGACTTTGTAAATAACCTGTAATTTCGTTAAATTAATTATTTTACTGATATTCTATGTTTGACAGACTATAAATACTTTTTGATAAACAGGACAACAAATAAAGATGTCTTACTGAATGTAGCATCTAACTTTCAAAGATAATTTTTAACATATAATCCACTTTATGGTTACTATAATTACTGATTTATTTTGAATAATATGGCTATTCGTATTTGCATTTTAAACTTTCTCTGAATTTTTTATAAGCAGAGAATTTCAGTACAAGTGTACATTAATTGCCTATTGTTACATGAAAAAAGTAAAAACAAAACTACACAAGTAAAATATATTCATATCCATAAATGGTAGTAATTAAGGCTAAGAAGACTCCAGGCAAATTATGAAGACATCGATGGTCTTGAATGTGATACTCCTATAGCGTTCCTTTCTCTTTCTGTCTCCATCTTTTACATCTATGAGGAAAGAATATAAAAGAATCTGATTGAAGGCACATTTGGGCAAATACTTAACTTGATTATTACCTTTTTTAAGGATATATATATGTAAGTCTTTTTCATTTATATTTGAGTAATGAGAGTTGCTGCCTTACTAAGAGTGATATGAACAGTAAATAGTAAATGCTCTTTTAAATGAGGGAAGGTAGTCTTCTCTACTGTCCTCTACAGACTGAAGTGCACACATCAGTCCACCACCCACATCCAAGTCAATCTCTCTTATTCTTTTTATGTACCCACCCTCTGATTTCTTTGCGCCTTGCTACTAATGTTTATCTGCGACTCTCTTCTGAGGACTGCCCTTGTATAAAACTGCTGTGCCGGCAAGTGCATTGAGCAAGAGGTACTTGTTTTGAGACTCTGCAAAGTCACAAATTTGTTTAACTATTTTCCGTGCCATGCTGTACCTTCTTATCAGTCCTAACTCAAGCATTTTCTTAAGAAGTCTGTTGAATGTAAATTTTAATTTAAGACCAGCTTGTGGAGAACCCAACCTAAGAAGATACCTCTGTATCTCTCATGCTAGTACACATGCAGCATGTGTCCATGCATACATACATAACACACACACAGCAGTACAATAATCATAATGGTACAGTAACATATTTATTACTAATCTTTATTCTGAACAACCTCGTTTTATTTTAGCAATAATTCTTTCTATTTGAAGCAATATTTCCAAAATACTTTTACCAATATTATATGATTTAAATAAATAATGACCGAAAATATATTGCATTACAGATTAGGAATCAGAGTTGTTATATAGTTGTAGTATAGTTCATTTGACTATACACTTTTAGATTATAGGACCAGGCACTATTAATTGAACATTGAGTATGTATAGCCATGTTTAGTAAGTGAAAAAATGAACATAAGTATCTTACCTTACTGATAATTTATCCAATGTACTAGTAAAATGATGAGTAATTAGAAGAGGGAGTAAATATAAATGGAATAATTAGAAGAGGGAGTCCAAAGTGTTTTCTGTTTATTTTGTTATTTTTAAGAAATCTTTTTAATACATGATTTTTTTTTTTTTTAACTTGCACAACTGCACCTAGTAGATACTTGGATCCCAATGTATTGGATTTGGGACACTCTGGTAATTATTAAAACTTGCTCCTCAATGAAATCATTTGAATACAGAGGCGAGTTCATATAAGCTGGTTTGGTAGGGTTAGTGTAGTTAGTATGATACTAGTTCATCCTGGCAACACATGACACTCAAGGATCCAAATGATATGTGTTGCCAGGATGAATTAGTATGAGAATCCATTGCATCAGCCTCTCCTGATCATAGCTATAACCCTCTCTGTCTTGCCGCTGTCTGAACAAAGTATAACCCTTTACTCCTAAATCATCACTTTTATTCTCTCTTTTTGAAACTTCAAGTATATTTATAATCTAAACTAATGTAATACAATAGAAATATAGTATAAGCTATATTTATAATTTTAAATACTGCACTGTCCACAGTTTTATAAACATATGTAATTATGTTTATAAAGAATGTATAGTTGTTTTGCACTGTATTTCATTTAATTCAATATGTGCAAAATATTGTTTCAACATAAATATAATAAATTAATAATAAGATAGTTTACATTAACATTTTGGTATTAAAAGTCTTCAAAATTCGATGTGTATTCAATACACACGGCCCATCTTAATTTATGTTAGCCACATTTCAAATGCTCAAGAATTTGTCTCAGTGGACAGATGTGGAGTCATTATTTGTAGTTATTTTTGTTGATTCTTCATTGTTTTTATGTCGTATATAAGGCATCGCTGTGATGAAAATGAAGGTGAGAGGATCCAATCAACTGAAGTCCCTTAATCCTCAGTCATGATTACTGATGGTATAAAAACTACAAATATTGATAACTAAGACTCAGAATTTATTCTTCATATGCATGCACTTCTCAGTGTGTATGTGAATGTGTGTGTGCGTGCATGCACACACATGTAATTATTAAGAGCAAATAATTGAAAAAAAAATGAGTTAGAGAATACATTAGTTATTTATTGATGGATAATAAATTTTCCCAAAAGTTAGTGGCTAAAAATAACACACATTTATTATTTGTTAGTTTCCATGAGTTGGGAATCCATGCTGGCTTAGCTGAGTGACTCTAGATTAAAGTCTTCCATGAGGTTGCAGCCAAGCTGTCAACCTGGGCTGCATGCCCTCTCATCTAAAGATTTGACGGGGCGTGGAAGATGGGATCCACCTCCAGACTCACTTGTGTGCTTGTCAGGCCTCTGTCCTTCACCACATCTGCCTCCATAGAGATGCATGTGACATGAAAACTGGCTTCTGCCAGGGCAAGCAATACAAAATAAAGCAAAAGAGATTGCCCAAGACAGCAGCCACATTATTTCTGTAATCTAATCCTGTGAGTAAAAGCCACCATTTCTGCCTTATTCTATTTATCAGAAGCAAGTCAAAAAGTCCAGTCCACTCTCTAGGGGGTGAGGTTAGGTAGTAGTATGAATGCCAAGAGGCAAGGATCACTGGGGCTGTGTTAGAAGCCACCTACCGTAGTTCTCCTTCTGGCCTCCAATGGCTCACATTCTTTGCACATGCAAATTACATACCCTTCTACTTCAGTTCCCTGCAAAACTGCTTCTCATTATAGCATTAGCTCAAAGTTTAGCATTTTGCCATTTAGATCAGATCTAGTGCGTAAATAAGCCTCTTCTGTTGTACTTAATTATAGCACCATGAGAACAGTTCCACTTGATCTGTTACTGTAACACTAAAGAAGCAAGTTCCTGGCCTCAGGGACTTCCAGCACCTAGAGTCACCGTGATCCAAAAGCCTTTCCTCATTTTACACTGACTCTGTAATCCCTCAGCCCAAGCTGGAAATGATTCTGCATATCCATAAAACTTGGTGAGTTTTCTAAAAATCTTAGAATTCTCTTTCTTATAAAAAAGCCACACCCACAAAACACTTCAAGGTAAACTTTTCTCAAGCTTGTTGCTTCAAGGTGATTTTCAAGTCACATGATCTCCTTAACAGAAGTTTTCTGTGGTTGAGTAGTATTCCGAGACACTATCTTTGATCATTCTGAATATTAAAAAAATATTTTATAGTCACAGTCAGTTTTCTTTTAGGCCACATTCTCCTGATAGTATTCTGGATTTGATCTTTGCTCTGAAGCCACTCAATTTTAACATCATTTGCTCTCTGGAGAGATTGGAATTTTCAAAACATTAAATTTTGTCTCCTTTTTGTTTAAGAGTCCTTTTCTCAATTTATCTCCTCCCTCACACTGGTATCTCCACTCAGAGATATATTTATTTTTTTTTGTTTTCAGTGCATACAGTGATGCATGCAAACTATTAGAAATACTGAAATAAATAAGTACACAAGCAAGTATGTCCAGTAGCATCACCTTTGGGCTTTGATTAGAAATGCTTTTACTTAGAGCAAGTTATCTCCCTCCACTTCCTTCCCTCTCTTCCTAGAGCAAACTGATCTTTTCTAATTTATAAGAGATAGTAGGATTCAAGGGTAAATATCATTAAACAAATTGTTGGGACTGCTGTTAAATTAGGCAAAATGATTTATTTCAACCTCTAACAACCAGCTGGACACATGAAGCAGAGAATCAAATACAGATTTGTAGAATTATTGAGCTATTAATATTGAGTGGTCTTGCCTGAAGACCGACAGGGAAGGTAGTGCTAGGATAGCAACGCTTGGTACAGGGAAGCCAGCCAGGCAGCTAACCGGGATGCAATCCATACATCACTAGAATAATTTATATACACGGTGCCAGTAAAACTCGGGATTACACAAGTTACTCCTTACAGGAAAATTCAATGATGCTCCTTCCACCAAACAGGCTATGCCTTCTGGTGTAAATTAAACTATCAAATGAAATTCTATTTCTGCTAAGTAGTTTTTCAACCTGTACATACAAGTAATAAGGGACAATGTGTACCAGCAGAGTGCATGAAGCTGATTACTAAAGATAAATTACTCGTGTTATCTGGATTTCCATTACCTTAATATGCCTATCTAGACACTGTGTGGTCTATAATATCACACTATAAAAATGAAAAGAGGACAAACTAAATAAGGGTGGTAAGCATCTTAAATTGCCATAAGTCAGCTCTAGAGAACATCTTTTAAATGATTGTTCATTTATTTCCACATAGATTATATGTTTCTGTGTGAGTGTAATGAATACATGCCAGTTACCTGGGAAAGAAAAATAGAGAAATTAAAAATAAACAAAAAATTTAGGTGTTATTTTCAGGGTATGTAATTAGTATCGTATACTTAACATAAAATAATAAATAATAATTGTTAATAAAAAATCAGTTTCTTGTTTCTAAAATTTGAGTTCTCTAAGTACTAAATTTTAAAAACTCAATATATTGTGTTCTGAATTTTTAACTATATTGTTTTAAATTGCATTTATATTACTCATACTTAAATTGCATTTATATTATTTTAAATTGGATGACACTATCCATTTTTCTCCATTTTTCTTGCTGCCATGTGGCTAGCTGGTTAGCAACATTTAATTCAAGAATTCAGTATCTTCATTTAAATTTGTTTAGATCAGTTACACATCTAGCATTTTGTTTCATTTTGCAGAAAAGGAAATATTTTTATACAGGGACTAACATGGAGAGTCAAGTTTATGCAGGACAATATAAATGGAAGTAAAACTACAGTTCTCAATTTCAATACCCAGGTGGAAAGAGATCAGTTCATAAACATTGTCCAAGGTCCTCTTGTGATAATATTCTCAAGCCACAAGCAAATGTGAATATCCCTAGAGGATATTCCATTTGGAAGAAATGCTTTTTAATTTTAACGGCCATTGTCTTAGTCAGGTCTTAGTTAAGATCAAATTCGTAAATGTATTTATAGGCAAAGTGAAGCAAGGAAGAGCTGGTTTCATTGGCGATAAGGAAACATTTTTGTAATGAGATCAAGCTCACCTTAAACTAGACAGAGCAGTAATGCAGCTTTTGAACTACTGAAGAGTATTGAATTTGTTCTCCCAGGGACACTTCCACTTGATCATGTTTCTCATCTAGGGCTGAGTGACTAGCATATTAATTCAGATGAAAGAACCATTCCCACACGGAGCAGGAAAGGTGGTTGCAGAAAGGGATACTTATTGTGTTTACAGAATTTCAAAAACTAAAAGAAGGTAAGGTTATTTGGGTAAGCATTAGAGACAGAATATATTATTTTCATTGGTTCCCTGAATAAGAAATACGAGAAACCCGACACCTAGCCCCTTGGAGCTAAGCAAAACTTGAGATCTTACTGTGGTTGGAAAATACAGAGAAAAAAGTAGAGTAACACTATATACACATAACTAATGCCAAATGTTTACTTTTTAAAAAAATCTGGAGTTCTGTTCAGAGGAAACATTGGGGGTGCCATCATACTTGTAGAGAGCAAGAACATATTTAATTCAAGAAAAGATTACTAGGAAATGAAGGTGAATGGAAAGAAAAATCAAGAAGTTTTAAATATTAAAAATGTACAATAAAAGAGAAAGTATCGATTCAGAAATACCTAATGTTTAGAAGTGACAAGACTGAAAAGTTAAAAATATGCAGAAAACAAAAGACTTAATACCACATTCAAAGAGAGAGAGGAAAGAGAACTTTACATAAATCATAGCTTCTCCATCTAAGATGTTGCATCTTAGTACCACAATTCATTTTTTAAAAGATTCTTAAAAAAATTATTCTTGTTATTATAGCCAGAGCAGTTCATTGTAGAGAATTACAAATTAGCCTCCTGATGAAGAGTTTTCTCAGTTAAATTTTAATTTCACAGGTGATAGAATCTGGACAGCTGCTATGTATTAAGAAACAGCCTGTCAAAGCTAAAACTATTAAGCCTAACTCAAATTCAGGTTATATGAACTCATAGTATATCTCCTGACACTGCTCTATTACAATATATTACAGTATCTAGTGGGTAGTAGGAACTTAGACCCTTGAGAAAACTCACAAACTTAGAGATCTCTATCTTCAGTTTAGAAAGATTATAGAACTACCACCATTTTAGAGAAAGGGCAAGGACTAAAGTTTCCATTTTTTACTTTTATAGTTTTGATGGGTAAAGTCTTCTGAGAGAAATCAAAACCCCGAGGCAAAGCTTAGTTTAACTGTCAACTATTTTAACTATTCACAATGGACAGAAATCCACAAACAATAAATAAACATTAAAACTTAGTCGAGATTGAGTGTGACAGGAAAAAAATACTCTGAAGCTTTGAAAACATGCCACATACGATACTCTTCCTAAACAAAATCTCTGAAGATTAAATAAAAATAATATAAGTATAAAATAAGTCAATTAAAAAAAAACACTGATCAATAGAGAAAGTTAACAGATAGGAAAACAGTGAAGTACTGCATTAAGAATATTTAATAAAGTTTTACTTCTGCAGTGTTAGACTCTGCTGTTAAAAAGAGCCCTCTCACTGAGAAGAGTAGACTAAATTAAACAAATTGTGGATGTATGTGGGTGTGCACTTCTTCAAAAGATATTGGAAAAAAATCCAAGGCTGACAGAATTTGCATGGTATAGATCCAGGAGAGCAAGTATGTCAAGAGTGATGAGCTCAGAATTTGTTGTTTTTTCTTTGCTCCGTGGTGCTATGTATTTCAAAATTGGTTTTAGAGAAGTTGAATTAGCTTTAAATCATCTCAAAGGGCTGGGGAAATTTTTAAAAATGAAGATTACAAGATACCAGAAAAGCGAAGAACTGCTAAGTATACCTGATTTTAGTTGAGACTTTATAGAAGTACAGCCAAGTAGCAAGATGAATTGTAAATTGTGAATTGTAAATAGTCTACTTTAACAAGAGACAAAGTCTAGCTTAAATTTATGTAATGGTTTATTGGTTTAAAATGAACCAACTCGAGCACAACTTCTTGTCCAAAACAAAAATAAACCATCATTGGAAGAAGATGACATTATTCAGTCTCAAAGTACAGTATTTCTGCATATCATATTGAATACCTGGTACTTATTAAAAATAAGCAGAATTGTATGATTAAAATATATAATTTTTAAAAGAGCAAAAGTCAAACAATAGCAGCTATATATGAAAGAGTGGGTAATATAGTCATTAGACATGGATTTGAAAATAATTATACGTCTAATGGATAAGTTCAAGGAATTAAGTGTGAAGGAGTATTTTGGCAATGGCTCTAAATTACAATGCAGAATCACACAGAAATTTTGAGACTAAAAACACACTAAGCATAATGAGAAAAATACTATATATGGAACAGGAGATTAAACACAATTGAAGAGATAATTAGTGACCTGAAAGATAAATTAGAAGAAACTATCTTATCCACAGTGAAGCCTCTATATAATTAAGTTGAATTTATCTGTCATTGTAGTACCATAATGAAAGTTGAGAGAGAATAGAGGAGTAATAATATTTGGACAAAAAAAAAAAATAGCTGGAACTTTTCAATCTATAGAGTCAAGAATCACTAAAAATCTGAAGCAGAAAAATAAAAGGAAAAAAAGTCGCATCTTGGCATATCATATTATAGCCACAGCAGGGAAAAGAAAAAATAAATTATTAAGATTGGCCATATATAAAACACATACTATAGAAGAAAAAAAATGGCATAACCGAGGTCAATGATAAACTTATATCTGATCGCTCAGCAGAAATAATGGAAGCCAGAGGACCATTATAGAAAGAAAGAAATGTTAATTTACAAGTCAAATTGTTGAAAAATATGCTTAAAAAAGACATTTCAAATAAAAATGGTAATTTTTTTATTTAGCTGATCTATGTTAAAGGAAAGAGCAAAGAATATTTTTTCAGGTGAAAGGAAAATAAACCTTTCTTAGGTGTAAGAGGAAGACATAAAGAGCAAGAGGAAGCATAAATGTATTGACATATCTAAACAAAAGTGATTGTATAAAACAATGAAAACAAAAAAGCAACATAATTAAAACAACAACATATTGTGGATATAAAACATACATAGACAAATATATGTCAAAAGTAGTACATATGTACTGGTGAAAATATAGAGATATATTCAAAAGAAACAGAGAGCCCCAAAATAAGCCCATATGTGGCTAAATGATTTTTGACAAGGGTGCCAAGACTACCAAAAGGGGGAAAGATAGTGACTTCAACAAATAAGAATTGGAAAACTGGATATCCACATGCAAAAAACCAAAAAAAAAAAAGTGAGACTGGACACTTACCTTACACCATATACAAAAATTAATTTTACACAAATTAAAGACCTAAATGTAAGAACAAAAACTTCAATTCCTAAAAGAAAACATGGGGAAAAGCTCCAGGACATTAAATTTGGCAATGATTTCTTGGATAGGGAACTACAAGCACAGGAAACAAAAGCAAAAATAGACAAATGAAACTGCATCAAATTTAAAAAATATGCATCAAAGAAAACAATTAATGGTGTGAAAAAGGCAATCTACAAAATGAGAGAAAATAATTGCAAATCATATATCTGTAAGGAGTTAATATCCAGCATATAAAAGGAACTCGTACAACTCAATAACAAAAAGACAAATAACGTGATTAGAAAATGAGCAAAGGACTTGAATAGTCATTTTTTTAAAAAAATAGAAATAGCCAATAAACACACACAAAAAAAACACTTAACATTACTAATTAGTAGGGAAATAACAAATTAAAACCACAAGGAAATATCACCTCAAATTTATCAGGATGGCCACTATCAAAAGAACAGAAAATATAAAGTATTGATGAGGATGCTGAAATGTTGGAATCTTGTGCACTCTCGGTGGGAAAGAAAATATTATATTATTTACATTTACATTTATATTTATATTTATAATCTATATCAACATATTTATACTCAAAGAGATGTTTGCACACCTATGTTCATAGGAGCATTATCCACAATAGTCTAGAAATGCAAGCAACCCAAATGTTCACTGACAGATGAATCGATAAAGAAACTGTGGGAATATATGCAATAGGATATTATGCAGCCATGAAAAAAAGAGAATTCTGTCACGTGCTACAACATGCATGAATTGAGAAGACATTATGCAAAGTGAAATAAGCCAGTAAAAAAAGAAGAAATACTGTATGATTCCACTCATGGAAAGTATCTGAGGTGGTCAAAATCCCAGAAACAAAAAGCAGTAACATGGTTGCCATTGACGGGGGAAGAGGATGAAGACCTGTGGTTTCAGTATTGCAAGATAAAAACGTTCTAGAGATCTGTAGCACACCAGTGTGAATGCTGCTGAACTCTGCACTTAAAAATGGTTATGATGGCAAAATTAACGTTATGTGGTTTTTCTTTACTACAATAAAAAATGTACATTTGTTGAAGGACAGTATATATATGTAAAAATGTTCTAATATTTTTGAAATGTTAGAGAAATGGTAAAACTACTAATTTATATTGTATTTTAGTGAGTTGAGAAAGCATATGCTATTCACTAAATAACCACTAAACAAAGAAACTGGGGAGGGGGGGTTATATGGAATAATAAAATAATGTGATCAAAAAGTAAGAAATGAAAGAAAAGTATATAGAGTAGAAAGGAATAATAGAAATAAAATACTAAAATGGTAGATTTAAATGCAAATATATCAAAAATGCAAATCAAACATAAGTATTAAATATTCAATTGAAAGAATATTTTCATACTAAAGTTGACTCTTGAACAACATAGGTTTTAATTGTGCAGGTCCTGTTATGCACAGATAGTTTTCAATAAATACTGTAAATGTGTTTTTATGATTTTTCTTATTAACATTTTTTCTCTAGTTTACTTTACTGTAAAAATATAGCATTAATACACATAACATACAAATAGGTGTTAATTGACTCTTTAAGTGATCGGTAAGGCTTCTGGTCAACAATAAGCTATTAATAGTTATGCTTTTGTGTAGTCAAAAGTTATATGCAAATTTTTGACTAAGTCGAGGATGGCACCCGAAGCCCTGTATTGTTCAAGGGTTAACTGGTACATTAAAAAATCTTCTGGTTATAAGCAATAGATTTTAAATGTAAGTATACTGAACATTTCATTGGTAAATGATTAAAAAGTTATACTAAATAAAATAAAGTTGATCTATCATGTATAAGAGAAGACTTTAAAGCAAAAAAAAGTGCTAGATATATTAAAAATCTTAAAAAAATTGTCTAATAAATTGCAGAGCCTCAGTACTAAATTTATATAATTTTATTAAGTAGAATAATGGAGATTACAAATAAAGAAGTAGATTTTCTACATTAATGTTTTAAAAGATGCAATACTGCAAAGACAAGCGTTCTCTTCAAATTGATGTAGAGGTTCAATAATCTGAAAGAAAATATAAACAATATAAACATATAGTATAGAGAAATTGAAACACTATTTCTAAAGCATATACAGAAATGCAAGGATCAGTTAAGAACAGCCATGGAAGTCATGAAGGAAAACAAAGTTCGAAAATTTACTTTACCAGATAAAAGTTCTTGTCATAAAGATACAGTATAGGCTCAAATAAATGCACTGATGGAACAATAAAGAGATCTGAGAAGTAGTTACTCACATACACAAGCAACTTATACTTATGACATGATAGCATAAGAAATGACAGACTGGAAACAAATGAAAACAGTGCAATGGTTAAGAGTGAATAGAAATAATAAATATGAGGGCTTTATTTACATGGGAGGATACACTTGAGCCAACTCTGTAGGAGTGTTTAAGAGAATATACCAGTGTAAAAAAGCTGCATTGTACCATGTTCAAGAGCAGGGAGGTAGGAGGTGGAATCAGTGAAATATTCTGGAACGTGACCAGAGAATAGGCTTTGTAGTAGGTTTCGGGAAGTGAGAATAAAAATATAAAAAGAAACAAACCATCAAAGTCTCATAATATGGTGAAGGATATATTGGAAAGAGTATTAAGTACTAATAAATTTTAAGATTTTTTCATATTAAGATTTTAAGTTTAGAAAGCTTCGAAGACCATTTAGTCTGCAGTGTGCAGTATGAGATTTAAATGCTAAGGAAGGCACTAGAATAGTTTGCTCATTTTTCATAGAAGTTGCCTTGGTAATAATCCAGCAGGACTTTGACTGATGTTTTTCCACTTTCAAATTAAAATAAATGAATAACAATATACTGCTGAGAACAAACGAAAGAAACTGTAACATTACCAGTAGCCATCTGTAGGAAAGATCAGTATATGTGGCCACCATTGGGGGAAAAAAAAATCCAAATTGTATTAATTACCTACCCTAAACCCCACCAATTTCATTGTTCATCCTTTACTGTTTTGACTAAGTATTTTCTTTGGTCTCTGAATTATTTTGCAGTTAGCATCTCAGCAACTGTATCACTATAATATGTGTGACACCTTCTATGGAAATAAAGAGCAGATTTAAGAGGACATATCAATAATGAAAAGCATTAAATTATTTTATCTGAGTACTTTAGGGAAAATAATTCCACATTTTCTGAAATGTCTCATGCTTTTGAACATATTTCACTTGGTCAGAAAAATATTATGCTTCTGAAATGTGGGGTATTGATATTTAGGACTAGAGAATCCTGATTACCAGATCATTCATTGTGAATCTTGACAATTTAATTCAGTTTTATCAATAAAATGTAAAATGAAATGGAGAAAGGTATAAGCACATAAATGAGTGGACATAGTTATCTCACGACTACTATAATTCTGCCTAAACCCATTAGCAGGAATCCCTTGGCAGCAATGGCTTTTAGGTCACTCATTTTATAATCAAACCTTATAAAAATTCAAAATTTACTCAGCAGGAGCAAGAGTGTGGAGCAAGAATATCAAAAAGGAAACAGGGCTCTGAGATGAGTATTTGATTCAACATAGGATTTGAAGTTGAAAACATACTTACCCACTTTGGAAACAGCTGATGCATAACAAGAATGTTTTCCCTGTGATCTCTATTTTTCACTCTTCTTTCTGTGCCCTTACTCTTTTTACATTCCTTTGATGATTTCCCTTGGTTCTCACCCCTCTCTCTTATCTCTTATCCTCTCAAAAAGACTGAAATTGGCAGTCTTACTGGGGAAGACATAATCTACCTTAGGTTGCTATTTAAAAGCTACAAAATTCCAGGGTTTAAATTGTATACAGAAAAGCAATCAAACACATCAACTGGAAACCACCCCTCTCTGTGAGAGAACAGACCAGTGCAAACAGCATGCTCCACTTACTTAACCGGCAAGGGCTGTGAAAGCAAAGGCTATGCAGAAATAGCCTGTTGTGTGGCCCTTGAAAGGATGTTTACGCTTATACAGAGACATATTTTATACTTCTTTTTCTTCTGGCATAGTGTTAGAGAATTGTTAAGTGCTTTCCTACCCACAAAACAATACTGATTCTTTTACTGGAGAAAAACAACCTAAATTTCAGAAATTTTATGTATCTTTTGCACAGTACCAGGACTAATCAATTTAATTTGTAGTTTTGGATCTAATAGGAAATAGACCATATTGGTGCAATCTGTACTTTGATTTCAATGTAATTCAATAATATCATATATAGTCATCATTTTTGTACTCTACATGAATAGCTTACATAACACAAATGTTTCTGTTTATCATATTATCAAAAAGTAGCTAAATTTCCCCACATTTTGAAAGATCCGGTTGACATTGTCTACTTTAAAATACAGTATGAAACAAATGCAAAATTCATTTGGGGAGACACTGAAGTGTACCTAAAAGCAACAAGAATTTATTCATAGGAACAGTAACCGACATTGATATGTTTTTGACTTTAAGCATTTTGATTAAATTCTAAAATATGTACAATTATTTGCTTGTAGTACACTTACAAAAGAATGCACAAAAAACTCTAATTGCACAACTTCATAAATATCCCATATAAACAGAAGACAGATCAAAAATCACAAACATTTCCAACTGAACAGAAGTCAAGCTTCCCAGTTACTAATAGGCCCACAGAGCTAAGTAATATGCTGACTTCTGTTATGTTGGTTTTGGCCAATACAAGTTGAATTAAAGTAATCTGAATAATTTTCTGTGTTTGAACACCATTATGTTAGCATGATTGGTGTTTGAACACCATTATGTTAGCATGATCCAGTCATTGGGTAGAGCAGCGATATGTTAATCGTCATTTTACTTTACAATACAAGAATATACCACAATTTATTATATATCCTTGATAGAGATTTGGTTTTTATTTTTGTTAGTGGTTATACAGAGTGGTAAGATGATTTAAATATATTTCTATGGTTTTATTTTTTAATACTTTTTTCCTGTTTAATTTTCTTTTTATAATGTCTTAAGATGAATATACATAACATTGATTTTTTAGCCTTTTTTGTTAGTCATTCAAGGCTATAAATATTCCTTTAATCTTAAATAATCACATTTTGAAATACTACATTTTTATTATTATTCCATTCAAAATATTTTGTGTTTCTCATTGTGGTTTCTTCTTTGTCCCTAATATTATTTTGACGTGTTTCACTGAAAACACTTGTGAATTTTGATGTTATTTGTGTTAATGATACTAGCTTAATTCCACGGTAGATGGATGATTTTCTCTAATTGATTACCATACTTTGTAATTTGTTGAGATTTGTTTTCTATCTTATGTTGTGGTTATTTTTGTCACTGGTACAGGTAAACCAGAAAATAATGTGTATTTTTTAATTTATATACTACTGAATGTATGTCAATCAGGACCATTTTGTTAATTGCATCATACAGATCTTTTGGTTTTTTATTGATCTTTTGACCAATCAGTGATTGACAGAGATTTATTTCACCAATATCACTGTAAGTATATATATTTCCACTTTTATTTTTGTTAAATTTTATTCATGCATTTTGCAGTTATGATCAGAAGAGAAGTCAAATTATATCTTCTAGTTGAATTACCCTTTTATCCTTATGAAATGTCGCTCCTTGATTCTAGTTATGCCATCTAGTACATGAGATGTTGAAAAAGATACACCAGCTTCCTTGTGTTAATGTTTAATGATACATAATTTTCCATATTTTACTTTAAACTTTTCAGTGTTCCTATATTTAAGGGACATGTCTTATAAGGAGTACACGGTTAGATTTTCTCTATCCAAAAAAATGACAGTTTTCTTCATTATTTTCTAACATAATACTAATACTTTAGATTCATCCTATCTCCTTGCTACTTGATTTCTATTTTATTTGTCCCCTTCTGTTCTTTGTTTTGTTCCTCTTTTTGCCTTATTTTAAATAAAATAAAATAAATGCTTAATATAATTTTAAGATAATTTCAATGAAATGGACTTTTTGGATTAAAATTCTGTACATTTTAGCACAATTGGAATACAAAACAATTTGATCACTCCACAAAATCCTGTCACGTCTCTTCTTTATACTAGCACACTTCCCCCAAGCCCTAATACCCGCAAAACTACTGACCTTTATTATCCTGGTTTTGTTTTTTTGAGAATGTTGAAAGCATCGTGTAAATGGAAGCATAAATTAGAACCTTTTTAGGCTGGCTTCTTTTATTTTGTGTAATGCCTTTATGATACATTAAAGTTGCTGTGTGTATCAATAGTTCATTCCTTTTTGGTGCTGAGCAGTGTTCCTTTGAGTGAATTAATGACCTTTATCTATTCACCTGTTGAAGAACATCTGGGTTGTTTCAGGTTTGGGGAGGTTATGAATAGCTGTTTAAACATTTGTGTACCAATTTTTGTTGAAAATAAATGTTTATTTCTCTAGGATAATAACCAGGAGTGGGATTGTTGGGTCATATGGTAATTTTAAATGTTTAACTCTATAAGAAAATGTCAAACAATTTTCAAGAATAGTTGTACCTTTTTACATTCATGACAAAAATATGTGAGAAATTTAGTTGTTCCACATCCTCATCATCATTTAGTATGGTCAATTTTGAATTTTAGTTATTCTAATACATGTGTAGTAGTATCTCATTATGGTTTTAATTTGCATATTCCCTCTGATTAATTATGTTGAAAAACTTTTTTAAAAAGATTTTATTTTTTTAGAGCAGCTCTGGTTTACAGCAATATTGAGAGGAGATTACAGAGATTTCCCGTATACTCCTGTCCTCACACATGCATAGCCTCCCTCATTATCAACATCCCGTACTGGAGCAGTATATTTGTTACAGTTGATGAATCCACAATGACACATCATTATCACCCAAAGTCCACAGTTTATCTTAGGGTTCATTCTTGGCAAATGGTTTTGACTGTTCTAATACATATGTAGCAGTGTTTCGTTTCCCTGATCCCATCTGTGGAGCATCTTTTCATATGCTTACTTGTCATCTTTATAGCTTTCTGAATAACTTTTTCTGTGCTTATTTGCTACTCACATATTCTGTTTGTTGAAGTGTCTGTATCTTTTGCCCATTTTAATTGTGATGTTCATTTTTATTTTTTAGTATTGAGATCTGGATGTTTCTCTCTCTCTCTCTATACATATATATATACATACACACACACACATATACATGTGTGTCTATATATGAGTGTGTCACAATAAACGTATAATAAACATACACATATGTTTATTTTGTGGATACCAGTCTGTGTTGCATCTTAATCTACAAATAATTTCTCTCACTTTGAGTCTTGTCTTTTAATTATCACAATAAAAAGCATTTCTAAAAGCTACTTACCTATTGAAAGTTTGGCGTTTGTTGTTTGTTTTTTTGTTTTAGTTTTCCTGCTTGACATCATACTCTCCAACCTTATACAGCTTAAAAATTCGGCAATTGCCTTTAGAGGAAATCCACTGAATATGGAACCCATTTTCCAGTCTTCTATGGTAGATTCTTTACCTTGATTTTCTATCTTTCTCTCTCTCTCTTTTTTTTTTTATCCATATGTATGTGTGAATATACACACACAAATAATTTCCTAACAAGAATGTATGGAAGATGAATTTTCGAATATTGATTTGAAAATATTTTTACTCTATTCTCTTACTGAATTGTTACATAAGCCAAGTATAGATTTCTAGCTTGAAAATCATTTTCACTTAGGAATTTGGGGGCTATTTTTAGATTATTTTCTAGCTTCTAGTGTTAAGAAACTTGACCTTTTTCTATTTGTTGAAGTCACATATTTGACCAAAAATATTTCAGATGTACCATTTATTGCTAAAATTAGATGATGATTACAGGGTAAATTCTCTAGGAATTGAACTTTGAGAGGAAGATTTATATTGAGGAACACTCTGGTTCAATGCCTGTTGAGAAAGGAAGGAAAGAGTAAAGAGGAAGAAGTTGTCTCAAGGCCATTGCACCTGCATAGTTGCCCCAAGTTGTAGCTATAGGACCAAGTCTTTATAACCTCATATTGACTGTGATTGAATACGAGCTGCCTCCAGGAAGTAATGCAGGGTGGGAATAGTGTATATTTTGATTTGATGGCTCTCTTTAGCCAAGGACAATTGCCAAAATTTGAAATTATATAAGCTGTCAGTTGTCAAGGCTTGCAGTCACTGGGAGAACGTACCATTCAGAATTGAAGGGAAGGTTGATCTGGGCAGTACCCCATTGAACTGATGTACTATATTTTTTGTTAATTTATTTCAACATGCTGGGAACTCATGCTAGCTTAGGTTTGAAATTCACACTTTCACCTGAGGAAAATATTTTTAAATTGTTTATTTGACCATTTCCTATCCTCTAAGCTTCAGTTCTCCATTCTGGAAATTTTCTGTGTAAATCTTTTAATTTTTTTTCTATATTGTTTTATTTTTGACATTTTGTTCTACTTTCTAGGAGAGAGGTTTTTTTAACTTTATTTTCCACCTCCAATTTTATCTTATTTTAATTTTGCACGTGGCTTTTTAATTTTGCTTTTTAAAAAAAAATAAGAAAATTAGGTTTATGTTCCTCTTTCATGTGTGTACCTTTTTTTATATTTCTAGTTTACTAATAAAATTTTGAAGACTTTTTTGTCTGCTTCCTGAATCATCTATGCTTTTGCCAGATTTCTATTTTATTTTGTTCTCTTTTTCAAATATTAGTCTTCACTATAATGTTTGATGATCTGCTGCCAGTACACATTTCAGAAACTTTATTAAAGGGACATTGGAAAGTTTATGTATAATACTGGTAGCTATAGAATTAGTCTCAGCAAAGTGACTGGGCGGCAAGCTGCCTTTATTATTTAGGAAGGTTAATGCCAGCAGTTATAGGTTTTTGCAGGAACAATTTAGATTCTCCCAGGTGAAGACGTACTCCAGTCTATTCCTAAATGTTGTGTTTGGCATAGATGGGTGTGCACAAGCACTTATGTAAACTTAGATGTCAGAATTCTATACTGAAGAGGAATAGTGATATGTGGGATTTCCATGAAGCAATATGTTGGTTCACTCACTTTCCATTGTACAGTAAACTGAGTGAGAGTTTCTTCGGTTTCTCAAGAAAAAATACTATTTTATTTCTAGGATAAGGAGAATGTAGTATAAACTTGATGATACTGGCTGCTCATATAGCTTTAACCATTTCTTGTCCAGACTTTGTTGTTCACTCTATAATTTATATCCTTGGACCTCCTAGCCATGAACCTTCTTGAGTTCTAGATTTTGTGGGGCAATTTGCTTCATTTTGCTTATTTCTATCCTCAAAAAAATGTCAATATTACTAGTTTATTATTATCTTTTAGTTCACGGTGTCTGTTTTTGTACATTAGTATTTTGTGCATCTTTTACTCTAATTTTAGTGGACTTTAAGAAGGTGTGAAATGCACACATGGTTGCAAATATTTAATATGAAATTTTATCAATATTTTATAGAGCTGTACTGGTGATTTTTGTGCACTTCTAATTTATTATCAGTGTTTTCTCTAAATTTCACATACAAACATAGTTAACATATTGACAAGGATACTACTGTATAGCAGTGTTAATTTCTCCTGTGGATGAAGAATTAAGTATAATCAAGTAATCAGGATTTGGAAATGGCAAAATCTGAAGAATTATTTATATTAAATTTGGAAATAATTTGAAAGTGTTTTTGGATTGCTATGGCTTTTATATGTGAAACTAGAATTTTACTTTTCAATATATTGATACTGTAATGCATTGAAAGAAGACCTGATATGAAATTTTAACAGAAATACTCCTCCAAATGGCTTTATAAATGGAATTTATTCAACAGAGCCAATTTCTGTTTAAAGACTTCCATTAAATGGTCTATTATAAATGTCCATTTGTTGAAGTTCTGAATTGAAATAGCAAATGTGTAATATTGTATATGTGATTATGTATATATAATGTATATTTATATATAAATTTATATAATATAACACATTCAGACCATTTGAAAATTCAATGGTGTTATTTTTGAGAACTAAAATTGTGTCATAAGACTGGTTGTAGATACTATTTAAGCATTTTCAATGGTGGTTAAATTTATTTAAAATGCATTTTCATCACAAGTAAAAACATGCATATAATTACTTTTAAAAAATATGTATTTTATCTAGGTATGCTCTTCACTTTATTCAATCTATAGAAATAGTATGGAAATTACATGAACTATATTCAATATATTGAAAATATATTGAAAATATATTGAATTGACATGGTAAAATATTAGGTGTGAATATTTCATTATAAGGTTCTTAATGATGGGAATAGTGAATCGTTTGCCATTTTAAGTCCTTGAAAATGGCATTAATCTTTTCACACTGATAAATCTGACTAAAAAAGAAATATGTTTCAAATTGTGTCATGTATCTTTTGTTATGACTTATGTGAATTTAGTCAAAGAGTTTCAATGACTGATGTGTAGAGTAATCCAAATACTACACGCCCTGGTTACATAGACAAAGATATATTTTTTTTGACATGGTAATGTCATGTACATCTTTTCTCACTGTAAATATTTAGAAAAACTAAGTAAATAATGAATTTTACATGAAATCGTCCTAGGTGCCACTTGGAACATTTTAAAAAAATACATATATTATTAAAAAAATTAATCCTGGATGACACTTGATTGGTATTAGAGTGCATGGATTTGATCATGTTACCCCTGTTCCATCATTCATCAGTACCTAAAGGTTTGCTGGTGTAACCTTGACTTCTCTTAGGACATTTATTTGATATAAATGTAGGAAGCAAGTCACTGGCAAGGAGTAAAGAAGCCAGTAAAATTTTATCATAAGGTTAGAGAGGCAGACAATTAAACTTGGGGGTATTCAAAGAAGCCAGGACTTTGAGAGGCCAGAAACATGGCAAGAAGAGAGGATACAGTTCTAGTTTACATAAAAAATACCAATAATTAGAATGTAATAAAATTTCTTAACAGCAGAAGCTAGAAAACAAACCAATATATCTAAAATTCTTGAGTGAAAATAATTTTCACGTTAGCAATCTATACTAAATTTATATGTCAATTAAGTGTAAGAATAGAATAAAAATATTTTGACTCACTATTCACAAAAAGTACATTTCACACACCCTAGATGGTAAGTTATTGGTGATATTATATTTATTATATACAAGAAAGAGAAAGATAGTGAATCAATAAAATAGATACTATTCCACATGAGAGTGGAAATAGGAAATCCTAGAACTATTGGGCAAAAGATAAGAGAGCAATCCATATACCAAAGAAACTGGAAGGCTTCAGAAAGCATCTTCACTGCAGAATAATATAAGTAATGTGTGTGAATGTATGAAAGTATTTATTGTTACCATGTGATTAGTAGCAGGAAATGAGTAGGAAACTAAGAAACACAAAGAACTAGAAAAAAAAATTAAACTACAACAAATCTTAACTCCAACATAAACAAAAGAATATTCATCTTGGAGATTTTGGTTTATGCTTTAATTTAACCCAAATTATGTAAAATCTGACTATTCATAAAAACTATAATGTGGGATGAGGAGAGTATATAGAATAGTGGTTTCAGAAAGGTAAATGTTTAACTTTCATTGGAGATGTTCCATAGAAAAAAACCTAAAATTAATAAATTAGTAAAGTGTTGTACAAGTTTATGTATTTAGAAATAAAAAGTTGAACTTCTCTCTGGAAAATATTTTGAAATATAATGGAGAATGAGAAGCAAATTCTGTTTTTTTATTAATATCTTTTAATTATATTTGGTATCTTATCTATATATACAATTTGTATGTATACAACCTTAACTTTTTATCCTAAATGTAAAATTCAAGAAAGTACACTTTTGCATAACCACAAAAACTTTGCTTCCAAAATTTGCATAAAACTACTTCATGAGATTAATTTTCTTTTATTAGTGAACATTTTCACTGTCCAGAGAATAATAAAAAGAAAGATGTATTTTCTTTTCTAACAATATAATTAGAAAAACAGACAAGTGATTATATATATATATAATATGTTATATATAGTCCCTTTAGACTAATTTTTATAGTGAATACTTTTATATAATTTTTCTTCAAATCAAAAAAGGGAATTATTTTAATATTTTAGGACAAGTATTCATAAAAAGTATCTATCATCTATCTATCTATCTATCTATCTATCTATCTATCTATCTATCTATCTATCCATCCATCCATCCATCCATCCATCCATCCATCTATTGCCAAAAACTGTCTGAGTAATGCAACCATGGGAAACCTAGGGGATGAACAGAAGCATTACTAGAGATTAATAATCAGTGTTTTCATTAGATCAGGTAGATGGTACACACACACATACACACACAAACACAAATATACATAAATTGTCATACAGATATTAGAATTGGGGATAGTTATGGAGACATAGATAAACACTGATGTTTTTCTAAATCATTGTGTCTGTAATGGTTATCAGAAAATGTGATCATTATATGGCATTCAAATATTATTGCATTTAGAAAACTGTTTGCTAGATCCACAGCCAGAAAATTTGAAAGCGTTCCCTAGAAGTTGTTCAGTTATCCTATATACCAAAAGAAGAAAGTATCAGTCTCACAAAATGGGACTAATTTGTTTTGTCCTACCTCAGAGCTATCTATAATCACTATGGGAATGCAAGAGTTGAAAGCGACAGTATCATACATAGCTTACCTAACGTAATCCTTCTTGACTTCAGAATGAAAACTTATCACACTGTATTTTAAAGCAGTTTTTCTTTTTCTTCTTCTTTTTCTTCTTCTTTTTTTTCCCTAAGAGTCACTGTTGCTTCATCCAAATAATGGAGACAATAGGTTCTTATCTGACCAGCAATGGTCAGTAATAGTGGGGTGTCCTGATTCTGATCTTTTTACATAGTCTTCTCATCCAATTTCCCCACAAAAGCACAACACATAATTCAGAAGAGCCAGCAAATTTACAGGTTTGTCTGAGTATCTCTCATAAATCTTTGTATTTGTAGCTCAAGAGAACATGAACAAAAGATTTTAAATAAAGTACATAACAGACCCACACAAAAAGAAAATATAATTTGACCGTTTAGCTCACAAGCTTCTAATTCTGACAAAGATTCAATTTAAACATAAGGAGCTCTTTCTTTCAAATTATATAAAAATCAAATAAAATGAGCAAACCTATATAAATGTCCATTTTATGTGTTAATATTCTAAAATGGGAACTGATTTCTCCAGTTTTGATTGTTTCCCATTCTGTAGAGAAAGAATACTACAGAGAAATGAAAAGATTTCTAGCACAAAGTACACGGCATGAGTCCATTCAACTGACCACAGGATGCTGCTACATCTCTGCTGGATTAAAACTTCAAACCCATTAAACAGGGATGAAGCACTGTAACTTCCAAAGTCAAAAGTTCATTAGGGAGTGTTTCAGGATGCTTCTCACCTCTAATTTTCTCTAATAACCCAGATACAGTTGTCATCTCTTAGGGCACAGTGGTCAATAACTGCCGTGATTCTCTGTCCATTGCTGGTCAGATAAGAACCTATTTTCTCCATTAATTGGATGAAGCAGCAGTGACTCTTAGGAAAAAAAAAAAAGAAGAAGAAGAAAAAGAAAAACTGCTTTAAAATACAGTGTGATAAGTTTTTATTCTAAAGTCAGGAAGGATTACGTTAGGTAATAACATTTACTTATTCGTACTTTGTTGTATTAGACTCCAAATTATGCATAATATAGAAATTCACTCTTTTTAGTTTGAGATAAATTTATCAGTTAATATTAAATAAGTTAGTAGTACAGTCTGATTCCATTCCTGTGCTTTAATTTTTTAATTAACTTAGTAAAAAATGACAAGAACATAATGAGAAATACTCTTAAAAATTATATTAGAAAATATGAATTTCTTTTGCTTTCTACATGGCATAGGCATTTCCAACTCATCTCCTATTTGTATAAACTTATACCATCTGAACTGCCCTTATGTCTCTACTACACATGCATGCATTGACTTATTCAGCAAATAATTATTGACTATTTGCCTACTAGATGGCAGGCACTTTAGTCTCTGTGTTTTGAGATTCACATCTAACATCAGCTTGAACACAGATCATACTGTATCAATTAATTATAATCAATTTGTGTATATTTGCAAAATATACATTTCTTGTTTTCATTAATTAAACCTCAGAGAATATGATTTATGCTATTTTGAACAGTTAGAATTTATTGAATTTTTATGGTGGTATAAAATTAAGATAAGTACATATATAATCCTTGTCCACTTGAAAAGAAAAAAAAATATGCTAATAGCAAGAACCAGGTATAAACTGTTAAACCTTTTCTAACACAGACTCAAAATTCCCACAATCTCAGTTCTGCTACCTTTAATTGATTAAAAATGAATAGATAAGGCCAGCTCATACTCAAAGGAAAGTATGTAGACCCCTCAT
The DNA here is from genome assembly GCF_000325575.1 of Pteropus alecto. NCBI lineage: Eukaryota > Metazoa > Chordata > Mammalia > Chiroptera > Pteropodidae > Pteropus > Pteropus alecto. The sequence continues at coordinate 18,218,388 of NW_006436811.1, forward strand.
CCTGATGAAAGGAATATCGAGTTATTTACTGAAATATTTTTAAACAATCACAGTTAACTTTTTGATTACAAATTATTTCCTTTTCTCTCACAGGCATACCTCCCAAGATGTTCCAAAGACTCATCTATTACATCATTATTATTAGGTTTGAGCTTTAAGATTCTGTCATTTAATCCAGATTCAGAAACAGATGAGGCTTCTTGGGTACAATTTGGGGGTACTATTTCTTGAATACTGTTATTCTTAATCAGAAGTCTTGTCAAGTTTTTACCCCTGCCCATCTCAGCATGTAATAGTAGGATCAATATAAAGTAACTACTATAGATATTTTCCATTTTAGCGGGGAAAGGAAGAGGCACAGAGCAGTCACCAGTCAGTAGCAATTCAAAATCCAGCCCGGCACATGTCGGCAGTTTCTTAATTAGTGCTCAATCCTACTGTCTGGGAGTGTTCTCCATAAATCTTAGCTTCACAATTTGGGCTTTGTGTCTCACTCTTTGAATTAGAAATTCTTTAATATAAAATGTAGGTCAGGTTTGTACATAAGTGATTTTTCTCAGCTTATTTCCTTCCCATAGTAGTTTGGAGGTCCAAAGTATCTTTTTTATTTTGTACTTTCTTCCCCTTTTAGCCCAAGTAGCAGTATTCCTATTAATACAATTTTCTTAAACAATCTTAGTTTTCTATAAGTCTTTTTGGAGTTCGTCTGGTTATGAGATTCTTAGAAACCTTATGAATCAGTGGGGATATGTGTGGCAAACCCTTACTATATTTATAGGCTTGTTTTCTTGAATGGTTAATGGGACACCATCACAAATTTTTCTGAGACCTTAACCAAAGGTTTTAGAGTCACACTCTTGAGTTTATCTTTACACCTGACAGCAGGCTGAATATGATTCTTGCCTGGAAACTACTTCTTAATTTGAGAATCATTTAGAGATTGCAGAGAAATCTGAAGAGATTAAGAAAGAGAAATAGTTTTATTTTTGAGCCCATTCAAGTCTTCATCTTATTATATGTAACAGTGGGTATTTTAGCTTCTAGGTTTTTTTTTTTTTTTTTTACCCAAAATAATCAGGGTTAATAGATACAATATCTTATATCTCTTAGTATCTCTATGAAGATACTAAGTTATTTATTATGTCAGATAATAATGTATGTAATACACATATCTATACTTATATGTACATGGACACATAATTTGCTTGGTCTCTATCTTTGTTTATTTTCCTGTTTACCCAGATTAGTTGTCTTTTTTCATCTTGTAAATTTTCTGAAATATAATTTTTTAATTCTTGGTTGTCAGTTTAAGTGAAAAATCACTGTTCTCTTGGAAGACAATTATGTTTCAATATGTTTGACCAAAAATGAGAATTCAAAGGAAAATGAAGCTGGGCATGCTTTGTTTTACTTTAATATGGAACTATAATTTTGGCTTGCTCATCATGGCAGCCAAATTTTACTTAGGATACTATCATAGTTCACTATAGAGCAATCAGAACAATCATCCTATTTATTTAAACTAAGTTTAAATGCATGAGCCAAACAATTTTCAAATAAAGAATTGACACATGAGAATAACCTTTCTTTTTTTTTTTTAAAGCTAATTAGTCTTACAATTACTGTTAGCAATGTTTATTCATAGTTATGTCCAACTCTGATTTGTTTTCCTTACTCACTGCTTCCATATGAGTTATCTTTGTGTTGGTTCCATCTTATGTCTGAATCCATTGTGAGTTTTTTCAGGATTTTCCAATTTTTATTTAAATCTATATGTGTGCATATGTGCGAGAGAGAAAGAGTTTGGATTCTCCAGAAAACAGGTACCAAGACTGAATCAGAATTGTAAAAGTGTAAATTAGAAGTAGGCAGGGAGAGCCTCTGAACGTGGTTCAGGTCTGGCGCCATCAAAGAGAAATTGGGAAGGAAGCAGGAGAGAAGGAAGGCCTCAGATCGCAGTGTAGCTCTGAGAAAGTTTGGCCAGGCTAATGGAGAGGCCCAGAACAAAGATTGCCTGTCAGAAGAGACCTGCATTGGACAGGAAGGGCTTAGCTCTACAACCTCTACCATTCTCAGTCACTGGCCCGGAGCAGCCCAGCTCAAGTACCACAATGAATCCTGAAAGCATAGCAACTGGAAGTGCCAGCTAATTCTGCTTCATACAGCAGCTTCTCTCTTAAAGGAAGATCTAAATAATATACTCCTAGGTCTCTGCTACAGTACATTTTAGAAATTTTTGTAATGTTATAGACCGTTAATATGGTTTTTAAGCAGAGCTAAGAATTTAATATTTTATAACTTTTTTCTATTACTTTTTAAAGGACACTTAACATGTATTGATTGTATTAAACATAACACAGATTTGAGATGGAGATATTTAAATTAAGGTAATTTGGTATCAATTTTTATGAAACATATTATATAACCAGCTACTTGGAATTCTAACCTATTTAATGCCAGAGGTTCCACTCTAGTTATTAAAATCTTGTTTTTATGTGTGAAATCTAATTACAAAAGGTATTGAGAGTAGAGAAAATATTTTCTAATGTGTTTCTAACAAGAAAAAGATGAAACATTCGAAGTATAGTACTGATTTTTTTTGAACAAGATAATAATTCAAATGAACACTGATAAAAGCCATAGTTCTACCTTCTTTATTCTAATTTGAATACTGAATAAACATTTCTAGTCTATATCTTCCTTCACTGGTTTTTCACCTACAGAAGACAAAATTATTTCCTTAGAATCAGTATGTACACATTGCTAAAAATGCAGATAAAGACATTTAAAACATTTCCAAATTAAGCATAGAACTGTTTCTTATTTATTTTTCTTCAGTCAACTTTACATTCCCTTTACTGCATTCTTTTTAACTTGTGGTAATTCAAGCTTAGCTGCTGGTAGAAAGCAAAATGGAGTATCTCTCTCTCTCTTTCTCTCTCGTGTTTTTACATCACTTACATTTAACTGTTGAGATTGAATATTGCCCCCTTCCTGCCAGTGTTATACTTAGTGATGGAATTGCTTGAACTAGATATAAAATTCACATTTACATTTCCAAAATTATAGCTCCCTGTTCAAATTAATATGAAGTCCACCCAGCTTCACTTTTCTCTGCACATGCACTAAAGCTCTACAGGGTAAAATATAGTTCAAAAAATAAATTCAGATTACTCTCGGCTACTATTTAATATAAGTAATAAACATTTCCAAATCAAAGTACTTTAAATGATCACTATATAATGTTTCAGTAATTTGATGTTCAATGAGTTATTTAATTATATTAAAAACACACACTGGATATTTATTATTGAATAATATATCAATACCCAAATTTTCTTTAGAGACACAAATTTAGTGCTGATGAGTAAAAGAAATCAAAATAAAATACAGTTTTACTTGACTGTTTAGTGGGTTGGGATCACATGATATTGGGTCCTGGACCTATTTTTGCCACTCAATTAACTCTCTACCTGAGGATATGTACTCAACATTTACAACTATCTTCTGTAAAATAGAAGAAAATGTAGAAACGGGTATCTTTGAGATTTACCGTACTCTGTTGCTTTTCTATGTTCTTCTGAAATAGCCAGTATATTATTTTTAATATATGTATATATATGTTTTTTATATGTATATTTAATTACTAAAGTTAATTTTTACTTTATTTTTAGAAACTGAGGTGGTCAAATCATAAATCTAGTTGTCTTAGGAATATTCAGAAATATAAAAGATTCAAGTTATTTCTAAATATATTTGAAAACTGAAGCAATGTGAGATGTTTAAATGAGTATATTTCTTCACACTTGTGGAAAAGGCAGAGCGCATCTTTTTATTTATTTTTTTATGAATGTCTTCTCTCATCGTCAACTATAATTTAAAACACCTTAAATAATTGACTCATTTCTAGGGTCTTATTGATGATGACCAGTGTTTATCATTCCATTTTTGTTTCAAACTACAACATAATTGGAATAATTCATATAGTAAAGAACAAAGCAAAGTGTTGGCCATGGATAAGTGTAGCTATATGACATTAATTAATTTAAAAAGCATCAGTACAACAGAATATTAACGATCTTGAAAATGTATGCATTCAAACATAGCTTGAAATTATATAAAGAAAAAGTAACAGAATTAAGAAATAATAAGCAAATCCATAATCATAGCTTAATACTTGTATAACATTTCTAAAATAGCTAGTAGAAAAAGAACTCAAGAAACCAATTAACATGTAGAGAATCTTAAAAACACAATTAAAATTCCTGATAAGGTACTAAAATCCATAGATCATTATGGAAATGCAAAGTAAAGTCAAAATATCACTATTGTAGCGGGTAATGAAATGCCCTATTCAGACACCATGAGAGCTGACAAACCCATCTCTTGGTTTCTGGAGACAGCCAGAGGCCAATGACAGACACAAAGATCTGTCCCTTTTTCTCAATTTGGGTCAACTTGGGAAGATACTTCAAAGCTTCACAGCTTCACTTAGGATTACACTATGTGACAGCTCCTGCTTCTCTCATCCTGCATTTCTTTTTATGTATATCTCCTAAGAATACTATTCAATAAAGTACCTGCATGGTATTCTCCACATTATTTTGGGTAAATTTCCAGGAACTTATTTTAAAATAATTGGTACCAGATTTGGGGTGATCTTAGGAAGCAAATCTTACAGTGGGATTTTGGGAATTAATTATTGGCTGGCTGGACCTCTTCAATCATTGATGGTAACTAGAGTATGTATTGGTGCTTTTGCAATGCTCCAGCAGTATAATTGTGAAAATTTTCACCAGGAGAAGGATAAATACTGGCTGGTGAAACATCTCTAGGAATAGATATGTATGAAGAAATGGTGATTATGACTATGTAACTTTATGCCTGTTGGTGGGCATTGAAAAGGGAGAATGTCAGGTTCAAGATGATTAATCATCAATTTAAGGGAAAAAAAATGAACAGCAGAAAGCATCCCTGGCAAGATTTCAGGAAATCCTAACCTTCTCTAGCCAGAAGATAGGCAGATGGAGTTCTAATCTTCAGACAATAAGTTTGAACATGAAAAATGACTCAGGTCTGGAAACCAATTGAGGGGTTATAACTTCTAAAATTCCTAATTATCCTCTGTGATTTTTTAATTGCATAAATTAAGTAATATCCTTGGTGACTACTCATTTATCATATCTTTGAGAAGACCGTATTCTTTTAATTATCTCTATAAATTTTTATGTATTTGGGACTCTGACTGCCTCTTAGATTTTGCCATTGATTGCAATAATTTTGCCCACCTTGCTTCTGAGAACTAAGTCTCACCACTTAGTCTTATTTACTTCAAGATTCTGTTATTCCACTTGGATTCAGAAGCCCAAATTCTGTAATAGCACCCCCTACCAGGACTATAAAGAACAATCATAACTCAATTTTGTAATAAAGCTCTTACTTTCACATCAGTGAATTCCTTATTACTTTGATAAATGGGATAAATGGGATCCGTTTTTGGCCCATCAATGGAAATCTGTAGGCTGTTTTCTGGCATTTGGTAGAATATTCAGGCTAGCATTACATTTTTTTGTGTCCCTTTAGATCCCTCTTCCCCTATGTACTAGGCAAGTCTAGCATTTCAACCCCATTTAGTGTGGCCATCATTTATTTCCTAAGATTCTGATAACTATCTCAGCAATATATTAGCACTATCTCCCAAGGCCCTTTCCAGGGTGCTAACTTTTGTTTCACAAAAAAAGCGCTCTCCCATTGTTAAAATTCTCCTCATCCAAGTTTATACTCTTTATTTCTTAATCCAGCACCCTCAGGCAAATTCCCTTCCTTACTTTCTTAGATGCTTCTGGTACACAGAGATTTTGCAGCTATTTTTGCATATAATTTTGCACACCCCAGTCAAACAATACCAAGATTTGACACTTATCATTGACCTGCTTACTAGGAGTGGAGTGTGAGAAGATTTTCTTATGAGGCACTTGCCTTATTTGAGGCCTGAGTATATTTCAGTATTAGGAGCCATCACATTCTATCAATACAGCATGGACCTCCTCAGGTTAAGCAGGTGCAGGGGACCCTAGCATATTAATTCCAAGACTGAAGATCCCATCTGTCTTCACTGAGCTACTTACCTTGGCTGAAAATACCTGGTAAGACTTAGAATTCAACTTTATGTGCATCTCCACCACTCATAAATTTAAGTCCTAAGCCTAGGTTCAGGAACCAGTTGGGTAGAAATAGGAATGTCACCATCCTTCTGGTGACTCACTGGGGAATGTGCTTCCCATTTGAATGTTTGTGTCCTACCAATACCCACATATTGAAATCCTAGCCTATTAGGAGCTGAGTCTTGGAGATGACTAAGCCATGAGGGTGGAACCCTCATGAATGAGATCAATGTCCTTATGAAAGCAGACTAAGGAAGCTCACTTGCCCCTTCCCTCTTGTAAGGTTATAGTGACTCAATGAGGAAGCATTTACTCACTAGACATTGAATCTCCTAGTGCTTTAGTCTTGGACTTCCCACCCTCAAAAATATCTGTCATTTATAAGCCACTCTGTTTATGGTATTTTTGTTGTAACAGCCTGCACAGACTAAGATAGCATTCTGAAATTCTAGGCAGTATAGTTCTAGATGTCCTACTTCCCAGAGAGAGAGTGTTCTCACTGGAAAGCATATTAAGAGTACCACTTAACTATAAGCTATCACTTCAATCTCCTCCTGCCAGGAGACCACCAGGAAGAAATGGAATCAGCATAAAGGCAAGGGTAATGACTGTCATCATCAGAAAAAAAAAAAAAAACCAAAACAGGACTGCTGCTACATAATTGGAGAAGGGAGAGATGTTTTTCTCAGGTGATCCGCTGGGGTGTATTTTGACATCACATGCCCAATTTTAACTGTAAATTTACATGCAAATGCAATAACCATGGTGTGAGGAAATAAACATATCCAGAGGCTTACACTCCTCAAGATTGTATGACTGAGTCTTCCTATACGATATTGAACCTAGAGCAATATAAGTGCTAGCTAAGGGTAAGAGAAATCTAGAAGATAATGGAATAAGGGGATGATAAACTTTAGTTATTGCCTTGTAGTCAATTTTTTTTTTTCCATTAACTGTTATCTTGTAAGTTATTCAGAAACAAGACCAACAAGAATCTTATTTACAGATGGGGCCAATTTAATATGAGAAGCAAAGAGATATGAGTGAGGCCAAATGAAAATTATAGTGGGTAGTGCCAGGTGCAGATCCCTTTCTCTGGGCTAATATGCCCATGCCGCAGTTGCTAGGCCTATAATCTGCAAATGATTCACAGCCATGTCTCTCTCTGAGACTTGTTTTTGGCTGCAGGCAATTGTCTTACTTAAGGTTAAGCTTTCAGGTGTCTTTTACCCATCATAGCTAATGCTATGATATAAAAACCAACTTCTTTGCCTAATTTTGAACAACTCAGAAATGCTATTCCAGTTCCAGAGCTTCTCAAATAAAGGCATGAGAAATCAAGGAGTCTGGAAAATTTGGATAGGAGAATATTTGAATGAATTATATATAAGCTGAGGCAGTTGATGGTTATTAAAAGATAGATGGTATTTTTCTCAGGAGTCGAGTAGCTAGATATAAAATATTATGAAAATTACATATATACAGATGTTTTACTATTACAACACATATCTATCATGATGTCAATGAATTATATTAAAAAAATAATATTTACTATAAGTGTGGATAGTCCCAGAGTGTATAATGTTTATTTTTCATTCATATTTAAATGCATAATATTATTTTTTCTTATGTTGTCTTTAACTAATTTTGGAGTCTAGATAATATTAACCCCATAAAACAAGTCTTTTACTCTTTCTACATTCTAAAATGACTAACAAAATATGAACTGTTCTTTGAAAGTTTGATAGAACTCACCTGACAAATCATCATGACTGTATCATTTTTGGTGATGGACATCTTTACTTGTCATAACAATTTATTTAATGCTTATTCACTTTTAAATGTTTTACATTTTTCTAGAAATTTATGCATTTAATTTAGGTTTTCAAATTTATGCATAGTTTTTAAATAATATTTAAAAATTATTTTTAAAAGTTAACATTTTTATTTTGTATTTTATTTGTACATTCATTTCTTGGCCAGTCTTAAAAGACCATCTATCTTAATAGTTTCAAAAATTTGATTTTCTACATCCTGTTTTATAATTCTGCCCTTATTATTTGCTTCCTTATTGTTTTTTTGATTTTCTTTGTGGCTCTTTATTCACTTTTTTTGTGTTGAAGATTTATTTATTCTTCAGCACTTCTAATATTGTGATCATTGTATTTAAGTCATAAACATCCTTCTAGACATGTTTTGATGTGTCCCACAAATGTTGACCTGTGGTGTGTGCACTCAGTGGATGTACATATTTCTTCCAGTACTTTTGCCAGTTGTTTATTTTGAGGTTATAAAAACAAGAACATCTATGTTTCTGATGAATTATAGCTTCCCATTCTGTTGTTTCTTGCATACATAGATAACATTCTACTCTGTTTCCTTGATATTTTCTGGTTTAAATGTTTTGCTTTTTTGTTTGTTTGTTTTGTTGTTGCTAGATAACATTTCTACTTCAGCCATCTTATGTTTTACATTTGCCTGGCATATCTTTCCCAGCCTTTGAGTTGCAACTTTTCACTGTCTTTTTGTTTTAGGTGTACTTCTTGTAGGACTCATTCTGTTGACTGTGTTGTGTGTGTGTGTTTGTGTGTGTGTGTGTGTGTGTGTGTGTGTGTTTTAATTACATCTGAGAGTCTCTGTCTTTTCATTGGTGTGTTTTAACCATAAACACATAAACTGGGGTATTCTTTATAATTTTAATTCTCAGTTGTTATGGATATATTTCCTTCTCCCTTTTTAAGTCCTTTATTTTTACATTAAGTTATTTAGTCACTCTTGCTTCCCATATCTCTTGCATCATCTGTCTAGATAATTTTTTTTCTTGTAAAGAATGTTTTCAAGGCATATTTTTGAGGTACAATATTTCTTAGGCATTATATGCTTAAAAATATTATAGTTTCTTTTAAATGAAAATTTGGCTAGATTAAAATTTTAGGTTCAAGTGTTTTGATCTTCAGTATGGAAAACAATTTTCAACTGTTAACTTCTGTTCCCTAGTATCATTGTTGAGAAGGTTGAAGTAAATTGAATTTAAGTTCATTTGAAGGTGAACAATTCCTTTTCTCTGAAAGCTCATGAAATTTTGCTTTTGTTTTTGCTATCTTACTGATTTTAGAGTTTTCTGCTTGTATTTGCTTTACAACATTTTACTGTGATCCTAGAGTATATCACTGTTGATGCTCGTGTTATCGTCTCTGTACATCTAGTGTTGTATAAATAATTATACCCATTTCATAATTTACAGCTATTAGGTTTGCTTTACACACATTTAGCTTCACTTATCAACAAATGTATATATTAGATAAAGCACATTCTGTAGCTGTTTTATATACTTTGAATTACTTAACTTATGCTGTCAGAACTGTAAAATTCCCAACTGAGCTATAGTGAAGAAACTACTTGCCATATCAACAGGAGTACAACACTGACTCTTGGGAGCTTTCCATTTCTCCTCTTTGAGCAACTTGAACCTGAAACAGCACAAATTTCACATTAGTAAAATGTGTAGGCAAAGCAGATGCAATAATGATCCCCTCTTAAAGACGAAGGAGAAATTACTACACTGAAATTTTAAGGCAAGGCTACTATGATATTTAGCAATAGGGCATGCACTTAGACAGGAAACATTAGCAATATTTCCAAACTGCTATTTGGCTTTCTCTTACTGAACTGCCTTCCACAGATGATCCCTACCAATAGCCCTGTGCTCCTTATGTTCCGAGGTCATGCTGGCCAAAAAAGCAAAAGTAAAAATAAAGTAAAAACTCTAAATTCCATGGGATGACAGGAATTTCCCATATGTGTATCTTTCTGATCTCATGCAGAGGCCAAATAAGCCCTCACCTATTCTCTTTTCCAATAAATAAAATCAGGGAACTAGAAATTAGACCATATGAGCATCAGTGAATAAAAAAAAAAATCGGCAACTCAGAAAAGTAGCTGACAGTAGCTATTGGTTAAATTGCATATCTATAGTTACATCTATGTATCATAAAATTTTAGAAAGAATTAAATGTACGTAAACTATCTGCCATATGGCAATTGCTCAATAAATGCCTAACCAGTGGTGTTATTCTTCAGTTTTTAAGCGTTTATGTGAACTATCTTGTACACATTTGCATGTACTGTGTTAAAGAAATAGAAGCAATGTTACATATTTGAAATGCAAACTGAATTTAATTAAAGCCATTCACCTTGTTTCTTAATCTCATCTACATCTGTTTAATATGTGAGTTGTCATGTCTTAATCTTTCTGGACCTCATTTTCTATACTTGTAACATGAGAAATATTACTTAAAATCACCTCCAGAATTTAAGAAAATAATTGAAATTTGGAATAAGCTCTATTTATGAAGTTATTATAAGGATGAGTAGAAAACCATTTTCTGAAAACTAAAGTTTTACATACTTTGAAAGAAACTGTTTTTTTTTTTCCTTCAGATTTATAGAACATGCTTTCTTGATTGCCTTATCTGAGCATTGTGGATCCTCTTTTTAACACTAACTAGAGAACTTTTTTATGTGAAATATTGTGTGCAACAGTATTATAAGTTGCACAATGAAATAAACATTTACAGCTAATTTGCAGTTTACTCGAGGAACATTATCTACAGGAAATTACCAGTATATTTAAGCACAATTTTGGTGTTCTGATACTACCTCATTTTACTAGAATCTAGTAATTAGGACGTACATCAAATCTTAGATCTAGAGCAGTAGCAGACTTATCTCATTAAAAAAAAAAAACTGTAATTTATTATTTATCAATAGACTTCTATGTTCCACATATTGGGCTGGCTCATAAAGATGAGTATGTCACAATTCTTCTCTCAATGATTCCAGGTTTTAGTTGGAAATCTGAGTAATTATAATGTACCGAGTATTACAGGTGCTATGAGAGCATAGAAAATGGAGGATTTATTCAGCAAAGTCTTTGGAAGTATTAACAGATGAAGTTATGTTGGAGTCTAGTTCATCAGATGGGCAAGACTGTGGATGTGATTCTACGTTGGGTGAAATTAAGTGTAAATTCTCAGATACATAAACACAGAGTGTTCAAAGAATTATAAAGAGCTCTAAAGTCTATCCAGGAAAGTGAGTGCATAATTAGGTTATGAAACTAATTTACACCTACCAATGTTTATTTTGCAATCCACGTAGTAAAGTATCTTTCCGAATGATAGGGTAGTGGCTGTCCAGTATTAACCAATATAATTCAGGTTGGTGTTTATCATCTTTGTGCATATTTTTGACAACTACCAACTATGTTCTCCAACTAAATACACATTTTTTTACGTATTTTTTAATTTTGAGGTTATGGTAACATACAGTATGTACTATCATTATTTGACCTGTTAATTAGCTTGTTTTTACTCAATATTATGTTTTTGAGATCTATCTGTGATGATACATTTAGCTCTGTATTTACATACATATATTTATCTGAAAAACAGTAAATTATACCATCATGTAAATATATCTTACCTTTATTACATTTATTACGTAGATATTTAATTAATTTTCTATTGTTTTCTTCTAAAAGCTTTATAGTTCTAGGTTTTACATTTAGATAGAGCTGCCGATCAGCTGACCTTTTTCTACTTCCTGTCACTACACATTAGGTAAATATTTATAGTCTATGAAAAAGCAGTTCTAATTTATACATGTAATCTTGGCATAACAGTTAGTGTTCCCTTTCACTATTCAAACTACCCTATTTTAGACAAGGAAGTATACCATCATCCAAATAAGACATTAATCTAAGATTGTTCTTATCTGAAGAATAACACTTAAGAATACTAGTAGTAGAAAAGCTATTTTTTTGTTTGTTTATCTTTCTTTTGACAGAGCAATAAATTTTAACACTTGCATTGAGTTTTATTTATATGAAAATATTTTTCATTACAAAATGGCTGAGAAACAGGTTGATATACTTGAAAATATTATTTCTATTTTATAGCTCATAAGAGATGCTGACAGATACAGGGCCATGATACTTACTTAGGAGTGGGCCATATATTTTAAGAAAATAAATTTTTTTCTATGACAGATAAGTACGATCTAACTTTGGTGAAAGAAGTACTGCTATATGTTGGTATAGTCATTTTTAACATACTGAGAAAATTGATATTAAATAGACATAGTAAGAAGAATTGGATACTGTGTTTATTCCTTTTAAGTTTTTCTTTTATGAAGTTATAGTTTACTTATATTGTGCAAATCAGTAGGTAAAATTTTATGTTACCAAGATAGCAAGCAGAATAACATTAAGGAGATTTGGAAATGCTGTGTATGCTGGTTGCCCAAGGGTACAACCAATTCGAGAACTATTTTAGATATGGCTAATGGTTTTTATAGAAACATAAACACATCGTTTTATAGTTACCCCACAGATGTGAGATGGACCCCTCTCAATCAGTAGGCTGGATTTGAGACTAATGACAATGCACCAACACAAGAGAATTTTGTATGACTTATATCATGAGATTTTCTGGGGAGAGCAAGGAAGAACTCAAGATGGTCTGTAAAAGAATAGAAAGATCCAAGGTTTTAACTTTTATTGTGTTTAGAGAGTAGGGTCAGAGTGATGGTTCCCCCACAAGCCGTGGCCTGAGTGGTTTGAACTTCTGGCGTCAAAGGAGAGAGGACCTGGATTCTTTTATTGGCTTGCCCAAATGTGGGGCAACAGGAGAAAAGGGAGAGGTAGGTAAGCTTTAAAGCTTTCATCAGTCAAACATCAAATGGAGCCAAATTCTTTTTCCAACATTAAATTAGCAGTGTTAACATATGTTCATATGTTAATGCAAGTATTTAGCAGATAATCATTTAATACTTAATCCTATATTTTTACACTATATATTTCTTAAATAAGAAATTTTATTTTTACTTTGTTTTTAATCTCAGAAAAACATACTTTGGTTCATTTAGAGTGGACCAAATGTATTTCGAGTATTCAAAAAGAGAATTAAAGTAAAACTTTAACTTTAAGGATAATAAATTTGGCTGTGTATAGCTAGAGTATAACAGGCTGCAGTAACAAATAGGCCTAAATAGTATAAACACTAAGCATGGTGAGTTCTATTTCCATTCTGTTGATAATCCCGTATAGGGTAGCTCGTGGATCTCCATGTCAGGTTCAAGGACTGAGGCTCTTTTGGTCTTATAGCTCTATCAACCATTATGACCTTGATCTCAGGTTCATCTACTCAGAGAAAGGAAGAACAAATTTAGAGAAGGCACAGCTTCTGCAAGACATTGGTCTGGATATTTCTTACAACATGTGCCATATTTCCTTGGCTATGATTTTGTAGCATGGTGAAACACAACTGTAATTGGGACTATGTGCTAAGAAAAAGAGCAACATATAGGTTATGTTGAAGCAGTGTCAGTATCCACTATAGGTTGCCAATTCTTAGGTATGTAGGACCTAATGTTTATCCCCAAAGTGGAGTTTAAGGTAGCAGCAGAACTAAACTATAGGTTCCTTGAATTTGTAATGATGATGTTTGAAATGTAAAAATTCTAGCAGGATTAACAAAGAAATTGTACCATATCGACACCAGAAGTAAAGCGTCTCAGTAATGACAACCAGGTACAATTTAGCACATGGAGGATTGAACTTAATTTAATTTTATTATGTATAATATTTATATATATTAATTTGTATAATTAATATAAAAAGAGATTAGTCTCATGCATAGTTAATATATCTTTTTAAATAAGGTGTTGTTTCTCCCTACTTATTATTTTTCTCATTTCATTTATATTGGAAAATAATATGATAAAAATAAATTACCGTTCTAACGAACTAGTAAAAATTTACACAGAAAAAGAAAATAATATACTTTTAAAATCCATTAATATTTTATAACAAGCCCATTTTTATGTTGTGGTTAATCTTCATATTAAATGATAACACTGGCACTACAACTCATTTCCTGTGCTTGTGCGTTAAGCTGCCATTTATTATATATGTTTGCATTAGTCATTTTGATGCAATGCATGGTAAAATCATATTAAAATCTGAATAACTACAGATAAGCTAGAAAGTGTGGTGGGAAAGTATGATGAATTATTACATTAATTTTATTAGTTTATCTGGATGGCAATTGTATTGATTTGTGTATTTTTTTAAGGTGCTGAAATCATCTTATAATATTCTCAGTAGATTAAGTTCTTGGTTAAAAATCACTATAAAAATAAATATATCTATTCCAAATGATTTACCATTTCTAAAATGTAATATCTAATAACATCTGTGGCCTTAAAAATTAATTATTGACATAAAATTCTAAACCAAAATGTTAAGATTGCCAGATATTACACTCTAGTTCACTGAAAAAACTTGATAATTTTTAAATAAGGCTTTTTTGCCTTGTGGCATAATCAGTTACACAATTAGAAAATTTATCTTGTAGCTAAGAGTATAAAACAAATGGTTGGCTGTTACAGCTTTTAGGATTAGAACAATGTAATCTATAAATCATCATTAACTAAAGCTCTAGTAACAATTTTATTTACTAGCATTAATTAACCAGTTTGATTTTGTGATAGAGATAAGGTGAGTCAATCAAAATGCGCCCTACATGTTTCTAGAGAACTAGAAGAACCAATGTTTAGTTGGGAACTCGGTAATAAACAATGATTACCTCATCCTGCAGATACTGTTCAAGCTGAGTGTAACTCTGGACTTTGGAACATAAACAGAAGTGGTGAATGCAATTTGCAGGAGTTCAAATTAAAAGGAAAGTGTGAGACTTTCTCCTACATCTCTTACTGTTTGGAATGTAGAAGAAAGAATCTGGAGTTGGGGCAGTCACTTGAACCCTGAGGTGACTCAGAATGGGAATGCACAGGGTAGGGGAACCTACCTCCGCCATTCATGTGAGAGAAAAATAATTTTATTTAAGTTGCTTAAATCTCTCATTAATAACTGAAATGTCTTGACATACTTAGATAAGGCAGAGCTTTTAGATCTAGCAGTAAAGTTGTCCCAATCATTTGTTTATCAGGAAGATAGTAGGTGAATCCTGTCATAAACAGTTATGGAAAGGTGGGGGTTGGAGTTGGGGGAAGAGGAAGAAAGGAAGGAGAAAATGGAGGACAGAAAAGAAGACATACATAAATCAATGATTTTTCTTTTACCATTGGTGACTTGTGAATAAATTGCAAAATTTTTGAAGAGTTAAGCTAAATATTTTTATTAGTTAATTGCATACTAGACTCAAACAAACAGCAATGTATAAACTAAAAGGAAATTGTTAATTGTTTCTGTCTTTAGCAAAATACATCAGTTTACTTTCATCTGTAATGAGTCAAAACCTATAACTAATATTGCCAAACACTTTTCATTCGTGCATTGAAGGGCAACTATGGTTAGTGTAAAGAAGTAAATATAATCAGATCTCTGCATTCAGGGGAAACAATATTTTCCACCTGTGGTTGGGAATCATGGATGTAGAAAGCCAACTGTATGCATAGTTCTGTGCCATTTTAAGTAAGGGACTTGAGCATCGCAGATTTTGGTATCCATGGGGCTCCTGGAACCAGTTCCCCTGGGGATACAGAGAGACGACTAATGGTTTGAAAATTAACTATATACTCTATCTCTACTTTTTATTGAAGACATACAGAATTAATAATTTGTAACAATTGATAAAATACTAATAAATATCTATTTTAAATATAATATTTTAAATTCTTGCCTCATTTTGCCAACCATTGCCAGATTTGGGAAACTGCTCTCATCTAACTTGCCTGATGGTGTCATGAAGTATAAGAATCAAAAAAAAAAAATCCGAAAAACTTTATGAATACCATGTAGATGGAAGAAAAACATCATTATTATAAAATATTTATGTATTAATGGAATGCATTAAAAATGACAAAAAATAGATAAGAAAGAAATATCAAAGACCCTGAATGAATTGTAATGACCTCTTGTAAAACAGAGGAGTCAGGATTTCTAATTATAAAACTCCCTAATAGGAGATGACTTCTGATAAAATTTTCAACTTTTTATTCAACTAAATCCCTTTTATCTTCTCATCTATTTATTGTATACTTCCATTAAGAGGTCATCCATCATCCTTTTTAGATGAGTACCACAGGCTTTTAAAAAGGTAATTGCCAATTAACCTCTTTGTGCCTTGGTTTTCTTATGTAAAAGATAGATAATACATAACTCCAAAGTTAATTGTGAAAATAAACAATTGAATATTTACCAAAGTAACTAGAATGTGTTTACCACACAAGAGCCACTCAGTTTCTATTAGGTTTCCTGTTCTTCCTCTGATAATCAACATATCTAGTGTAGGTTTATATAAGTACAAAATGTCCAAATGAGGTGTCTTACATTTAGTACTAATATAAAATTTTTGACTTCTAAGTTTGCATTTTTATGCATAAAAAACAATAGAACACACCAATAAATAACAAAAGCTCTTAATTCAGACAATATATTTTCAAGTCTGGGCTTGAACACAAGCTAAAATTTGATTTTGAAAAACAAAAAATTACTTGTTGCCTCCAATCAACATATTTCCTAAACTGAAGTTTGGAATAATGACAATTGCACTGACATACTATTAAGAATTAAAAATGATGAGTTTTGAAAATGAGTTAGAATTGTTCTAACACATATTGATATTATTAGCTAATATTAGTAGTGATAATTATTAGTAGTGATAATTATAAAGTGTTATTAGATAATATTAGTAATAATAATTTTAGTATAAGAAAATACTATCGACTGAAAGAGAGACAGTAAAGATTATCTTTATGATAATCTTTTAAAAATCATAATGGATATAGGATAAAGGAACAATATTATGATAATATGATAATATCATGATTATCAAGGTCAGGCCAGAATCCATTTTAGAATATCTCCTGCCTGAGAAAAGGAGCAGAGACTCATTTATTTAGAATCAGAGGAGTTCTAGTTCTGAGTTCTAATTCTACTTAAATCCTGTTGTTTGTTTTAAACTGAGGACTGAAAGTTTCCTGGATCATTAATATGAGAAGTCTCCTCTAATTTGCTACTAGGACAAGGTGGCTATGCTGCCTTTTATAGGGATTCCTACAATGGGATTTTGTCATGAGGGATAGAGATGGAGTTCCACTTCCCTACTATAAAACCCTACTGTAGAAGTCTTCCTGAATAACATTTGACTTATAGTATTTAACAAATATCAGAATAATTTTTTCTTTAACAAGGTTGCCAACCATAAGTGAGTTTAAGAAAGTTTTTTAACTAGAATATTTGTACTAAAATTATTCCTATTAAAATACATTATCCAGTTTCAATAAAACACATTTTTCAGACATGTGCAAATATCACCTTAGCAAACTCAATTTTGGGGGCAGAGGGAAAAGAATTTATTTTGAAGATGAAACTACGATGTAATATGTTGCTGCGATTTGAAAAATAGGAATATGTAAAAGAATTAAGGCTGAGAAGTGGGCTTTGGTAGGTATTCTTTGCTCCCCTATTGAAACTTTTAACCTAGAATGCCTGGTCCAGAAAAAAAATAGCCTCCTTCAGCTCTGTTCGTATATACGTCATCTTTTTTGGATTCTAATCTACTGGAATAAGAAACTTGATATTTCTCTCTCTCTCTCTTTTTTTTTTTTTTTTTTGATTAGTGAACTGACCAAGCACTGTTACATGCATACCCTCCTTCAAAAAATGTAGAACACTAGAACACCAGAAGAGAGGCCCAAAGTCAAATAATGGTAGCAGAAGAATGAAGCCAATAGCGAGAATACAGTGATGAAGAGAAATGTGACAAGAGAAATTTTGAGAAACGAACTGAAAGATATAAAGTAAGATATAATTTCTGGGGAGAGGTGGTTAAGAGAGCATGGTACCACTGAAATTTTCATGTATCATCATCATTGTCATAGTTTGGAGGACAGATAACTAGTGAATCTGCAGTCTTGACAACATAGCCATGTATGCAGTCTAAAAAGTACTTCCTTGCCCTTCAATTGTAGACTTTTTAAAAATAGTATGGTTTTAGGACATTAAAGCAGTACATTTGAAATCCATTTATGCTCTGTTTTATTATTATTATTATTATTATTATTATTATTATTATTATTATTAATTTCCTTTCTCTTTTGTAGCCAGCAGTTTTGGTACTTGATCTTTCCCCTTCCACACACGTGCGCTGAGAGAGACTGTCCTGGATTATGCATTTGCTGCTGGGAGTTCAGTGCTGCAGAGTGAAGTTTACTATCTTACTCCATATTAGAGAGAAATGAGAGTTCAAAGTCAGAGAGGCTGGGATGTCAAAGTGTCCCCTCCGTCCTAAACTCATGAACAACAGCAACAAAAATATAAATTGAAATAGGAATTAGAAATATAGAAAAATAAGAAAAAATAGTATTGCTAGACACTGTAGATTGACAAAAAGTTACAAAAACAAAATACATTTAGAGAGATAGTCAAGTGTTATCTAAAGAGCAGAGCAAATGTATGGATTCCTTAAAGACCTCTATGTACTGGGGACCACTGCTGAGATCCCTGGAATTGGTGAGGTGACCTGCTGCATTCAAGCCAACCCATCCTTCTTTCTGTGTCTTTTGATGCCTTTCCAGGTTTATGTGCTTTGTTTGCTAGTAGGGTAGTTTCACCATTGATAGGAAAATATGGGGTAAGATTCTTCTAAAGAATCACTAAGCATATAGAAAAACCCCTGTTCTTATTTATCCCGAGTATGTGCTTTCCTCTCTGCTTATGGTTACAGGGCTGTTAAAGCCAGGCTCTCATCTTTTGTCCTTTCAGATGTGCCATGGACATGGTCAAACTCTCTAACCACTTATCTCCTAACACCATCCCTGGGCTTGAGGTAGAGAGAGCTACCCTGCAGCATGGTGAAGGGAGTAGATAGATATACATAGCATTTTGGTGACAGTTTTTGAAGAAATCCTCACACTAGAATCTTTTATATAATCCCCATTAATACCTTTCTACCTTCTTGGGTAAGTTTGGTATAGTTCCCTTCATTTGAGTATGTGGTCATTTAACACTTACAGGACTGTGAGTATATGAGGGTTCATTTTATTATTTGTTGCAGTTTTCTAGTTGTTTGAAATATCCTGCCTCCCAAATGATAATTCTATCATTAAAGAAAGGAAGGGAATATAGAAGAGAGAGAGAGAAGAAGAGAAAGTAAAATAAACATAATTAGAGAGTATCTACACATGGCACCAGCACTGACACATAATCTACAAAGCCAGCAGGTGTTCAGTGAAAATACAAGGCCCCAATTTACTAAGAGTTACACAATGGCAGCAACAGAGGATTAAATCCTGTGTGATTGAATAAGTCACATGCCTGTGAGCCATCCTTGCCTGGAACAACAGAAAAAAAATTAACAAATAATCTTAATGCAACCTAAAAACAGACAAGAAAATAATATTACTCAGATATATACTTATACTAACTACAAAATATATTATGATTTTGTTTAATTTAATAATTTTAATTACTTATAGAAGTATTTTATTTTACATGTATCATATTTCTTATTTCAGTTCATAAAGAACTACATTTTTAGTTGTTTACAAGTTTTCTATGATGGAATGTATATCCTAATATAATAATTGTAATGTAGTTAACCAATTTGAAATTAATGAAAATATTTGTAATTTCTCTTAGTGGTTTATACATCTTCCTTGTGTCTTGGACTATTAGACATTCTGCCAGAATTTTTGGCTGTGGGAGGCATGTAGACACCAATAAAAGAAACTTAGATAAATCTCTATGGTAAACTTTTATTATTGAATAGAAATATTATTCTTATACCTTTTCTTAAAACATTACAGGCTGAATTTAGGAAAATTAAATTTTGTCATGAAGGTGGTAATTGCTTTCCATTTACATACACACTGGCCTCTCTTCCCTCAGAAGTTTTCTTCTTAATGTAATTATTGCTTCTGATCGACTTCTTCTACTCTTTTTCAAGTTTAGAGTTTATTAGTTTTTTGTTATCTGACACCTCTATTAATATCTCACATCTATTTTTTTATTCTTCGGCCTTTTTATAAAAATAATTAAATCTATTGTCTGCTTCAATGAATCAGTGTTACACAGCACAAATTTAATTCTCTTGAAAATCTTCCATAACTTACCCATTTCTCTTTTATTTTAATTTTCATTTTAAACTGTACGTTCTTATCATCTTATTTTGTTATCTGAGTATCGTTCTTATGTCTACGTACACCTGTTCCATAGGGACCAATTTCTCACATTCTATGGCTAAAACTTAAGATTTGTGAAATTTTCTTCTACATTGCTCAATAAATCTTTCTAGATGTGTGCTTTTCTTTTGTTTGTTTACATTCATATTTCTGTTTTTTCCTTTATTTGCCTTTTCATTGAAATGTGTTGAATTCAACAAGCACATGGCTTATATTTGATTCGTCTCCTTACCCAGCATCTTACAATGTTCAATATTGGTCCAACTTCAAGATCTTTATAATAACTTGTCTGAATGGATTACCATGCCCTGATGCTCCATATAGTTTTTTATTTAATAGTTTCTGTTGAGCCAGATGTCAGATTGGTACCTAAAACTTCCATTCAAACTTTTACTTTGCAGAGATCTTTATCCAATGTACTTCCTCAAAAAGAAAAAGATAATGTCTTCTTAGAATCTCACTGCATTGTTACCAGGTAATTTGAACTGATAGAAAACATAAAAAAAAAAATCTGTAGTATGCTCTGTTGAAAGGTTTTTACCTTTCTTTTCTCATACTACCTCTATTTGTCATGGAGACTTATCTTCCAGGATAGAAATCACAGCTAATATGACTGTCTCTCTCATTTCTTCGCTCTATTTCCTTTGAATGCTTTCAGAAGGTCTAGGATCTAATTTTCTGGATATTACAGGAACTACATCTTTCTCACTTTTCCTTGCTATGAGTTTTTGAGTTGTGATCTTACTATAGCATTAGGCAAAATGAGATAATTTTATTATCTTTATTTTGTATTGCTCCAATCTCCATAAATCCTTTTTAATATACGTTGAGAGTACTAAAGTTTCCTCCCAGTATCTTATTTTAGTTTCTGGTCTAATTTAGGGGTTTTTTTTTGGTTTGTTTGTTTGTTTTTAATGCATATTTTTTCTGGCACCTTTAGTATTATTGGAGATGGTAAGATGTGCTTAAAGTTTCTATATTGACTTCCTTATGACTTTCTGACTCCCATTTATAATTCAAACAATTTTAACATATGTGCCATTCACTTGAATGAACATGAACATGGGAGGGTAATCTCTAACATTACATTTGCCAGAAAAGCACATGTATCAGTTGTAGTGAATTATTTGAATCAATTTGATTGTTGCTAGAGGCTACTGTTCAAATTAAAGTATTTGAAGATTTCAAATGTCAACATGACTTACAGTAAACTTTTACAAATAGTACAGGCAAAAGTCTGATAGAATGAAGAGTAGAAACAATACACGTGGAAAGTTCTGTTGGCCGTATTGAATTAATCTAGAAAATGAAGGCCTGGACCAAGACTGTGGCTGTAAGAAGCAGAAAGAGAAAATGCATTAGGTACTAATAGAATTGTGTGATTTATCAAACATGGGAAGTGGAAGAGATGTTAATAATACCAAGGTTTTGTAACAATTCTAAATGATATGTGGAATTAAATTATAAATGCCTATTTTAATTCAATGTCATTATTTAAATTCTAGTCATTATGTCTTATTTTGGGCTGCTATAACAAAGTACCATAGATTGCGTGGCTTATCAACAACAGAAGTTTATTTCAGTTCTGGAGGCTAGAGGTTTAAATCAAGGTGCCACACAGTCAAGTTTTAGTGAGAGTCCTCTTCTATGTTACAGACTATGTACTTCTCTCTGTGTCCTCACCTGGTGGAAGCCAAAAGAAAAAGCAAGCTCTCTTATAAGGGCATTAATCCCATTCAGGAGGGCTCACCCTCATGACCTCATCTACCTTAATCACCTTTCAAAGGCCCCTACCTCCTAAAACCAGTATATTGAAGGATAAGGTTATAAAACATGAATTTGGGATGGGAACACAAATATTTTGTCTATAACGTATTACTTTTATAAGAAAACGTATTCATGAACATAACTCCAAAAACATCATTGGAAAGCTATGGAATTCATAAGTTAATTACATTAAGAGAAAGAAAAATCTATGGACTTATGAAATGTATGAGTTGAGTCATAGTTTCCTTCAGTGATGACTATATAAAGTAAACATATCTAGAATTTTAGAAAACAAAATTTATTCTGGTAACAGATCCTTTAATTATTTTTAGAAAGGTAAAGGATTATTTTGTGTTAAATAATTAATCATTGATTAAAGAGCTGGTCAATGATTAAAATAACTTTTTGGGCCATATTAATTAGGTAATAAAGTATAATTTTGTTGTGAATTTTAATCTTATAATGTATGTTAGATCAGTCTATGATATAATCGTTTGGAATATTTTTAACTTAAAATAACAATATTATTTTTAATTATATACTTTTTTATTTTTAAAAGTGCTAATTTTTATTACTTAATAAATTGTTAGTGGATATTGTCAGACTATTAACCATGATCTAATTTCCATCATGTCTAAAATAAATTTCATATTTGGCAAAGATGGGAGACAAATTAGATTTTTTTTTTGAAATGATGGTTTCCTTAACTTTCAGTTTTCCAGCTTAACAGTTTTATAGATTTGAGAGGTATAAAATTATACTTCCAAAATATTTAACCATAACCACAGTCAGGCTTAGTATAATGTTGGAATTTAAGTGGGTTCAATTAATAACACCATTTCTTTTCACACTATCTGGTGTGTTTTTCTGGGATGTTTGTTTTCTGCTCCTCATTTTTGCATGGATAGGAACTTCCATTAGAGTATTATCCTTGGCATTGCCATTCTTCCCCGACTTCCAGTGGGGGAGAAATAAATTATCCAATGGATGAGTTTGGTAAGATGAACAGAGAACTAACATTCAAGCCCTTTTGATTCTCTTTAGGATTTGCCTCCTGCAAACAATTTTGAAGTTTCATGCTCTAATTTTCACAGGTTATATAGTCCCTAAATTACATTTGCCAATGATAGTAGGTATTTAATTTTAATTTAAAGATATCCACAGACTTAAGACAAATTTTCCAAATATTTTTATTATCATAAAGTGCTGTTTTCATTTCCCATTGTCCTTTCTATTCATCATTCAATTTCATCTGGAAGGGATAAAAGGAGGAAGGCATTATCTATTGAATCCTCAAAACTCTAAAACATGGCATTTAATTTTAGAACAGGAAACCTGTTCTCTTTCTTTGTAGTCTCTTCTGCTATAAGAATGTACAATCACTAGATATAGTCACATTGGAAAACAATAAAAGGAACAGTATTATTGGAAAAGGGAAATATCAAAGATTTCAAAATGTGCATCTGTTACTTTGTAGTGTTACCACTTGGCACAAAGGATTTGTATTCTCTGACTATTATGTCTCTGATAAATATTTGTAAAGGGATTAGACCAGATGACCTTAGGTTTTATAAAAGTCTAAAGTCCTCTATAAATCTAAGTGAAGCACTTTTTAAAAATAGAAATGAAGAAAAACAACCCCCACTGCAAATAAAAGTGAATAAATGTACAAATAATTATAATAATAAAGAACAAATCTGTATTTTAACAGATAATATCACTAAAATTCTGGATGTCCAAAATTGTTTGGACCAAATTATTTTTAAAAAATCTGCACTGTACATACATTTTATCCACCAATATAAACTGAGTTTTCAGGACTTCGTGATGATAACCATCCATGATTTGATCATTAGTGAAGTGAGACTGCATTTCTAACAACTAAAAGGAATTTATTCCAGATCCAAGTAAATGATCCTGAAAATAGCTTTACACCAATGGCTTCTAATTGAAATTTAGGACAGCAACCTTAATTTCACCAGCTGTTCTTACTAGAATAGAAAGCCTCATGAAAAACACAAAGCTGTATACAGGGATTTACAAACACATGTTGTAGGTGGTCAAGCAAGTTCTTAAAACAACAAACTTTCTAAATCGAAGCCAGATTTTTATTTTTATCTAAATATATATTACTACTCTCTGAGTAAGGAGAAATTATTTATGACAATATGATTTTATGTACACAAAGATTTATCAACTGATATTTAAAGGACCATTAAATATTATTTTTAGTTCAAGTAGTATGTTGTATTTATTTTTCTATTGATACTATTTATAAACCATGAACCAGATGCTATAATAATCTCAATACAAGTAATAGTTTTTTTTAAATCTACATTCAGTTATTTTACTACTTACGTATATCTGTTCCAAACATATAAAAATGTAATTATGTTTAAATATTTCTTTACGGAATTCATTTAATATTTTTTGATCTCTCTTTATATGGCCAGAATTACTTAAGCAAGAAAGAGGCAGGATATATAAGAAAGCCATATAATACAAAGAAGCTTAAAAACATATAAAAAGCTCTAAACACAAAATTGATAAAACATAGTCAGTAATTTTCCCCAAAAGCTTCGAGGTGAAAATGGGCCCTCAACATAGCTTACATTGTTTCTTTAATAACCTCATCTTCATTTATCTGTATGCTCCATTTCACACCTTTTTTAATTTCCATCAGACTTGATATACTTTCTCCTTTGCCCTTCCTTTCAGGAAATGAATTTTCCTATTGCTCTTTTAGAAAATAAAGTATGGCAATTGGAAAATTGTGTATTTCTCCATCATTAAATATCTAACATCTCTATGCTATTTTCTAATTATTTTCTGTTAAAGCAGGGAAAAGGTCTTTCTTGCCAAAGGCTTATACTTCTAGTGCTTGAAATTAGATTTCTCCTACCTTGTCATGTATTTAACACCTTCAGTTAATACTTTGTCTTGTGTGTTTTAATCTTTCTTTCTCTACAATATCATTCCTATCAACAAACACACATTCTACACATTCTAAACTGCCCTGAAAATTCACCTTCCTTTATGCTAGCTACTGTCCTATGTCGGGCTTTCTGTCTCACACAACAATTTGTAGAGTTATCGCATATGATGCATATGCTTCACAATCTGCTTTTCAGTCTCCAAGTCACTTCCTATCATATTCACTCATTTGTTAAAGACAATCAAACAAAACCACTTTTTTTTTCTAAAATAAATAGTAATTTCCATGTTGTCAAATCTAGTGGCTATATTTCTAGTGGATATATATATTTTAAACCTCTATTTCTCATTTATTGAAATTGACCTTCTTTTAGCCTTTGACATTCAATGATATTTATCCTCCATCCACAGCTCTCATTATTCTCACCGGTCTCTTGCTGAACCACAGAACATTGCCCAACTTCTGTATTTTTATTTTTCCCAAGGCAAATTTCTGGGCCCATTTTCCCTGTCTCTACAACCTACACCTAATAAATTCTATCTTTTTTCATGTGTTAAGTGGTGTTGATAACATAACATATGACTTATTTTTAATTCAGATAAACTTTCTTCCTAAACTCCAAACCTATAAGAGGATCATATGTATATCATGCATATTCAATATTAAACACTTGATTTTCTTACATACTTAATGCTTTCTCAAGCTCACTTCAGCAAGTGGTTCCACCATATATCACATTACTTAAGATAGTATAATGAGAATATTTTTGGACATTTCTAATTATACTCATATTAAAGAAGCCAAATGCTTTAATATGAAATATCACATTCTTCATATTATGTCCTCTGCCTAATTCAAGGTCTTAAAACCTACTACATTGAGACTTCTGCTTCTGCAAAGAAGGCATAGACATACTTGTCCCTATTATTTTTGCTTAATACAATTAAAACTTCTGGACATTATATATACAACAAATGTAAGACGCTCTGAAAGATGGGGAAATCTCACTAGGGACATCGGGACCCAAAGTACAATACATATTTTTAACTCATATATCTCAGACCTGAATTTGAAGAAGACAGCAACCCAAAGACACCAACAGATATAGACAAAAAAAAAAAAAAAAAAAAAAGTCTTAACAGAAGCCTGTTCTCTCTAGCCCAAAGATCAGGAAAAGAGAAACTTAATAGACCAGAAAACTCTTAAGCAGTAAATGGTCTACTGCAGCCAAACACACCACAGAAACACCCGTGGTTCTACCCCTAACCACATCAGCAAATGCCAGGTGAGGATATTTGGAGTCAACCCTCGCAAAGCTATCACATTTACTCCAACACCCTAGTCATATTGACGTTATGAAGGCCAAGTAGGAGTCAGCACATTCATCTTCATTGGCTGCTAATAAGTCCTTCTTTTCCGTGCTATCCTGGGTACAAGGATAGCCTCGACTTATACCCCCACCTGACAATAATGAGGACCCCCAGTAGCCCTCCTTCTCCCATCTGAGGTATACTCAGAGAAAACCTAGTAGACAGTCAATACTTACTATTGAATAACAAGGCAATCCCTACCACGGTGTCAGTGGAGATGATGTAGGGAACCAAAATTCCCATCACCACATCCATTCCTTGTGGGGAACCTAGAATTCTACTTCTACCTGTCAGTAACGAGGCAGCACATTGCCCCTTTCTTCTGAAGAAATGGCAGCAGAGAAAACTAGCTAAAGCAAAAGCTTAAATAAGATCCAGTGTCTCATGACATAATGGGAAAATGTCCAGGTTTCAATAATAATCATTTGACATACCAAAACCAGGGAGATCTCAAAGCAAATGAAAAAGGACAATCAACAGATGTAAAGCCTGAGATGACAGAGATTTTAGAATTAAAGCAGTCATTATAAAAATGCTTTGATGAGAAATTATGTACACAACTGAAACAGCAAAAATTAGAACGTACCATCAAAGAAATAAAGGATATAAAGAAATACCAAATAAAAAGTTTCAAACTTAAAAAATATAATTACTAAAATAATAATTTTTAAAAACTCTTCATGGATGGGATAAACAGGAAATTAGAGAGGAAAAAATGGTGAATAGGAAAATGGAACAAAAGAAATTACCCGATATGAACAACTGAGTGACAAGAGAATGAAAATAAATGAGTAGAGCCTCAAGAACTTGTGAGTATATAACAAAAGACCTAACATTTATTATATTGGAATTCTAGAAAGGGAAGATAAAGAGGGCAAATTTAAAAAATACCTGAAGAAACTATAGCTGAAAATTTTCCAAATTTGGAAATATGATATAAACTTACAGATTCAAGAAGCTAAGAGAATCCCAAACATGAAAAACCAAAGAAATTACATTAAGACACATTTTAATCAAACTTTTGAATGATAGCAGATTTCTCATTAGAAATCAAGAAAGCTAGAAGGAATAAGAACAAAATGTTTTTAATTGCTGAAGAATAAGAACTATTCTTCCAGAATCTTATACTCAGCAAAAATGTACTCCAAAAATAAAGAGATGAAGAATTTGTATCTGCAGATGAAGAATTTGTCATCACCAGATCTACTCTATATATCTGCAGATGAAGAATTTGTCATCACCAGATCTACTCTAAAAGAGTAACTTATGGAAGTTATCTAAAGAGAAAGGAAATTATTGTTGTTATCTTTTTTTTTAAGGTACATTGGAATGTCAGAATGGAAGAAAGAACATGGTAAGCAAAAATGTGGGTGAGTACTGCAGGATTTTCTTCTCCTGAGGCTCTAAATTATGCTTGACAGTTGAAGTAAAAATTTAACACTGTATGATACAGTTCTGAATATATGTATAGGAAATATTTACAATGACTATTCTAAAATAAGGGAGGAGAACAAAGGAATGTAAAATGACATAACGTTTCTATTCTTTACACTGATAAAATGATGACACCAGTAGATAAGTTATATGTATAATTCAATACCTAAGATAACCACAGAAAACATTATAAGTAAGTAAAATGAAATCCTAAGTATGTTTGAGAAACCCACAGAAAGGCAAGAAAATGAAAACAGAAAAATTATATAGGGAAAACAAACAGAAAACAGAAGAATAAATTTGCAGACTTCAGTCCTAACAGATCATTAAATGCTGATCATTCAATACAATAATTAAAAACAGAAATTGGCAGAGGGGATTAAAAATTATGACCCAACTATAGTTGTCTATAAGAAATTCACTTCAAATATTGTGATATAAGCAGTTTGAAAGTAAAAGCATGGAAAAAATATATCACAAAAAATATTAAAGGAAAATAGAAGTGTCCCTATATTATATCAGGTAAACTAGACTTCAGGGCAAATTAAATTATCACAGACAAAGAAAGACATATAATGATTAAAAAGGTCAATCTACCAAGAAGAGATGGCAATATGCACCAAAGAAATCTAGAGCCCCAAATCTTTCAATCAATCCATTAATCAATTAATAAATTTTGACCTAAATCTGTCTCATACTTTATATAAAAATTAATTCAAAATGGATCATTAACTTAAATACAAAATGTAAAATTATAAAACTTAAAAAGTAATGTAGGAGAAAATCTAGGGGTAGGCTGAGAGTTCAGACTTTGTACCAAAAACTTTGTCCATAAAAGGAAAAATTGATAAATTGAACTGCATCAAAATTTTAAATTTTGCTCTTCAAAAGATGCTGTTAAGAAAATGAAAAGACAAGCTATAGAGTGGAAGAACATATTTTCAAACCACATACCCAGCAACACACTTGTACCTAAAACAGATAAAGAATTCTCAAAACTCAATAATAAAAAGGAATTCAGTTTGAAAATGAGCATAGACAAAAATTTTACTGAATAGGATAAACAGATGGCAAATTGGCATAGGAATAGAAAGTTATACATCATTAACCATTTGGGAAATGCAAATTAGAACCACATGAGATAGTGTTTATACACCTATATGTATGGCAAAAATTAAAAATCATGACACTCTCATTGCTGTTGAGGATGTACAGAAACTGAATCATTCATATCTTGCCGTAGGAAATGTAAAATGGTACAGTTCCTTCCCAAAATAATTTGATAGGTTTAGTTTATTTGTTCATTAAATTAAACATACACATATTATATAGCACAGCAATTATGCTCCTGGGCATTTATCCCAGAGAAATGAAGATTTATGTTTGCAGAAAAACTGCTCACAAAAGCTTATAGCAGTTTTACAGTAATCGCAAACCGTAAAGGTAACTTAGGTATACCCAAATGAGTGAATTGTTAGATAAACTGATAATTCCATAGCACGGAGTACTGCTTACAATAAAAAGGAATGAGCTATTAATACTTCCAACAACCTGGAAGAATCTCCAGAGAATTATGCTGAGTGAAAGGAGCCAATCCATAAAGATTATGTAATTTAAATGCCCTTTATGTAATGTTCTTGAAATGACAAATTATAGAAATACAAAACAATCTAGTAGTTCTCAGGAGTTAAGTTGGAGGAGTATGGGAAGAGAAATAGATATGGCTACAAAAGAGCAAAATCATTATGGTGAAACAGTATCTTGACTCTACCAGAGTCAATATCTTGACTGATATTGTACTAAAGTTTACTAAGATGTGACCATTATGGGGATCCAGATGTAGTGTACATAGGCTCTCTCTATATTATTTCTTACACTGTCTTAGAAGTTTACTTTTTAAAAGCTGGAAAGAATGGAGGAAGGAAAGGAGAGATAGAGGAAAAACTGTTACATCCACCTGAAAAAACTGACTTGGAGTTTAGTATTTAAAAAAGTATTAATGTTATATTTCACCTGCTATTTTTTCATGTTAAATCCTAGAAATGAAATGTGTATGTCACATTTATAAGACATCAAGATTTGGACTAGCCACACTTCAAGTGCTCAATAGACACATGTGACAGGTAGTTACTGTATTGAAATGTAGAGAAATAGATGCTTTGTGAATATTTATTGGAGAGAGTTGTGGAGGGTGGGAGAGTGAGTAAAAAAAAAGGTGAAAGTAAAAAAAGTATTTGTGTGGTGAGAGAGATGGTAGCAATAATAATTTAATACTGGTTATCTGGTAATATTGATAAATAGAAAGTATATTATTCTAAAGTACATATCTCTGTCTAATAAGAGATTAATATCCAAACTATATATACAACTCAATAGCAAAAAAACAAACAATTCTATTTAAAAAAGTGAGGAGCAGAAGAACTGTATAGACATTTTCTTAGGAAGGTATCAAAATGGGTAACAGGCCCTTAAAAAGATGCTCGACATCACTAACCATCAGGGAAATGCAAATCAAAATCACTATATCACCTCACACCTATTAGGATGTGGGGAAAGGAAACCCTTGTGCACTGTTGATGGGACTGCGACTGACACTGTAAAATAGTATGAAGATTCCTCAAAAAAATTAAAAATAAAATTATTATATGATCCAGCAATCCCAGTTTTGGTTCTATATCCAAAGGGAATGAAATCAGGATCTCTGCACTCACATGTTCTTTGCAGCATTATTCACAATAAATAAGATATGGAAACAACCTAAATGTCCCTCTATTAACAAATGGGCAAAGAAAATGATTTTATGTACAACACACACAGACACACACACACACACATAAAATGGAATTTTATTTAGCTCCGAGAAAGAAGGAAATTCTGGCATTTGCAACAACATGAATGGATCTTGAGGGCATTGTACTAAATGAACAGAGAAAGACAAGTATTGTGTGATCTCATTTATATGTGAAATCTTAAAAAAAAAGAAGAAAAGAAGCCAAACTCATAGAAACAGAGAACAGAATGGTGGTTGCCAGGAGCTGGGGAATGACAGAAATGAGGAGATAGGTGGTCAAAGGGTACAAACTTCTAGTTTTAAGATGAATAAATTCTGAGGATTGAATATATAGTAGAGGGCTATACACATGAATGCTGACAAAAGAATGGATCTTAAATATTCTCATCACAAAAATAAATGGCAATTATGTAACATGATGGAGATGTTAACTAACCGCTATAGTGGTAATTATTCTGCAATATATATGGATCAAATTGACACATTTTACACATTAAATTTATACTATATTATATGTCAGTTATATCTCAGTAAAGCTGGGAAGGATTATATGGTCTTTCAGGTACAAAAGGTCTGTGTATTAAATCTATTTATTGTGTGAATTTGAATACCCATGTACACAGTAAAGCAAATAATGTCAAACTTTCATTGTCTGAGGATTAGAGATAGTATTTACAAAGAACCTAGCATGTCTACAATATATTGGCCTGTAAATAAATGTTGACTATTATGAATTTTCCTAACTTTGATAAGTAGAATTCCTACACAAGGAAGCATATCAGATTGTTCAGAAACAATAATCAAAAATTACATTTTTATATTTTGTATTACAAAATTTACAAAGAACAATTCTGAAAGTTCAGAGTGGCTACCATGTTTGAGAAAAACATATTAAGTAGAAAAATTACAGTAGGACATATATTGGATTGCTTTCTTTTTCTAAATAAAGACAGAAAAATTCCAGAATGAAAGAAAAACAAATACTAAATAGAAAATAAGCTATTCCAAAGTTTCTTTTGGGAAAACCAAACACCTTCTCACAGACCAACCAAGGAAGGAATTATATTTTCCAAAGCTTTAGGGGAGGTTGGGGTAAGGAATTCCCTAATCTATAATGACTTGAATTACCATTATCATGTGAAAAACACTGGAAGTCATTTGCAGACATTGAATAACTTTAAAAGATCACTCTCTGTGTATATTTACTAAATCAACTGTATAACTTTGATCTTCAAACTATTACAAATATAAAATTGATCACATAGCCATATAGAAATATATTTACTTAAAATTACATATGCAGATGTTTTTACATATATACTTTCAATATAGATTATGCATTTCATAGTAGCATATATATATATAGTCATTATAGATTATGAATGCTATAAAAAATACCCTAAAATTAATATAGTAACTGAAGAAATTTGAAGATACAAGGTGTGTATTGAGAGATTTCAAGACTGTTATTTTTTATTTTTCCACATGAGCTAGAAAACCAAGTGACAAAGACAGAGAGTAGACTAAGCCAAAGGTTGAAAATTCTTTTGGTCAAGGACCAGGTATTTCGTAGGCCACATACAGTATTTTTTTTTTTTTTATTTCCGCTGTTTTAAAATGTAAAAAATAATAATAATATTTTTTTTAACTTAAGAGCCATATAACCACAGCTGGTTAGCCAAATTTATCCTGTGGACTAAAATTTGCCTACCCCGGATTTTAAGCTTATCAAGCATTATAAATGTTTGAAACAGTTGCTAGAGAGTAAGATTAGGAGTCCGTAAGAAGTTAACAAAGGGATTAATGGAGAGTAAGAGCCTAACAATTTGAACTTTTATTGTATTTAGTGAGGGTAGGTTAATTGCTAAAGCAAGAGGCTTAAAATTTCCAATCATAAATTTAATTTTAATCATTGTATTTTTTAGTATTATTCTATATAAAAATATTTCTTTCTCCATAATACTATTTTTGTATTTGTTTACTTAAGACATATTAGAAAAGGTGACCTTTAAAAGATAAGAATCACTTTTATTATAAATGTTGACTTATCTATAAGTAATAATTACATTAAATATTTGACTTTAATTATATCTCATAATATCGAATGTGAATTATTATTTTTTTTAACTTTAATGATTCCCTTGAAAAGATATACTAATTTTGGGGGGATTAGCAATGAATGTGAGGGGTGGATAAAAATTTGTGTGAATTTAAAATAGAGCCCAGAGAATTTGAACTACATGTATAAATGTTAGAAGAGTTAGGTATTAGATATGTTCACTTTTTATATTTTAAAATAGGGGTGGGGGGAAGCAATGTTTGCTAATAAAAATTCAATCTGACCTTAAAAACCTTTACAATAAGAATATACATATAAACAGCTCTATGTACATATAAAGAATCAGCAGAAATATACTATACAATCTGGATAGACAAATTTGGGTATTGAGGAATATTTCCAGTTCTACAACAGTTATTGATCTTAGCTAAGTGATTTTCATTTTCCCTGACAACCTCTACCCCGCAAAAAATTTTGCATTTTCTGGCTTAAGAAAGTTCAGGAACATGGGGTTGGTAGTATACTTTTATTTTAGCTTCTATTACATTCTTTCCAATTTTGCCCCTTTCTATCTTCATTCTATCACTTTGTTTGAAATTATGTTTATACCTGGTGCCACTTGTGTCAGTCAAGACCTAATAAAGTATACTAGCAAATGAGTTTTTTTCTATTGCTATCTAAGACTTTCCATCTCCCTAATAAGCAAATATATAATCAGACCCCTTACCCTTTCTAAGTGTATTTTATTTTATTTTCGGTCTTTAATAAAAAATTCAAGAAAGTTACAAAAGTCTTCAAAAATTGTCATTTGTTTTTTTCAAATAAACAAAAATATCACATGAATTAAGGTTCAGTCTCAATAAACATCAATTAAAAGATCTACCTAGTCCATGTCTTCATACATCTAGAATCAGTCATATTCTATACAGAGCTCCCTGTGGCTTTTTTTTTTTTTTTGAAGTCAATTTACAATAAAATAACTCCTCAGCATTTGCTTATCATATTAGATATATAAATCCTGTCTTGTTTTGAAAGTGCCTTCCTCCTACATGATGTAGCAGTCACTTAGATTCTTAGACATTGCTGTATAACAGAGCAGAGGGGAGTAATCTTGAGCACGGTTTTCTCAATTTTCCTGGCAATAGTCAATTGACCTTGGCCTCAGATGTTTCTGCACCCTTCTATTTCACTCACCATGATCTCTTAACCTGTCACAGGATCTCTGCCTTTGACATGCAGTAGATACAAACATCAGGTGCTGAGGCTACTCAGCACAATTTCAATTTGGGCTGTCAGCAACCGTGTTAAGGAAAGACAACAGTGACAGCACAG
Organism: Pteropus alecto; assembly: GCF_000325575.1. NCBI lineage: Eukaryota > Metazoa > Chordata > Mammalia > Chiroptera > Pteropodidae > Pteropus > Pteropus alecto. The sequence continues at coordinate 18,252,448 of NW_006436811.1, forward strand.
CAAACAATCTGGCATTTTATGTGTTCTTTTTTCCTATGCTCCCATATGAAGTTGTTAAATTTTTGTCAGTAGGAATGACATCACTTCTCACACATGAGGGCCATGTCAAAAAGCGTGTGAACAGAATAAATAATTTTTGAGAACATTTGAATCACTCTCAACCATAGAGTTAAATTTCAGTTATTTCTGCATAGATTGATTTGGGTGTATCTAATTGTTAATGATGCTTTTCTATGGAAAAAATTGTTCATGGGGATATTTTATTCCTCTATAATTTTCTGAAGACTTGCCATGTACCCTTTGCAGTTTCTCATTCAATATCAGTTCAGAGACCCTGATGCTATGGTCTAAGGCAGACAACCTCTTTTATAGGCCCTGATGCTATGGTCTAAGGCAGACAACCTCTTTTATAGGCCCGCTTGAACTTTAATTTATTAGAGGCTCTCCTAATGAAAACTGGAAGGCACTGATTTGAATAGATTAATAGTATAGAAATAGGCTTATGTACTTCTGAATTAAGTTGACACCCACAGTGATACTTCTACTCAAGTGACCTCTCACCACACATGCCCATTCTATACCCATACATGTTCAATGAGACCTGTGAATGAGAAAAAATAAATAAAAGAATATTGTTCACTAGGGAATTTAATCTACATCATGAAGATGAGCTGTCTTTGAGTTTTAAATTCGTAACTCCCTTCATTTCAAGCTTTAAAAAACACTGAAATTCTCAACTTTCTTTCAGAAAGGTGGTTTATTTTAGCCATTGTGTATTCATAGAATTCAGAATTATATGTTAATATTTAAACATAATAAAGCATCCATTCTTCTATCTTTTATGAGAGCTATCAATATCTTGCCTGATAAAATGTTAATCTACTATGTTAAAGTGACCAATAGTACTACATTGTCTATAAATTATATATGCATCTCTCTATGCTCCTCAGCAGAAACTATTATCTCAACAGTCTTGGTTTCTTCTTTATCCTATGTATCTAATGTTGCTACAAAACTGGACTGTCCACTGGTCCTTAAATATGCTCTGTATTTATAACCTCATTTATAACTTTGCTTATATTCTTTACTGCATGTACAGTGTGCTTAAAATCTCCTTTATGTCAGTTCTAAAGTTTACTTAAAACACATTTTCAAAAATATCTTTGGGACAGATGATCTCTGGAATTGTGGCTTGGAGAACTGTGGACCTTCATCTCAATAAAACAGCCATAACTGTTGAAAATTTGAAAAATAAATAATCTTCATTTTTTTCAATTTAAGTATAATTGGTATACAGTCTTGTATTGGTTATATTAATTTCAAGTGTACAATATAGAGACTTGACATGTTTATACCTTACAATGTGATCACTTCATAAATTCTAGTAGTCATCTGTTATTGTGTAAACTTATCACAATATTATTGACTATATTCCTTTCCTCTTCTCATCCAGTCCCCAAATCCCTCCCTCTGGTAACCATCCCTTTGGTCTCTGTTTCTATGAGTCTGTTTTGTTTTGTTTGTTTTGTTTTGTTTTTAGGTTCTACATATGAGTGAAACCATATGGTATTTTTTCTCTCTGCCTGACTTATTTGACATAGCATAATACCCTCTAGATCCATCCATGTTTGCAAAATGGCAAGATTTCATTCTTTCTTATTGCTATGTAATATTCCATTGTGTATATACTGCATCTTCTTTATCCATTCATCTATCAATGGATACATAGATTGCTTCCATATCTTGGCTACTGTAAATAATGCTGCAATAAACATAGGGTGTATACATCTTTTCAAATTAGCGTTTTCATTTTGTTTGGATAGATACCCATAAGTAGAAATGCTCAGTTGCATTATATATTTATTTTTAATTTTCCAAGGGATCTCCATACTGTTTTCCATAGTGGCTGCACCAGTTTGCAGTTCCACCAACAGTGCACAAGGGCTCCCTTTTCTCCTTGCCAGCACATGTTATTTGTTGACTTTTTGATAAAAGCCATTATGACTAGTGTGAGCTGGTATCTCGTTATAGTTTTGATTTGCATTTCCCTGATGATTAGTGATGTTGAGCATCTTTTTATGTATCTATTGGCCATCTGTATGTTTTCTTTGGAGAAATGTCTTATCCTTTGCCTATTTTTCAATCAGATTATTAATTTTTTTTGTTATTGAGTTGTATGAGTTTCTTATATATTTTGAACATAAGCACCTTATCAGATATATCATTTGTGAATATATTCCTTCGTTCAGTGGGTTGCCTTTTTGTCTTGTTAAAGTTTCCTTTGCTGTGCAGAAGCTTTTTAGTTTGATATAGTCCAATTTGTTTGTTTTTGCTTTTGTTTCCCTTGCTCTAGGAGATGTATCCAAAAGGTATTACTCAGACTAATGTCAAATAGTTTACTTCCTATGCATTTTTCTAGGAGTTTTATGGTTCTGGGCCCTATATTTAAGTCTTTAACCTATTTAGAGTTTATTTTTGTATATAGTATGAGAAGGTGCTCCAGTTTATTTATTTATTGCATGTATCTGTCCAGTTTTCCCAGTGCCACTTGTTGAAGAAACTGTCATTACTCCAGTGTATATTTTTACCTTTTTTTTCTCATAGATTGCTTATTAATATAAATGAGGGTTTATTTCTGGTCTCTCTATTCTGTTCCATTAATCTATATGTCTGTTTTTGTGCCAATACCATATATTAATTATTATATCTTTGTAATATAGTTTAGGGAGTGCAATATATGCAACTATGTTCTTTTTTCTTAAGATTGCTTGGCTATATGGGGTCTTTTGTGGTTTGGTATAAATTTCAGGATTATTTGTTCTACTTCTGAGAAGAATGGCATTGGTAGTTTGATAGGAAATGCATTGAATCTGTAAATTGCTTTGGGTAGTATGGTCATTTTAACAATATTAATCCTTCCAATCCATGAGCATGGTATATTCTATTTATGTGTGTTCTCTTTAATTTGTTTCTTCAACATCTTATAGTTTTCAGAGTTTAGATCTTTCAGCTCCTTCATTAAGTTTATGCCGAGATATATTATACATTTTGATGCAGTTGTGAATGGGATTGTTTTATTAATTTCCCCTTCTGATTGTTTGCTATTAGTGTATAGGAATATGACAGATTTCTGTATATTAACTTCATATCCTTCTATTTTACTGAATTATTTTATTAATTCTATTAATTTTTGTGGATTCTTTAGAGTTTTCTACATACAGCATCATATCATCTGCAAATAGTGACAATTTTATTTCTTCTATTCTTATTTGGGTACTTTTTATTTCTTCTTGTCCAATTATTATAGCTAAGACTTTGACAATATAGAAGAAATGGATAAAGTTTTAGAAACATAAAACATTCCAAGACTAAATCAGGAAGAAGCAGAGAATCTGAACAGATCAATTACTAGAAATGAAACTGAAGCAGTAATAAAAAAAAATAAATAAATAAAAAATAAATAAATAAATACCTCAAACAAACAAAAGAGCAAGACCAGACAGCTTCATAGGTGAATTCTATCAAATATTTAAAGAAGAATTAGTATCTATCTTTCTCAAATTATTCCAAAAAATTAAAGAGAAAGGAACATTTCCAAACTCATTCTATGAGGCCAACATTACCCTGAAACCACAACCGAAGACACTAAAAAGAAAGAGAATTACAGGCCAATATCTTTGATGAACATAGATGCCAAAATTCTCAGCAAAATACTAGCAAACTGAATTCAACAATACATTAAAAGGATTATACACCATGATCAAGTGGGATTTATAACAGGGATGCATGGGTGGTTCAACATCTGCAAAACAATTAATGTGATTTATCACATCAATAAAACCAAGGATAAAAATTATATAATTATCTCAATAGATGCAGAAAAAGCACTTGACAAAATTCCATATCCATGTATGATAAAAAAAAAAAAAAAAACTCAACAAAGTGGATATAGAGGGAATTTACTTCAACTCGTTAAAGGCTATATATACATGGCAAACCCACAGCTAATGTCATATTTAATGGTGAGAAGCTAAAAGCTTTCCTCTAAGATAAGGAACAAGACAAGGATGCCCACTCTTACCACTATTATTCAACAAAATTCTGGAAGTCCTAGCAAACAACCCTTTTAAGTCTCTGTAAATTGACCTAAAGGCATACAACAAATGAAGTAGCATGTATTGAAGAAAATCTAGTAAAATTGAAAGCCACGATGCTTCTTCTCTATTCATTGTGATTGAAGCTACATTCTAAGTGAGTGACCAAGAAGAGACTCCCTCTTTTCATAAAAGAGAAGCAGTCAAAGGCAGCAGTAGAGAGGGGGGTGTGACAACAGCATTTCTCATCTCCCCAGATCTGTGTTAAATTACAGGCCTGAGCAGTTGAAGGTCCAGACACTCCCTTCCTCTAACTAGCCCCCACTGGATTTAAACTCTATACCAGACAGAGCAGGCCAGGAAACTGGGACCCCAATCACCCTCCCTTTAGCTCACTTGTAGGGTAGAGGTTCCACACCCAGAGAAGCAAGTCATGAATGGAGACCACTGCTCCTGACCAGCTCTCAAAGCAGTGATGTCACTCCCAGAGAATAGGCTCCTGTCATTGCACCCAGCTCTAGAGTAGTGGCTCAGAGATTTTTTCTGGGAGGAGAGGGAGACCATCACAATAGAGAGGTCCTGAAGCTCTCCCCAGGTGACCTGACTTTATTCAGGGCAGAGTGTAGGGAAATTGCAGCCCTCTCAAGGACAAGATGTTCTCAAGAATAGTAGAAACTTTGGTGGCAAACAAAGAGGCTGGTAGCTTCACTTGAGCAACGTGCTAAAAAGTGAGTCAGCCAGCTTCATACAGAGAGCCAGGGGGAAAGACAGCAAGAATAGTCTTCGTGGGTTCAGAATAAATCTGAAAGACTGCCTTCCAAAACTGCCAATTCTGCACATATTAGGTAATCAACAGCTCATGTTAGCATGACCTAAGAAAACACTAGTTTCACCAATTTAACCATCATTTTCTGTATTTTCCTAAAATTATAATTACATTATTGCTGTTTCCATAAAATCTATAGATTTTTAACTTAGAAGAGACAATATAGTACAGATTGTTTGTGTGTCCTAAAATAAACCAACAAAAAGAAATACTTTTGCAGCCATGTATTAGATATGATAAAAAATATATTTAAGAAAGATCTAGAATGTATTAGAAAAATATTAGAAAAAGTTAAAACCTATAAATAAAAATAAAGTTTTAAAATTATATAAATTATTATGATAAAATAATTTGTTATTTAACAACTATATTTACTATGTTAATTAAATTATATTTGTTTTAAACTTATATAAATGAAAGAGGTGACTATTTTTAGTTGAAGGTTTATGAATTGAAGTGATGTTTTAGTTTTCTGCTTTATATTTTTAACACTGGAAAAAATATTTTCCAGGAGTTATTATAATCACATGGATGTGCTATATTTAGCAAAGTATTATGTAATAGTTTTCATTTGACATAAAACATCTAAAGATGTTTTGATGTTACAAATTAGCAAAACTTTCTGTTTCTTACTTTAGATAATTATATATAAATCTTAATTCACATAGCTTCTTCTTATTACGGGGTACAAAAAGTAAATAATTATGTGGAGAATGAGATGTGCATTTGGAGAGATATAGTATAATAAGAATATTTGAAGGACCTAAAATAGTCAAAGATGCATTAAATATAACATTTTTAATTGAAAAGTTATTGTATTCATAAAACAAATGTACAAATTCTGAAAAAATAGAAATATCATATGGGATTACAGCACAATAAGTATTTTTCAAATTTGAAAATAAGCCAAAAGATGAATTAGCTGCTTTCCTCTACAACTAGTTATTCAATTTATAATCATTATAATTAAATTTATAACTTTTTGCTTCCTATTCTTTTATTGAGCTCAAACTCTATTTTACTTAAATGTTAATATTCTTGTTTTTGAGAGGTGACAACTAAGCTAATCACTATAAGACAAAGTGATGACACTCTGGAGACAGAAGTTAATAATATATTTCTAACTGTGTGTAAACAATGATTTAGGAAGACAAAATTATTCTATATATTGTGGTAGGAGTAGAATTAGGTGATAACCAATTTTCTATTAGGTAAAGTCATAGTAATGGCAGACCTTTATTAGAGGGACTGCGCATAACCACAATGTGTAGACTGTTGCACGCACCACTCTACCTCCTTCCTTGCGTCCTTGCTTTGGAAGAACCACTGCTTTCTGCTGCATACAGAGATCTTAGGAGCAAGAGAAGAATAAAACAGTCAGTATAACAAAGAGCACTCACTATATGAGGGAAATAATTGCTCTGTTCTGTGAAGGGCACGCAGCATGTGTCACAGTTGATTGGGAAAGACAATGGTGGAAAGATATGTGGGAAGTAAGGTTATCTGAAAATCACTCAAGACGCTCACCCAGATTTCCCTGGACAATATTTGGCACTTGCTTTCTCCGTCTCTGAGAGCGAAGATTACACCTAATCTCAATTATCTACCAGAAAAGAAATTCTTTCTTCATCAGGGAAAACTACAGCTTCTTATGGTTCTCAAAGTCCCCAGGCACAGGGTAATGGCTTTCCCAGAGCAGTACCCTAGATAGCTGGCACACCAATTCTAGACAACCTGGTGCCAAGCTGCCTGTACATTTCTCACAGACAAGGCTATTTCTATTTTTAAGAAGGAGACATAAAGAGAAAAGTGTCTCAGTATAGGAATTCAGATTCATCCCAACCCGACAAAGACATGAACCTACCACTCATATTAGTTTTCTGCACTGCACAGAAATGTTTCATATTTGGTAGAAGTTATGTCCTCAAAGAATAAACACTAATAATAGTGCATACCCTAGTAAATTACATGCCTTCCTTTTTAATAAAATATGAATCATAAAAATTTAAGTAAAACATTTTTTAGCTAAGGTAAAATCACCACAAATGCAATCCAATATCTGTGCTGTATTTCAGCATCAGAATGTTTGTATATCCAGACTTTGATCTTAATTCAAATTGCCATGTTTCCATATTTCTTTACTGCTCTTAACTATATTTTACTTAATTTTTAAATTATTTGATCAAATAAAGCATGTTTACTTTTTCCTATAATAATAGGTGTGTTTAGGAGAAACAAACTACAGTTGTACAGCATATTTAATCACAGAGCCTCATGTATCAGCCTTTGACACAATTTTATGACATAGAAGACAGCTTCATGTGAGATTAGCAGCAATACATCTTCATTAAGGATTGTTGAGGAAAGTACAATGATTTCAAATTTGTAAGCATATCATTATGCTAAAAAGAAAAGCAGTAAAGCATATTAACTTGTTTTGTTATGGGTGTATGAAACTTTTGTAATTAGAAGAGGAAAATAATGCATAGCTTCTTTTAAACAGTTAGAAGAGTTAAAAACAAAAGTGATTTTTATGTCTCTTGTGTTTTAATTAGTGTCTGAGCTATTATTAGAGAATGTTAATAGTGTTTTTAAAATTTTGAATCTTCCATTAAGAGTGATTTTAATTAATCACTTTTCATAAAAACTACTCGATATGTCTTTCAAAATGTTATCACAATTTCTTTTAAGTCTTTTGAATTTTATTTGACAGGCCGTCCAGACTAATCAGATAGCAGATGTATTTTAACTCAGAAATATTAATATATTTCATAATCATGTTTTTAAGCCATGTTTTTCTATGTACATATTCATGGCCTCACTTCTTAATTCTCTTTAGGCTAAAATTGTCTTAAACCTCCAACAATATAACCCATTACTTGTACTTATATGCCTGCTCATGCTAATGCTGCTTTTATTACTACTACCAGTATAATAACAATCCTAATAACTGCACCATATTTTTTCTGTTTTTTCTCTAGCCATGCTTTATGCCCATATCCACTTGACATGCAATAACACATTTCATATGTATAACATGATGTGAATTAATCATAATCTTATTAATTATATGTTACATATGGTAATTATAATTGTTCACATTCATTCAAAGAATAAATGGTTGATAATAAGTAATTAAAATTATTATAGTCTTTCACAGATTCTGAGATTTTTAGTGCAGTTAGGAAGGTTTTTTCTATTTCTGGGATATTATGATAGGAATCAACTAGTGAGTACTTATATGCTTCCCCTCACCCCAGTATTTATATAATTCTCTTTTAAAAATAGATTCCTATCCATTTCGGACTTAGCCTTGTATCTAGTGTGATATATGCATTCAATTTTATCAAATTTCCCAAACAGCTGTCCAGTTATCTCAGCATCATATATTTTAGTTGATCATTTTTTTCTCTAATTTGAAATGCCAATTTTTGTTCCATGTTAAATTTCCCTAAAAAATGAGTCCATATTCCAATTTTCTATTATGTTCCAATGTCTAGCAAATTTCTATTTAAGTTATAAAAGTTTGACAATTAAGTTTAATATTTGGTAGGCCTGTGTATCAGTCGAAATTCTATCAGAGAAGCAGAATGTTTATATAAAATGTTGCAGAAATTTGACTGCATGTAACTGTGGGCCATGAATGAAAAGATTCTGTATGTCTTTTATCTTTTCATTTGATGCTGAACCTTGAAGTATAAAGGGCAAGCAGTCAAGAAGGAAAGATGGATGTAAAGTGGAGAGAGCAAGGACAAATTGCAACAAAGTGCCAGTAAACTGGAAACTATGTTAATCTCTCACCACCTCCACATTTGATGATGGTGTCCTGCAGAAAAAGTTGGCAAACTTCATCATAGACCTAAATATGCATCTAGCTCAAGAACTGAGGAAGGTGGAATAGCTTTTGGCAAGCTGCTGCCCCATGCCAATGAGGTGAGCCAGCAGATAAGTATCAAGATGCATGAGCTGATATAGCACCTGGTGCTTCTTCACAGGATTCTGATTATAAAAGCAATATGGATGCTACTTCACTTTCACCTTCCAAATTGCATACAAAATATCTCTTGTGGCCTACCCTAACCAGAATATAGCAGGAAGGAAATTTTAGAAAATATAATTTTGCAAAGCCACATGGCTATATAATACAGCCACAGTACAACTCATATACTTGGCATGCAAACAGGACTCCTGAAACCATATGTAGCTTCTAAATAAAATAATAATGGAGTCACGTTCCACCACACCTGATACAACTGTCATACATGTAACTGGAAAAGCTTACAATTTCCCCCCAAAAAGATACTAAAACTTTTTTCGCCTTTAAGGTTTATTATTTTTCTACCCGAATTCACTACTCTATAACTTAAATATTGAGATATAAAGTTAACTATTATAAACATACTTTATTGTAGTTGGTAAGAAAAAGATAAGGGAGAAATTCTTATACATACTTACTATCAAGTGCTTTGCTAAGTTACTCCATATATTATTGCCCTAGCATCCATTTTGTTTGGCCAAGTGGCCTATGGGGCCTTAAAATGTTAGTAGCCCCCTTATGCAAGAGCATGCCCTAGACAGCAGCCTGCAGAGTCACAACAAAATGTAAATTCCAGATGATTTTCCAAATAGCCATCATAGCCAACAGTCTCCCCCACTCCCAGAGCCTTCCTCTCACAAGCCCATTAGATTAGACTCCTGTGGAGTTTGCAAAATCCCACTCTTTTAGTTTGAATTGCTCTGTTGATCTTTAGCCTGAGAACCCCAGGTCTTGTGTCTTGCTCTGCCTGTGCCTTGCCTTGATCGTCCACCCTGAACTTGCCCTGTATTTCCTCCAAGACTCGTGAGCCATAAACTTCTCCATTTCAGTTTTTCTTGTGGCCTTTTGTTAATCCAACACCCCAGGGACTTACAAACAAATGTATTCATATTAAAATAAGAAAAAACTACTGATAACTATTTCAGTTTTGCTACTCATAGTTATCACTGGCATTTATAACTACCTAATTTCACTATCCATTCTATATATCTTTGCCTTTAGAAAGCACCTCTATTGTCTGTGCCTGGTTGTTGTTGTTTTTGTTGTTGTTGTTGTTTTTGTTGTTTTTTTGCCAGCTGGGATGACCCAAACCTTAATCCCTAGAGTAGGAGCCACACTCTGCCTACTTGGGTCATTATAGTTTTCTATTAACTTTAATCGCAGGACATGGGAGAACTAATTAACACCCCTAGAAGGTTTCCTACATTCCAGATCTATTCCTCCTTACCACTACTGCATAGTAACAATCCCAGTTCTGCCTCAATTATCAAAATTATTCACTAGCACCATCACCCTTTTTCTTTCCTTGTTGACTGACTGACATGAGGAGCCCAAAGTGTTTATGTGTCAATGTCAACTTTACATCACTGCTGTGCACCCTGGTAGAACATCCTAGATTTAGGATTAATAACTACATCATCAGAGCCCAACATTGCAGGAATAGGAAACAAATATTTTACCAGTTGATTACTATGTGATTATCGGCACAAATATATTGCCACTGCATGCCCCTTTAGTACTAGAAATAAGGTCAATAACATTTTTAAATATAATCAGATTAAAGAAACAACTCCAGATAACTAAGAATCAATTTACAGAACTTATTCACAAAGGTTCTGTTTTCTGAAAACATTTTAGGTAGCAAATTCTCTAACAGTTCATGTTCAATCAGAAAAGAAAAACTACTAGAAGGGAGATAAAGGCTGTTTTTAAGGCTGTTGTCATTGTATCTGATACTGAAGCTTGAAATCTGTGGGGCAAGTAGTCAGGTAAAAAAACTTCTTATGCTGGCTTTTTAAAATAATTTTGAAATGGAGTATTGCTTTTTCTTTTCTCTTATTAAATATTGTACATGCAATTATGTATACTCATTTTGTAAATTAGTCAATCAATGTATTTAATCTGAAATAAATCTATCAAGGTGGATTTATTTAATTTTTATTCACTTTTCATTTATATTTGTATTTTTTATTTACTTTTTTATTTTTCTATTTTTTTCCATTTGTAAATTTATCTTGACTTGAATTCCTCTTTCACAATTGTTGTCTCTTTCCTCACTTCTTCATGTTTAGTAGTTTTTGAAGTTGCCCTTATGTAAATCCTGTGCTCTACAATCCTGAAGAAATTGTTTTATTTGTAACTCAATGTTCCTGCCCTGTGGTAACATGGAAAAGAACACAGATTCAGTCAACTCAACAGATCAGCCCATGTGGTTTCCTTTGCTCCATCCAGTATTGCTTTTTTCTGTTTGTTTTGTGTTTTGTTTTGTTTGTGGGAGGCAGGAAAGTTTCATTTTTATGTAAACACATTCTCAGACAGGCAGTACATGTTATAGTTTTTATGTGAAATATCATATGAAATCTCATTACAGAGGCTGGGGAGCTCAACATCTCCAGTTTCTAAGAGGAAGTCGCCCTCCTGGCTGCCCTCTCATCTGCTGCTTTTATCTGGTTTAAGGATTAAGTCAGAGATTACAGTATTTTTATAAATATAGGTAAAACCTTATCAAAGCTTCGAAGATTTTGTAAACTTCGATTTAGAACTTACCAGGTCATAGGTAAATTTTCAGAAGAGTTTTATGTGTTGAAACCATCTAGAAAATATTTATGAGGAACATCCAGAGTTAGAGATGAATGTAGAATGTTTTTCAAGATGTTTATTAATTGAAACACCTAGGATGTTGGTGTAAGGAGGAAGAATGACTGAAAGGTAGAATTTAGAAGATAGGAGGGACATATTAATTCTATAGGCAGAGGAAAAAGATACAGTAAGTACAATAAGTGTCCTTTCATGTGTCAACATTTTAAGTTAAATCATTAAAGTAACTTATTACTTCAATCTTCATCTTACCAATTGGATATTATTATCATTATTATTATTTAATAAATTGTAAAAATGATAAATTTGAGAAAATAAGAAATTAAGTAACTTATCCAAGATCACACAACTAAGAATTTAATATAAATAAAAGCTATCTAGGTACAGAGTACCTGGAATATTACTAATTTTATAATGTGATGGAGGAGAGAGATGAGTGAAATATCACTTGATTGAGCGAGACACTCATTTTCCACACTTACACACATATTGTATACAAAATGAGCAAACTGGTCAAATATCAAGACCAACTAGAGTGACAAGATTGTGGGACGGAAGTTGAAGCAAGTTTAGTACAGAAGTCTACCATGCAATAGCTATAAGGAAATATTGATTACATTCCCTTCCTATTATGATTCTCTATTACAACTTCTTAAAAATGTTTTAGGAAGAAACCAATGCAAAACAAAAGTAGAGACTAAAACTTATAGAATTGAAAATAGTCCAGGATAAAATGACAGCCCAAGTTTATCTTGCTTTCATTATATTCCCTTGAGGATATTATAAAAATCCCAAAGATTTTATGAAAGAGATATGCTAATTTCTATTAATAAATATAAAGGAGTACCTTTAGATTGCTTTCTATTGTACTCAGTTCACTGGTATCAAAGATTCCCTTGGAATAGTTTATTTGGCTTGGGTGTGGGGAATGAATGAGTAACTACAAAACCACAGAAAGATGAATTTGAGACTGATATAAGCATGGAGCCCGAAGAAAAGTAGTGAGGACACAGTGAAGCACAGTGGGAAGCAGTATAACATAACTCCCTACTGAGAAGTGAAACCTTCCCATGCAATCATGCTGGTGTCTCAGACGGAGCAACTCAATATGAGCAAAGAAGCTCATGCTGTGAGAGAAAAAAAGGAGTATTACTGCAAAAGACTCTGTGAGCCATGATCAGAATGATTATTAAGCACCCCCAGCCTCTTTCCTCCTCTCTCTCCTTCTCTCTCTCTCTCTCTCCATACATACATATACATATACACACATATATACATACACACACACACACACACAAACACACTGTATACACTATATATGTATATAAAGAAGGAGACTAGAACGAATGTCATAATATGCTGAGGATTTCAGTTGCGTTTAAGTAATATATTTGTGAGGAATAGTATCGTTAAAAAGAAATAAAATCAACATTTTCCCTCTATATTATGATATTCATTCTCACTGCAACTTTTGCTCATTTTTCTTTGGCAAAATGTTTAAATGCACATATCCATTCATGTAAATGATGTCAATAAAAATGTATAATCTTGAGATACATATATATCTCAAGATTAATCCAATGAATTCAGTAGTATTTTATTTTTGTCTAATTCATTTTTTATGACTGATTTTTTCTTCTTTTCTAGTTCTTACTATCTCTCTGCATGACCCCTCATTCTCATCTTCTCATCTATAAAAAGATTTTTATTTATTTATTTATTTAAATTTTGATGATAAATTTATGTGATAGAATTTCTCCACTTAGTAGTACAAAAGATAACTTAAAAAAATAATAGATAATAACAAGTATTCATTTCATGTCTTTTTACAGCAATGGTAGAATCATCCTTTGCTTCCTCTTTTCTTCCACATCTTGACTTCTGTCTGCTTCTTTGAACACAAGTGAGGCTATAGATAATCAAGAATTCACTTTGATATTGCCTCACCTAGTAAAAACATCTCTCATTGCTTGGCATGGGAAGATGGTCTCCTTCTAGAGACACATTAATCTCTTCTTATGAATTTTCAGTTTTCCTTGTATTATTTTGTCTATGCTTCTGAAGTTGACCAGTGGCTAAGTGTATTACAGGGCTAGGGGATTACTGGGTTGCTTCTCTGAGTCGAACAGCTTCTTCCTCATACCTGAGCCTTTTGGTTGAGTCTAAACTATATGAAATGCTTATTTTCTTCCTATGTATTGGGCCCCAGATAAAAACCTTGAGGATTTACCTGACCCTCCTTCCATATCTGTGGCCTCTTCTCATTTCTCTTTCTCTCATGTAAGAGTTGAAGTCCCTTCCAGAAATGTAGAGCCCTTAGGACCATGGAGATTGGGACCATGATCTAAAACTCCTTTCTTATCTTTTCTGTCTCTCCTTCTCCCTTACTCTTCTCTTATCTGGAAACTGGTAGTATTTCTTTTTGTCACTCCTTTTTAATTTAATCTAATTTTTAAATTTTAATTAATTTAATTTTTGTGTATTGTGACTGTACTCAAATGCTGCATACAATACAACACAAATTTTTACTGTATGGAAATTACTACATATAACATGGTTTGAATTTTCTTGTGTTTAAAGCAATAAGCAGCAAGTCATTTTGGTTAACTGTCATTGAAATAGAAGAATTTGTGTATCAATACAAAGATTATTATTAGTTTCCCATTTTTGTTATTTTTATATTATCACATATTAAATAATCATGTTATACAAATAAGAAGAAAATATGCCATTTTTGATCTGAATTGTTCTTTTATGACATTTTAATATATAAGTGAGAAGGATATATATGATGAAAAAAATCAAAAGTAACATATAATTCAAAATGTCTACAGATCAAAGCAATTCAATAAACCAAAATTAAAGAAAATTGAAAAAACAATAATTGCAAAATGCATTAAATTATATTAACATTCTAAGGTTCTAATATTCTTCCACAAGTATAGATTGCCATCACTTTCTTGGATGACACTTTTACAATTTATTATTTTTTTCAACAAAACAATTTTACTTGTATGAATTTAAAGAAATAATTTCCAACTCTGTAATTTTACTGCTATAAATTAACTATAGGGAAAACACCTAAAATGGATATCGTTTTCAATTCTTACATATTATTTAAAATTGAAGCAAATTAGAAGCAAACTATATGTTTGATGAAATGGTATAGGTAAATAAGTTTGTCTTATACAACATACAGAGGTAATATACATGAATTAATAGTATCGTTCAGGATATATATTTAGTAAAGGGGGACAACGATCATAGATAATGAACTATAGAGGAAAAAGTTATATTTATGTTTAGTTAGGCTTTCCAGGCAAATTTTATTAAAATTTGAGACCTAGGTTAAAAGTTAAATTATTATGATAAAGCTAGTGAAAACTCCAGAGATTAACCTGAAGTCGAAGGTAGGCAATTGTTTTTCTAATTAACTGACTAACTATATGTGTTTGTGTGTGTATATATACACACATAGTTATTAAGATACCAATTAAGATATATTTTATTCACATCCTTACCACCAGTTTTATGACAAAACTTGAAAATACATGAATTCATAAAAGTAAATAAATCCATAATAAAATAAAGCTTAAATCTTTAAAACTTAATAAATACTAACTTATAATAGAAAAGAAATACATCGATTATAATTAGTCACCAAGGAATCTATACCTAACTGATGAGGCAAATTTCAAAAAGTTTGTTTCACATCAATTTTTATAAATTTATTCATTATTTATAATAAATTAATAGTCTTAACTCCACTACTCATATTCTGTATGACTGTTAAATCAAAGACCACATCACACTAAATAACTACAAGATTGACTATATCAGTTGGGGAGATGTTAGTGAGCATATTACAATTCCAATCTCAAGTACAGAATGTGAAGGAGTCCTCAGCACTATAAGCTGTGTACAGAAGTTGTGTGAGAGAAGTTCCTGAAACTTGGGCTATAGGAGATAAAAGCATTTAACATCCTATAACAAGTAGTATGTCCCTCATGCCTGGAAAGGGAAGAGGGAGTTTTGTGATAACAGGGCACCAACTGAAGGCATCAGGAGAGGGCATTCCATAATAAACTGAAGTTTCTTTGAGTACCTTCCACATTTTCTTTTATTCACAAAGAATTCTTGCAGTAAGATACCAATGATTTTGATTAGAAGCATGAAATATAATAAATATTGTTCTGATTTACATATCCCAGCATTAAACTTTGTAACTACAGCACTACTGATTAGAGGCTCGGATCTTTTATTTATTTATTTATTTATCTATCTATCTATCTATCTATTTATTTATTTGTTTGTTTGTTTGTTTGTTTGTTTGTTTATTTTTTGCTCTGATGCTTGAGAAACACATTGAATTATTTTTTTTTTACAGTTGCCAGACAGTATTATATTAGTTTCAGGTGTATGACATAGTGATTAGACATTTATATAACTTACGAAGTGATCACTCCAATAAGTCTAGTACTCATCTGACACAATCTATAGTTAGTAAAATATTATTGACTATATTCCCAACGCTGTACTTTACATCCGTGATTGTTTTTATATCTAGTAATTTGTACACATTAATCCCTTCCCCCCACCCCTTTCCCATCTGATTTTTATGATTTCTTTTTTAAAACCAATCTTACTCTAGCTTTTCAATGACATCCTTAGGGTACACAGACTTAGATTTTCATTATAGACATTTTTTTTTTCATCCTTGTATGTACAGATACTCTGCTACAGCAGAAATGTGAATTTAATGAGATGCAATACCGCATCTTTAAAAAGATAGCATATATCTAATACCTGTCAGCTCATCAATGTTTGGTCTACTACTCTACAAATTACTACATATATCATTCCTGACACCTAACTGATGTAGAGAATAAAACGCAACTTATAAATTTTGTAGGACTCACAAGCAAGACATAGGTAGCCGAACATCTGTTCTCAAATTTGGTCTTAGAAAAAGTAATGGCAACCCAAAACAATTTTTGTTTATCCAGGATATATTAAGTATGTATGTATGTGTGTATATATACACACACACACACACACGCACACACACACACACACACACACATATACACACACACACACACACACACAAACCATTTTAAACCCTATTGGAAAAATTTAAAATACACAGACAGGGCATTAAAAATAATATAAGCAGGGCACAGTAGAGCAACCAGTTAATACAAGATAGTTGTCTAGGGCAAACACATTGAGAATATAGCTAGGAGCTTCTGTGCTTCTCAGCATAGAAGGCAAGAAAATAAAAAGGCATCTCAAAGACCAGAAACACATACTGAACACCCAAGTCTACCAAAAAAGATTTTGTGATGGTGGCAGTGACTTTAGTTGTGGTTGTTTTATTGTATTATAAGATACCAGATTATGTGAATTGAGAATCTTCTGGAATTTCAGTGACTATATCTTGAAAATCTGACCATCAACTCTTTTAAATGCTTGAAATTTTCAGCCTTATAAACACTAAGAGAGAGCATCTGATGGACACATAAGAACATTTTTTTCCGATTCATTACCAGATGCTATTTGTTCCACATATTTGTCCTTCCTATTCTTGAATATTTCTACATTTTACTTAATTCTATTTTTAAACAAATCTCACACACTTAAATGCCAGAATTATTATGTTAAAATGGTATTTTAAAGAAATATTTTTATTGGATTTCAATATTAAAATCTGTTTCCAACATTATTTTTTAGATCATTCATCAAAATTAAATGAAAAATGTAAAACCCTAGGAAGTTACATATTAGAATAAAGTAAACCAAAATAAATCGTGATATAATTTCATTTAATCGAAGTATTAAAAATAGCCCAGTCTTCTGTTGATTAAATATATGAGTATGAATTCCAACAATGCCACCAGAGGATTATTTTTTAAAATTTAGATTGTAGAAATGTCAATCATTCCTAGTTAGTATATTCCTAATGTCATTAAGAATGGTTACTAGATATAGCTTGGTTCATTTAAAATATGCAAAAAAATTCAGAATCATTTTATGGAGATTTGAATTGAAATTTAAATTATAAAGTAACAATTTTTTTATTTGATGTAAAAAATGAAAACTGTGCATATATTTATTCTTTTAATAATTAAATGAAGGAGTATTATAGGTTATAAAATGCATTTATAAATGTTTATTAAAATAACAATATTATTTTTTAGAATATTGAGTAGTCAATAATATCAATTAATACATTGATAGTATAGTGTTTGGTTAGCATTTATTTTTCTCTTTTATGGAACTAAAATAAAGTAGTTCTCAATATCTATATATAGAATATTTTAACAAATTATTCAGTGCTCTGTATCCCCTAGTGTGAGGAGCAAAGAAACTGGGAGACTCAAGGAGAATTTCCACCTAACCGAGGGGTTGGTAGAACATTTACTCACAATGTACCTGCTTCTTTTACATGTAAGAGGCAAATTCGGAAGTAATTTTTTTTCACTTGGAAAAAACATTCGATAAAGTTAGAAATTTACATATCTAATTCAGTTAGTTAAATGATAATGTCAAATAGTTGAAAATACAAAGGAGTGTCAGTAGAAAGTTTTCACCGCTCTGCACATACGACAACACTATATGGGAGGTTATATGGACCTCCTATTCCAACAACATCTTTAAAAGCAGACATTTGATTAGCCTCCTGTCTCTTCTAACATAACTTCATTAGCATTACTATTTTAATACACATTTGTTACAATAGATTACCAGTTTAACACATTTTAAGTTAGATTTTGTTTTCTCACATGGATTGATTTTTCCATGAAATCCTCTTCTATTCCATCTTCTGCAAGAATATCAACTAGCCTTCTTGTTTAGTCAATTCAAATAATAATTATATGTATCATAGTTGTTGGCGTTTTTTTCCCCCTGAAATAATGTTATTTGCTAGATTAATTCTCATTTTACTAGTGCCCACTTTTAAAAAGTGTTAACTTGATTAGGACAGATCCATGCAGAATAATTTCCTTTTTTATTTACTTAAAATCAACTGATGAGGTATTAATTATATCTTCAAAAATCCCTTTACCTTTGCATGTAGCATAATTTTACCATGGAAATGTTATCCCACCATCTTTGCCATAATCTATTGGTTAGAAAGAAACCACTGATTCTCTCTGTACTGAAGATGAGATTATACAAGGGCAGAACATTTGTTTGGAAATTGTTCATTTTCATTCATTTTGTACAGGCTCATAAGGGAATTGGCATATGATTTTTCATAATAATCGTACTTTTAATATTTCTGCTGGAACCATAGATAAAGCATGTATTTTGACTCTATTAATATTTATTTAAGTCTTCTATTAAAATAGTCTTGCCAGACATTTGTCTATTAATTAGCATTTCTAAAAATTCAGATTGGCTCTTGATGAGTTTTCAATTGCATCTATATATTTTTAATTAATTAATTTATACTAATGTCCATCTTATTTCCTACTTTTATTTGTTTTTATATGCTATTTTGATTTTCTCTTGAAACACTTGAGTAAAATATTTGCAACCTTTCCCTTTAACTAAAGTTTTATTGAGGTATAATTTACCCATAGAAAAATTTACTCTTTTTTGATAGAATGTTTTTGGATTTTGACAAATACATAGTCATACAACTACTAACAAATCAAGACATAAAATATTTTCATCAACCCCCAAATTTTCCCATGCACTTTTATTGTTAATTCCTCTCCCAGCATCCAGCATCTTTCAACCGATGATCTATTTTCTGTCTCTATAGATTTGTTTTTTTCCAGAGTATTATATAAATCGAATTATACAATATATTACATTTTAAATTGGGCTTCCATTACTTAGCATAATGTGATTAAGATTCATCTATGTAGTTTTGTGCATCGGTATTTCATTCTTTGTATTTCCGAGAAATATTCTATTGCATGGATGTAGCATTTTTTTTCCCCCAGGACATTTGGTTTGTTTCAAATTTCGAATAATTATGAATTATAGTGCTATAAACATTCACGATTATAAGAATTATAAGTAACTTTTAAGATTAGAATTACTGGGTCATATTTGAAGTTTTTGGATAAGTTGATAAGAACGTGGAAAATTGTTTTCCAAATATCTCTAACAATTTTTCATCCCATCTGTGGTGGAGGGAAGTGGCCATCACTGCAAGAAAGCTACAGAAAGCAATTAGAACAAAACTACTAAGGAAAGTCTTTGCACTGCCAGGACACAGGTGAAAACCTGCTGAGTCTGGGAGAAGGGGAAAAACAAAACAAACAAACAAACAAACAAAAACCCTCTACCTCAGGAGGAGTGCAAGAAATCCATCCTGGGCTTATACCACTATAAATCTATTTTGAGAGAGGGACACAACATTCTATTGCATACCTCCCACCATATATAAAGGACAAGAGTCAGCAGTCATGGAGTGTAGAGGCACTTAAATAATCCACCTTTCAAGCTCAGGCCTGCCTAAGATCGAGGTTAGATAAGGTCAACAGAGAAACTTTTCTCTATTCTATCATCAAGCTTATAAGAATTTAGTAACTAGCAACAGCAGTACACCCCTAATCAAAAGGCAGAGGGAAGGAGAAAGTTCCTATTTGAAGTCCAGGCATAAAAGAAAGGCAGAAAGGGGAATGTAGGAAATGAACATTCAAGGAAACTTTCTAGCTTCGCAGCATCCAACTCAATCAAAAGGATAACCTTAGAGGTCTTGAATGGGAGGAGGCAGGTGGCGGTGGCCCACAGTGACTGTGGTGGACGGCCGGGGCCGGGCTGGGGCTGCGCTTCTCGGCCTGTCGCTGCTCAGCCTCGTGCTGTACGTACCTGGCGCTGGGGCTACCGCTGCCGGGTGGGAACCGAGCCGCGAGCCCCGAGGTTCGTGCGCCTCCTGCTCGCTGTTTCGGAACGCGCTGCGTCAGCGAACACCGCTGCCTCGGGCCAAGTCAGCAGTAAACGGAAACTTCCTAGAGCCAGGACCCTCCTTGAAGGAAAGATCCGACCCTGCTGAGCTGCTCCCCATGGGCAGTTACCTGAGCAAGCCCGCCCCCCAGCCTGCCCCACCTCGGGAGGCCAGGGACCTGCGCGAGTGGCCTGGCCACACCCCGCCGCTGGCTCCCTCGGCCCCCAGCGTCCACCACGTTCACCCCTCTCTTCACTCTCCTCTTCGACCCTCCAGGAGGCCTTCCCACAGGGAGTTTGAGACTTTATCAAATCGGTTTGTAATAACACCTAGAAGACGATATCCAATCCAGCGGACCGACTGTTCCTTTCTGGGGATACTTCCCACAGTGTGCTGGAATGCTTGTCACAAGA
Source organism: Pteropus alecto (assembly GCF_000325575.1). Lineage (NCBI taxonomy): Eukaryota > Metazoa > Chordata > Mammalia > Chiroptera > Pteropodidae > Pteropus > Pteropus alecto. The sequence goes on from NW_006436811.1 coordinate 18,273,323, forward strand.
AGACTGTTCTTTCTGCTCGTAATTCCAAAATGGTGTGCAGCCCGGTGACAGTGAGGATTGCTCCTCCCGATAGAAAATTGACTCGTCTTCCAATGTCCAAGCAGTTAATCTGCTCAACACTGTCCTCACCATCGAGTGATGCTCCAGACCCATGTGCAAAGGAGACCATACTGAGTGCTCTCAAAGAGAGGAAGAAGAGAACAGTGAAGGAGGAAGAACAAATATTCACTGATAGCCAAGAAAATAAAAGAAGGTGCCATGATAGCAGTGGGAGTGGACCTTCAGTATTCGAGTCCCTGGTGGCTGATAGAGTCCCTGCTTCTTTTGTGCCTAACCTTGGGTCTCTGAAGAGAGGTCTCAATTCCCAGAGCTCAGATGACCAACTGAATAAGAGATCCCTCATCTCTTCTATGAGCTCCATAACAAGCAGGTACGCAGGTGGCCTTCCTAGCTCCAGCCGCAATGCCATTACCAGTTCTTATAGCTCTACCAGAGGTTTCTCTCATCTGTGGAAGACAGGTGGTCCCAATTCACCACCCTTTCCCAGCCCAGATTCATTTCACTCCCGGACACCGAAGAGGCTTGAAAGGAAAATAAAAGAGGAATTTTTTCGTCATTCTAGTTCTTCGATTCAGTTAGTAACCGACAAGGAGTCCGGAGGAGAAAAGGCTGCAGATACAACCACCTGGAAGAAAGAAAACTCGTGGAATTCTCCATGTACCCTTAGCAGCTCTGGGCAGCGGAAGCGGAAGATACAGCTTTTGCCCTCCAGGCGAGGGGACCAGCTGACCTTGCCTTCACCTCCCCAGCTTGGTTATTCAATCACTGCCAAAGACCTAGACTTTGAAAAGAAAGCTTTGTTACAATGGTTTAACAAGGTCTTAGAGAGTAAGACTAATGCTGCTTCAAACTCTGTCACTGAGAACTCACTTACCACTCAGCCATCTTTTACTTTTACCCAGCCTACTGCTGGGACTGCTTCTTCCCAAACCCCACTCCTGGCCCCCAGCACTGACCCACTCTTAGAGAGCTTAAGGAAGATATCAAATTCCTCAGGCCTACCATCCTCCCCAGAATCTGCTGGAGTGGCAACTACTGTGGCCCATTTGCCACCGAAGATATCCAGCCTTCTCGGCCCTCTTGGCTCTTCACAGACAGTGCCCCTTCCAGGCACCTCCTCGGACACCAAATCCGCAGTTACTTTCTTGGGGTCGACCCCTGCTTCTTCTGGGATACCTGTCACTGACACCACCAAGTCACTTCTTGTCCCTCAGGCTGAGACATCTGCCAAATCCCAAGCCCTGTCAGCCCCACTCCCTACCCCCAAGCAAGGTGTTCTGTTTGGAATGTTGAGAACCCCACCTGCTAACCCTTCTGCCGCTGCAGCTCCTGCTGTATCTTCAGCACCTTCTATGTTCAAGCCCATTTTTATGGTCCCACCTAAAAACAATAATGAGGGCCCCTTGCTAGCTAGCCCTTCCAAAGTTACTACCTCAACATCTTCCAGCTCTGCCCTTCCCTCGACTAACAGCCCCTCACTCATCACTTTCAAGCCAATCTTTGGCAGCATGGGACCACCTACATCTGTGCCCTTGTCAACTCCCTTCTTCAATCAAACAACTACTCCAGCCACAACCACAGGCACCGATCTCTTCACTGGCCAGGTCAGTGCCACATCAGCAGTGGCTGCCATGACCATATCCAACACTTCCGCAGACTCGACTTTAAAGCCTGCCTTCAGCTTTGATGTGAGCAGTGTGACCAGCACCATGAGCAGTGTGACTAGCACCACCACTTCCACCTCCAAGCCTTTCCTCTTTGGAACTTTCCCCGCCTCTGGTGCCAGCTTTACACCAGCCATGGGCTCCATATTCCAATCTGGCAAGCCTCCTGCCATGCCCACTTCAACAACAGTCACCACCTTTGGCCAGTCCCTACCCAGTGCCATGCAGACAGGCACCAGCAGCAGTGCCACAAGCTTTGATGGTTTTGGCAGCACCTTTACAGCCTCGGTCCTGGTCACCACCAACCAGCCTAAGCTGACATTTAGTAGCACTGCCACATCAGCGTCAAACATTCCCTTTGCCTCAAGCACCAAGACTCCACTCTCATCATATCCAGGAACCAACCCCCAGCTTTCATTTGGGCAGCAGCAGGGAGCCACCAAACCAGCCATCACCCCCAGCTTCGGAAGCTCTTTCACTTTTGGAAACTCTGCAGCCCCAGCCCCAACTGCAACTCCAGCGCCAGCCCCAGCCCAGCCAGCCTTTGGCAGCACAGTTCAGTCAGCTTTCGGTGATTTGAAACTCACAGCCTCTGCTTTCAGCACCCCTGCCAGCACCCAAACAGCCTTTGGCAGCACCACAGCTGTTTTCTCCTTTGGTTCAGCCAACACCTCTGGCTCTGGAGCCACAACCCAGACCACCAGCAGTGGGACAAGTAGCTCAGTGTTTGACAGCACAACACCATTGACCTTCACGATTAGGGGCTCAGCAGCCCAAGCTGGCAACAGGAGCTTTGGGATCAGTATGGTTACCCCAAGCACTACCTCCACCTCTGGAGCATTCAGCTTCGCAGGAGGACAGGATGGGATGACTAGCAACACAATCCCTTTTGGAGGAGGCTTGAGTCAGAACACCTTGGACATGCCCAGCCAGAGCACACCCTTTGCCTTCAGTGTGTCCAGCACCCCTGAAAGCAAACCTGTGTTTGGAGGCACCTCCACACCCATCTTTGGTCGGAGCTCCCCTGCCTCTAGGGTGGGCACATCGGGCAGCAACTTTTCCTTTGCAGCATCCTCAACACCTAACAAAGGCTTTATTGCAGATGGACCTTTGGGTTCAGCGACCCCTTCATTTTCCATTGGTGCAGGATCCAGGACCCCAGGAGCTGGGCAGAGACAGCAGGCCCGAAGGCAGCACACCCGCAAGAAGTAGCCCCCACCCCACCCCTTGCCCTAACCTAGACTCTGGCACCTGCTAGGAAGAGCCTCTGACTTCTCTAGTTCCATAAGGCAAACCCATCCCAGACCTCTGGCTTCAGCCACCAGGGAGATAGTAGCAGCCCTGGGGCCATTGCCCTCTCCTCAGGCAGCAGAAACCTCAGTCCTCTTGGGGGAGAAGTAGGCAGGATATGACAAGGCAGAGCCCCATACCTCTACTTGAACAGTTCCTCTGATAAAGCTGGAGAGAACTAAAGAAACAGCTGTATGTATCGTCCACTTCTCTGATTTGTTTAGTATATAAGCTTAGTCAGGCAGCCTCCCTTCTTGCCTTTTTACCAGGAGTCATCTTTGCTGGAGGGTGGTAGATAGAACCCTGCCTGCTTGCCTCTCTGGTATGCATTTGATGGAACTGAGGGAAATGCATTATCCTTAAAGCTTGACCTTACTTGGCTTTGCTATAAAAAGTGATTATCCGCTGGTCCCTTTAGGCTGTTTCTCCATTTCTTGCAGCTTTGTTCTTAACTAGTTCCTTCCAGGATCTATTCTTTCTTAAATGAGTTTGAATCTAGCTTTGCCTTGTTCTACTTCCTCCTGCCAAGTGTAAGTCAGTTTTGTCCCCAACCTTCTTGGCCAGTTTGGCCCCTAAAAGCTTGGTGGTTCGAGCTGTTAGTCTGGCACATCTAGGGGTGATCCCTTGCTCCAGAGAGGGAAGCTCTTGGAGCAGGCAGGATGCCCACCACTGCTTTCAGCTGCCTCCTTGCTTATCCTCCCTGCTGGCCTCGTTGGGCAAATCTGCCTCTGCAGGATTGTATGTTTAAAACTTTGGCCTGTTTTTACTTTTTCTGATGCTCATGTCTATTTCTCTTTGAATCCAGTTTGGAGGAGGAATTGAATTGTATGAGTGATGGCATATTGGACTTAACTGTTTCAAGATTCTGAGACTTAGCTAAGTGAATGTGGACAGTAACACCACTCTATAGCTATAAGTTCTGTCTCTTGGATTTTCAAATGGTGTTTTGACTTTTAGGGCTGGCAGCCCAGAAGGATGGGGCCAAAGGGAAGCAAAGACCTCTTCCTTCTGTTGTTTCTCTCTCACCTGCCTGAACTCACAGGAGGCTAGATCAGCCCTAGTATATGTTAGAAAACATAAATTAATGACCCATAACATTTTTTTAATGTTTTTAGTTAAATTTAAATTTCTTTAAGCTTGGTTCATTGAGGTAGTTAAGTGTAAATATTATTGACTAAGAATTGCCTGAATAGATAAGCTATGTTGGTGTGAAGAAGCTAAAATGCTGTCCCAGGAGCTTTCCTGAGGGATAAGAGCTCCTTCAGGACACATTGTATAAAAAAATAATTATTTTATAACTAATGTGACATAGATGTAACTGGGCTCCCTCCCTCTTTTGTGACCGAAGTTGAATGTTCTGTGTCAGGAGACTGCTCATCATCACGCTCTAATACTTGCCTGTCTGTAGAGTTGAGGAGGAAGCCTGAACCTCAAATCCCAAATACCTGTTAGGATTGGAGGAGTGGAGTGGGGCACAGATCTAGAAATCAAGCTTCTACCTGTACCTTAAGTAAGGTAGACCTTCTTAGTTTTAGTACTCTGAGCTAGTTTACCTCAGTTTCTCAGGCAGAACAGTTGGCCCAGGAACCCCTTGAAGAGGGTGTCCTGACATGGCCTGAGTGTGTGTGTGTGTGTGTGTGTGTGTGTGTGTGTGTATTAGTGCATGTATGTGCATTGGACAAGAACAGAAAGCTGAGACTTTCCATTACAAATAAAAACTTAATTCCTATGAGTCTAGTTGGAATTTTTAATATAAATGCGAGATTTTTCTCATGTCATTAAGAATTTGAAAAAAAAAATATCCTCTGTTATAAAATAATTTGCATCTAAACCCAGCTCCATCTCAGTTTTTGATGAGATTATCGAAACCTCCCTCCAAAACACACAAAAACAGTCTAATACTAGAAGCAGCACCCTTATCTTCAAGCATAAAAATTATTTACTTCTCTCTCTACTGTTCTCCTCTTTTAGACAAAAAGTTCAGTGTTTCATCAGCAATTATGAGTCATAGAAAAACCAACCACGAAAATAACACATTGTTAAGAAACAAAAGATTCAACAGAACCAGAGTTAGACATGATCCAGATGTTGGAGCTATCAAAGAGGTAAATTAAAATAACTATGCTTAATATGTTAAAAGTCCCAGTAGAAAAAAAAATTAAAACATGAAGATCGAACATTTCAGCATAAAAATGGAACTATAAAAAGGAAATAGAAGTGCTCAGTAAAAGAAAGAAAAAATATTGTCACTGCATTAGTTTTCTACTGTTATCTAACAAATTAGCACACATTTACTGATTTAAAATAACAGCTATGTATTATCTCACAATGTCTATGGATCAGCTGTTAGCACAGTACTGGTGGGTCATCTGCTTGGGGTCTCAAGATGTCAGCTGGACTGCATTCTCATCAGCGAATCAACTGGGGAGAGATCTGCTTCCAAGATCTTGTTGCTTGTTGGCAGAATACATTTACTTGCAGCTATAGAACCCATGGTGACTTGCTTCATTTGGGTCAGTAAGAAAGAGAGTTTCTCACCTCAGGGAGGGACCCAGCCCCTCATTTAAAGGTTTTCAGCTGATTAGTTGAGGCTCACCCATAATAATCTCTCTTTAGATTAACTCAAGAACAACTAATTTCAGATCTAATTTTGTCTGCCCAAACTTTTGACCTTTTTTCTATAATCTGATGGCTACAAGAAGTGTTCTATTTGTGCTCAAAGGAAAGAAATTATAAAAAAATGTGACTCATTAGGTTTCAGCTTATGGTGTATCTAATATAGTGAGTAGCCTAGATCGCAGTGATTCTTCATGCCTTTACCATATAGAAGACACATTTACCCCATCCCAAGGTCCCCAGAAGTCTTATCCCATTAGAGAATCTGCTCTTAAGTTCAAGATCTCATTGTCTAAGTCAGGTCCAGGTTTAGATGATACTCCTAAATTTAATCCATTAAATACAACTCTTGGGACACAATATCTCACCATCTTTTAACTTATGAAATTAAAGTTATATACTTCCAACCTACCCAACATACTGTGGTGGGGCAGGAATAGTTTAATTGTTGTAGGCCTTTTGATTCAAAAAGCAGAAAAAAGATGGTTAAACAAAGTCATTGGTCCAAGGCAGTTCTGAAGTACAGTCAGGCAAACTCCAGCCATATCTTCTTGATTTGATTTCAAGGTCTGGCAATACTACTCTATGGCTTTCTGCTCTACCCTCTGGGCTATTTGTTTCCATCTCTAAGTTATTTTTTCTTTATCAAAGAAGATATGACACATTTACATCTGATTAGTTTTCTCAGACTATTTTCTGCCAGTAGAATGTTGAAGGTCTAACAATAGCCTCTTTTCATTTAGTATACTTTCTGATACATAAAGCTTTCCTGAGAACTTACACATTTTATTCCTACCTCTGCTATATCTTATAATCTTAGAAAAAGATAAATTTATTTGAAGATAATATTGATGGAGGCATATTCTTAATAAAGTCTTCTATCCAGTAGACATACCCTAGAATTTTACATTTATTTCCCATTGAGGGTGTTATCCTAAAAGCAATTAATAGACGAACAAAAGAAGAAATGAATAAAAGCCCCGATACTAGCATTTAATTTTTTGTATTTTTAAATTTAATTTAGTAAGAACATGTCAAATTTTAGAGTGTGTAAGGACTGCTTTAGCATTTTTATATATAACACCCTGAATATGATGCTTTATGGAGTATTTTTCCAAATTATGTATTCTTTAACTTAGACCTTATATGCTATCTTCAGAACGTAATTTTATATATATATATGTGTGTGTATATATATATATATAATTAGTGTATACATGTATGCATATATATACATATATATATATACACACACTAATTTTAATAAACCAAACTATCCAGTTTTCAAGACCATGTATGTTAAATACGAATAGGGAAGTTTATAATGGGATGTCACACTGACAGCAATGAAAAATAACACCTGACAGACTTATAGCAGAGAGAGAGAATGACAAATAACCCCCTTAAAAACTCAAAAAGCTAAGAGATTGAGAAAATTTAGCATAGTGATCTAAACTGGGTTCTGAGGATGTATTATATCAAAAAAGGATGTAAAATTGACATTCTCAATGGTTACATGAAATCATTAAGATAACTTAAAGTCTATTTTGAATATTATTGTTAGAGCCCTTGCTTATTTTTCATCCTGGGTCAGTTATTGCAAATTACCACTTATAATGAAAAAATGTGAAGGGTCACTGTATTAAAGGACATCGTTCACGATACGACGCATTCCATTAAACAATAATGATAGGAGGGTATGCATTCAATAGGGTTCCTTTGCATTAACTCCTATAGTGAAGTCTCATCAGTTTGTTAGGGTTATTTAGGCAAATTCTCTAATACAATCGGTCTGAAACACAAGCAGATCACCAATTTTATATTTATTATTTCTATAATTAGATAAATTAAAGAGAACTGATAAATCTAAAATGTATTATGTAGCATTTTAGTTATTATAGTCACAGATTTTCTAAAAGAATGAATCGTGGTTTGGTAAATGTTATTAGATATTATTTTAAAAAATAAACAATATTTACATCCAGCAAGTGATATATACTGAAAACATATCTTTCAGCCAATTCCACAAATGGTGGTAATACTATTCAAAATCTGATATTGTAAGTAGGTGTCTTTAATGGCTAAGACCATTGTTAGATACTCTTTCCATTTAATTGCAAGTTTCAAATGGATATTAGTACATGTTCTTGAACAGATACACAGATTTTTTTAATTATTTTTTTAAAAAATATTTGGTTTTTATCCCAGAGGAGATGTTGACTATCTACCAAAACAAAGATATCAGCATTCTTAGTTTTCACTAAAATATTGCAATCATGAGCTTTGATCATTTATTTCTTAAGCAGATATAAATTTGTCAGCCTACAGTAAAGAATATTTATACCTCAGACACTTCTCTATTTAATATATCTTCTTAAACATAATCTATTGTAAGAAGATCTCTCATTCTTTTATGATGGATCAAATTATATATTTCAAACCAACATAATTGCATTATCTTTAGAACTACTAAAGAACATTAGTAGCAATTAAGAGCTCGTCTATTCTAAAAAAAACAAGAAGGTAAGAGATGTAAGATCATTGTATAAGAGGTGGAATTATTAGCAACTAGCACATTAGTCCTGATTTCAAGCCCTAATATCAAATTGAAACCATTTTATTTCCTGGAGAGACACTTTAAAAGAATTCACAAGACCAATTAATGGTTTAATAATTGAAAGACACTATGCATAAACTGAAAACCACGTTCACTTTAAAGGTGACATGACAAGAACATAAAAAATTGGGGGCCTGTGGCTTGGAATCGAAGAATAAGGAGCAAGAAATATGGTAAATATCTTTTTTTTTCTTTTAATTTTATCCTTACTGCTATTAGAATGACATGCTAAATATAATTAGCCTATGCAGATGCATAAGGTAGAACTAAAATTACATTGTTACAATTCTTAAATTCACTTACAAGCTATCTACAAGACATAAGAGATGATGCAAGGAATATTTTTAAACTTTTAAATGTATTTAACTATTATGTTTCTATCAGGTTAAATCTCTTAAAACTCTGCATTTGAATTAATACTCTCTAGCTTTCTAAAGCAATCTGTTGGCATGACTACGACTCCATATACATAACATGCATTTGAATCAATGGACTACATTATAAAGCAAGTCCATTTTATGCATGCTCTACAGAAATAAAATTAAGGAGAATGTTTATTATGTTACTTTATGACTTTCATAAAGTGACCTATGTGCTACACAATTTTAGAGAATTCAATGCCAGGAAAATTTGTCTCTACAAGAAAAAAATCATAGAAAACACAGTTAAAACATTAAAACATTTTTATATATAACACAAGAACTAAACATCTTTTCAAGTTTTTGATTGTATTAATGTCTTAGCTTCTAGAAAGCTGACCACAAAATTAAGCTTCTAACTTGATTAGGTTTACCAAATTTTGTGTTAAGTGAGTTATTTACATAATCATGACACTGTGTTTTATATTTATTAAATATACACATACATTCATTATTTTATGTTTTCACCTAATATTTTATATGCCAGAGAAACTTGATTTGTAAAGATATAATCTGTATTTTAATGAAAATGTGGGTCTTTTTGCAAAACAACAGAATATTTACTAGCTATTAAAGCCATATTTTATATTCTTGGGTTTTACATTGCCTTGATAGCTTATTCAATGATACATAAGTATTCCCTAATAGGCTTCTTTTTACTTCTTGCTAGTTCATCTTTATTTTAATATTTTCTTGTTTATAGAAATACAATTTGAAGGTTTTTACTGTATATTTAAATATTTTAAGCATATTTTAAGAATGTATTTACTTAATATATTTAAAAATAAAGAATATTTAAGAATTTATTGATTTTTCTAAATATTATGGTTTATTTCATATCTCACATGATATTTAAAAATGTACATGTTGTTATTGACCAAAAAACATTTTTCTGTGTGTTTATTTAGATAAGTTGGAGGCAAATTTGTTTATTTTTAATGAAAGTTGTAAGAGACAACTACCCAAACTTGTGTACATGCACACACACAGAGTTTGATTTTTCAGAAAATAGTGCAATTATTACATTTTAAATAAGAAACTTCACCTACCATAAACAAATATATTCTACTGCTAAATTTTTAAAAAATCATTTGATTGAAAACTGTTAGTCAATTTTATAGGAAATAGTTTGATATCGATAATTTCAGTTGGCTCAATCTAATCCAAAATCTTTACACAGATGTATTTTATCAGTTCTGCAGTTGCCATTCTTGCTGATAAAGGTTACATACCTGGGAAATTAAAATAAAAGTTCCTAGTTAGTCTGAAATATTAAAGAGCTCAACTGTAATTAAGAAAGAAAATACTTAAGTATTTAATCTTAAATAATGCCTTTATTCCACCAAAGTATTTTCTTTGTTCATACCCTTTCTGTGGCCATGAGAATATAAATAGTTCCTAAATTTCTGTGCTTTATATATTTGAGAATATTTCAAGACAACATTCATAACACTTGGCTATTTTAACAAAAATATTATCATTGTAAGTTTTTGATAAAATACAATTGTAATAAATTCATAAACTGAGATTTGTCAAAGAAAATGAAGACTAATTTTTTAATGATTTGTAGTAATCATTTCCAAACAAAATATATATCAAGTAAAATTTCCAAAATTATGTTGCATTCTTCAATAATGCCACTATATTTTGATGAAGATGTTGAAGGAAATGGAACAATGCTAGAATTCATCCATTCACAAATCGGTCATCAACATCATGACAGTTCTTAATCTTTCTATTACAAACAGGAGGTAACTGGACACCATTTTCAAAATAAAGAGGATTTTGTTTTTTGTTTAGGTGACACAACTCAAAAGGTTCAGAGCAAGAGTGGATCATTCTAATCATTTAACAAGAATCTATTATTCAACTCTGTGACCTATAAATTTGTTTCATACTCAGAGTCTACACTGAGAGCTCCCAAATGCTGAACACTCTCTCTTATGTTTGCAAGAATTCCCAGCTTCATAATCTCATATTATCATTATACATCTTCATTATAATTAAGTGATGCAAAGTCTGTACAAGTTTTTGGAAGCTATAAAAAAAATGATAGATCATTGATTTTTTTTTTTTTCTGCTTGTATTATCTTGGAAAAAACACTACCATATTTTTCACTGTGGCCCAAAGTGAATTAATACATAATAAATTTTTAACAAGTATGTTAATAAGCTTCAGTATTATTATGACAACACTTTTATATTGTTAAAAATAGACTATGAACATATTTCCAATTATATATGTACATATTTCCAATTATATATGTATACGTATATATGAAATATCTATATATATGAAAAATTGCTGTATCAAGCTACAGTTTTCTCTATCTAGATTTTTGTAAAACACTATTTTGGTTACATGGAATCATTACAGTGCTTTTGCTCTGGAATTTGAGGAGTGTGCTCCCCTGTGTTTAGGAAAGTGATTTCCAAAATGAAACTTTCTCCTTTTGTTCACAATCTTTATCAAAGGAAAGTCATCCTAATTGCAGGCTTTTGCTTTTATGTGACCTTAATTTCTTCCCATTTCAAGTCCAACTGACTGTTACCTGGCACAAAACTATTTCAAAGTGAAACATTTTTAGTTGCTCTTTAGTCTCTCTCTGCTGTCTTCTACATGGCACCTCTGATGGTGAAGAGTGCCTACCCTGATATGAGAATGCAAATGAGAAAACTGCCACCCCCTGAAATTTTGCTTGGTGTGATTGTTTTGGATCTTTTGGGTCCAGTGTGATGGCGATAAATGCTGTTGACACATAGTAGCAAAAGTGGGTTCAATTTAAAATATCTCTGTCCTTCCTAAAGCCTTATCTTCAAGCCTTACAACTCCAAATTACAGAAATTTACTGTGCTGCTTCAGAATTTCCTAAAATTATTTCTACAACAATTTATTACCATGTAGGCCATCTATAATGCCAAGTGTCCTCCCATCTGAGGGCATCTTCACTTAACATTCTCTCTGGCAAATCCATTCATCTGCTGTTTACAGTGGTTGCTCCCTCACTTTAGTCAAGTCTTATCAATGTAAAATGTCCCTCCAGTTCTCCTTACCTTATTTTATTTTTGCTCATATCACCTAACGCTATCCAACAATTAATATTTACATATGTAAATGTATGCTTATGTATGTATACATATACATGTATGTGTGTGTGAGTGTATTCTTTTTCTTCAAATAGAAAGTAAAATTCGTTCATGTAAGATTGTCTTTCAGTCTTCTTGGTCTTGTCCTTAATATAACAGACTGTTATAAATAATGTCTGAATAAATGAACTATAGATTGAATGGATCTTTATCAAATAAATATTTCTCCAAAGTTATGAATTGTGGTTGGTAGCATACTGAATTTAAAAAATGGTATAGATTTTTTTTATCATGCTTATTTTTATAAACTCCTCAGGTCATTTCTGTTTGGTTGTTCTACTAGCACTTTTCTAAAAGTCTTATATAAAAATACCAATCAGTGTTAACAACACTTCTGTAATTTATGTGTAATTACATAGACCTCATATATTTCAGGAGATTTAACTTTACATAATATATTGTGTATTAGTGTTCAAATATTTTTAGACTATGGGGCCATAATATAAAGAATATAGTAGTTTTTGTTGCTAAAATATATTGATTTACTGCCATTTAATAGTTGCCACATACATATGGTCTTCCTGCTCAAAATTTAGTCTTAATCTTCTTGTTCTCTGTGTGTGTGTTTCCTAGTTATAAGTTCATAGACAGACAGACAGTCACATGTTCATATATACAGGTGTCTGTCTGTCTCTGTCTCTGTCTCTGTCTGTCTCTCTCTGTATATATATATACGTATATATATACACACATATATATATATATATATATACACACATGTGAAAAAAAGTTATGTTTATTGTTGAGGATAATAGAAGCACCATCACTTTTTATCCAGGATGCAAGTTACATTTAATCATTATATCATGTCCCTGATTATATTTCTACTAAAGCTACCTCACTGTTTTGTTGCCTAAGAAATTCCCATGACTTAAACTGGGATAATTATTAAAAGAGAATATTAAATTCTTATCAGTCTAGTTTTTATAGTATTTTTTAACCAAAAAGCAAAAATATTAAATTTTTATTGTATATTATAGCAGTTTTAATAACAAGAAATATAGATAAATGTGAATCTTTTGAATAATATTTAACATTCAATCAATATAAAATAAATAGAAAGAAATAGGCTAGACTCAATCATAAACAGAGCCTACAAACTATGAAAGTATTTTTTATGATCAAATCACATGCCACTTAAAGAAAGTGAAATAAATTATTATTATCTTAAAAGTGATTCTTTTGCCCATATTACTTTATTTTGTGAATGTTTTAATTCCTGCTCTGCATTTGCTTCATAGGACATAATTAGGGTAGGATTGGCTTGACCCAAGTTCGTTGTTAAGTTCCTGGGGTTACATGTGAGTTTTGGAGAGAATGAGAGGGAATAGATTCAGGCAAGGGCTAGCTCAAGACATATTTCTTGCACCAGAAATCAACCTTAGAGTTATAGGACCAAAGAACCTAAACTGCATAGAGGTCAAATAAAAAAGAATATTGTTCTAGATATAAAAGACTGAGTACCCTCGGAGACTTGCATAAATCCTACTTCTGGATATTCACCTTGATTTCAAGATTTAGGACAGAGCACACAGGTGGCATTTGCTTGTACAGCATTTTTTTTTTTTTCAATTTTAAGTCATTTTTCACTATATACTATGACTTTTATCAATCTCATCTGAAATAGTTCCAAATGTAAATGCAAATGCTATTTGATTAACTCACTGTGCTAACAACTGTTATCAATTATTATAATTACTATTAAAACAGTAAAATAAAATTAGAGAAGCATAATAGCAAACACTATGCTTCCTATAGTGATATTCACTATGCTGAGTGTTTTATATTTACTTTAAATTTTTTTATTCTCACAGTAATCATATCCATGAGGCAAATTATTTCACTTTTATAGACAGAGAGCATGTGATTTAGTTTAATACTAGACTAGTAAGAGATGGAGCTGTGCTCACATTCATGTTCATAATGCTTTGAGGCAGAAAATTTTCACAAACACGTTGTAGTTCTTTAAACAACAGATTTTATTTCAATCAAAATACATATTCTAATAAATCAATGGTTGAATTTTGCAACATAAACTTACTCGAACGATAGCATAATCTTAAAATTACTCTCAATTCTCTTAATTTGTTCTATTTATGAACTACTGTATGCCCAGAGTGTTTCTTTAAATTGTCTTCGTGCTCTTAAAATAAATTTTACATAGTTTTGTATATATAGTTCATCTTAATGCTTTATTCTGTTTTTTTATTTCTTTTACTTGTTTTAAATTCCTTTAAACTTTCCTGTCTTACTCCCAAAACTAAATACATTTTGGCTTAATATCTAGTTTTAGCCATCTACTAGTTGATATTGAGCTATTTTCAGACTTCTCTGTATCCCCTTAGAAATACTGAGAGATCAATTCATCTTTTTACAAATAACCATCATCTTGTTTTCTAACAGTTACAGTTTAATAGATATCTCTCCTCTATGACTCAGGACCTTGATTCCTCTCCCTATTTGCTTCAAACAATGTTGTCAGCTCTTAAAAAAACCATTTCGTCCTGCAGGTCTAAATAGAAATGAGTAGAATATGGATTCATGCCAGCAGGTGCTGCCGAAATCACTCCTTTGGTTGTCTCTATTGACAATTCTAATTCTTAAAATAATACTTTGTTTAACCTTACTTCTGCCTTTCTAGGGCATCCCTGAAGCTGACACAATGATTCAGACTAATGATACATTATGCCCTTTCTCACTCAACTCTTTCCAGAAGTAAAGTTGTTTTAATACCCCTTTTGGGTATTGAATTAAAATAGAAAGAGTCAAATGTCAACACTACTATACAGAAGGAAATAACATACCTGAGCCATCACATTGTTCACAGGTAAAGTGTAGAAAACAATAACTATATAATTCTTTTAAAACATGTCTTCTGAGTTTTTAATATTATTATATTGAGGCAAGACCCTGATAAAACCAACACAAAGAAGGTAAGATTGACTTCATGTGCCATACTCCATAGGTGTGGCACACATTTCAACGCTGTCTCTCCACCACCATCCTCTGACATGCTGAAGATTAGTAACATTAAAATCAGGGCACTTTTCCTTTTTCATGTATGTGAGCCAATGCCCAAGGACTTGCTTTTCCAGGTGATTATTTTGCTTTGCTTAAAATCATTTGGAAGCTTTTGTTATTATTATTTTAAATTGAGGTAAAATTGACATATATCATATTAGTTTCAGGTGTACAACATATTAATTCAATATTTGGATACACTGTGAAGTGACCACCAAAATAAATCTAGTCATCCTTTGTCACCATAGACAGTTACAATTTCTTTTTCTTCCTTGTGATGGAACTTTTAATATTTACTCTCTTGACAACCTTCAAATATGCAATACAGTATTATTGCCTATGACTACCATGCTCTGCATTACATCCCCAGGATTTATTTATTTATGCCATGTTATACCAGCTGTGATCTCAAAGAGTTCATGTTTACTAGTCTCTTGATTGCATCATTTTCTCTTGTGTTCAATTTAATCTTGTGTTGGTTGGTACAGCAGCCTGATATATAGGCTGTAGCCTGGAGCAATAAGCTACACCATATAGTCTAGGTGTGTAGTAGGCTGTACCATCTAGGTTTGTGTTAGTATACTCTGTGACATTCACACAATGATAAAATCACCTGACAACACATTTCACAGAACTTATCCCTGCCGTGATGTAGCGCAAGATGTTATCAGCAAGTTTGTACTTCTTGACCACCTTCATCCATTTCGCCCATGCCCCAGCTTCCTTCCCTTCTGGGAACCACCAGTCTGTTATCTGCACCTATGAGTTTTGTTTTGTTATTATGTCCTGGACCATATTAACATGATACACAGGATGTGATATGTAAGCCAAAAATAAGTTTAATTTACTCCCCTGATGGGCAAAGTTGTCATTATAGAATATCAGCAAGCAGTCTTTAATTCTAGATGATGACTTATTTAATATATATGCCTTTTGTTGCATTTATTATATATATTAACAAATTGCATATTTTAGATGATTGAAATAATAGCACAAATCTAGTGCTTTACTTCTAATGTAGTATACTGTTTATTATATCTTATGGTGTGCTTTTTTCTGATTTTTAAAAAACTAAAATAAATTGTTTTTCATGTAAGTCCATTGTGGACTGTTATAGTATAAATAAAAATGCTTTAACTGCATTTTTTAAAAAAGTTTGGAACACAATGAATACATTATTTTCACTAGAAATAACCAATTGTTATTGGTAGTATTGAAAGTAATGAGAATTACAGACATTACACCAATAAAAAAATATCTAAATACTACACACACGTATATATCTTCAGAATAATCACCTCTGGGATTACTGATGTTCACTTTATTTTTCCTTGCATATTACATTTATGATATACATAAAATTATAAATGTGCTCCATAGTAAATAAAAAGTAAAAAACAAAGAGAGGTTCTAAAATCTTACCTCAAAAGGAAGATTTGGAATTATTTGTGCATTATAACTTTAATACAATACATCTTTTGTTTAATGAGGTTAATAAACAAAAACTTCCAGCTGCCTATTTATGGTATATATTATTTAAAATTATCTGGTTACTTTTTAACTGCTCCTCCCAGAAACACTGGAAAGGAAGAGAAAAAAATAAATCTGTACTTCAGAACTACTCTGAGTCACAGTCTAAGTTCTTTATATACTCTCAAAATCACTAAAAATTTTATGAATGAAAAATCATATTTATTAAAATATCTTTTTCATTGACTGAACCAATTTTTCTCACTTTTCATCATTAATCACTGAGAATATTGCCTTTATCCGTATAAAGCTATTACCTCCACTAATTGTATTCTATACTGTTTCAATATACACTCTGTTTCCAAACCTGGAATTGTTTCCAAAGTTTTGGATCATTTTCTAGTTCTTCATCTACATTTTTTCTTACATGACATTTTAAGTTTTGTATGATTAAATTACATAATATGTTGATATTTAGGAATGTGAGGTATCATTGATATCATAGAATGCCTTGTGACTTATTCATATTTTTTCCAGCTTATAACTTTTTTTCTTCTTCTGGCTAAAATGTTTATTAATTCAAATGGAAATCATGAAATACACTATTAGACATATAAAAACAATAACCCAATTATTTTGCACCTTTATGCCATGCCGTGTAATTTATAGCAATATATTTTTCATAAAGTTTTCTTTATTTAAATATTATATTTAAATATATATTATCTCTGTTCTATGGTTTTAAAAATGATTCCTTACATGCAGAACTATATGTTTAAAAAATGAAGTATATTACCACTTGAAAAATTATTTTGAAACAAGTCAGATTATAAATGAATATATTAAAATTAATGTGAATACATACTCAGTTATGCATACAACAAATAAAAGCTTTAACTTCAGTTTAATAATTTCTTATGATAACACTTCTTAGGTGTTCATTTTTAATCAACTTTATTAAAAGGCTTGACACAATCAGTCACACTAAACCATGATCAAAAGAAGTACAACACCTAGATGCCTTAAATATTTGGAGAATATTTTAATATTCAGCTACTCACAATATTAAGTATTTTTAATATTAGCATTTCTTATACAAAATGAGTTTTCCTAAGAGAATTTAGAAGTTTAAAAAAGCAACCAATTAAAGAACATCTTTGCAATTGCTTAGTCTGATAGTGGTAAGACTAAAATTTCAGTCTTGGACTAGCCAAAATTGGGAGTCTTGTTGCAGGTAGATAAAGAAGCTATTACTCTCTAAAGATAACTGCTTTGGCTGAATGGTTTTGTGCTTTGTTTATCATAACAATGGGTGATAAGGCTAATAAGAAGTTGCGCACTGCTAATGGTGGTGATAAGAAAAGACAGGACATTACTCTTGAGAAAATCTAGATATAATCAAATTCTGGATTGGCTCATCCTTGCTAGGTAAACTCTCCACTTTAAGCACAACAAAAGAACAAAAGAAAAACAAATCTTTAATATAGAATATATTTAGAGAAATTAAGTTGAGAGTCTGAAAATCTCGAATTCTCCATCTATTTTTCTACATTTTGAACCATTATTTTCAAAATATGAGTTTGAGAATTTACTTTTTTCTTACAAACATGACGAGAAACATTTATTGAGCACCTTCTGTTTATATGAAAATACAAAGAACTTCACCTAGAAGGATAGATATTAGAAATTGTAGAGAAATAAAATGTTATTTGAAAGATATTTTAGCAATATATATAAAGGGCTGGTTGAGTATGAAGAATTACCATTCATCTTCAAAAAGGAGATGCCATTTGAATTGATATTGAAGACTAAGTGGGCTCACTAGATAGGTAAGATAAGAATATTCCAGTAGAGGAAACAGAAAGGGCAAAGGCAGGTATGAAAAAGGTTGATGTGTGAGCGAATTGCAAACTATGGGTTGCATGAGAGAAAGATTGAAAATGGGGTCGGGAATGGTAACTCTAACAGATCTCATTGAACTCCAGTGGATGGTGGGGAATTGAGTCTTTGTCCCAGAGTTTGATGTCCTGTATTCCAAAGACAACCTGCATCAGAGCCCCCTGAGAGACTTCTTAAATTTTTGGAATCTAAGATATGTCAAAGTTTTACTGAATCATAAGCTCCCTGTGTGTGGTACAGAAATCTGCACTTTAATAAACACCTTGATCTCATGCCCGAAAAACTTTGAGCTCAATTTTCTATTGATGAATAGAACATGAAATGTGCATACCCCATGTATGCCCAAGATGAAACAATGTGACAATACTGAATGAGAATAAAGTAATAAAATTTTTGTTATTGTTTATCGAAAAAAGAGAGGAGGAGGAAGGAAGGGAGGGAAGGAAAAAAAGGGAGAGAGAGAAGAATACAATTAATAGGTGTGTCTAATGTGCAGATAGTTACTGTATCCTTCATTTGGCCCATATATCATGGTGTAGTGTGTAGAATATTATCAGAGGAGATTGTCCTTACATTTGCTTTCAGTGTGTTAGAATGTACGGCACTTTAGGTGTGCTGGGTTAAATCGCTTTATTTATTTATTTATTTGTTTGTTTGTTTGTTTGTTTGTCTCATTTTAACAACTTGCACTCGAGTCTGTGGTTAAGTGTGTCATTTGAAAACACATGTTTTGTGAGCTGTTTCATTTATGAAAACCACTTAAATAAGTATCAAGTAAATTTACTTTAGCATTTTTTCAAGATGCTAAAAAAGTAATTCTAAGAAAGTACATATGTTTATACTATTAATACACATATAGAAATTAAAATGATGGAAATATGTCTTATTAAGTCAGAAGATATTTTGGGTTGACAGATCTTTCTTTTTGTAAAATAAATGTTGTAGTTAACAAAAATGACAGCATAGGAAAGAAACTTGAAGTCACAAAATTCTAAAACACAAATTATCTTTCTTAGAATTTTAATATCTCCTATTGCCTGCAAGAGTGACTTTCAAACCTTTTTTAAATCATGGAACCCATCATGAATAGTTTTGAGCACAAACCCAGTGATTGTCTGCTTTTATTTCTGTTCTATTCCAATCTACATTGTTCTACTATAAATGTTAAAAGTTGTTTTAAAAATGGAAATAAAATAAAGAAATATAAATAAATCAATATTTAGAAACAATGCTGACACTGCCAATTCCTTAAGTTTGTTTTAAGTATTAGATAAACTTTACATGTGAAAAATCAGGGTAATATATAGTATGGTAAGCACATAATAAAGGTTGTATGTATCATTGCAGCTACTGGTGTTAAAGTTCTTACTGGCTTAAATGTCCTTTTGTTGTAGTTGCATGACCCAACAAATTTTATTTTTCACTTTCAGCATTTCTTAAGCCTGGCTTCTGATCTGTGAACAAGTAAGTGCTATTACAAATAATTTTATACTTTAAATAGTGTATTTAATGTGGAGGATAGTTATACTCTAAATGAATATATTTAGTGTAAGTCAATGGTACAGATGAATAAGTATAAGATTGCTCTAGATATTCTGGGTTTATTTTGTTGTCATATACTTTTTATCAGAATGAAGTTTTCCATACCTCAGCACTTCAATTCAAAATATAAAAGAAAGTTCTGATTCTGTCAAGTTCACTATATGTGAATTCAGAGCTTAAAGCCACAAACTAGCTCAAGCTGCACTTGTCATTTTTCTTGTATTTATTGCAAAGAAAGTGATATTGTGTTTGCTTCTTTCCAAGGTTGCATTTAATGTCACTAGTATTAATTTTTTTCTTTCAAAAAGTGCAGAGATAGTTTTATCTTCCTTTGATAGTATTAAAACGTGTCTTTAATAGATACTAAAAAGTAGCGATGAGACGAACATACTTTTTACAATAAACATGTGCATGTATTGACATGTCTGTCTAATATACTGGATAGGTATGCAGTGTAATTTCTCAGTGTATTTTTGCATGTCATTTCTAAATGCATGTGTGTATATTCTGTGGAAACATATTAACATCACATTGTTGTTTATATTTTATAGTAATATATAGATGTATATAAACGTATATTCAGATATCAAGTTTCCTTTTGATATCTGAATATACTTCACTTCTAAAAATAGCAATCAATAAATAAAAAATAAGTAAAACAACTCATTCACAGTTCCCTACTCCAGAGACAACTCTTGCTAACATTTTTTAAATTTACATTTTTACATTTTATTTTATTACAAAACAATAAACATGGTGATAGCCATATTCATAAATTTCATACTATATATGTTATTTTAAAATTATATTGCGTTTATGTAAAAATGTCATTGAAAATATTCTTTTAACAATAATTTAAAATGACATTCCATATTCTGTTACATGTGTGTTTGGCTCAGGTCAAACACCTTGGAGTCATCTATTAGTCCTTTCTTGTTTCTACTCCATAGCCAATCTCTCAGCAAATTCTGTTTTGTGTAATCCTTAAAATATACTGAGAATCACAATGCCTCAACCCTGTTTATTTTAATTAAAATTAAATTCTATATTAGACAAGCTCACTACCTCACTAAAAACCCAGTGTTTTCACATTGCACATATACTGTACAAGTATATACAAAACAGTAGAAAATGACTCATAAGTAGTATCAAATAATTTGTTATTAATTCAGCATACATAAAATATTAAAAGGCTTTCACAACAGCCACTAAAAATTTAAATTAATAATCTAATTGTAAAAGCATAAAAAACATTCTTATGATATATCTGATGAGAAGTTAATATCCAAAATACATAAAGAACTCATACAACTCAATAACAAAAAAAAACAAGCCAATTTAAAAATGGTTAGAAGACCTCAACAGATATTTCTCCAAAGAGGAAACACAGATGGCCGATAGAAATAAAAAGATGATCACGGTCACTAATTATTAGAGAAATGCAAATTAAAACCACAATGAGATATCACCTCACACCTGTCAGAATGGCTATTATCAATAAATCAAAGAACAAGTATTAATGAAGATGCGGAGAAAAGGAAACTCTCATACACTGTTGGTAGGATTGAGAATTGGTACAGGCACTATGGAAAACAGTCTGGAGGTTTCTCAAAAAGTTAAAAATGGATATACCTTTTGACCCAGCAATTGCACTTCTGGGTATTTATCCAAAGAAAATCAAAACAATAATTTGTAAAGATCTATGCACCCTTATGTTCATGGCAGTACAATTTACAATAGCCAAGATATGGAAGCAACCTAAGTGATAATCAATAGATGATTGGATCAAGAAGTTATGGTTCATATATACAATAGACTATTACTCAGCCTTTTAAAAAAATGAAATGCTACCATTTACCACGACTTGGATGGACCTAGAGGTTATTATGCTTAGTGAAATAAGTCAGACAGAGAAAGATAAATACCATATGATTTCACTTATGTGCAGAATCTAAGGAACAAAAAGAACAAACTAATCAAAAACAGACTCACAAATATAGAGGACAATCTGACAATAGTCATAGGGTAGGAGATTGTGGGGCCGGGAGAATGGGGTGAAGGGTTAAAGAAGTACAAATTATTGATAGATGGTCATGAAATGGAGAGCGTGGCATAGGGAATGCATTTAGCATTAATGTAATGGCTAGGTGTAGAACCAGAGGAAAGAAAGAGCAATTAGGGAGATCGTTTTATAAACTATATAAATGTCTAAACAGTGTACTGTATACATGAAAGTCATAATAAAATTAAAGTAAAGATTAAAAAAACATTATTTAAGGAGATATTAGAAATAGGTATATAATAGCATATTGAGAAAAAATGTCCAAGCCAATAAAAAAATCAATACAATAATGGAAGTAATTGTTTTAAATCAACCCTTATCTAAAATTAAATTTTGTGATGAAGGAAATTTCTATTTAAAAATAATGAAATAAAAGAGTTATTTGTTCTTCTCCACAAAAATAAATGAATGAATGAATGAATGAATGAATGAATAAATAAATAAATGCAAAGAGAAAAAAATGTGGCATGTTATGTGGAGAATATTTTTTCAGCAATAAGGAATAGTCACAACCCCAATGCAAATTAATAACAGACTTAGTGAATGAATGTTCCAGACATTAGTGAAATGTTCATAGAAATGTTGATTAAAAGTTTTTCACTGTCAACTCTCCCTAAACTACATTTCAAATATAAGTAAAAATAGAAAAATAATTAGTACTGGTCCTATTTATAGGTGGTACAAAATAATGAATAAAGAATATTCAATGAAGTATGAAATATGGCTCAAGAAAACTGAGTTCAGACAGATAGCTCTCCATAAGATCAAAAAATTACAGAGTTCAGAATTCAATGTAGGGGGAAATAAAATACAGAGATAGAAGCTATAAGAGGAAATCACACAAAAGGAAGATGAAAAGACAAAGTTGTAAAACTGATTGTATAAAAAACGAGATGTAAGAAGACAGACTATCCTGCATAAGAGTAATTCATGTCCCTGAAATAACAGAGAGAACACTTAAAATTGAAAAATATCCTGAAAGACACAAGAAGCAAACTTGAGAAGGAAGAACTGAAACTGCTGATGAGAAGGAAAAATATTATTCTAAGAGAATTTGTTTCAACAAAAACATTTCCAAGTGAATTTACTAACTCAAGTCTATGGATATCATCTATAGCATGGACTCAAAGATAAAAAGGAAGTCACATGTTAAATTGTAGTATTCAATATTAGTTAATAGTCATAAATGAAGATCCAGCATCTGGGAGCTTGAGATTTCAACTTCCAGCTCCTGTTACTAATTTGGCCACCATAAACAACCTCTCTATCTGAACCCCTCTTTTCTAATTTTTAAAGGGATTTAACAAAATAGAAACTTAATGTACCTTCTGAACGGTACATTAGATAATGGATATAAGGACTTAGAATTCTTGGCAGAAATTAAGCATTCTCTAAGATGTTATACATAAACCTTTAAGAACTCTGAGAGTAAAGCATCCATGATTGCTTCAGGCTGTCTAGGAGAAAACATATAGATAATACACAGAATTCTCACAAAACAGTATGAATATAAACCAACAAACTCAGAAATGGAAAAGATACCAAAGGAATAGTGGTAAGTAGTAAATCTACCAAAATAAAATGAATTATTTTTAGCTGCCGTGCTTAGGATAACACAACGGCACTGTCCTGTTAATGATATAGCTATGGGAATAGGAAGACAGTCACAGTAGTAGATGTTCAACTTTCTTTTGCAATAAGGAGACACTAGATAATGCCAAATCATACTAAAAATCAAAAGTACTCCAACCAATTAATATATTTCTTGATATTTTGCTCTAAATTTAAATAGATTTTAGAGACTATTATGTCTTGTTATAAAGAAATATTTATAGAAATTTACAGATATCTTTGCTTTGTATCTCTTTTCCTTTGAAAATTTTAAGTAAAATTAATTTATTTTATTTTGAACTATTAAATATTTTATTGTATTTTGTAAAATGCCATCTATGGACTCTATTATCTGTTATATTATATATCTAATAGGTACATTTACATACACATGTAAGAAAAACTGGGATATTGATAACAATGGTTCTTTAAGGGTAATGAAATTTGTGGTTGGTTTTCTTCTTCCTTTTTAAAATTTTCTTGATTTCTTTAAATGTATTGTAAAGAACCTATGCCATTTCCCTATATTATAGCTATAAGATCCATCTATGTTGTGCTACATATATTTCATTACATGAATATACTAAACTTTACTTACTCATTATGCTATTGATGGATATTTGGGTTTTAATTAAGTATTATTTTTCTCTGCAAAATGCTGCATAAAAACAACCAGAAGAATGTCAGTGCTATCCATCAATGTCTACAGATTGACTGAGTCTTCGGCTCCCGTGGATTAATCTGGTTCCAGGATTCAGTTTAGTTCTGATCCATGAGTGATTCAGAGACCAAGACTGAAGAAACAGCTGATGTCTGGGGATTGTTTTTCTCATTATGCAGGATAAAAGTTGAGGTGAACTTGAAGTACTCACTATGCCTGTTATAAACCTCAGCTTAGAACTATTATACTATCAATATGCCCACATTACATTAGTAAAGGAAGTTATTTGGCCAAGTTGAAAGTTAATAGGAAGAGAATAGATACACAATTTACACCACTGAGAATTCCTTCAATGTCTCTTTACAAAAGAAATAGTTATGTACTTTTATTTTATAGGTAATAGAGAAAAATTAGAAACAATGCTATACTTTTAGGTTATTTTCCAGCAACCTTTTATGGTAATAGTCAAACTTTAATTGTAATGAATAATGCTACTATGAACATTCTTGTACAGGCCTTTTCATACAAAATGCAAATGTCTTTCTTTCAATATGTAAAAAAGTTGTTGGATAATGTTATAGAGAATTTCAGCAATAATTTATAATATCGGCTTTCCAAAGAGGTTATACCAATTTATAACCACAATTGGAGTTGCTCATATTTTGTTTAGAATATTTTTGCTTAATGTTCATGAATGAGATCAGCTTATACTTTTTTCCTTATAAGATAATTTTGTTCTGTCCTGTTTTGTTTTAATTAAGGTTATGCTGAGATCATTAAAACAGTCAAGAAGGCATTCTCTGGAAGAGTTTGTGTAGTGTTAGTCAAATTTCCAATCATTTATGTGCTCTTATTACTCCATTATCTGGTTCATGTGTAGACCTGTATCTTTGTTTGTTGTTTCTTTTGATTTTGTTTTACGGCCCTTGGATGCCTGATAATTGCTCAAAAAATACTATATGTTATCTATAAAAAATGTAAATGATTAGTATTTTATTTCCTCCAAAGAGGATTTGATTTATTTATGGTTAGCAGTGAGAGAATGTCCAAGCATCCTTGATTCTGTCAGGGTTGTCATGTTTCAAGGCTATTCTTCGATATGATGAACTAGGACTCATTGGAGAAATTGTTGATTTGAGGGCTGAGGCAGTGAAAAGTGAGCCTAAAACAACTTGTGCCAGAAAGAAATGTAGTGCCTAAAAATAAGATTTTATGTTACTCACAGATCAACTCTATAAAAATGATTATTCTCATTAATGGAAACTGAGGGTCAAGTGCCTTCCCTAATGACTGATTTAATCCCTGGTCTGATTGAAAATTTAGCTTTTTTACTCCATCCATTTACTAATCCATTTATTCAACAAAATTTATTGAGTGTTTTTTGTATGCCAGGAGTGACATTATATTTTGAAAATGTAGTTTAGGCTGCTCTAGAGATATTCAGAGGTAATTTGTTCATTTTGAAATTTCTTATAATGTATTACTGTGGAGGATTCTGTTTCTGGACAGGACACAAGCCATCCATAATATCAGGCTAGTAAAAAATACAGTTATATATTAGATGGAATGTTATGGGGCTCTTTTGTCGAGTTTTTATTGTGTAGGAGGGTATTCTATTAGATACTCTGTGATGTATCAAGGAAATCTAACATGTTTGATGTGGGTCTCAGTAAATTATCACACTGGAAGGCCCGCAGCCTCACAGCCTGACCCTGTAGCAGGGGCCGGGTGTTGCAACCCTGGGGGCAGAGTGGGATAAATCCCATCCTGAATGATTGCCTGGGGCTGGAGCAGAGTTCCAGGCCCACAGCTCCAAGTCCACAGCCCTAGTCCGAGCAGCACTGCCGTCTTGCATCAGGCAGCCAGCACTAGGAGCCGACCTTGCATTCGCCTGCCTTGAACATTGGTGGGTTTGACTCCTGTGCCCACCTGAGCTCTGCACCACTGGCACGTGAGGAGGGTTGCTGGCCCTGGTGGCCACTAGGTAG
>NW_006436811.1:18299423-18305448 GCF_000325575.1 Pteropus alecto
AATCTCACATAATAAAGTGCATTATTATTTCAATTTTAGTTAAACATTTAGAGACATTAGAACTGCCTTAGATTTTTTTAGAGATAAAGCTTAGATGTGTCTTAGTGGCTTTTGTGCCTATTAATAAGCGCTTTGATGATTTTAAAATATGTTGCTCAGTAGCCAAAAGGCTTGAATGATGAATTCTATAGAAGGTTAAAGGGTATATTTATATCTAGCTATAAATAAAAGATAAACTGGCAACACTTTAAAAATTAGTGTGTATTCTTTCAACTGCAGAATTCATTAAACATCTAAAAATATTGGACTGTTGAATCTAGGCTCCAACTAAAATAACTCTAGTCTCCACCAAAACCAATTACATCTTATTATGAGCATAAAAATATCACTTTGGTATGAATCACCAAAATTGTATCTTCATTTTACACTCTTTAAAGTTAATACTGTCAATTGAACATTGATGAAGAATTGATTCTAAAAACATAGATATTTTAACAATTTACCTTGAGAGATAGTTTATTCATTCCATGTGTATTTTATTTATATTTTTATTTATTTTTATTTTTTTATTTGTTTTAGGCCAGGCAACCTTGGTTGACCTCACAGATTGCAAAGACCTTGTCAGTTTACAATCCTTTATTTTTTACACCTACAGGATCTGGTCTTCCTAGGTGGTCTCCCATCCAAGTACCAAGCCTGATCCTGCTTAGCTTTTGAGATTACATGGGATCAGGCTTGTTCAGGCTGGCATGGCCATAGATTCCAAGTATGTTTCATACTTGTCTTCAATAGAACTAAACATTGACTCATACATTTTATTATAGGCTCTAAACTTTAAACCACAGTTAGCTGTACCCGAAGTGGACTTTGATTTAAGTCAAGGCAGTCAGATCCTTTTTTCCATAATCATTTTGATTTACTTGAATTGAAGACTTGAGTTTCTCACATTGTGAAGTTGAAACGTTTTTAACAGGCATATTAAAGAAGTAAATTTCAGTTCACACAGAGAGAGGAATGAATAGAGGCACAAACAAACAAACGAAAAAAAGCAGAGACATGAGTTTGTGCAAGTTAAACAAAAGTCAAAGAACATCTTTCAAGTTCCTCAAAATTCTTCTATTTCAGGTGTCAGCCCATAAGAATCCTGGTGACACTTGTGGTCTTTGATTCCATAAGATACTTCTGAACCCTTATGTTCAATTTTTTTTTCTGATCTTCTCTTGGAAAAGAATTTGCTGTAACATGGAACAAAGCATTCTTGACTATAAAATCAGAGACTAATAAATGATGTAGAAGGAATTTATACTTAATAAATAATCCTAAAAATAACATTATTAGCATGAATAATAAAGGTTTAAAAGTACTGTAGATATTATTTTTATTTAAATCAAATTTATATTGTTTGATGTCAAACATTATACTCTGTTACTTAATTTTTAAGTCATCATTTAGTTTTGATCACAACTCTATACAGATAAGACCATTTTCTAAAGAAATTTATCCAGATAAATTCTTAATGCAGCAATACATTTATAATGAAAATATGTATTCAAATAAGTAAAATTATGAAATAAGTTCCAGAGGTACAAACAAATTTGGCCCATATCATAGAAGATGTACTTTCATTTCTCTGCAAAATTAATACAATCTAATTATTAGATGAATTAGATAACTTCCAAGATATTAAAGTAAAATAGAACATATATTTAGAGGAGAACAATACATATTTAATCCTCCTGGAAAACATCATAATGATTAAGTGAAGGGTATTATTTATACATATTCTTTTAATATTTTGAATAAAGCTTCTGTCAATTTTTATAAAATAAAAAAAATTACTTGAATAATTTTTTCACACTTTGGCTGTTTTACAAACTCTCCATTATAATTAGAATTCTATAACCATTAATACAATATCCTAATTAAGAAATCCATTAAGTTTCTATAATAGTTGCTTTAGAGATAATATTAAATTTACTGAAGTTTTAAATAATAAATTCATGTGATGGGATTTTAATGTGCAATTTAAGAAGTTATTAATATTTGAAAGAATCAGTCATTGCTTCTGTGTTCAATCAATACTAAGTTTTTGTCATATACTTAATTATCAATTTTACCATTTCTAATATTTCATGACTATTCTTAAGTGTTCTTCACAGAAAGGGATATCTTATTTTAGTAAAACTTCTTTGCTTAAGAATTAAATATTTATACTTATCATCTTACTAAAACAAAATCTGCTTGATATAGATTAGTTTTACTTCTTTGTGAAGTATGACCTCCTATGACTTTTACTTTGTCAATACTTTTTTCATTCCTTAGCATCAAAATGCAAAAATTTTGTACCATGTAGTTTATACTTATAAAGAACATGATAGTAATGACAATCTAGAGAGCTAATTGTAAGCCCTGGGACTCCTGAAAATTGCTTGTGTTGTATTATCTATTTATGCCACAGACTTTCTTTGGGCATTGGTTTCTTCATTTGTAAAATAAAAGCCCCAGTAGAGTGAGCTACCTGTCATCATTAAAAGATAAAAATCTATTTTAAATGACCTAATTAAGTAAAATTTTGAAGCTATTATAAAAGGCACCTATAATTGATCAGTTCAATAATATTCTTAGTTTTGTAAGCAATCACCAAACATATTTTTTTTAATTAAAATCGAAAAATGTATTTTAATTAAATCACGTATATCCTAATTTACTTTCAAATGACAAGTTAGGAAGGGTAATTTAATATTGATATAATGAAGAGTCCAGCTGATCTTTAAAATTCAGTTGGTTCATTTGTAATCTTATCACTTAAAAGAAATTTGAAACTAGATTGAAGGGACAAGGAAGGATGTTATTATGATAAGACAAGCTACACAGCAGATAATTCTATTCGATGGAGGATTTTAAAAGCCTTACTAGGAACAAAAGCAAAAAAGGTCCCTGTAACTAGAATAGAGTAAGTAAGAGGGTAAGCAAAGGAAGGAAATAAATTTCACAACACGAGGGCCAGAAACTCTAAGGCTACATAGATCAAGACAGAGAGTTTGGAAGTCATTATGAATGTAATAGGGTACCATAACAGAGTTTTAGCAGGAAACATTGTAATTATTATTACTATTATTTTAACTTTTTATTTGAAATAATATTTCATTTAATAAAAACATATTTAGTTGAAGAACTTCCCACATATTCTTCATCCAATTTTTCTCCTAATAACATCTTATATAACTGTGCTACATTGAATAAAATAAAAAAAATAAATAAATAAAAAACACAGCTGCAGTGTTATGAAATGACTATTCAGGATTCAATAGTTTTTCCATTTATATTCTTTTCTGTTCAAGTGTCCAGTTGTAGTTACTATGTGTCATGTCTCCCTAAGTCTTCTTCAATCTGTTTCTTAGTCTTCCCTTGATGTTCATGTAAAATGTTTCCTATTTTGGATTCATTTGATGTTTTATCATGATTGGATTGAGATTATAGATTCTGGGGAAGAATACCAGAAAGTTGACATGCTCTTTTCATAGCATCATATGGAGAGAAATGCCATGATATCAGCATGAGTTACCACTGGTGATGTTAATGTTGATTACTTGGATAAACTGGTGTTGGGTTTCTACACACAATTTCCTCCCTTTCTATACTATATTTATTAGAAGCAAATTACTTAAGTCCAGACCATGATATAAGGGAGTAAAATTGAGCTCTACCTCTCTCGCGGGAGGAGTATCAAAGAATTTTGAGTATTTTTAAAACTACAATAGTATTAAATGACTATTATTGGGTGATATTTTTAGGTCGTGCGAGTTCTCTGTTTTTCCTTAAAGTTTTGCCCACTAATATTAGCATTCACCCGTGAATACTGTGTATAGCAATTATACTGTATTGTTCTAATGGTAAATTTCTATTTCTTCATTTTTTCTAAATTTATTATTTGGAATTCTCTAAGGAAGGTTTGTCCCTTTCTCTTCTATTTATTTATCAAATAATCATTTATTTATCTGTCTGGGCTTATAGCTATGTATTTTATTCTTTGAGTAATAGTCCAATATATCATCATATACATTGTTGATCAAATTGTTCTCTATTTAGCTACCAGGAGAACTTTCAGGTTGGCTCTGGTGTCCCTTTGATGTGGCCCAAGCTCTTTACTTCTTGAGTACTTTCTTCTTTTCTGGCACTACAACATGCTATGTACTTATATGTTCTCAGCCTTAGAATCATCATTTTCTCCATTGATTCCATGTTTCTTTTACTGAAGAATTGTATTTAGACACTAAGGTAAGGGTGCTGGGTGTGCTCACTGCTACTGGACTGTCACTGTTTCTAGACATCTTGGTACATCAAATTAAGAAATATATGTGTGAAATATACATAAAAACACATAGTGATAATTATTTCTACTTCTATCTATATCTATATTAAAATAAACATGAGTTCATACTGATATCTCCAATCACAATCCAGTACCATATAGTTTGTTCACTCTATCATAAGCTCTTTCTCAGACAGTACAAAATTTGGTGTTCAGTTTCAACAATGTTTTTATTTGTGCATTTCCAATATTCATGTAAAACAGTTTCATAATTGTTAACCCCTCCCCCATGAGAAACAAATTAACCAGTTAAAGTATAGTTTCTATGTTTTTTTGCTTTTTTAACTTTACAGTATTCTGTCAAAATGTTCTTTTCAAAAGTTACCTAAATTAACTATTTTCTTTCTTCTTTCACCCTTTTGGGTGAGATTATGTCACACATTTGTAACACCGCTAGGTTCATTTGTCATGGTCTGTATTTCCTCCTGGGAGTCCCTAATATCTTGGTTGATTTTCTTTTAATTTGCATATAGTAAATTTCACTCTTCATGACATACAGTTCTATAGGTTTTAATAAATGCATAGAGATTATTGTTATTTTTTATAATTGGAGCTCTACTCAAGAAGCAGTTGGAGCAAGGGAGAAAAGTTGTAGGCAAAATTGGTAGCAATGAGAATAATTATAAAGTTATTGCTATCATCTGTGGGAGAAATGATTTTAACAGTAAGATGGATTTTTCAGTATTATTTTCAATATGATTGATATTCTCTTTCAGAAAATTATGATGTCCTTATTTTTACATGATAGATTTTTAAATTCAATATAAAAGAGATTTTATTTTCTAGTTTGAATAAAAAATCCTAAAAATACTATGCTAGATATAGCCTCATTTATGTATTAAGATATATAATATATTCAAAAATAGAGCTAATATACTTAACTGAAAGATTGGGTACCAGAGCTGAGGACAAAAGATAATTTAAGAATAACTCTGAGGCTTTTAACTTAAATAAATAGTGGCTCATTTAAAAGAACTAGTAAGGATTTTTAGAAATTTAATGAACACATTTTGTTCCCTAAAACAACAAAAACAAAAATTATATAAATTAAAAAAAATAATGCAAAATTAAATATAAAATGTGTATTCTTCTAAGTAACAAAGAAAAACATAGTTATTTTATATTTATCTGTTATCTCAAGAAGTTTCTTATCTCTTCTAAATGCACAAAATAGAATGAGCTTGTATGCAAAAAAAAATTATTAAATAATTTTATATCAGTAGAGTGTTCTCTTATATATACTGTTTGTAAACCTTGCTGTTATGACACAGAAAATAAAAAGTAATTTGTTAATTCTTCCACTTTATTAAAGAGCATAAAAGGTACTAGTATAGTACTACAAAAATGCAATGACACTTCTCCCTAGAGGACAAACAAATGGCCTACAAACATATGAAAAGACACTCAACATCGCTAGCTATTAGGTAAATGCAAATCGAAACCACAATGAGATACCTGATACCACAATGAGATACCAATGAGATACCTGTTAGAATAGCTATAATCAACAGGACAAGTAATAACAAATGCTAGAGAGTATGTGGAGAAATAGGAACCCTCATACACTGCTGGAGGGACTGCAAATTGGTACAACCACTATGGAAGGTCCTCAAAAAACTAAGAATTGATCTACCATATGATCCAGCAATCCCA
>NW_006436811.1:18306405-18310738 GCF_000325575.1 Pteropus alecto
AGAGACTCATGGACATGGACTATAGACTAGTGGTTACCACAGGGTAGAGGGTGGGGGAGGAGGGGTAGAGGTAGATGGAGTAAAGGGGGTCAAATATTGGGGGTTAAGGGGAGGACAAAGTGGGTAAAGGGGATTAAATATATGGTAGCGCTGAAGGAATGGACTTTGTGTGGTAATCACACAATAGAATACATAGATGTCAAATTATAATGTACACCTGAAAATTATGTAATTGTATTAACCAATGTTACCCCAATAAACTTAATATTAAAAAAAAAAAAAGAAAATGCAATGGGATTCTCTTAAATTTTTTTTCTCTAAAGACTAAACAAATATTATTGATTCATTGTTTCTTTTTATTTAAACCAAAACTAAATCTGAGATACTTGAGTTAATACTTTCCCCTTCTAAATATCACCTGTAAAGCCATCACACATGAATAAAATATCAGAGGCCTGTTTGTAATCTAGTATCCATCATTGCCAGTTCCCTAGTACACTACTGCCTATTTTTCCATTGACTTATAATATATAACATGTTAGCATGCATACCTGATAGAAAACCTCAAGATGAGAAATAAAATGTCATAGTGCAACCTGCCTTAATTTTTTAATTATCCATTTTGTCAGTTTATTATCTGCTAATGTTCACTTTTGATTACATCATAAAGGATTACAAAGTTTTTCTTCATTTGGTCCTTTTTTGAAATGGCTAGTTTTAATCTAACTAGAAGAAAAATCCAAGAGGTGTTTATTCTTTTAAAACATATTAAAGACATATTTAAAAATAAATAAGTCTTCGGTTCCACTAAACTTTTAAATTATCTTAACAACTTGATTTGTATTCTAAAAAAATATTTTGTCTCTTTAACATGATGAGCTTTATCAACTATCAAAGGATACGAAGGAGAGAGAGGGACTTTAAGGTTTAAATGACTATATTTTTAACATTTGTGAGCTCTGAGAAAATGGTTTGATGTCAGGATGTTAAATCAATAACTAAAGGTTAACACTCTGTTTATGTAACAAAAGTCTGCATAGATCTTTTAAAAATGAAAATCGTGTGAGACTTTACATTCATGATAAATATACATCTCTGAATCAATGTGGAGATCACTTGTCATAAATGCTCATTTGTGAAGAAATGGGTTAAAGTTTAGATAGAACAATAAATTGTTCCAAACAGGGGAATCATAACATAGTAACAAATGTAATGGAGAAAACAGGAAAATATAAGAAATAAAGAGTATTTCTTTGGTATTTTTCATATTCTATGCTATGAAAGAATTCTAAATGTCACCGTCAAGAGAAAAAATTCCTCCTGCTAATTAAGTACAACAAAGAGGTATTCCTGAAAACCAATAATGCCTTTTGCCAGTAAATCAATAAAAATACAAAACTTTTAATGGAAAAACTAAAAGGTAAGGTAAGGGTATACTAGTATATTACTCTTAAGATTATTGATATTCAGACTAGAAAATCATACCTCTATTTTCTTTTATTTTTAACAATCTGACTCATAAAATAAAAACATAATTATTTGGAAGAGAATATAATATTAATCATATTGAAAATCCAGAAAAAAGTCAACAGAATAAGTTCTCAAATAATTATATTATGAATAAATGTGTACAAAAGTATTCATCAGGGTAGGAAATTTATCTTTTTAATCCACTGCTTTATTCTAGTCATAAATATTTTTCAGAAAAAAATATGTGGTATATTTAAACATAGCATTATGATTTTATATTTCTTATGCATATTTAAATAACCAGAATTTTCTAGCTAAAATTTTCCTATTTAATTTTAAAACAAAATGACTCACAGATATGTGGTGTTTTCTTAATCTTAGAATTTATATCATTATTATTATTATTATAATTTTTCAGATATAACTTTTAACCTTAAGCATTTGAAGTATTCTTTCAATCTATGATATGTAAGCAATCTTTTAATTTTGCATTAACTAATATAACTTTATTGCCTATCATGTCCCATGACTGTGCCAACATTCTTCACATTTATTGAGTTATTAAATTTGTAAGAAAAAAATATTTGATTATATTTTAAAATTAACATATCTACAAATTAAGTTGATAAAGTACTTATAACTGAGGATAAGACAGATATTGAATAAATTATCAAGCCAGAAGAGCAACATAAAACTTAAATCAGACATTGTGCATTTTCAACAAAATCACTACTGCCTCCAAGTGAAAACCAATTAGTGTATCTGGAAGGATTTAGAACGAAACAGAGAGTGTGACATTTTTCAGGCCAAGAATGGCAGTCCTAGGCTGATGGCAAGTATCTGGGTAACCCTCTGGAGAACACGACACTGCCAATATGTGAGGGGGCTCCATCAAAAACCTGTGTCTGCTCAGTTTTTCTTCTTGGGATTGTAGACATATTAAAAATCATGAGATGGGAAATACCAAAACAAACAGGGCTTTTGAAACTGATTTGAATTTGAAATTAACAAGGTGTTGAAAATTAGGAGAATTTTCTCTTCTTCACTCCAACTTCTTAGCTGTGCTAGCTCTTGTACTAGCACTGAAGCTAGTTTTCGGTTCAAGCTAATTCAATATTATGAGACTGAAACCTGTTCTACAACACACAATTAACTAAGTATTATGCAAGGATAACAAAAATTTGGTCTCTGTTTTTAAAGAGCTTAACATATTGCAAGAAAGAGAAATATAAAAAATAAAAATAAAAAAGTCCTGCGATGTTAGGAATAAAATGGAATGGAAATGAGGGTTCAGAGGAAGTAGTGCCTGACTCACTTGAATAGTCACAAGAAAGTTAGACAAAGCAGGTTACACATATGATGAATCTTGAATTGTGAACAGAAACCTTGCAAATAGACACAATGCAAATGGACATAGTAGTTAAGATAAAAGATGTCTGAGGGGCAAATAAACAGATAAATAAAACAGTATCAGGTATTTAAGAGATAATCATAGCTCTTATAAGATAGTTAATACTATCATAGGAGTTTGGATATTACTTGATCTCAGTTTATTGAAAAGTATTAGATGAAATCAGATGCATGTTTATGGCATTTAATAAATTAAACTTTTGTAATTAATATTTGTTGAATGACTATACTATTCAAAGCATTATGACATCATATTTTCAAGTAAAGGGAAAAGCCCAAAATGATAGTGAAGAGTTGCAGAATACGCCATCCCAAAATATTCCACTTTGGCATAAGGATTATTTTGAGCTAAAGACACTTGAAAACCAGCAGATGTAAGAAAGGCATTCTAATCTCCCCTTTTATCCTGAAAACAGAAGATAAAAATTCCCATGTGAAAGAAGTCCTCACTGTACTAGGAAAACAAACATTCTTTGACAGAGAAATCCAAGAGAATTCTATATAAACAGATTTGGTTAAAATATTTCTTAATTTCATTTAGTCTCCCATATACTTTAATTACATTTCCACATTTGCCTCTCTTTGTTCAACCTAGCATAAAAGCATTTAGATTTTGCCACTTCTTGGGGTCTTCATTGCTTTGAGCACTCCCATGTCATAAAAACATATATTTGCATGCTTTGCTCTTGTTAATCTGTTTTATATCAGTTTAATTTTTAGGTCAGGCTGAAAAATCTGAAGAGGCTGGAGGGAAAATTTTGCCACCCCTATAATAGAATATGCTTAAGACTGATGATTATAAACATATTGGGAACCTTTGTGATTTAATTCCTCTCTAACATCTAATAAATCTGCCAGTTAAACAAGTTCTATTAACACTTTTGATATTGCAAGATGTACAGGATCATTTTCAAACAGTCCATGTCATTTTTGCCAGTAGAATAGATTTATTACATCCAAATAAGAAAGGAGAAACTTGTTTGTTTGCTTTTCATCTTTGGCTAATTTTGTTTCTCTGCCTCTAGAGTTCTGCTCCAGATTCAAAATATTTTTAAATTGTTTCCTTCCTAATGGCTCATCTCTCTTTTATACATGAAAGGGACATCTATTTTCTGATATAAGATATATTGTAAAGTACAAAGAACATGTTTAACATCTCTTCTGTTTTTACTTATTTGTTCAGCATTATATAAGCACTAGGTTCAGTTCCCTAAACTCTGGGTAACATAATGAGCAGGACAGACAGGATACCTGCTATAGTGTAATTATGCTTTAGTGTAAGAAACAAAAAATAATAAAACAAATGACTCAAATAAATATAGAATATTTAAGTGCTATGAAGGAAATGCTATGATTCTGTGATACTGAATAACAAGGAGGATGACCTCCAGGAAAGGATGATATTTCAACCGAGACTTGCAGGATGCTAGGGGCCAAGAATGCCAGGTGGCAG
>NW_006436811.1:18310772-18349302 GCF_000325575.1 Pteropus alecto
GGAGAATGTGGCATGTTTGTTCTTGCGATTGCCAAAAGCTATTGTGTTCATAAGAGAGTGATTGAGAGAGGATTCTAAGAGATGAAATCAGCAAAGTGGGCTAGATCATGTCAGGGTTTTATAGGTCTTGGGAAAAGGTTTTGATTTCTTTCTAAGTATAGTGAGAAATCACTGACTTTTAGCTGGGAACAGCATACTTTGTTTTGTAAAAGAACATTTTTCTATCTGCTAAGTGTAGTGACTCAATAAAGAAGCAGAGAAGCCAGATAGGAAGCCAGAATATACACCTAAACAAGAAACAATAGTGACTTGACTTTACTAAATTTGTGGAGATAGAAAAATTAGGATGCATCAGCAATGTAGTTTGAAAGTGACATGAACAAGATTTGAAAGCTGATAGAACGTGATTGTCTACGGATTTGAGGATGAATTCTAGGTCCGATTATACTGATTTTAAGTACAGAATCTCCTTTTCTTAAATTATATAATTAATTTTATAAATCCACACTGTAGGTTTTGCTGGGGAGGACAACAGCAACAGCATAAAGAGAAGATCTCACATCTACCATTATATATTAATAAACACAAAAGACCCAATGATAACCTGAAACATGTTGGTTGAAAATAGGAATTAGAGCAAAGTATATCCTCAAAGGAATACCAATAATTCCGTTGCCTATAGTATTAAATAATGAATCAGAAAAGTTATCAAGTGTTAAAGATAATTTCCTTGACTGAAATAACAATAACCTAGCTCAAGAAGAAAGTAGAGTGAATTCTGACAAACCCTATCGAAAACACATAAAATTTCAAAATCAACTGTGTGAGCCAGTCATGGAAAAATAGAGATTACTTTTCTGGGAACCTCATTCTCCACTGCAGAGCATCATATTACAGTGACTCACAGGAGGCTTTTGGTTTTATACTGAAAGAATTTTTAATATTAGCATAAAATTCATTCAGTTAAGTAAGAATCCCATTGTTCCTCTATAAGCCTACTTATTTCTGATTTTCGTTCTTTTTTCCTGATTTTTGCCTGCATTAATTTTTCTTCTTTCCTAGATTTCCTTTTTTGTTATAACTTTTAGCATTTTGAGTGAAATAGTTACTGCATTTTTTAATTTTTATTTTTATACTTGTATTACAGAATAATGTGCTATCCTCCAAGTATAGACTTGGCCAAATCAAATAGATTTTTCTGTGTACTTTTCTTATGATTGGAATTTTCTAAATAGTCTGTTAAAATCACTTTTATTTTCTCATTTAGTCAAAAGCTACCTCTGAGAATTATTTTATTCCTAAATATTTGTAAATAGATAT
Organism: Pteropus alecto; assembly: GCF_000325575.1. Lineage (NCBI taxonomy): Eukaryota > Metazoa > Chordata > Mammalia > Chiroptera > Pteropodidae > Pteropus > Pteropus alecto. The sequence continues at coordinate 18,312,093 of NW_006436811.1, forward strand.
TTTTCTTTTTAAAATTGTATTTAAATGTTTATAAGATTTCTCTTTCTATTTTTGGTATTTTTAATTCTTCAATATTGTGTTTCCTTAGATAAATTTTACTCTGAAAAAATTGGAAGGTGTACAATCCATAATTATTTAATTCCATTTCAATTCTTTTGCAATGTAAAGGGTCCTTTTTAAATAAAACTTGCATGTATTTAAGATGTACATTAGATGATTTGGTATATATATAATGAAATGATTACTACAGTCAAGCTAAATAATATATTTATCACTTCACAGTTACTGCATTGTATGTGTGGTGGGGGGTGGTGGTTAAGAACACCTGAAATCTGTGGGTATTTTTGGCAAATTTCCAGTATTCAAATCAGCATTATTGATGACAGTTATCATGCTCTACATTAGACCTCTGAACTTATCCATCCTACATAACTGAAACTTTGTACTCTTTGATCAGCATCTCTCCATTTTTCCCTCCTTTCTGACCCTGGTAACCATTGTTCTACTCTTTGCTTCTGTGTATTCAACATTTTTAGATTCTACATATTAGTTAGATCAGGGAGTTTTTTTCTTTCTGTATCTAGCTTATTTCACTTAGCATAATGCCCTCAAGTTTCATCAGTATTGTTATGAATGGCATTATCTTCTATTTATGCATGAATAGTATCCATTATATGTATACACCACACTTTATTTATTCATCTGTCAATAAACACTTAGGTTGTTTTCATATTTTAACTTTTGTGAATAATGCTGCAATGATCATGGGGTTGCAGATACCTCCTAGAGATACTCATTTTATTTCCTTTGGGTATATACCCAGAAGGATTGCTGGATCATAGGATAGTTCTATTTTAATCTTTTTTCTAAACTGTTTTCCAAAAGCATCTGCATAATTTTTCAATCTCACCAAGAGTGTACAAGGATTCTCTTTTCTCTATATTTTTTCCAACACGTGTTACCTTTTGTATTTTTGATAATAGTCATCCTAACAGGTGTGGAGTGATATCTCATTGTGGTATTGATTAGCTTTTTCCCTGATGATTAGTGATGTTGAACAACTTTTCATCAATCTGTGGCCATTTACATGTCTTCCTGAAAAAAAATGTCTGTTCAGATCCTTTCTCCACTTTTTAATCATGTTGTTGGTGGTGGTGGTGGTGGTGGTGGTGGTGGTGGTGGTGGTGGTTGTCGTCTTCGTCTTCTTCTTCTTCTTCTTCTTCTTCTTCTTCTTCTTCTTCTTCTTCTTCTTCTTCTTCTTCTTTTTGCTATTAAGTTGTGAGTTCCTTTATATATTTTGTATATTAACTCCTTTTCAGATATACAGCTTGTAGATATTTTCTCCTGGTCTGTAGGTTGACTTTTCATTTATTTGGTTATTTCCCTATGCAGAAGCTTTTTAGTCTGTTGTAGCTCCACTTTTTCATTTTTGTCTTTATTGCTTGAATTTTTGGTGTTATGTGAATCATTGTCAAGGCCAAGTCAAAGAATTTACCCACTATGTTTTCTTTTAGGATATTTTTGCTTTCTGGTCTTACACTTGAGTCTTTCATCAATTTTGAGTAGATTTTTGTTTTGGTGTAAGATAAGGGTCCAATTTTATTCTTTTTCATGTAGATATCTAGTTTTCCTAACACTATTTATTGAAGAGACTATCCTTTCTCCATTGTGTATTCTTGATGCTCTTGTCAAAATTAATGCTTTATTTTATTTCTAGGGTCTCTATTCTGTTTCATTGCTCTATGTGTCTGTTTTTATGCTACTACCATGCTGTTTTGATTACTATAGCTTTATAATATAATTTTAAATCAGGGAATATGCTATCCGATGTTTTTCTAGTCTTCAGCTTCAATAACGTAACAAGTATAAAAACTATAAAGTAACTAAAAACTCATTTGAAAATTTATTTAATTTTTTTTTTAATTTAAGAACTGTTCTAAACTTTAGTTTTGAAAAATACATTTTTAATTATAATTTTTAACCAGTTTCTGCCATCTTCATCAAAGGCACTGTAACAAAAGTTTAAAATTTAATGTTTATTATTCTAAATTTAGAAAATCTAATATTTCTGTGTTATTTGTGTGGGTTAGAAATATAAAGAAAAAACCCACCATTTTTTACAAAATTAATTTATAAACCATTTCTTTTGCAAAGACAAAATTTTTTTGATTCAGAAATTTTTATATTTAACTTTTCTAACTACCTTATTTAATACAATAAATATTTTTCTTTTTAATTTGTTTAAATTTATTTCCTGCACAAACAAGCAAGTTTTAAAAAAGTTCCCATCAGTTACAAAGCAGAGTTATCACGGCCCAATACTTTCATCAATGACCTTTGAAAAAGATGTGCCAACAAAAAAGGCAATGCAAAAAATAAGAGAGTCAGCCATATGGTTGATTCAAAATTATGAGGATCACCCCAAAACTGTGCCAGAATAGCTCTAGCATCCTTCTGGCATATTACTTGGAATCCTTTTAATTACCATTTCTTTTTCTTTTAAGTTGCTACAGATAACAAAGAGGTATTTATTACTCTTTTATATTCAATGTATATTAGGGTCCTAAATAATTTCCCTTTAGTAACTAATACATCTTCTTTCCATTCCACTTTTAGTATTTTCAAAATTAATAGCCAAAGGAATAGAAAGAACACAAATAGGAAGCACAGAGAAATATCTACTCTGAAATATCTCAGTACCTTAATATGCTCCAGTGGAAGTGAATCTCCTATCCTTCTTTAGTGAAGAAACTGGACATCTTGAAAGTTGTGCTGTCGCATTTGAATTATACTTTCTATTTCCACAAAAGAAAGGTTCGATTCTACTTTATATACTTCAATAATTAAAAAAGGATTTATGTTGGTCACCTCCATTTTTTCAAATTCACCTAAATTTTCAACACTGATATTGTGAACACTACAGCTGTGGAAGTTTATACTACTTCATTGTAATTGCAACCCTACAAAATATGTTTTGTTTTTTTTTTAACAGAAATCTTAGTTCTTAGTTCCGTAGTTAAACCAATGAATGTGGTTGAAAAGCTGTGTTCTACGTTTTTAGTCAATTTCAGGAACATTAATAAAATATCAAGATACCTGCTGAAATGATAAAAGGATCAATTAGTTCATGGGCAGAAAGTCACTTTCTTAATGCTTTGAAGCAAGCTGCTTTTGCAAAGCTTTGAAAGTGATCATCAGTATAATTAATTTCATGAAGAAATGTGTTTAAATTCTAGAAGATATAAATTAATCAACTGACCTAATGGGAAGTGTGCAAATAATTGTACAACTATGATAATAAGGCTGTGCATAGCAAACTACAAAATGCCAATATTTTTAATAAATAATATTTAATAACTGAATAAAAATATGTCTACAGTTTATAAGCAATCAAAATTGATGTCTAGAGCCTATGAATCAATGGTTTTCTTCATTTTGTGAAGCAAGAATTAACAATCCTTCTCAAATTATGGGTTTTTATATGATTATAGTCTATCTATAGAACTTTCATTGGAAAATGCATGGAACACTGTGGAGAAAATATAAAAGAACAATTTATTTCTAGAAAAAAATGCAATTAGATCTATTTAACATTAAGAAGATTTAGAAGGAATATAATTAGGTACCCTATACTTATCACTTGGTATTATAATCATTATATAATACAAATGATTACCATTTTATTTACATATGGGCCTGTGTGTGTATACACACACGCACACATGGATCATACCTTATGTCATTAATTTTCTTAATGAAAACATCATATTTGAAATGCGATGTTGTAGGCCGAATAATGTCTCCCCCACCACAAAGGATACATATCCTAATCCTAAAACCTGTGAAATGGTTATGTTCTACAGCAAAAGGACTTTGCAGATGTGATTATGTTAAGGATCTTGAGGTCAGGAGATGAGTCAGATTTTCCATGTAGGCAACATGTAATCGTAAATGTCTTTATAAAAAACGGGCAGTGGAACTAGAGACAGAAAGAGAAGACAATGTGATGAGGGAAGGAAGGAGAAGGAGAAAAGGTAATCTGATGCCTGGCCACAAACAGTGAATGAGGATTGCCTCAAGCATTTGGTAAAACAGGGAAAAGATGTCCCTAGAGCCTCCGAAAGGAACAAGCTCTGCTGGCATCTTGACTTTAGAAATCAAAAGCTCAGACTTTAAATGTCCGACTTCCTGAATGGTAAGATAATACATTTTTTTTTTTTTTTTAAGCCACTAAGATTGAGTTAATTTGCCATAGCAGCAATAAGAAACTGGTACAGATTTAGGTACCAGGAATGTGGTTCTGATGTAACAGTATGCAAAAATGTGGAAGTGGCTTTGGAATTGGGTAATAAGTAAAGGAAGAAAGAATTCTGAGAAGCATTATAGAGAAAGCCAACATGCTTTTAACATGCTACTAGTAGAAGTACAGATATAAAAGACTACTGCTGTGGGCTTAGAAATAAATGAGAAATATGGTAACAAAACACTATATTATCTTAAAGAATAGCTAAATTGTCATAAACAGACTGTGCCTAGAAACATGGACATTAAAAGCACTGCTAGTGAAAGCTCAGAAGGCAGTGGTAGGTAAAGCCTATATTGTCATAGAGAAGTCTTGAATGATTTTAAATCGTTGGTAGAATATGGATGTTAAAGACACTCTTAGTTAGGAATCAGAATGAAATGAGGCACATGTTATTGGAAAATGTGAAGAAAGTGGATTGTTATACAACGACAGAAAGCATGGCTAACTTGAGTCCTACAGTTCCGTAGAAAGTAGAATTTGTAAGTAATAAACTTAGTTATTTTGCTGAGATTTCCCAACAAAGTGTTAAAGTTGGGGCTTGGTTCTGTCTTACTGTTTATAATAAAATGCAAAAAGAAAGAGATAAATTGAGGGATGAAGTATTAAAAGTAATCAGGACTTCATTCGGAAAACTCTCAAGATTTCAAAAAAGCTAAAATTAGGAGATTCACTGTAAGGAATGAGTTATTTTAAGAGAAAGCCGAGGACGTATCTGGACAACCTTTTTTTCTAGTGCCTCAGAAGGAACAAAGGGGTACATTATTTTCACAAAGTAGGTTCTTAGAAGATCTTAAGTATGTGACTCATGAATTCATGCAGCCATCTCAGTGGAAATCAAATACAGAGATGAGTTTATTTAGGAGTGATCTGTGCAGGAGTCTTTTCTCTAATGGAGTGAATCTCTTAGACATAATTGGGAGACCCAGAAGATTCTTAAAAGTGTAATATCATCAGAAATATCATTGGCTTGGACCAAAAGTGACATGGAGGGCAAATGAAAGAAAGTTATCAGACTCCCAAAATTCTACAAGCAGGAAACAGACTGATACAATTACTCAACTGCAAACACATGCTACCCTTCATGAAAAAGGATGTGTGACTCCTAGATTAGAGCTGAGGGACCACAGCGTGGAGTTTAAGGCTGCAATGGGCCTTTCCCAGGCTTTGAAACCTGACGGAGTACATCCAGTTGAATTTTAAATTTGCTTGGATCTGGTGACATTTTCTTTTCATTTTCTACTTTTTGAAAGAAACTATAGCTGTTGTCCTTACACTATTGCATTTTAGGAGCAGATATATTGTCTTCTAAGTTCCCAGGTGTACATTTGGTAAGGAATTTTAACAGCATAGACCACACCCAGAATTTTACCCATACCTGATTTAGATGGTGAAATTTGGAACTTTTGAGCTGATAAGACATATGAGATTTTAGAGTAGAGTTGGTTCTGTAATAGGTTGAGACTTCTTGAGAAATTGGAGTGAATGTATTTTGAATATGAGTGAAATGTGAGTATTTGAGAGCCAGAGAGCACACTGTGGTAAGCTGAATAATCCCTCTTTCCCAAAAAATATATATTTAATCTCAAAACTTGTTGATATGTTACTTTACATGGCAAATAGGACTTTCAGATATGATTAAGTTAGAGATTGATATGGTGAGATTATCTTGGATTATATGAATGGGCCTAATGTTGCAGAAACAAGTAAATTTATATATGTGTCCATGATATCATTATCAACATTTTTTGAGTATTTACTAAACAAATAGAGAATCACAGAGTTTCTTAACATTTTCTTATGTCTTATTAAATTTATTAGCATTATCTTATTTAAATTACATTTTAAGATGGATATCATCATCTTCATTTATAAAGAGGAAAGTAGGAGCTCCCAATTATGCATAAGTTTATACTAGAAATCAAATTTAGGTAAATTGTTATGTTTATGTAAATGAATGAGGTCATACCGGTGATAAAGGAAAAACTGAGGAACAAGAAAATAAAAACATCAAATATAAACCTTAGAGAATATGAACATTAATTAAACATTAGAGAATAAGGATGATTCAACAAAAGCGACTGGCCTAACACAGAGGTCAGTAGTAGAAAAAAATAGTTTTAAAAAAATCCAGAGAAGGAGAAAAATTTAAAGGAAGGGTCATTTAAATAGCAAAGATGTGGCCAATAATTATTTGAATTTAACAATTAGAAATTATCGATCTTATTTTTCAGGAGAAATTCATTAAACTTGGCCATCAGATGTCTAAATTCAACAGTGGGAAAAGATTTAGATTAGTTTGTTATATAATTAAAAGGAAAGTCTCAGATATTAGCTGCCATATCTCCTAAATTATTTATTCTTCAAAGTAGTATCCTTAATAAAGTCTAGAGAAAAAGATACTTAATCTTAAAAATAAGCAAAATGGTAAATAAAACATATAAAGTGTAATGTTGTCTTTTTCCCTAATTTACTTTTATGTTGTTATTTTTTTCACCACTATGTGATCATCTCTTAATTTGTTTCTAGGAAAAGAAAGTGGGACAATCTAACTTTGTAACTATGTTACATTTTTCAGCTTTTATGTAAAATACCTTGAATTACACAGATTTATTTGACAGAACTTTCTGAGCTGCTACTAAATATCAAGAACAGATAACAGAAAATACTATAGTGAGCCATTTGAAAGCTTTATGTCTACCTAGAAGATATATTTTTATTGTATAAGCTCATCGGATAAATATAAAATTACCACTGTGATAAATAACTTGCAATGAAGTAAATATCTAAGTTACTGTGAGATCATTTGATATATAGTTTCTTTTCTCATTAGCATAGCTACAAGAACTAACAGATAGTAAAAAGAGTGCTTTAAAATGCATCTCATTCCTAGATATGATTGTTTGTCATTCAAGAGGATTATTGTATTCTTTCATAAAAACATTTAAAATATTTTATCAGACATAAATCTTTGATTTGCATTACCTTCTGATTTACTTTCAGCTATAAGTAATATTTCATTATAAAATTCTTTCATTTATGCCTTGAACTTTTCTGGAAGAAACACATATTAACTTTTATAATAAACCATACTGGCAAAATAAATTCAACATATATAATTTTGCAATATAGGCAAGTGTTGAACATTGCCTTTTGAAACCCAGAGTCCTGTGTCCTAAAAATCCCGCCCCCCAAAACATATTGTTATTTGCAATAAGGTAAATATTGTTACTGTTACAAACTGTAATAATACATAAAGTAATAACCATTTGCCAGTTTTTTGCATATTAAGTAATTTATTAAAGTAATGAAGCAAATTCTGTTTGTTTGTTTTTTACATTATACCAGAGTTGACACTGATATTGTAAAATACACTCACCAGTTATTTCTTGAGAATTACTGCTCTACACATTCAACAGTAAAATAATTCCTGGAAATTGAAATTAAACATATCTGGTAACATTATTTCATTATTAAATGTTCTTCTAGAATGGCAGGAGAAATGATGCTTTATTGTCATTCAAGAGGGCAAGAAATTATAAATGATGACATTTTTTAAGTGAAATGACAACATAATGAAGTATCTTTTTTTAAAAAATAACTATAACTGTGTTCTTTAGAAATTATTTTAGCAACTTCTAACTTTGCACAGCTAAAAAATGAAAATAATGCTGTTTCTACCAAGAAATTAAGGAATGTTTCCTTTTCACTGAAGCATGTCAAACATTTTAAAGCTAACTTCTAAGGTAAATATACAAATAATTAAAATGATAACCATTAGATTATAGAGTAATAGTGCAAACTTTTCATTCATATCCAATGATTAAACAAATATGAATCATATGTAAAGTGCCAGATATGATGCTAGATAGTAGGGATGATGGATTTGGCAAAATTCCTTCCTCAAAGAGCTCATAGTTCAAGAGAACAAAAATAAGAACCAAAATGGGATGATATTCCAGGTGTTACTGTGAGAATACGCAGAGTATAACCATAGGTATCTTTTGATAGGTATTAAATAACAGCATGAAGAACTACTAACCAGTCAGGCAAATGTGTGTAGGATTTAAGAGAAATTTAAAGATATGAAGGAAAGTAAAAATCAGATGATATTTTTCTGTTGTGTTCTTATCTTGTTCACTGAGTAGTTCCTCATTTTGCACTTCACATTTTAGTTTTCCCCCAAAATATGAATTAATTAAAGCCAGGGATTCTTTTTTAATTCAAGTAGTCTTTGAACTGTTACATTCAGAACAATTAAATGATCTTTAAACGCTACTGTCCCCAGAGCATCATCTTCAGAAATTCTGATTTATTAAATGACTATTTCAAGGTGGGGAATTCACTGGGAATGGGAAAAATATATGGCATAATAGTTTAGAATTGGTGACGCAGAGAGGCTACAGTCCTAAAACAATTATATAAGTAAAATATTATCTAAGAGAGCTGTTTGAACAGAAGAGATGTTACTTGGATTAGCAAACTCTTTCTCAGGTAGATGGGCTTGCAGAAATTTCCTAAAACAATTAGTGAAATTATTTATTGATTTTTGGTTTTATTTTCCTGGGCAGGAATTTCCTAGAACTAAAAATTAAGTTATGTCGACACGATCACCCTCAGTTCTCAATCTTTGTTAAGCTATGTGGATGCAGATGGTCTGAGTTCTGAACACTTGGGAATTTATTATTGATAACATTTGCATGTATTTCAATATTTTCTTTCATTGGAGTTTTTAAAATATATGTATTTATTTTTGTTATGGACATTTTAAGCTTTTCCTAGTTGGTCATTTGTTTATGCTTACATAATATTGAGTTATATAAATTTTAGTTTTGATTTAATTAAATTTCTCAATCTTTGTTTAGTTATGTTTTCTGTTTTCTTAGCCTTTAAAAAAAATCCTTTCCTACCTTGATGTCATTTATTTTTCATTGTTTTCATTTTCTTTTTCAAGTATGAGATGTTTAATATATGTATATTTCTCATTCATTTACTCTTTTTTACAAGTCAGAAATGAAATTTTAAGATTTATTTTAATAAATGCACCTAAAGGTATGTATTTCTCTTCAAATACAGTTTACTTTCATCCTACAAATTTTAATATACATTATTTTTATGTGTAGTTCAAATATTTCAAAACTGCATTTGTAATTTTCTCTTTAACTTGATACACTGAAGAGGGTGTTTGCATTTCATTTTATAGATGTTATTGTTCTGTTAGTTTTGTTGTTGTTGTGATATTTGTTTGTTTCTCTCTCTCTCTCTCTCTTTTTTTTTTTTTTTGCTATTAATGGTTTTTACTCAGAATCCTTGTGGCTCCTGATAGAATGTTTTTCTATCATCTATCATCTATCTATAATTTATCTAACTCTACATTTATTTAATATTTTCTATTCATTCTCAAGTTCTAAGAGAAGAACCTTATCAGGGTTTGTCTCCCCACTGAACTATATTATATTGTTTTCTCTTACTTTTCATTTCATTTCTGTATGGCTACTGTTTTTATTTTAATCCTTTTTTAAACACCAATTGTTATGGACTTAGTGTTTATATACCCTCAAAATTTATATGTTGAAGACCTAATCTCAATTTTCACTGAATTTGGAGACATATGTCTAAGAAAATAATTAAGGTTAAATGAGGTCATAAGAATGGGTCCCTAAAATGATAGCATTAGTGTCCTTATGAGAGATGCTAGAGAGCTAGTTTGCACTATCTTCATGCATGTACCAGATAGGCAATATGATTCAAAGTGATAGGATGGCTATCTACAAGTTAGGAAGAGAGCTCTCACCAAAATCTGAATAAGCCAGAACCTTAACCTTGGACTTCTAGCTTTCAGAAGTCTGAGAGAAAAAAAAAAATTATTTCTGCTGTGTAAGCCACCCCGGTCTATGGTATAACGTCATGGTAGCACAAACAGACTAATACATCAGTATAGTTATTTTTTTGTCAGGAGTTAATCTGATTTTTCACTATATTTTACTAATTCATATGCTGAACATTCTTTCATCCATCCTATATCTAAGTATAACTTGCTTTTTTCTGATATTCCTTTAGTACTTATTTCTTCCACAAGTGTTTCTGAAAGGTAGTTTTCTCAATTTGTTTGTTTCTTTTGTATCCAGAAAATACTTCTTACCTATTTCACCTTCATTCTTGAATGATTTAGCATCGGAGTGTAGAAATACATCCAGCAACGTGACTATTATTCATATTCGGATAAAATGAAATATCTTTCTGTCGTTATTGTTATTATAAACACGTAGCAGTGAATTTCTCAGTATTCATCTCTGTTATTTAAATATCACTTCACCATCTTCTCAGATTCTTTTTAGTAATGTTGCTAGACCTATGTTAAAGTTACTTAATGTATATTTCTTAACTTCATACTTTTTAGCTCTTTTACCCTCTGTGCAGATTTATTGGTCTTTTATAGGTACTATCTTAAAATCTCTTTTCTTCACTCTGTCCAATATAGAAGTTATCCTATCAAATACATTTTGTTTTGTTTTGCTTCTATATAGTAAATGTATTTTTGGTCATTGTCTAATTGTTTAATATATGTGTGTATACAAATGTTCTTGTCTTGTGTATTTATATTATTAACTTATTTTTTTATTATGTAAGTTATTTCTTTACATTTTTTAAAATCTAAAGCATCTTTTTAAAATTCATTTTGATCTACTGCTAATACATGCATTTCTTTGAGAGCAAATTTATGTCCTAATTATCTATGTTTTTGTGTTATTCTTAGTATTATTTTTCTTGATACGATTGGTCATTTACCTCAAGGATTTATCTTTTCATGTATATAGTTTTTTAAATAGTTTTTGTTTGTTTGTTTTCTTATTGCTTCCCTTCCCTTTGTCCAGAAAAAGCCCAATTCAGAGCTACAGATTTTATAAGTAACTGACAATTTCCTTTCTGCAACTATATTGTAATTATAGAGCCTGGTGGCTAAACTTAAGTCTACCTGACTTTCTTCTGCCTACCACTTCTGTATATAAGTATACAACTTATACACACCTAAAACAGTGTCAGCTATTTTAAGCGCTAATTTTACTCAAAGTCTAGTGCTCTTACTACTTGTCAGGTAATCTTGTTCACCGAAGTCTAACACCAAGCCACCACTGCCGGCATCTGCTGCTCATACTCCACAGGCTGTGGCTTCATCTTTGACTAACAACTCTATTTGCTCTTCCACATCTGAAACAGATTGGACCTTACTTTGTTTTGAGAGCAGTAATGTCGTTATTAACTTTTAAAAATATCTAAAATAGCCATAAGTTTTCAGCGTATTGTACTTACATGATAGTTTTGTCAGAGTTAAAAATGTGGACTCTGAGTATTTTGATTAAGATGAGTGCTGACGGGGTTTCTTGTAGGACAGAGGCATGACACAAAGAAAATAAATTCTACTTCTCTATCGGGATGTTCATAAGCTTATTAACAAATAAAAAATCAAACATAAAGTATGATCTAGAAAAATGTAGACAAAAAGGAAAAATAAAAAGATATTCTCTACATTTATCCTGTGTATTAATGAAATTTTTCCAAAAAAAGGAAGATAAGTTATTTATTCATGCAATCATTAATCTAATGATATGCAAGTGTCATAAGGGAGAGATACTAAGAGTCTACGAACTACGTATTAAATTTAACCATCTTTTTCATAATTAATAATCTCTGGAATGCATATTAAGCCTAAATACATGAATAACTCTAAATTGAGGGTCATAATGTTAAACTTCATGATAAGTCTCAGTGAATTTATAACAAGCTAATGAACATAATATGTAGTACAATTATCTGTTAAATTATTATGACTCATAAATATCATATTTCTAATCCATAACATCATGAATTGTAGTTCAGATGAAATTTAAAATTTTTAAATTGTGTTTTCATTTATATCTTGATTCTGTTTTGGTATTTCTTAATCATCAAAAATTTTAAAAATCTTAATTTTAAAAAGGTGGACATTTTACAAAATTTTAATACTCTAAAGTCAGGCACATATTATTTCTCTAGGACTGTGTTTGAATTATTGTGTAAGTAATCATTGTCCTCTGGAAGCAGCTGCTAAGCTTGCCTTTGTATTCTATTGGACCACATAAAATTATACCCAAACACTTTTGGTGAAATACCTCAATTAAGAACAAAGTAGAGAATTACTTACTCAGTTTTCTACCTACCAAAGTCAAATGTGAGTAAATTTTCTTACCTTATTCAATGCTAAACTATACAACTGTAATTTTTACTGATATATTATATATCTGAAGTGAATATATTTTGAACGAGTATACACATATTGTCATATAAATAATAGAGAAATATATAAACAAAAAATAAAGTTATTTTAATATCACTAACTAGAAAATAATACTGTTGACACATTACTACATTTCTGTTTAGTATTTTTAAATGAAAATATTTTGTATTTGTATATTCAATTTAAAAATATTTATGACTATTTTTTGTTTTGTCCTTTTTGTTTATGACTATTTTTTAACTAAACAATTCCTCATACTATAAAACATTTGCCATAAGTGATGTTATTAGCTTCACGATATACTGGTGTGCAAAATTATAATAAGGTTCTTGTGTCCAAGAATGCAGTAAGATACCTTTGGCTGTGAATTTAGGTTGTTATCTTGGGGAAAAAGTATTGCCTCTTTTTTCTATATCCTAATTATATACTATAAATATTAATGTATGTATCTTTTCCTTAGTTCATGAACCAGAGATTTAGTATATATTCATTGAAAACATGTTTGCATTGTTTTCTGTTGTAACTTCTTTTTATGGAGTTAAGATATGTGTGTTTTTTAAATAGTAATTGAGTTATAAGTATATGATAACTAAGTATACTCTGTTTGTCGATATCCATCCCTACATTTATAATAAATCTTACTCAGGAATAGCCCTGGCTTAGATATCCCATTTTTGAAAGGCGTCATAATGTCTGAAAACAGCTTTCAAGCTCCCACAAAGGGCAGACCCAGTTACAGGAACACCACGCACAGAGAAACTAAAAGCTGTCAAGCATTTGTGGTTCTCCCAGGCCAGATATAATTTCCCCATTGGGTGTCTTTTTACCAAAAACAAAGCTACATAGTTACTTAGTGTAGCATCTTATCAGGTTATCAGAGGAACAGAGCTAATTAGTTGATCAAACATCAGTTGTACATGTAGAAAAGAAAAAAGTTGTGTTAACTCCCTGCACACTCATAATTATTTTGCTTTATCTTTTATAGAGGTTTCATCTTTGTAAAGATTTTGGTCTCTATATCATTCTTGACAAGTTATATACATATATATGTGCATGTATGTGTGTGTGTGTATGTATTGGTATATATGTGTATATATTATATATGTGTTATAAAGAAATATATATGTGTGTGTGTGTGTGTGTGTATATATAGTGAAGTACAGCATAGGCAATATAGTCAGTACTATTGTAATAACTGTGTATAGTGCCAAGTGGATACTAGACTAATTGGAGGGATCACTCTGTAAATTCTATAAATATCTAACCACTATGATGTACACCTAAAATTAAATAAAATAATATTGAATGTCAACTCTTATTGGGAAATAAAAATTAAAAAAAAAAAGAAGGAAATAGTATTAGATACCAAGATTTGGGTTTTAGATTTGCTTATTGCTACTGGACTGTCTTTGCATCTAGACCCTCTTAAATGACAGAGCAAGGATTAAAAAGGTATATGAGTGTATAATAACCCAAGTATTTATACATATATACAAATATTTCTATGTATAACCATTCGTGTCAGTATTAAACTAACATGAGTTCATACTGATGCCTTAAACTCTGACCCATTAACACATGGATCATTTTAGCTTCTCAGTAGCCTTCCACTTCAACCATGAGAATCCTGTCTCCCACTAACTGTCATTCATTTACTTAATTGTTTAATTCTAGTATATATGTATAGTGGTTTAAGAATTGTTAACCTAAATCCCCATGGGAAACAATTTAATCAAATAGCATATATGCATTTGATTTTCAGTTCCAGTTCTTCTCATTCTCACTATTATAATGTTGTCCTTAATAAATAACAAGTATAAATATTTTATTATCACAGAAACATGCAAATAAACTATTAGAGAGAAGTCGATGTGTATATAATGTATCTATGATAATAAAAAAATAGAAAATAAAGCATATAAATTATCTTATTTACACATTTAGCTTAAAATATATGTCGAAGTGTTTGTATCTTTGTTTAATAAAACTAAACCACTATGTTTGTGCTTCTTATTTATCAACCAAGGATTCTCTGTCTGGAGAGTTTAATCCCAGAAAAGAAATAATATGAGTCTTGACCTACTAATATTCACAAGTTATTGAAACAGTTTAAAAAATAATACATATGTAATAAAAATAATTCTTGGGAGAAATTAAATGGTTTAATTAAAAACATGAATTATTATTCTCCTATACATCTTATAACTGCTTATTAGCTTTGTTTCAGTTAAGAACTCTATTAGTTGGATAATGACCTCATACTTCGTTTGGATTGAATCCAATAACTAAATTCAATATCTTCCATTCAGAAAACTGCCTACATTCACATTTTTATTGTTTTCAAACCGTATAGTACTGAATTCCCGTGTAAACTAAAATGTTATGTCTTGCCTCTAGTCAGAGAAAATACATTTGAGGAAGTCTATTAGTTTTGAGTCCTGCCACACAGTGGGATAGAAATAAAAACACAATACAATAAATAAGTTAGATATAGTCAAAGAAAATGGAAAAATGCACTCATCTGAAAAAAAATCTGAACTTTAGTTGTTCGCTATTTTTTTTTTTTTTTTTTTTACCTTTTAGGAAGTGCAAAATACTGACATACCTAGACACTGACCTATAAATAAATACGTGCATTTGATTTTCCATCCAGTATCATTTGCTACAATCACTCGTATCATCCTCACTCGTAGCAATATGGTGTGATTCTTACTGAACTTCCCTGGTCTTTCCCCTGACCAAAAACTTGCAATCCAAAGGTATATTGTATAAATGGAAAGAAAAAATTAGCACACCATCTTTTCAGTGTGACCTTGGTAGAAAGAGTGAAGGTCCCCCTTTTTTTTTCCGTATAAGTTTAAGATTAGATAACAAGAGAAGTATAAATCATTTTTTGTGTGTGTATCCTTGAAGAACTTGGCCCCCAAAAGTAGCTTAGTAATGATAAATATATTTGACTCTTAGTTATTTGAGAAAAACAGCAAACTGCAACTCAGAGTTTTCTGGTCCTATACTCCACTGGGACTTAAAGTTACTACTCCCTCTTCTTCCTAGGAATAGAATCTGTCAAAAAGAAATTTGTGGAAGATTGCCAGTCCTGTTTAATTTATAAGATCAAAAAGGAATTTTGAAAATTGCTGAGTTCTGAGAGATACCTAGCAAGTTTTGTTTTGATTTGGTTTTGGTTTTTATTCTGTTTTATTTTTATAGCAGTTGAATGTATTGGATTTAAAGAAAACAAAAAGAAAAAAGACCATGTGGAGAGAATGAAGAAGCAGTGTTAGGAAAGGAGAAACAGTCCACATGGGGCATTCTCTACAGGTACAGAGATTTAAATTCTGACAAAACTTTGAAGAAGTAAAACTAGAGATTATAGAGTTACTACCAGCTTAGGTTATCCTCAACTAAGTAAGATAAAAGAAACCCTAGAACCATCTTGTAAGACTGCATTACGGAGCTCTTAAAGAAAATGAATAGATTGTACGTATGTTTCATTGTGTAATCTGATAGAACTAAGAATACATAGTTCTGTCTACTATAAAACAAGGCCTATTTATTCATAGCGTAAGTTACGGTGAACTTGGAATTCTCAAGAGTGGTTTTGAAGATGAGATGAAAAAATTAGAACGTTACACTATTTTATGACTCAATTCTACAAATCTACCAAGAGCAGCCAGATTTAATAGGACTAACATCAGCCCATTTGAAGTTTTGGTCCACTATTACATACTATACACCAGCAATTGGTAACTGCTTTAAATTGAGCTATGCCTTTAGTGCATGCTGACAAACCAAGAGCTAGAGGCTGCAGTCCAAGATGAGGCAACTTGTCTCTTACACTAGCTTATTAGGCATTCCAGGTAAAAGACAGTGGGACTGAGTTGAACAGCTTTAGCTCTCATGATTTTGCAATGCCCACAAAATTTTAGCTGAGGGCCATTTTTATTCATTATTTTGATGTGATATAAACTATGTTAGAGTGGTAGTTACATCTAATATTCGCAAGGCCCCAGAATGATTGGGCAGTGTTCTGCAGTAATTATTTTTGTCAAGGAAAGTCAGTTATTTGAAGGACTTGATTAAAAATTACTAATTAATAGCATTATCTCAGGGTACTAAGCCCATGTTAATTGTTCATTGTTGTAAGGTAGAGGAAATCAGAGAAAATTAATATGTGTGCAGATTATTATGAAAGATTGGTTTATTTAAATTCTGTGATGTACAAAATGCCCTAGATTGCTTAGTAGCAAGCTAGTTTAGCTTCAGATTAGAAGATACTTTCATTGTAAGAAAGTGGATAAATACATTCATCTGGCCAATGAAATACTGTTTTTAATTCAAAGATGCCTTGCTTCCTTGCAAACATTGATGTTTGAGGGTGTTCTACTATATTCAAGAATATGAATTATCTAGAGACAAATAATAATTTTCAATTCTGTCATCTCAGTTAAGTATGCAAGATACATAATAGCCCAATCAACTTTAAAGAACATTTAGAAAAAAAAAAAATGACTCCCCAGATTTTGTAACCCTACCAATGAATGTAAAGAAATTAAAAATGTGTAGTAGTTAGTAGCTATTTGAGGCATTATATCAAAGAATTCCGTAAGGTAAAAAGAAAACATGTATCTTAGAAGTTGGTATTAGAAAAACCAAAGCAGCTCAGAAAAGATATTCTGTGCCAACCCCCATACACATCACTGCAGAAGGATTAAGGAGAAACCTACAAGAAGCTTCATCGTATTCACTTTTATTAATTTTAATATGCACTTATATTAAATGTTGACACTGTACCTGGATTTTGGGCACAGTGTGGGGAAAATGTGTTATATTTTCTCATGAATATCAGATTGTAAAATTTTATATTTCTCAACATTCCTAAATTCTAGCAATAGATAATAACTGGCTATTTCAAACAGAAAATGAATTTTTATTTTTTCTTGTATGTGAGGTTATTTTTATGCAACCTATATTTAGAATGTGAGGAAAACTAAATATAGTGGTTTTTTTATTTGTTTTTATGTTTGTTTGTTTGTTTAGTGAAATTGCTACCAAAACAAGCATATTTTTAACAGATATTGAGGGGAAGTGGAATAATTACAAAGTAGTGGATAAGGGTAGAATGATAAAGCTATAGAAGTAAATCCCTTCACAGAGGGACTCAATAGCAATTCTGGACAAGATGCTATAAGAAACCACTTGGCAGTATAGAGGAGCTGATATCAGTTCTCACTGATATCTCTGCATGCTAAGTTTGTATTTGATAGTGAATAAGGAGTTTACTTATCAAAATTTTTCTGTGTCACTGTGGATCTCTCCAGCTGTAGATTTGACTTTAAAGAACCTCTTCAATAGTGAGAATTTATATATTAAATATAACACATTTCTTTCAACACCAAGCCATAAATGATATCAGCTGTACTTGGCTCATTGGTGATTCTGAGCACATTAAAACTAGCAATGGTTTTTACATCTCTAAAATTTGATTTGGAAGTCATTAAAGGAACTTGGTATGATGATGGCAGTATCTGTCTGTAAGTGTTTTTCCAAGACAGACTTTCGTGCTTCTCTTCATTTTTGTCAGACCATAGTGTACCTCTCCTGAAGAGAAGCTTGTAGCTCTGCCCTTGTATTAGTCAGCACTTTAAACAGCCATTGCTCCATGTCTAATTGGACAACTTCATTATCAAATTCGCTAGAGCTGTTTAGTATTACAAACTAGTTTGGTGAGGTTCACAGATCTTTAATCAATAATTCTGTACCAGAAAAGGCAACATCATTTATAGCTATCCTGATTTTCTATTGCTTTTACTACACTGTGCATATCTTCGCAGAAATCCATGGTTCCAAGATTAGGGACAATAATTGGTCCACTTGACATGTTTGCTGGAAAAGATGGATCTTTGGTTTTGGAGAAATATTTAGATATTAACACTGAATGAAATAAATGAATTAATTGTCAAAGAAGAAAAGATTTGTTCTTTAGTATAATTCTTGTTAGGGGTAGCAAATTTAAAAAATGGAATTCTCACTCTTATAAACCTGAAAATTCCTCCAGACATATTTTACAAGTACTTCTCACTGTCCTCAGTAAGGCTTTGATTTAAATAGTATTTTGATGTAAGCATCTCATTTTAAAATATAAAATGTCTATTCTGTATAAGGCATTGTAGTTGATATTTTAAAAATCAAGTGAATATATAATATTATTCCAATATTATAGACAAAGAAAGAATAAAGTTAGTAACTGGTGGAGACAAAATCAGATTTAAATCCACATAATGCCAAATACTATATTTCTTTTTTTCTTTTTTTCTCCTTCTTTGTTTCTTCTTCTTCTTCTTCTTTTATTTGCTATGAACTCCTACCTCACTATGGGCGTTGGTGTCCATTCTAGGTGCTAAGCATAGTGCATAGTGTACTGACTTAGTTAATATAGGCTCTGTGTACCCTCCGTATTCTGGAGACTTTCTGCTCACAGGAATATGAAGCTATTTAGGCTCAGCAGAAAGAAGCATAATGGATGTCACAGTGTTAAAATAAGGCCTTATACGTGCATACCACACTGTGTGTATTTGATTCTTCCAATTAAATACACGGAATTTCAGAACAATATGCATGCCTTTATGTGTGCTCAATTCCGTCATGTTATAAATTCTGTTTTCATTTGGTCATGTCTACATTATCTCCTCCTGGAATGCCTGACATTGTTACTGAACTTTGTTTACTTCTTTTTCTTGCCGAGTCATATAGCTCTGTTTCAAACAATTCAGCACAAATTTAATATTTCTTCCCTTCTAAGATAGCATTCTGTAATTAACTCGAAAGATGGAGCATGATATATTATGTTATAACATTATAGATATTATATATTACATTACATTTTATATGTTATATCATGTCATATTGCATGACATCATACCATATTATTCTCTTAATGATTTCAACCTTGGCTTAAAATATGGAGGCAGGTTTATGAAATCTCAATACTTTCATGCTATCAGTTTATATTAGGTTAGGAAATGATAGAATCAATTGTGTAGGTATTATATATTGAGGTTACTACTTTCTTCACTAAAAAATGAGAGGACATCATGACTTAATTGAAAAAACAGCATTCTTTTTTACCAATTCACTTTGCTGTGCTTCTTGTTTTGTTCAACTGTGTTTCAATTAATCTTATAATATGTAGAGATATATCTGTCCCCTAAATTTGGAAATATAAAATACCATTGAGTTCTTAACATGGATAAAAAATATGCCGAACTTTCTAAACCTTTCACCACACGAATGCTACATCTTTCTTATTTGAGTCTTTGTGCATAAGCTACAATAACATACTACATGTTCACTTCCCTCTCTAGTTCCAGAAGAAAACATAAGCCACAAAACATAACCCCTTTCGGCTCTCTCAGCCTTCGAATACACTTGTAAGAGTACTCTCCATAAGAAATATGAACTACAAACTTCATACAAGTATTGATTTAAGCAGCAAAAACAATCAAAGTAAGGTATAATTTAACCATTGACGAACATGTCACCCCTTACCCAAGCAGCTGTGTTTTTTGCTAATGTCAAGGTTTAGCAGAATTATTTTAAGATTAAAAAAAAACACACAAAAAAACCCCCGACTTTTTCTCCTTTTCTTGAAGCAAAGAAAAAGTAAAAAGTTATGACAATTTCTTATCTAGAAAATGCCATTCCATTCAGTCAATGCCCAACTTTTACGTTCTTATATTCATAAACCAGCTCTTTATTTCATCAAATGTAGTTTGCATCTGGCTTTGATGGTTGTTAATTCATTCTGTCATGAGCAAGGCCACTTGTGGACAGAAGAAACTAATACTGCCACTGAGAGCTTTTGTTTAGGATTCTTATTCCTTTCTTCTGTTTGTTATGAAAAGACACATACAGGGCATTTTGATTGTACAAAAGCATGTTGTAGATAAACACTTATTCCTACTCAGACATTATCAGCTTTTAACAGAAATGAATTCTTGACACAGTGTTCTGTAGGTAATTAACCAATTCAATAATCTGCTGAAGCAGAAAATAAATGAGAACCTAAGGGTGAGTGGCCAATATTTGAGAAACTAAGCATTTCCTTTTTGAAATACACAGTCTATATTTAATATGGGAATTAAAATTAGTCACTGCCAATAGAACTGGCAGGAAAGACAAGAACTCATTAAAATTAGAGAAATTTAATTCTTTTATAAAGCTTTCTCAGTATAATTATTATATATAGTCTTAAAGACATACAGATGTTAGCAATTATTTTAAATTATTCTTATTAAACATTTCAAATATAACCACTGAAATAAAAAATACTATGTTATACTAAGGCATGATTATTCCTACTATTTTTGAAGTGTACGAAGAAAGAAGACTGCTTTTTTTTTTTCTACTTCTTCATGGTTATTGACACTTCGTAGAGTATGCAAGGGAAGAACATAGAGTTTGAATTGAAGATCTGAGACAGAACCTAATTCAGAAATGCTTTATGGCTGAAAAAGGAAAAAATAGCATGTTAGAGAGTAAGGTGGTAAAGTCACATTATATAATGACTGAGGGAGAGGCTAGCCCCTTGAAAATCAGTAAAAAAGGTCATTTCAAAAAAGAGAGATTTCATTATAAATATCTCAAGCAATTGAACCAAATAAAGAATGAAATATTATCTTTGGATATAAACATTAGAGAGTTTGGGGTATTTTACATGTAGTATGGAGAGTAGAAAGAGACTGGAATTGGGGAGAGTTAATTTCTCTTTCAATAAGTTTGGCAAGAAACATTACCTAGGGGAGGAATAAAAGTAAACAATAATATTTATTGTTGATATTTTTGTCGTTAAAGGTAGAAAGGATTTTAGCATAAGGCTTCAACTTTGTAAATTCTCCATAAATGTTATTGGATTGATATTTATATTGTGACAGAAGGCAGCTTATAGGAGAAGGCGATTTTGAAGTATATCAATGAAGGAAGGACAAATGAGATAGCAAGTTCTTAGAAGAGTAAAAATGGAATGTGTTGAGAGTACTACAAAAGTTTGAGGAAAGGTGAACAATATGAGAGTAATGGATTAAGTTTATAGTGAGGATTATGGAAAGTTATGGAATTCCAAGAGCAGTAACATGTAAACTAAGAGAGTATGATGAATCTGCTATAAGCGGTGTTCTATTTAGGTTTCAGAAGTGATTTGTCAAACAAAATGAGGCAAAGTCCAGGAAAATTTTTCTTAATTTGTTTTGTTGGGAGTGAGTTGAACTTTTTCATTGGTAAAAGAGAAGTGACCAAGAAAAAGGAAAATTTACAAAATTAGAGACAAGATTTCAGTTTCCATTATGTTACACTCCAGTGTTTTATCTCCTGGGAGTCTCCACTAAGTAGGTTCAAATATTTGAACAAAATTGTTCAGTATTTTGAACAAAACAAATTCAGAGGTACTGCCACCAAGAGAAACAGAGTGATCCTGTAATTGGAAAGGGGAGTCTCAGGAAGGCTTTTACAGCATAGAATTTTTAACCTGATAAACTAATATATTTTAGTCTAAGTAATTTCATAGCATATTGCTAGTTTTTCTTCTGGATTATGTTTAGAGCTCAAAAGGAAGGGAGATGTCTCTGGAGAAGAAATTGATTCTATGCTAGTGGATGGATGGGGTTCTGCAAGTAGGCTGGTCATACATATTTATGCATTTTGTGTGTTACACAGAGATTCCTGATCAAGGGGGATAAAAGAGATAGAATCAAACTTGTGCTCTGCACTAAGTCATGCCTATTGGTATCATTTTCCTGTATGCAGAGTACTGTCTATTCACCAAGCCATCCAGCTGCAGAGCCGCACCCAGAAAGAGAAATGACTTTTCTAATTTATAGAAAGGTGCCTTATGGGCTAGAAATAGACCTTGAGCAGGAGCAATCTCTGCCTCTCTCATACGGAATATGTACTATTTTCTTATACCATAACATCTTTATTTATATTCGATAAGATAGTCATTATGAATTGGATCAATTTTATCACTATATTAAGCTAAATATTATATATATTTAAATTATACAGATAATACAAATTCACAATAAATGATATAAAAGTATAAAATATCAATAAAAGACAAAAGAGTAAAATGAGAAGTTAAAAGCTAAACTAGAAGAACAAAACTACTAGAAAATATTAGGTGTATGAATATATAAGAAGAAAACAGTAATGTTATTACATTACTTACAGTTATTCTTACACATTTAAGGATAAGGTAAAGAGATTTCTAAAATGTAGGAAGTGACACATACAGGTAGCAGAGTGAAGTCTATACTGCCTCCTGGAAACAGTGAGCAAGAGGTTTCTGCAGATGAAATACAGTTACCCCCCCCCCCCCTCTATTTTCTTTCTAAATGATCAAAAATAGACCTTTGGCACATAATGTCCTCAGTTTGGAGGTGCTTAGGGAAGAGGTTTTTATGTTCTATCTCTTCTCCTTGCGTACTTCCAAGTTATGTCTGCATATTTATAATTGTAAGGAATTAGCTGACCAAAATTTTTCAGAAGTGCAGAGTCAAAAACATATTTGTGAGTATTCATTGTATAAAATGTGGATATTAGCTTAGATAGGGTATTAGTTGTTATTAAAAACCATTCTTGTCGCTTTTTCTAACTAATAAGGATTATTTTGTATGCTTACTCAAATAGAACAAATTATTAATAATTTTATTATCAATATTTTTGGAACTATTTACTACTTTATGTATAAGTTTCTATAATGACTTTTAAAATGCTAAAAATAAAAAAAAAATATTTGTGTAGAATTATTCTGCTGTTATTAGACTCAGGAGTTGAAATAAGCCATGGCTCATCATTTCAACAGTACATTTCTACCCAAATCTCATTGCAACTTTTGAAGGATTATCTGAACTATTCTTTTTAATTACAGTATTCATATGCATTACTCTCTGGCTATTTTACTTCTAATTAGGTTTATTTGAAAAAGCTAATTACATGCTACTCAATTTCTTTCACTTACTATTTAATCACAACAGATTCTCAGTAAACCAAGAAACAGATATTCTGTTAATAAATATATTATAAAACATAAAGTTTAGGCTTTGACAGTATATTTTTCAGTATATTGCCAGATTTATGTATTTTTTATTATTTTTAACCCCAGAGTATAATTTATAAATGTTTTTACTTATATTCTACAAATATAATAAACATTCATGTTGAACAAGCATGTATTTTACATATGATTTCTTGTTAGATTCATTTTGTTTCACTGAGATATTAAAGCAGTAAGATGATAACTTCTGTACAGAAATACAAAAGACAACAGCTATCATCATAATATCCGTCAACACAATAGCACATTGAGCTTCTAGAAATATGTGGTACCATGCTGGCATTCCATAAACCAAATTATCTAACCTAATCCCCAGTAATCTATAAATTTATGATCACTAAAAAAATATGCCCTTATAATCCAGCCAACAAACATGAAAAAATATTTAACTTTTAGAACATACATAAATACCAATAATGATCACCACTAAAAAAATTGTTCAGTATGGTAGAATTATTTATTACACCAGAATTCGAAAGAAATAAAATCAGAAGCTAATGTAATTTCATCATTATGAATTCCTTAACTTGATTGGCCATTTCAAGATTAGGAAAGCAAAAATATTCTGGTTGCATAAAGGATATAAAGTGCTGTACATTTTTTTCTATTCAGCTAAAATGCTGTCTGATTATCAAATAAAATCTGCACTTCGATAATTTTTTTTTTCTGTTTATCTCTTGCAATTGAAAGAACAAAAGCCATGCTTGCACACTCTCCTTCATGAGAAATAGCTGCCTTATTTGGCTTGTCAGGCACTTTGGAAGAAGCTGAGCACTTAGAAATGTAAATAATGAACACTTCTTGCCAACCTAAGATATCTCGAAAAGTGTTTGCTTTTGTTGACGAATGTAGTTCCAAGTGTGAAGATGAATGTTCAAAACTCATGAAACAATCAACATTGTTGATTTAAGAAGATAAATGGCATATTCTATAAATTTATAAGTAGAGTTCATATATTAAGATTTATGAACTATACATTAATGTCAAAGAGAATATAAGCATTTATGTTTTATAATTATATTAATTCTCTCAAGTAAAAAAAAAAAACACTAGGTAATATGTACATAAGAATATATTTTTTGTCAGCACAACCACAGGAGAGCAGAGAACTAAGTGAGTTTACTCCCTCTCCTAAAATCTACCTAATCTTTGGCATGTTCGTGTTTGAAGAATGAGATACTATACCATTATTTACAAAATACAACATTTATACAAAATGTAGATAAAACCCCTACATTAACAGAGATTTGGGGCAAATTAATTGAGCAAATAGATGGTAATCATCTATCCCCTGCCTTTGTATATCATACATCCTCAAAAATATTAATCTTTTTTTCATGTCCTTCTCTCAAAGCAGTTATTTCAATGATGTTAATAATAATCAAGTTCTTTAGAATTCAGAAAAAAGCAGAAATCGTTTATATATTATTACCGTATTGCACAAGTCAATTTTATTAAAAAACATAATTCCTAGTAAATATATATATTTTTTACTATTTTCTAGAATAGAATCACTGTAGCTCACATTATTCAAGTAAAATTCACTTAAATAAAAACAGAATTTTATGGAGGACATTACATGGTAGTTTTATGTTAATAATATTTTCCTAATTAGTATCCAAACCAAAAGATTCTCTTTCCAACAAAAATAATAAAGTCCCCTACATAATCCCATTTGGATGCAAAATAAATAATAAGAACACAACACAAGGACGGCAGACACCAAAACAAAAATCTGCAGTGCCACGAATATAGAGTGAGATAATATTCACAGGTTGTAAGGAGATAGAAATACTATGTTGGAGGAAAACAAACTCCTTGAGGAACTTCATCAACAAAGACTTTGTAGAGAAAATGAACTTTGATGTGATCTTATGCATAGATTAAGTTTTTTTTTTCAGTTTTTAACAAGAATTTAGCCTAAGGAAGTGACACAAATGAGAAAGAGTTGAGATAAAAGCAGCATAAGTTTTATTGAAGAATATCCTTAGAATAAGAATGAGCAAAAGGAAGCCAGCCGGAGATACAAAAAACACCTTTGGCTAAGTGTTCTTAAATATCTAAAATAAAAAATGTGGGAATTTATATAATTCTATTTAGTTATTCTCTCTTTTTTTATATAATATCATTATACATAAAAGATTCATAGTTAACATTGTATACATATGATTTGTCATTCCCATTTATTTATTTCTTCAGAAATATTTGGGTTAAGCAGTCATTCTAGGTGTTATTAAATATAGATTAAGAATTTTATTACAGCCTAAATTATGGCTCATGGTATAAAGTTAAGCAACTTCATTTCAAGGAACCTATGTAGTTACTTAAAAGTCTAAAGGCCATGGGAGATATAATTATGAGTAATAAATATCTCCTAAGTATATATAATGTACTAAGTATATAGTCTACTAGGAGAAATGAAATGCATACTTAAGAAATAAAAAGTTTAAAATTGTTTCTGAATATAAAAATATATTACTGTTTAGCTATAATGCTTGTTTTGAAAGTGTGGACTTTGTTCCAACATGATTGACATGAGGGAATAATTTGAGCATAATACAAATTTGCAAATAATGCTTATGTGTGATTTTGTCCATGAGAAACAATAGTTGAATCCAGAAAACTTCTAGTTGAATCAAAGCATGTAGGAATATACAAAATGCTCAAAATATTCACTCCTTAAACATCTAGGAACTACCTCAGTTCGACACATCATATTTCATATAATTCATTCCACCACTTCCCACACGTCCAATGCTCAGTCTATAAAATAAACTTCTGGTCTTCTTCAAGATAAATGCTAGTCTAGTATCTATTGCTTAATCATCTAACATTTGTAAAACTGCGCTACCATTTTTATTAAGCTCTTATCTTTTATTGTATTTCTGTCACTGAGGAAATTTTGTTCCCACCCGCACTTTTCCCATAAATTCTGTAGATTTATTGGACAGTTTTTCATAGTGCAGTGGTATTTAGGAATGCATATGTCACATTACAATAGAACTGACCCTATTAGGAGGTCAGGAGAAATAGTACTGTATATGCAGTCAGGTAGAATTTGCAATATTATACTTTTAGAAGATATCAACAAATGGTTTAGAGAAATTTAAAAAAAAAATAAAGCATTTCCATAGTTACAGTGATAGAAAACAGGGAAACAAAAGGCACAGAGTCAAAAAGCACAAGGCATACATGTTGAATATAAAGAATTATTCTGGTTTGGGCTAAAGTTTATGCCAATTAAGAAAGAATTAAGGACTCACCTACAGCAAAATATCTCAAGGCAAAGATATATGACATCTTAATCATTCCATTAAAATGCATTTATTTTTTTCTCAAAACATGTAAATAAAGCAAGAAAGATGAAAGTATTTCCTTTCGGTGTCATAGCAAATTAGTTAATAGGCAAATTTAAGGATTATTTAATTTTCTAGGATCCCAGATATCATAATGTTTAACGTTAACTTGTAGAAAATTGTTTGCTAGTGATTCAAATATGTTGTAGAATGATAATCTATAATTTTATTGCCCTGAAGGAAATTACCAGTTTTGGTTTTAATGTAGCAATCTTAACCTAACAATTTTTTTTCCTATCTATTAAAACCCAGTTATAGAAATGTTGTTGGAATTGGTTTTCCCTCAGTTTTTTATAGGTGAATAAAATATTTGGCATGTGTTCATTTTATATTTTATATTTGTATAAGAGTCGTGTCTTTAATTTTTTGAATATTATACTTTTATGAGTATTTATATTTTCCTCTGTAGAGGAAGCATACTGTGAAAGCTTATCAGTCTAGGATTTAAGATAGAAAACAGGTGATTTTTAGGAGATTATCTCATCTCTGTACTGTACTTTGAGATCTCAATGTTGTAACAGTTGGGCACCAGGATAAGTTCTATGTGAGACATAAGGACAGCAGACCTTCTGCACAACTGACTGCAAACAGAAAGCCATGAAGATGATAGATCGTGTAAACATTTCATACAAGAAATGTGATTTACTTCCAATTCAAGAGAATGGGGTTTGGTTGTATCTTAAGTGGACTCAGCTGGTCTTCTTTACCTTAGGGAATGTGCCATATTGAAGAGTTTATCTCTCAATCATATGGTCTCAGAGCATGGTTCGGTTAGTTATAAAGAACAAGTTGCTCAGGACCAGATACACCAAAGTAAAAAGACCAATACGTAAAACCAGCATGCCAATATTAGTATACAATGGACCCATGTATATCGAATTGTGTAACCATTAATTACCTGACTACTTGGGCTGACATACCTAGTACATTCTCACTCTGTAAACTATTTTACTTGGGAATTGAAGCCTTCCTAGGTTAAGTTAGAGTTAGTATGATGAAACTTTTTTTATAGGAATAACCTTTCATTCCCAAATTGTGGTCATCCCTTTACCTCTGTAGGTTCTGTCCCTGCCCAGGCTCACTTTAACAGTAACATTAGTATTTGATGTGTTTCAATCAAGTCTGACAGGCTCAGGAGCTCTTTTTGGTGAGGTTCCATTGCTTTAGTTAATAGTATTTCTTTTCTAGATTAGCTATAATTTGTGCATTCTGTTTCCATCTTTCTTTATTCCTTGGAAAGACACTCACTTCAAATACCAAGAACAAAACTCTAAAACATCTTGAACTAGAAATCAGTAAGGGATCATAGCACATACTACCTAACCTTAAGAAATTTAATAAATCTAATTTTTATGAATTATTTTAACAAATACAAATTGAGTATCTGCAATGTGATGAGAAATGTGACAATGGCTAATTTGAACATTGAGCATAACACACTCTCGGTTCTCAAGGATACTGTCTGTAAAAGGATGGGATTGGAACCTCCCTTAGTGGAAGCTTCTTCAGTTTCATTTAAGTTTGCCCGATACTCAATTGGCACAACATTCACACAAGCTCACTCATTTGTCATTTTGCCTTACTGAACACTAATTGCTAAATTTAATAATGATAATGAATTCTAATTTAATTTTTTAAACAAGTTATAGGCCTAGGAATGTAGACTATGCAATAGAACTATTTTAATTGTTGCAATTCTAGAAATAATAGATTCTTAAGAAGATGAATTATTGTGTAACATGTGTTTAAAGGAATCTATAAATTAGGCTTCTGATTTGAGTATAATTACATCAAAATAATTATTCATATAAATTTCTACTATTTATGAAGATATATGAAGAAATACTTATGATTTGCTTTCTTAAATCATTTAAAATTATTTTTAGTAAGGAAACAAAAATTCCATTTTGAATGTATCAGTATTCAGTTGTGTTTTAAAAACAAAGAAATGTGGCCCATTTTTTTCTTTGGCTATCTCATTTAACATCAGTTTTGTATGCTGTGAAGTACGATGTAATATGTTGTATTACTAATAATATTTTATAATGTCAACTCTATAAAAGATGTTTTATAACTATTCTTTTCACTTTAAAACCTCTGCCAACATAACATAGTTTTTGATTTATGTTATTTGATTAACAGATTTAAAAAAAAAAAACTATAAAGATTTTTCTTGATGGGGACTATCTTGGTGAATGAGAAACTAGTTATATGAATCTACTGTTTGAATCAGAAAAATGGATAATTTTCAATCAGATGACTGCTCTGACATGTGCTAGTGCACAGAGTCCTAAAGGAATACATAGAGTAATAACTAAGCCAATTCTATGAAGTTCTTTTCAGCTGTCACAGAAAAGTACTTTTAAACTATGACTTGAGAAAGCCAGACAAAGAAAAAGAGAAACTCCCAGGTAGGTAAATGAACAAAAAACCCAGAGATTAGAGATAATTGCATATTCTATGGAATTTTGAAAAGCTTATTTTATTTATTTTTATTTTACCTATATTTTAAATTTTATCAATTAACAAAATGTCTAAGTTATCTTATTAAACCTAATCAAACTACTGTCAATATTACTCCTTGACATCTGAATTTAAAAATGGTTCAAAATGACCTGTGTGAGATTATAAAATCAGGACAATTTTGTCAAATTTATAATTTAATCTCTGATGTAAAAATAATCTAGTTTTTAAAATGTTTTTACCCAATGACTCTGGATGCGAAATTTGTAAAAAGTAATCAAAAGAAGATAGATGCAGTCCTAGAATTTTACATATTGACTGGCAATAAATTTACTACCTTATGCACTAATATCCTGAAACTTTCTTTGATTATTCCATACCTCAATCAAATATTTAAGCTATGGGACTGTGTGCAGAACAACAATTCATGTTTTTGATTTTTCATTTTTTTATTAAGGCAGCTGGGGCTCCATAATTACACAGAATATATGGAACTAATTTAATAGTCTATGTACTTCCATAAAGCTTATAAAATAAATGGACTTTCTGTATGTTTTCTTTTGTTCACCACTGGAAAAAGCCTACATAACGTTTCAATAAGTTTGGATAATATGTTTAGAATGATCTTACTTAAATATATACTTTGAACATACAAAAATTTTGTGTTTGGTGTTTCATGTTGCAGCCCAAATATAAAGTCATCCTACTTAACTACTAAAAAATTATTTATAAGGAAAGATTCATGTGTCAGATGACAAGATTTGTCATATGTATTAACAATTAATGGACAGAGAAAACCAAATTGGTTTTGTAATATGAGTTGCAAATTGAGAAACAAGCACAAATTTTTCTAGATTGCAGATAATGATTTGTTTACTTACATATTTTAATTTTATTATATTAGTTTCAAGTATACAGTACATTGGTTAGACTTTTATATAGTTTATAAAACGATCCCCCTAATTGTTCTTTCTCTCCTCTAGCTCTCCACCCAGCTATTACATTAATGCTAACTGTATTCCCTATGCTGTGCTCGCCATTCCTTTGACTATCTATCATTATTATTTTGTACTTCTTTAACCTTTCACTCCATTCTCCCAGTCCCCCTCTCTGTCCGTCACCAAATTGCCCACTATATTTGTGAGTCTGTTTTTGATTAGTTTGTTCTTTTTGTTTCTTAGATTCTGCATATAAGTGAAATCATATGGTATTTCTCTGTCTGACTTATGTCACTCAGCATAACAACATCTAGTTCCATCCATATTGTAGCAAATGGTAGCATTTGTTTTTTTAATGGCTGAGAATTTTCCATCGTATACATGAACCATATATTCTTTATCCAATCGTATATCGATGGGCATTTAGGTTACTTCCATATCTTGACTATTGTAAATTGTGCTGCCATGAACTTAGGGGGGATGCATAGTTCTTTACGAATGATTGTTTTGGTTTTCTTCAGATAAATACCCAGAAGTGCAATTACTGGATCAAAAGGTATACCCATTTTCAATTTTTTGAGAAATCTCCAGACTGTTTTCCATAGTGGCTGTACCATTTTGCAATCCCACCAGCAGTGTATGAGAGTTTCCTTTTCTCTTCATCCTCGCTAACACTTGTTCTTTGATTTATTGATGATAGCCATTCTGAAAGGTGTGAGGTGATATCTCATTGTGGTTTTACTTTGCATTTCTCTTATGATTAGTGACCTTGAACATCTTTTCCTATGTCTATTGACCATCTGTATTTCCTCTTTGGGGAAATATGGGTTAACTGATTTATTTTTACAGCTGCTTCTCACATAGGAGATGCTACTGAAGCATTTTCTAAGGTTCATATTAACAGGGAGTTTTATATTTACCTGTGGTAATTATTCCCAATGGACAATCCTAGAGAAGAATCCTAGTTATTTCATTTAAACAAATAGAAAATTAAAATTATTGGTTCTGTGGAAAAGAAAATAAGTATTATAAATCTAATTCATTTGAAACAAATTTGTACATAATTAAAGGTAAAAAATGCTGTTAAATTTTATCTTTAAATAAAATATGAATGAGAATTCAGATCATCTACTTTATATTCAAATATTAAGAAAAGACAGAAATTAAAGAAGATACCTAAACAGTAAGTTCTATTGATTAATTTTGTAATTGTGACTCTGTGACTCAAATTCCCCTTAGAGAAAGAAGATCTACAATTTGGCAAGCATTCATTTCATTTTTAAAGTGTATTTTTAGGAGGATAGCATGTACACAAGTTAGAATTTGACTCTAGTTCACTGATATACATATCAAGCAGATGAACAAACCACAAATAGATGCCCAGTTTGATTTCAGCTGCTGAAATCGTGATTTTACTGGCAGGACATGGTCTACATGCTGTTTTGAGTCAGGTGCCAAGGATACTCTGTGGCAGGATTGTTTGCATTTTAAACATTAGCTATTTCTTTAATTACGAAATGGCATCTGTGCCATAACAGAATTTGTAATGAATTTGTATTCTAAAGACCTGAATCTCAGGGGAAATAATGTAATTTACTAAATATTAGACATTAGGTAAATCGTATAACTTTTTGACTGTCTTTACTTGTGTAAAATGGTGTATTAATATCTCTTGTGCTGAAAGCCTGTTGAAAAAATTCAATGAAATCTTTATAAAAAGGCATGCAGGAAATGCAAAATACTATCTCCTGTATTTCAAACTGTCCTCCTTAGTGTGTCTTGAATATCTCAGGCAATAGACAGCAGGGCTTTGGCACTTTCTTTTCTTCTTTCTTGAACAAATGTGCATTTTATGGATCTTTACTCTGGTGATTTACTGTGTTTTTTGGTCACTAAGATTTTACTCCATTCTCTATCCTTCTTTTATACTTTCTTTTATTTTAAATAATATATAATATATTGATATTTTATTTATTCATCTAGTTCACTGTCTCCAATTTGAACGTAAACTTCGTGAAAGTAATGAATTTTATGTATTTGTTTACCATCAGAACCAAGTGTCTAGAAAAGAGCCAGGGACATTTTAGTAAAAAACTAGTATATATATTTATATATATTTATTAAATGAATATATATTTTAAATGAATAAATACTATGTTGATATTAAATTTTTATGTTATTAAATAGAAAAAAATTTCAATTTTTTTTATTAAATGAGTTACTGTTCCTTTATATTTTATATGTTTATAAAGTGAAAGTGAAATATTAATTAAGGGAAGCATAGAGATTTGGGGGGTCAAGCAAGAATGACAAATGTTATTTTTGTCATGCTCTTCCCACTCTTGGTAGCAGCTTCCTGGAGAACTATGCTGAAAAGATTTTTTATCTTGGCTGACACAAAGACTTTAATTCATTAAAATACCTACCTTTAGGGTTTGGCAGGGGCAGAGGATGTCAGATGAGCAACAGTCTCCGTGTCACATATTTGACATAACCATAGTAAATATTTCAGGAAATTTGTCAGTGGATATTTGGAAATATAGTGTAGCAGATTATTTTGTTTAACATTAATTCATTCAAGTCACTGAAGAGCTGGACACTTAGGCATTTTAACCCAGTGACAATTCCAATCTCCCTCTAGAAAAAGATCTCCACTTACTCAATGCTCAAATGAGAGCCTGTTAGAGCCCCTAAAATTTTCACAGCCCATTGTATAAAAGAAATTGAACAAACAGAATATGTAAAACACAAAGTAATTGACACAGTAAAGATTATGAGATCCCAGAATGTACATGATATTTTGGAACAGTTTAACTAGTTAGATGCTGTGAAATGTAATATATGCAATGCCCAGAGCTAGTATGAGTTGTCTACAGAGATAGAACATTAATTTACAGTGCTTTGTTTCTGCTAAAAATGAAAGGCTGACAGTCTGGGAGAAACTTTTTGCAAAACACTTACCTGATAAGGGACTGCTATCTATATACAAAGAACTCTTAAAACTCAGCAACAAGAAAATGAACAATGCAAAAAATGGGCAAAAGACCTGAAAAGATCTCAACAAAGAAGATGTACGATGGCAAAAGGCATATGAAAAAATGCTCTACATCATATATTATCAGAGAAGTACAAACTAAAACATGATACCATTACATACCAGTAAGAATGGCCAAAATCCAAAACACTGACAAACCAAATTCTGGCAAGGATGTGGAGCAACAGGAACTCTTGCTGATGGGAATGTAAAATGGTACAGACACTTTGGAAAACAGTTGGCAATTTCTTACAAAACTAAACATATTCTAACCATATGATTCAGCAACCATGCTTCTTGGTTTTATTCAAATGAGTTGAAAATATGTCCACATAAAAATCTGCACATAATGTTTATAACAGCTTTATTTATAACTGCCAAAATTTGGAAACAACCAAGATATCCTTTAGTAGATGAATGGATAAATGAACTATTATTATGTATCCAGATAATAGAATATTATACAGTGCTAAACAGAAATGAGCTATCGAGCCATGAAAAGATATAGAAGAACTTTATATGCATATTACCAAGTGAAAGAAGCCAATATGAAAAGCCTGCATACTCTTCGATTCCAACTATATGACATTTTGGAAAAGGTAAAACTATGGAGACAGTATAAAAAAGCATTGGTGCCAGGGATTACGGAGGACAGGAGAAAAATAGATCATAGAGGATTTTTAGGGCAATGAAAACTATTCTGTATGAGGCTATGAGGATAGATACGTCATTATGCTTTTGTCAAACCTATATAATATACAACATGACAAGTGAACTTTCATGTAAGCTATAAACTTTTGATAGTAATGATGTGTCAACGTGGATTCTTCAGTTGTAACAAATGTTCCACTCTGGTGTAGGACATTGATAGCAGGGCAGGCTGAGGTGGAGGAAAGTGGGATGCAGTGGGTATATGGGAAACCTGTGTACTTTCTACTCAATTTTTCTGTGAACCTTAAACTGCTCTAAAAAAGAAGATCCGTTAAAAAAAATCGTCTAGATTTTTATCAGCCTATGTCAGAGAATGTGTGTTAAGAGGAAAAATTGGCCTAGCAACTGTTTTTTATCATTTTAAATTCACAGAAAAACTTATATTTCACTTAGACCTCATAACTTCATTAATTCAGATATGCTCATTTCAATGCATGATATTCAAGCAGAACTGAAGAATACCTTTGTAGTCCTATCCCACGCACTCTCAAAAAAATGGGTTTTCTCAATGGGAGAAAATCTTGAATAGAAAATTCTTTTTATGCTCAAAATATTCATCTATTTTCAATATTTTAAGCACTTTAGGAGAATCATTTTACACATGAATGGCTGAAATACTAGAAAATAAAACTCTTATCTATGTATGTAAGACTGGCTATCTGCAAAGTTTCTTTGCTTTAAAATTCTTTTAGTTAAATTATATATCAATATAAATACTTGTCTTTTAAAATTATCTCTAAAATCAA
The DNA here is from genome assembly GCF_000325575.1 of Pteropus alecto. Lineage (NCBI taxonomy): Eukaryota > Metazoa > Chordata > Mammalia > Chiroptera > Pteropodidae > Pteropus > Pteropus alecto. Next base: position 18,347,029 of record NW_006436811.1, read on the forward strand.
CTGAACTCGTTTGCTAAATATTTCTGATTTCTGCCTCTTACGATTTTATAAAATTAATTTTGATATTAAGTTTATGTGTGTAGAATGCTTGTTACTGAAACATTACTTTTAATTATAATATGAATCACTCCTCTTTTGTCTTAATTAGTTTTAAATTATGTATATAGGTCTACCAATAAGAAGAAAAAACATAAATCAGGCTTTCAGATATATAAATGCGTTCTATACATCAAAAGTTAATTTTTTGCTTATGAAGATCAAATAAAGTAAAACTTAAATAGCTAACTTAAAAACAAAAATTTAGCAAGTCTAGCTACAATGTAAACAATGAATTATAAATGTTCATTTTGGATAATTTTTCTGCACAAGATATCTTAAAGTATAAGTTCAATGAGTTTAGAATTATGATTATTTTTTCCTATTAGTGTCTCTTAAACAAGCATTGACATTTTTGATTTTTCCAAAAACATTTATTTATTTTTTATTTTTTTATCATATCAATCTTTATAGCTATTTTGAGGCTTTTAAAAACTTATTTTTATGGTGACATTGGTTAGTGAAATCCAGGAAGTTGCAGGCATATAATTTAACAGTAAGGCATATGTATATTGCATTGTATGTTCACCTCCCATAGTTAGATTTCTTTCTGTCATCACATATTTATCCCCTTTTACCCCATTTACCTCCCTCCCTCCCACTCTCCCCCACCCTCTACTAGCCTCTAGTCTATTGCCCATGTCTATAAGTCTCTGTTTGTCCTGTTCATTCATTGCTTTTAGCTTTATATCTCACATGTAAGTGATATCATGTGGTTTTCAACTTTTTCTGTTTGGCTTATTTCACTTAGCATAATTATCTCAAGGTCCATCCATGTTGTCGCAAGTGTGGCAGTATTTCATCTCTTCTTATGGCTGAGTAATATTCTATTGTATATATGTACCACAGCTTCTTTAGCCAATCATCTATCATAGAACACTTCAGTTGTTTCCATGTCCTAGCCACTATGAATAATGCTGCTATGAACATCAGTGTGAAAATATCTTTATGGATATGATTTTTTAAGTCTTTGGTGTAAATACCCAGTAGAGAGACTGCTGGATCAAATGGTAGATCAATTCTTAATTATTTGAGGACCCTCCATACTGTTTTCCACAGCGGCTGTACCAATTTGCAGTCCCACAAGCAGTATATGAAGGTTCCTATTTCTCCACATCCTCTCCAACATTTGTTATTACTTCTCCTATTGATTATAGCTATTATAACAGATGTGAGATAGTATCTCATTGTGGTTTTGATTTGCATTTCCCTAATAGCTACCAATGTTGAGCATCTGTTCAAATATTTGTTGGCCATTTGTATGTCCTCTAGGGAGAAGTGTCTGTTCAGATCCTCTGCCCATTTTTTGATTGAATCATTTGATTTTTTGTTGTTATTGAATTGTATGAGTTCTTTGTATATTTTGTGTATTTTGGATATTAGGCCTGTATCGAAAGTGTTGCTTGCAAATACATTTTCCCCTTCGGATAGTTGTCTCTTTACCTTGTTGACTATTTCTTTTGCTGAGCAAAAGCTTTTTGGTTTGATGTAGTCCCATTCATTCATTTTAGCTTTTACTTCCCTTGCTTTTCAAATTCATCAAATCTTCTTTCAGTCCAAGGTTCTTGAGTTTTAATTATGTTTTCTTCTATGCATTTTATTGTTTCAGGTCTTATATATTACAGTATTCTGAAAATTGTGTAGCAGATATAAAATGAAGTCAAATTAATAATACATAAAGAAATGTTATGAATTGGTACCTAGTCCAATGATTGGGTACCAATTCATAACATTTCTTTATGTATTATTAATTTGACTTCATTTTGTATCTGCTACACTACACAATTTTCAGAATACTGTAATATATAAGACCTGAAACAATAAAATGCATAGAAGAAAAAAAAGAATGTTACTTTTAAAATTATTATATGTATTATTTACCTCTATCATTCAATATCAGATTTACCTCTATTATTCAATATCAGATTTAATTTTTTTATTTCTAAATACAGTGGAAAATTAAGATTTACTAGTGACTCTAATGAGATCATGCTAATTCTTTTAAATGTTAACACACTAAGGTGGAATTTCTACACTGATGCCTATCTTGATTTTCCTACACAGAATACTTAATTACTAATTTATGCAATTAAGGCTTTCTCTTATAGCCTTTCATTGTGATATTTACCATGTTGCATTGCAGTTATTGACTTGTATGTGCTTCTCCTCATTGCTCTG
>NW_006436811.1:18349338-18397347 GCF_000325575.1 Pteropus alecto
ATGCATAGTCTCAGAACTTAAAATAACAAAATAATAGTCAAATATTATTGGATGCTTACAGTCTGTTATTCTAATTATTGTGAGATTCTACAATTTTTGTCCATCTTTACCACAATAGAGTGAATAATATATTACTTTTATCTTTTGACTCTCCAAGATAAACATTAAAAAAAAGAGAAATAAAAATCCCCTGATTCTTTTTTCCAAAAATTTCTTTCTTTTACCATATTAAAAAAAATATATAAACAATTCTCATAATGCTTTTTCTTTATTTTTATAAGATTTGTATTTTGTTTCCCAGGGTCATTGCTATCGCCCTTTCAAAGATTTAGATATATAGATAGAAATTTAGAAGATTTAGGAAAACAAAACCAAGATTAAAAACTCAACACTGAAGATGACTAAATCTACTAATATGCTAATTGTTGAAAACATTGATTCAGAGATTGATAATAAGGTCTTTAAATCTCTCTTATTCTGTTTCTGGCAGTTTTTCAGAATGTAGATTTTAAAAGGTCAAGTTAGATACTCATAAATACAAGAACAACTAACAACACTGGGAGACATCTCCATGGGTGGTAGATATTTTGTGAAAACAGTTTTAAGTTAAATGAGTTGTAATATTCAAATAAAGATTCTGGCTTAATTTAGTTCTCTCGCTCAAATAGAAAAAGACAATACTTGTGTTGTTGATTGCCTGCTTTTTGTAGTAATTACAAGACAATTTCCTCTGAACAGTGTCTGTCTCTTAATCACAAGTAACAGCAGGTACTCAGCAATTGATATGCCATACATCTTACTCTGAACAACACCCTCAAAAAACCACATTAAAAAATACTAGAGTTCCCAATTAAATAATGATGCTGATTTTTTTCCACTTGATGTAACAAGTGTAGCAAGCTTATAGAAATGTGTTTGAATTTGTTATTCATGTGTCATATTTTCAGAAATGGAGTACAAAGAAAAAAGTGCCTATTCATCATAAGAGTATCACCCCTTTCTGAGGTTACACAACAGCAAAAGTTTAAGTCTCCTTAAACAAGAAGTTATGACAAAAGCAAATAGTATTAACTTAATACATTAAAAAATGAATGAAAAATAAATTAATACATCGAGAGCCATGGAATACTTTTTTAATATAAATGACAATATTCTGTTAAGAAGAAATCTGTCTGAAGTTTCATCTTTGGGGAACATTAAGGCCATCTTGATCAGTTATACAATAACACATGATAACTATTAAATGAATGAGGTAATGGTAAAGAGGCAGTATTGTGGTACTTTTTTAATCTGCCCTAATCTACTCAGCAATAAAAGAGAAACTATGAATAAGAAAATCTTCACCAAAACTGGATAACAGAATACCACAAATCCCATAACTAATGCTAGTGGGATCAAACCACCAATGGCAAGAGAGAGGCATTTGTAGAAGTTTAATGAGCAATAGCCAGAGGAGAGAAGACAAGAGAGGCTTCCATTGATCTGAAAACCAAGTAACTTAACAATCAGTAACTAGTTTACACACTGAAAGGAGGACTATCATATAGAAAGGAGAAATAGGAGGCGGGGGTGAAGAGGGTGGGAAGGGAAGAGCTATGTTGCACAATGAGAGGAAACCCAAAGGAAACAGAACACAAATACATCAGGGAAGGCAAACTGAGGGTAAAAGAAAGAGAAATCTGATAGAAAATGGAAGGAGGAATAGAGCAGTCAAATATTATGAAGTATATGACAAGAGGGTGTATTTTATATTACTTTGTGAAAACAAGAATTGAAGAGACTCTATTGATATGAAGCTTGAAAAGTTATCCTGCCTTATCTTGGCTCCTGACAGAAAATATCTTCCAAAAATATTGAAAAACTTCAATTTACTTTAACATGAGAAAGAGAAAAGATGTTTAAGAGTAAAATAATCTGAATGCCACCCTTGAAGAAAATGAGGACATACTAGATGAACATAGCAACCAACTGAGGGCAAACTGCAAAATGAGTTAAATGATATTAGGAAAGTGATACAAACATAAATAAATAAATAAATACGAATTAGTAACACTTGGAAATACAATATATGGTCAATAGAAGCAAATGAAAATGCAGTGTTTGCTCGAGAAAAAGTCAGTAATATTAGGGAAAAATTTCAGAAATCAAGACTAAACTGTAAGTAACAAGAATAAGCAGATATCTTAAAAAGTATTTGTTATGGATTGAATTGTGTCCCTTCCAAAATTTGTATGTTAAAGACCTAACCCCAATATGACTATATTCAGAGACAGGGCATTTAAGAAGGTAATTAAGGTTAAATGAGGTCATATGGATGGAGCTCTAATCCAATAGAATTGGTGTCCTTATAAAAAGAAAAAGAACCACCAGAAGTGCAGGTGCACTGAGAAAAAGGTCATGCAAGAGGACACAATGAGAAGGTAACCATCTGAAAGTCAAGGAGAGGGGCCTCAGGAGAAACGAACCCTTATAGTTCATCTTGGACTTCCAGCCTCCAGAACTATGAGAAAATTAATTTCTCTTGTTTAAGCTACCTAGTATATGGCATTTTGTTATGGCAGTTTGAGCAGACTGATAGAATATTTGAAGAAAAACACATGACATAAGGGAAAAAAATTAATTCCAACAGAAGTTTAAAAGAGATATAAACATTTTTGAGGGAAGATTTTAGATTAGAAGATAAGCAGAGAAGACATTGTATAGATGATAGCAATTCCCAAAGAAAACAATCAGAGCAAACGTAAGAACACTATTAAAAACCATAGTTCTCCCACAAATTAAAGTAAAAAAAAAGGGACGGCACATTGTTTAACTGTGGAAGACTACTGGAATGTAAAGGAAAGGAGCAAAAAGAAATAAATTATTTGGTTATTTGGCCGCACAGGCAAAAATACCAGGTCACTTTTCAAGAATAGGAAATCAGATTAGTGTCAGGCATTTTGATGGCAAAATGTTGTGTCTTAAAAATAAAATAAATGTCATGCCCCTAAAAATAAAGTAAATGTGAAAGAAAATGTGAACCAAGTATATTACATGTAACAAATAAACCTTCAAATATAAAGGTCATAGAACAATCTGTAGGATCACACTCAGGAAACTCAGGGAACTATAATGTAATTGGAGAAGCTTTCTCAATGGACTAGAGGATACTATATAAACATTTTAAAACAGACAAAAAGTAGATATACTGGTGATTGAAGAATATATAGTTGATTTATATTCTGATAATGTATATCTGATAGAATTATTTAAAAATGTGAGGAGTTGGGAGGGAATGAGAATACATGAAGATTTGAATAAATTCACCTATTACTTTAGGCAGGGGTCGATAAACTAGGGCTTGGGATAAATCTACCTTATCTCCTACTTTTGTAAATAAAGTTTTATTGAAACACAGCCATGTTAATTCATTTACGTGTTGTCTAGACTTCTTTTGTGCTACAAAGTCAGATTTAAGTGTGATAGACTGTATGGCCCACAGAGGCTAATGTAAAATATTTTTAATGTGGCTCTTTACAGAAAAAAAATATGAACCCCAATTTCAGAGGTATTAGTTGAAAATAGTGTATGTATGTGTGTATGTGACTCTGTGATAAGTGTGTGGTACTTGACAACTTTTTGATAATTTTTTTTTTATTATATGTGCAGAATTATTTTCTTTCACTTGTAACTAGGATCCCAAACTAATAAATATTCTTCAAGAATCCTTTGCCCTATATCCATAGTATAACATAATATGAATGCCCAGAAGAGTGATTAAGTGATCAGCTTAAAGTCAAAGATATTTTATCCTGTCTTTATGTAGTCGGAAAAGTAATAATAAATACAGTAGTAACCTTTACTGTCATGCAACTAACTTCATATATTTATTGGAATTACCATTAGAATTTAAACTTGAGCAGCTGAGCAATTTTCCAATAGAAATTGAGATAAAGTGTACTAAATCACCAAGACAAGTTACCCATTAATTATGTAAATAAAAATGCAGAATAAATGCCATAGAATTAGTATCAGTTCTGAAACTTAAAACATAAAGTCTTATATCTTTTCCACATAAAAGTATTTTGCAGAGAAAAATCTATTATAGTACAAATTAACTACAAATAATGAATATATGTAATGGAACTTCTCAGTTAAAACTAACCAAACCATCCAACTAATTTGATCTTATATAAAGTTAGTTGTCTTAGGTTGGCTTCCCCAGGAACAGACTCTGGGAGGGAGGTTTGCATGTAGGCAGTTTATTTCAGAATGAAGGACTTAGAATTGCTCAGAGGGAGGATTTGAATTGCAACTCAGTCACAATAGATGTGCCAGTCAATCCTATGTGGAGCTCGGGAGCTGGAATTGCCCTTCAGAATTGCCCTGCCTTCAAGCAAAGCATACAGTCTTTGATTGTGCACTGTTCCAGGGCCATAGGGTAAACTTGGATAAGGAGGTTCTCTTTAGCCAAAGGCAATTCCTGGAGATGATCTCAGCTGAACTCTCAGTTGGCATTGCTTGTTGACGTGTCTCAGTCTTCAAGAGTAGATCTTAATACACAGCAACATGCTTTATAAACTACTCCTCTTACTGCTTTACTCTGTATCCCTTATGTAAATCTGAGAAGAGCTCCATCGGAATCATTGCTCTTTTCTTGGGGTAATTTACATGGAGGCAGTCAGTGGAAACAGACTAGAGGCTGCCACTGATGCTTTGTCCCTCTCTTTTACTCATTCCAGATGTCCATCACTAGGTAGATGGCTTGCCTGGTAAGGAGACCCAGAATCCTCATACTCGAAGGATCTTGGTCCCTGATCACTATGATGTTTTTAGTCTTTGGATGCTACACTTGTTCATTTATTATCAAAACTGAACAAAATAACACCTAGAGCTCCTCTGTATGTCACCTAAATGCCAAAGCTAATAAAATCCATCATCACAAAATATATCATCATACACCACAAGACATGTAAAAATAAATTGATCATCTGTGCCTCAGGCTGACATTACACAAACAATTGGCTTAGCCTTTCCTCCCCGCCCAGAAGTAGTTGTCTGCATACCAGTTATATATTTATATGAATATATCATCTGGAAATTTCCTCAGGAATGTCCCCTTTTGTGGTTTATTAAAACATATCCGAAAGGTTTTAATACATTCAATTTCAATTTCATCTCTTTATTTTTTCAATATTCCTTTTAATATTGCCCATTTAAAACTCATATAATTCATTATAAACATTTTAAGTGGCCAATATTAGGGACTAAACATGAATTACAGTACTATTACATGATAAAACTGTCCTTGTCTGTGTTGTAAGGTTGTTGAAATTATCTTTTCTCCTCTCTCTTGTGTCCTCTATCTACAATTTTTATTTTTTTTTGCTCATTTTTCTCCCTTCATCCCTGCCCTCAACCAGACCAGTCCTTCTTCAAGCTCTCTTTCTCATTTCTTCCTTCTCAGTCAAAAAATCTTTCTCATTATAAACAAGCCTAAAATTTAGGAGGAAATAGTGTAATTAAGCAATTGGTCCCAACTGCAACCCACTGATGACTATTTGCATTTTATAAATACCCTTTAAAATATATATATATCCTTTCAATTAGTAACTTTCCAGATTGAGTTCCACAATATTTTTAAAACAGTAATGTGGGCTTCCATGATATGACTCATGATGGATCTAAATCTATAAATTAAGGCAAAGTTGTGACCCAATACTTACACATTAAATACAGGGAGTTCTACTTTGTATTGAGTCTGGCAAAAAAAACATCAGGGGTACCAGGCCCATTCTTGCTGGGTACACAAAAATACAAGGCCCTAATTTCTCTTTACCTGGGCCGTTTTTCAGAGTGCTTTTTGCAGGAATCAATCTTGAGGGATGAGGTAATGTCTCCTTCTTGGATAAAAAGCACTTGCTTATTGCTCTCATATTGTATAAAAGAGCTGCTTTTCCAAGCTCAATGATCTTCAGTTTTCATGCAAACTCAGAGCATATGCAGCATTCATCAAGATACACATTGCATCATCTCCATGGGACCTAGAGCAAAGGAATCAAAGCAAATTCTGATGCTCCTGAATTTGCTGTGCCGTGAGTGGAAAAAGTTTGTGTCTGTCCCAGAAATCTTGTGTCTTCTGCCAAAACTGTTAAGACTGATGTTTCTGACATTTCATTGTATCCTACTTACAAGTTAATAAGTTAGTCTGTTATTTTTTCATGGATATTGAAGAACACATTGAATACTATTTACTTTCTAATAAAAGAGAGGCATGTCAAAGGGTCTATTTTATCCCTAACTCCCTTCCTATAATAGCCATCTTGTTAATTTTAAATTAGTTACAAATATCAAAAGAGTTAAAAAAAAAGAAAAGGAGTGATCATGAAGAATGGGGAAAGGGGAAAAAAGAGAAAACCTTGGAAAAAGCTTAAGATCAATTTCAAATGAATTAAACAAGTAAAAATACAAGTATAGATGTCAGTAGACATGAGGATGGCATGGGCCACCATTGTTATATACATTATGCACAAGTAAGCCTGTCTTTATTTATTTTGCATTTTGAAAGCCATCACTGCATTACATCTGTGCCACACTAAGAAATGTGTGTGAATCACTTAGTGCCCACATTTTTAAGAAGGGACAACAATAGTTAGAGTCTGAACTTTAGGTATATCCTCTCCCAAAGTTTGACATTTGAGCCTTCATTTATTTTTATATTTTCTACACTAATATTGTGTTGCTGCAGTTAACAAGTAACCTGTTGCTGCAGTTAACAAGTAACCTGTGATCTACTATTAGTAGATCACATAGAAACAAATAGTAGATCACATAGAAACAAATCTGGAGAAGATGAATAAAATTCCATTCCATGTTGCAAGATCCAATCTCTTGTTAACCTTCTCTACAACCTCCTGTAGCACATTTGTCCATTCTCCTTAGGATTTTTCTGATGGATTCAAGAAACTAAGTTCCAAACACTATGCTCTTATATATATATATTTCCAAGGAAATAAGACAAAGAAAGAGGCAAAAGGATGGGAATATAGATCATTGCATCAAAAACAAACTTTCCTTTGGATTTGGCATTTTTTATTGAGAAAGGAATATTTTCACAGAGGGTCCTAACACACTCCCTCTTACAACCCTAACTATTGTGGAGTCTATGAAAGTGGACATTTGGGAAAAGAAAAATAAAGCTGTCATATAATGGTTCCAACAATCATTCTCTGTCAAGGAATGATTGACAGAGAGAGATGATAAATGAGACAGACCATTCCTAGAGAGAGATGATAAATGAGACAGACCATTTGTTAAAAATTAATTATTATTAAGATATAATTGCATACAGTAATATCAACCATTTAAAAAACATACAGTTCTATGAGTAATCAACACAATAATCAAGAATGAATCATTGCATTACTCCTCCTAAATCTCTCCTATTCCTTTGACTAAGACCACTCTTCAACATATCTCCAGACAATTACTGTTTAGACTTTTATTTCCTAAAATTTACTTTTTCAATAATTTCATATAATTCCTATCACAAAGTGTATAGCCTTTTGTCTGTTATCTTTCACTTAACCTTAGCTTAACACTTTTGAGATTCATTCTACTGTTTGTATGTTTGCTGAGTAGTATTACCTTGCATTCCTTTATCACAATATGTTTATTCATCATTTGATAGCTTAAGTAATTCTACATAACCACAAGTCACAAAAGTTTTTCTCCTACTTTTTCAATAGTTTTATAGCTTAACAATTATATTTAGCTTTATTATCTAGTTCACATTTTTTTAAATATAATGGAAATTATGGTCTGAGGTAATTTTTTTCTATATATGGACATGGAATTGGTCCTGTCCCATGTGTTGAAAAAAATGTTTTCTTCATTCAGTTGTGTTAGTCTTTTTCTTTTTATAATCAATTGTTTCTAAATAGGTAAGGGTACATCTTGATTCTTCCAATGATCTATATTCCCATCCTTTTGCCAATACCATGTCATGATTATATAATTTTACAGTAAATTTTTAAATCACATAATATAAATCCTCCAACGTTTTCCCTTCGTTTTCAGACTGTTTTGATAATTCTAGGTTTTTGCTCTTCCATATGTTTTATAATCAGACTATCGATTTCTAAAAAAAAAAGAACCTATTAAAATTTTGATTGACAAAGCTGCGGTAGGTGGAGGCTGCAGCGACAGCCAGGGATCCCCCCAGAGATGCCCACTCACTGGCTGTTACCGGCGTCCATCCCGCTTGTCACACAGCGTCACTCGGCAGTGCAGCTAGAACGTATCCTGGTCAAACGGAACAAGTCGAAGGTCAGCGTCACCTACAGAGAGGCCCCGTTGACCCTCAGGCCCCAGAGCAGCCCGTTGCTGACTGGACAACGTCAGAGGAGAGGCAGCGTCACCCGCTGTTATGAGTCCGCGGTGCAGATGTGCAAACTTTGATTTTCCCTTTTGTCTTGGCCTGTGGGCACAGTAGATGCTGGGTCTCTTGCTGAGAACTTTGCATGCGCTATTTCACTTCATCCTCACATCAGTCCTAGAAGGAAGACAATACTTTAATCTCCTCACTTTTCTACTTTTCTTTTTCTTCTTCTTTTTTTAAACTCTCTCTCCCTCTATTTCTTTCTTCTCCTTCTCCTCTTCCTCCTTACTATTATTATTTTGATGGTGTAGTGGTAGTAATTCATGGCGAGGTGACCTTTTATTTTATTTTTATTTATTATTATTATTTTTCCTTATACTGTCTCCTTTCAATAAAGTTTGCTTATTGACTGAGCATAGTTTATCAATGATCACTTATCAGCAATAACTGCTCCACATTTAAAAAGGAAACCTCAGTTACTGGTGGCAATGTAGGGATTGGTGGCAAATATGACAGACATCAAAAATTCTGAACTAAGGAATTTAGAGATAGTGATCTGAACTGTCCACAATATTATCATGGTGACTTTTTTCGAGGTGACAATCACCTAAATGTAACTAGGTGATTATAACTAATATTTGGATAGACCTATGGTATAGAGTCCTTGGGCACAAAGAAATTCTCACTATACATAGCTCTGTTCTAGGAGCTTAGGAGAGTTAAGGAACATGAGTGAACAAAACAGACTAAAAGCTCCTATTCTCTTGTGGGTGCGGGGAGACAGACAATAAATAATAAAAAAGTAAATAATGGTGTAGTAGTATAGTATGTAGTTAGGAAGTGATGTACAGATGGAAGAAAGAAATTGGGATCTAGGTTGGAGGAGAGCAGGGTAGTTTGCAATTTTAAATAGCATGGATGGGGTAGAATTCATTAAAATGGTGACATTTTAGCAGACTTAAAGGAGATGAGAGTTTTCCATATGAGTATCAGGGAGCTGAAGGTTCTAGGAAGAGAAAAAAAAAATATTTGATTGTGATTGCAGTGAATCTATAGATCAATTGACATTAACAATATTGTGTCTTCTAATTAAAGGACTTGATATATCTATTTTAGGATTTCTTTTTCTTTTTTTCGTCAAGGAATTTTGGATTGAGATTTGGACATTTCTTGTATGTTTTGTTAGATTTATTTCTCAGTATTTCATTTTTATTGGTGATATCTGAATTATAGATACAGACATGAATATACACGTTATTGAACTTTTAAAATGTTTACTGCTAGATAAATGCAATCCAATTTTGTATATTGAATCTATATTCTTGGACTTTACTAAATTCAGTTATAGTAGGAATTTTTGGAAAATCTTCAGAATTTTCTATATAACCAATCACACAATCTGTGAATACAACATTTTTCTCATCTTCCTTTTTAATCTGTATGCCTTCCAGTAAAATTTTATACAGAATGTTGTTGCTTGATTCTTGAACTTAGAGGAAAGGCACACAGTCTTTCACCATTAAACATGAAATAACTGTAAGGTTTTATAGTATGAGAATAACATTTGACTGTTATAATACCTTGGAAGTACCATCGCTACTTAATATGCAAGGGCCAGAGATGCTGCAAAATGACAAAGTGTCCCCACTTACCAGAAAAATTAGATTTTGCTGGGAAATAATGAAAATAATAGTTTTGTTGTAGGAAACTTTTAGTGCCTTCTACAGTTATTTATTTTTTTTTACTTCAAATAGATCTATTTTGCACAATATTTCTAACATTTTATATTTCATGAAGTAAATATCCTTGTGTATATTTGCAAATAATACAAATTGATTTTGAATTCATATTTCACCAACGTCTTAGTATTTTTTCTTTATATATATTACAATAGATAATACTAAACATATATAATATATACATATAGATTTCCCTAAATATTTTATTGTAGGCATTAAGAGGGCATGCTGGAACTAAAATGTCTATAAATAAGACATATTCATGAAATAAGAATATGTACAATATTCAAAACTCAATATGGTAAACATAAAATTGAAAGAATGCATTCCTCTAGTATTGTAGCACTTAAAATATTTTTAACTTTTATCCTTTTGCTTTGGATTAATGTTAAATGTAAGAATGAGAAATGGAGTTCTGAAAATCTTCCTTGTTCAAATATAATATAGAGAATATAATAGATAGGAAGATATTGTAAATGAGAATGTGTTCAGGGAATGTTCTGAAAAAAAATCAGAATCAACAGAACATTAGTCTTGTAAATACTTTTAAACAACAGAAAATAAAAAGCAGGGCATGCTTTGAGAAACAACAAGAAGCAGGAAATATGAGCTGAATTTTACAAGGTAATATACTGTATAGAATTGAGATTTGTAAGTTGTTATCTAAGAAGAAATCTAAAAAGACGTTAGTAAAATGTATATCTACATTCAAAAGGCAAATAAGGATTAGAATTAAATCACTAAAAGAGTTAATAATAAAATTTTTAAAAAGACGAGAGAATAGCTGTTTTAGAAATTAGTTAATATTCACTTAAATTAAGGAATCTAATATTGGTTTTGCTAACTTCAGAATACTATAATTTTAAAAGGTCTTCAATGACTAACAAAAATAAATGCCAAATCACTGATTTATTTTTAAGGGGACAACAAAGCAAATTTAGCCAAATGGAAAGCTAATTGGAGAGAGGAAAGAAGCATAGTTCACCTTTTAAGATCATTGGAAATGTTTGTTTATTTCACTGAAAATAGTTCAGATTCACTTTATTCATTTTATTTAATATTCAGTAGTTTTTTCACTCTCCTTGATCTTTTGTATGTACTGTGCCATATTGAAGTAGTTACAGATATCAGACAAAATGGACACTAGGAAATACGTAGCCATGAATGGCATCTGGACTGCATTGTGGTCTCATCACCAGATGTGGTTAGAAAGTAACAGCTAATTTCTCATTTTATATCAGATTTAATAGCCACTAAATATTCTGTAAAATTCCTAGTAAATAGCAATAAGAAAAAATATTCTTTGAACAGTTTTGATTTGTAATTCCTCTTGGTCCTGAGACCTTCAGAAACCACTGGCATTCAGCAATAAACAGATGTCCAAACTCCCATGGAATTTCAATAGCCTATTAAACTACCATGCACTCTGTGAAGTTTAAAATACTTTATGTTGCTAACTTCCCTTCTGTTTTATTGACACCTGCCTCAAATCCTTTCTAGGACAGAGGACCAGATAGATGGACTATATAGAGGTAATAATAAATAATGATAGATAGATAGGTAGGTAGATAGATAGATAGATAGATAGATAGATAGATAGATAGATAATACACCTACCTTCCCAATTAAACACACACATGTAGACATATAGCTATGCTTTTACACATCAGATCTCTCAAAAACTACTAAAAATGAATTATGTCTGAGACCAATTAGCTTCTAGTTAAAAACAACTTCCTGAATTTGAAATGATATCTTAATTTTCTTTGAATCACTTATATCTAACACAATGTTGGGCACTGCAAATGATCAAAAAGGAAAACCAAAACAACAAAAATGAAATAAATTATTAAGAAACAAAAGAGTTTTAAGTTTGTGTGATGATACTATAGATATTTTGCAAAAGAACCACACCAGTCCACTGATGAAGAGAATAGTTGATTAGTAAATAAATTATAGACCTTTAATTCTTATAGCATAACATGAAACGTATTTCACATAAATAATTATGAGAATTCATATTAATAGGAAATCTTCAGCGGAAAAGAATTAAGAAGCCATTTGAGGGTGAGGACTAGGAAAGAAATGTGGGAGTTTGAGGTGAAAGAAATGAGATAGTTATGCAAGCAGAAGACATTGAGCCAGGAGATAATCAGCATCAGGGCTTGGAAGCAGAGGTTAATTTAAGATGAGAATTCTATGTTTCAAACATGCCTTCAGTCATATTCAGCAGCACTGTTGTAGGCATGAATTCTGTGAAAAATTGAACTTTACGTAGGATGATAGTAAGAGTCGCTGTGCATGTAATAGAATGATTCAAATGATTTGTTGTAGAATTTAAGCTAAGAGAAATCATCAAGAATTAACAGAATGAAAATAACAAGATCAGTGGATTGAAGAACCCAGTGAAAGTCAAAGGATTGTTAAAGTAGAGGTATTGAGAGGTGGTGAATGGAAAGAGAGATGTTGGCAATATGAAGCTATGTAGGGTGAAGTATTGATAATGAGAAGGTAATGATTATGGGAGTAAGAAATTAAGGAAGGGTAGAGATAAAGATCATTATAAGAGAAAAGCTCAAGAAACTGAGAGTCTTAGACATTAAATGTTTTACCTATATGGATATTGAAATCAATAAGAAAAGATTAAAGACTGACAGTCAATTAGAATCAGTCTTTTACTAATGATATATAATTATGTATTTAATTTTACAAAATTAAAACTAAAGTTCAATTAGGGTTAACGAATTAGAGATCATGCAATATGGAAACTATAAAATATATGATTTTGTAAAAAATAGGAATACAGTTTCTCCAATTTTTAGGTAATAATCACCATAACATAATGCAACTGATTTTTCTATGGGAAACTTGGTTTTTCATTGAAAAAAAGAATGACAAAAAATAAAATTTTGGAAAATTAACCTCCATATTAATAATGAAATAAATTAATTTGAAAATATTTAACTAATATTTGAGATGCATTAAATAATAACCTTTTATAGAAATACATGTATTATTATTTAAGATTCAAGTATTTGAATATTTTACAAAATAAATAGTAAACATGGTAAATGTGTTCAAAATCAAAATAATTTACAAAACATAAGAGTTTTATATTGTATGCTTTTGTATAATTTGAGGACATTTAATTTAAAACTTAATATTTTATTCTAATTTTATTTATGTTTATCCTGAGAAAAATGAGTTATGTAGTAAATATATTGCTCAGAAATGGCACATTATTGAAAGATTCATTAAGTCCATTATTAGCATTTGGAGGTATAAAATATACACTCAATACAGTAAATATATGATACAAATTTTAATTTTAAATGAATTCCTACCACTTAAAAAATTCAGTTTTATTTATACAATGAGAGAAATATATCCACTTAAAATAGATTTCATATAGTACATTAGTCTTGTTTTTCAATAAAAGTTCTAAGAATGTAAAAGAAATTGAGTATTATAAAGTTAGATGGGTGTTTGTAGTTGCCTACAATGTGAGTCTTAGTTAGTTATATATTTTAAACATTTCATAATGTTTTATTATTTTTTTGTGGTTATAACAACATTCACTAAAATATGTTGCTAAAAAGTCTACAAGACCCTCACTCTATTAAACAGATAAAAAATGCCAGTATTCAATTTTTGGTTTTGACATTGATGAATTTTGTGATCTTAGTCTCTCTCAGCTGAATGTTATTCTTGAATAAGATGGTAGATTGACAGGAACCATTTTATATCATTAACACCTTTCAAATTCAACATTTTATAAATGTTTTAGATATAATTGTATTTCTGATGTGCTTTCATGTGCTTAAAAAGGGCTTCAAAGAAACGTTAATTTTGATCTTTAACAATATCAACAAATCAAATCTAATAATTATTCTCAAAACTATCTAAAAATTGTAAGTGATTGCAAATTAGTGAAGTTTTAAAAATGAAAGCTTATTAGTATTTCTGAACCACACCATTAAAATGGAGAATGTTATGAAATAAATTATCAATTATTGCTTTTCAGAGAGTCACAGCAATGAAAGGGACATAAAGTTACATTCGGACAAAGGAGATTGTGAATTTGATTCATTTGGGTTCAGTATACATGATTATATATTTAAAGTGACCATTTATAAACTTGACATTTTTTCAACACTAAGATAGTTTAATAGAATATGTTTTTTTAATGTTTTAAAATTTGGAGCAATACTCTTTAAGCTTTGTCAATATTTTCCAGAACATACTATACAATCAGAACCTACAATATGTCTTAGATTATAGAACATCACTGCATGCAAAGACACTGTAAAAAAGAATACTTTGGAAGATAATGAAATAATGAGGGAATGATGAGTTCGGCTCCATTATTTATAGAATCTAGATTGGACATTGCATTAAGAACACACATTAAACACTAAATTTCCAGCTTAGTGAATTTTGACAAAATAAAGAGATTTTCTGAAGTGCACATATTTCAGAAATTACTGATAAATTAGAACCTTCATATATTTCAAAAATTTTTATGATGCAAATTGGCAAATTGCTTATCCTGATAATTCTTTTTACTTCATGTATTTATAGAATTAACCATCATGGACTATATATTAAACAAATATTACAGTAATTTTGTTTTGGCACTTTGTCTCTTCTCTCCCTTTATTCTTTAGTTTATCCTAGATAAAATGATTAAATCGTCCATATCTGCTTCCTATATCAAACTGATTATGCTATTACTCAAAATAATGTGGTGCCCTCCAAATTTAAAGTGCAGAAATAATATTGACAATTGGGCATAGTCTTTTTAAGAATGGTCTTTTTTTTGACACTATGTTTTTTTTGTTGTTATTTTGTTTGTTTTTATTCTGGTAGCTTTCATTAAATGACAAAGATGTTTATCTTATTAGAATGTGTGTAAATCAAGGATAACAATTCTCTTTCCTCATTATCATTTGAGACAAGTAGAATCCTCGTTGTGAAAATGCATCTTTAATTTAAAATGTTCAAATGTAGCTTAATTAAAATACATGATGTTTTATCTAGATTAGGATCAAACTCTAGAAAACAGGAACTAAATATTCAAGTCTATCACCGATTAATGGGAAGTTCTATCATTACTTGGAACAGTAAGATTTAAGAATGTGCCAAGCAAAGAATAACAATGACAAAAACAAAACAAAACAAAACAAAACAAAAGTGATAACAATAAAATCTCTGTGCATACATGTTTGTGTGATCCTATAGAAATATAAGATAAAGAAACACACCAAGAGTTTAATTGGTCACCTCAGTCAAATGAGAATAAAAGGTGTATATATTTTTTCCTTAAAACAACTTTGCCGGTTTCATTAGAACCAAATTTATCTAAAAAATAATTTGAAAAATAAAATAAGTATTCTTTTTCTTATGTAAGTCAAATATTCAGATATTTTATTGTACCTATTATTTTAGCTACAGTATTGACACTTCCATTATTTTATATTAGAAAATGTGTGTAACAATGACATCAATGACATTGTTAAGTTGTTACTGTTTCTCTTTTAAAGGTAAAATATTTCTTGCGACTTTATGCCCATCATCACATTTAGATTAATCTAATTCCTTTTTAAGGCTGACATTAATATTCCATTATGTGAATATGTAAACAGTGCCCTATTGTTGGGCATTTAGTTTGCTTTCAGATTTTTTCATATTACACACAATGCTGAAATGAACATCTTCACATGTATATATGAACATGCTTTTGTAATAACATACCTATAATAAACTTAAGCAAAAAAATGCACACTTTAAAGGACAATGTCAGATTGTCCTTCAAAACATTGCTTTAATTACACTCCCATATCTCTGATTTTTATCATGCTATCAAACTTTGAAAGGGATTTTGTTTTTGCATATCTTTAATTACTAATAAATGCAGCATGCTTTCGAATGCTTATTTTTAATTTATTTTTCACTGTTTATTAAACCCCTATTAATAGCTCTTACCTATATTTTTAAAAACTGAGTTGTTTATCTTTTCTTATTAAGATATTTTTGTAAATTAATTATTTTTTGTCATGCACAAGCATTTTATTTTTCACACAGGAATTTTCAATCATTTTATATACTAATATTACACAATCATTTCCTTAAGGCTTCTGCATTTTGCTCACATTTTACAATCATGCTTTATAATTTATGTTTTCCAGATTTTTGAAGGGACAAAATGTATTTCCATAGAATATAGCAGCAATGGAAATTATTTTGTTCTTCTTTTCAACAAAGTAATATGTAGATATCAAAAAGTGTTTGTTTCTTCCATAATTGTCATAAAACTTGGTTATAAAATGCTTAGATCTTCATTCCAATGCCCCCTGTTCCAACTTATAGGTGTCTTATATTATTACTAGATAGAATAAAGAAAAAGTAATTTCATTTTCAGTATCTCTACATACATAAATAAAATACATATAATATATTTTATATATGTGTTGATATCCATATATCAACTCTAGAGATAATACGATGACATTCTTTATTCTATGAACTAGTTTCCCATATAAGCCAAGGTTTCAAATCTGCTTTGTATTATAGGAGTTACATCCTTGCATGTTCCCTCATCAATCTTAGTGATTGGCAACACAACTTTTATTTATTTTTTACTTATTTCACCAGAAATACATATTACATTAATTTAAAATATCTTGCAGACTTTAAATAATGTAAAGATTTCTGACCATATTTGTCTTTTGTTAAAATTAATATATAAAAAGTATTGGATATTTATTGGGTTTATAAAACCCAATTTTTATAAAAATTGCTGAATAATTATTTGCCTCTATTCAATAGTAATATAGAAAATGTGGCTTTTAAAAATCATATACTAATGTTTCATATAGATTTAAATATTTAAATCAAAGCAGTACACTTTGCTTCCTAATATATATAATGACTTTACATTTAATTTTCTCATTTCTTAATTCACATAATTCCTGACTTTACACCTCTATACCAGTCATCATTTTCTTACCTGCATAATCATGTTCTTTTTTTCATGAATTTCTTTTACTATGAAATAAATCCTCTACTTTTATCCAGGCAAGTGAACAACTGGAGAAAATTAGGCACTTATTTATCAATATTTTTAAAAATCTCATTCATCTTCTATTATAACTCCCTTGTATATATTTTTTAAGTTTTCTCTCCCATTTTTTCTCATAGATATAATGTTATATCATGTAATAAAATGAGTTTCACTAGATGGTAGCAATCAATATATTGAGTAAGCATTATTTTTATGGAGCTCCCACCATCACCATTTTAGACACTAAGCTACTCAAGAGTAAAAACCATAACATTTCATGAAATGTAATAGATTTGTGTTGAATATAGGATCAATACTATTAGTTAATTTCTTTTGGTTTTAAATAAGAGAAAATAGTTCAATGTTGCTTAAAGAAATAAAATAAGTAAATGAATAAAACCAAATGATAATTGCAGAGGCATCAATAAATATAATGGAAAGATGCTGAAATAGCTGAAGGATTATAAATCCATACTGATTCATCAAATCTTTGAAGATCAAGGAACCAGGCCTGTTCTAAGGATCTCAGACAAGTTGATGAGGATTCCCTTCTAAAGCTCTGACATTAAGTTATGCAAACTCGGTCTCTAAGAGCCTTGGATTAATACTCTACATTAATGAAGAGGGAAAAAAACAGACAGTCCCAGTGGAGTGTAAATTTCTACTTTTAAATTGTCTATACCTCTATTTTATCCACATATTTAAGAAATAGCTGCTAGAGACATTTTCTGGTATATTAAGTATGATTTCCAGAGCAGGTGAATTTGAAATTAAATAAGCAGCCAAACCAAGATATATTTAATGCACATAGATGCCAGGGGATTCCAGTGTTTACTTTGAGCTTTATTAATTATAATACTAACCATAATATATTGCACTCATAGGCTATGCCACATGATCCATTGGATACAATATCCTGTTAAATCTTCAAAACCACCGTGCAAGGTAGGTAAGATTACAAGAATCCCATTTTATAGGTAATGAATCTGAGGCTTAGATTATTTCATTAGCAATGTTCTAATATTTTCTCCTGTCACATTTATATTAAAAAGTTTCACATTTATTATGATATATCACACTTGGTAATCATTCAGTAATATTGCTGTGTGATGAATAATTAAATAACTGATAAAATTTATTGAAAATAAACGCATGAACAAATGTTAAAGTCTACATGTTTCTTAAAATGGAAAATCATACAAACTTGCTTTGACAATAATTGTAATGATGAAATAAGAAAATATAATTTAACATTCAGTAAGAATCAACATATCACTATTTGTATCTATATCTATGTTGAGGTATAGAATAGAAGGTGATTAGAACCAACCTAAATCTCCAATGGTGATTTTGTATATGAAAGAGATGTATAATCCATTTCTGACTTCCTAATTTATACCATTTATATTTTTGTTGGGATACATTTGTTCCTAAATTTACTATGTTTATTTACATAGCTATATTTTGTTTTAAAAAGTTAGAAACTTCCTTCATCTTTGGGCAATTTCTTAAAGGAAAGTATTTAAAAAAACAATCAAACAATGACAAAAAAGCTGCTTTGGCCATTGTTTTATAGACATGGATTTCTTAACATTACATCTCTTTTTTAGAGGTCAGTATAACTAAATGTTTTTAATCTGAAACAGTTAGAAAATAAGGAATTGAAAATTGTAATGTATCAACAATGTCATATATACTATCAAACCTCATAGAAAAAGAAATATTTCCTAACATGATCTTGTATTTTCTTTTAAAGAAATGACTCTGTTATATTTGTATTTTATATTCTAAGCAAAATGTTACTGCTTGTGGCTAAAGAGTGTCCTTTGAAAGGTGTCATTGTCAGAGCAAATTAATTCATGGCTCACAGCGTGCACTGTCAGCATCTATTGTTATCTTTTTTCCTTCCTCCCTGTCACTCAGATTAATAACATAAGTGGTGCTATATGCTTACAGCTTTCTTCTCCTTGTCATTCGACTTAGAATCTCCTTTGCAAAGTAATTTTTCTTCAGCAAATGTAAATGTACTGCAGCATATTTATGTTTAGTTGTAAGTGCTATATGATAATTTCTCTTCTGACTATTCTTATTAAATAACTTACTACACCTCTTCTTATTGTAGGCTTTCATTTCCTAAACACTTCATTGCAGAACAAATTTTAGGTCTTACAACAATTTTTAGTCATAGTCTGGCACTAAAATTATTATAACATTGACATATTTTAAAACAAGCTTTTTATTAAAAATATAAAATTACTAGCAACATGCAGAAGATACTCATTTTTCTTAAGTCTCATATTTATGAAATTCTGCCAGCTATTTATGGAAATCATCCATACAATATGCATCTATATGTGAAATATCGTAAAAGTGGTAAATTATGCTATATTCAAATGTAAGTATAATCAAAGATACGTTATGCTTAAATATGTAGGTATTAGGTTCAAAGAAATCCAGTGCTTGTTCCACTGTGCAGTCATCTTCAATCATAAACCAGGAAGTTAGAAAGCAAGACAGATAATTTATGGAAGAATTATAAGCTAGACTTTTTGAAGATGCTGATACAAATTTTAATGCAGAAAACAAAAACTACTACAGGTATTTCAAACACATTATAATTGTTGGAAGATCTGGTTTTGAAGTCAGGACACTGTCACAGGGCTTCAAGTTTATGCCATTGCAGCTGCTGCTGCAATCTCGAAATCAACAAACAGCTTTGCAGCCACTCAGAGTTCAGGATGCTTCAAGAAACCATTACATGAGCTCATTTCCTTGGAACAATCTAAATTACATCTCAAACTTTAGTGGAAAAGAGTCTAGGAATGTCAGTTTTACCTCTCCAGCCCTTGCAATGTGATGAGAGTGGGATAAAGTGGTGGGAAGGAACGCTGAGTGTCAGTAGACAAAAACTCGTGTAGCAAGTATTTCATTGACACACAAATTACTGATACCTGAGATGTTGGAAGTGTTCACTTTTCAGGCTTAGAGACTGGGATGAGTTAGAGTCAAAGAATGTGCTCCTCAGCATTATATTGCATTATCTTTTCCAAGTTCCTTTTTAACTTCATGTGAACTCATTTCCTTTAAAAAGAAAAGTGAAAATTTGAACACATAGACCATTTCATCAGGATCTTGGAAGGAGGGAGATCATATTTAATCATTACAGCTCTGTATTGTGTTCCAGGGAGCCTAAAGAGCTCTGGTTTTCCCAAATCGGGAAGTGGGTTGGAGCAAAGAGACTTGCTGATTCCTTGAAAATCCTCTTCTGCGACACGTAGGTGTGGCAGAGAGACCTCTTGGAATTCACTTTACTCCCTTGTATAAGCTCTGCCCTATGTGTGGAAAGAGTTAGAACTTTTTACTTTCTTTTAATCAATAGAATATCGCAGAAATGATGGATGTCACTCCTGAGATTACATAACATTACAATTAAAAGTGAAGGGATATCACTACCATGATCATGCTGTTATATAGAACACCATCTTGCTAACCAACTTGCTCTAGAGCCTCCCTCTCTCTCTTCCATTGATGACTTTGAAGATTAGAGCTGCCATGCTGTCATGAATCCTTCAGCTTCAAGAAAATGAATAATGCCAATAACCTGTGTCAGTTGGAGTTGTACTCTTCTCTAGTCAAGCCTTCAAATGAGAACCCAGTCCTGAGTGACATCTTAATTGTGACCTTGCAGAAGACCCAGCTAAGCCACACCCAGATTGTTACTCACAAGTACTGTGAAATAAATTTTTGATACTTTAAGATGTTAAGTTTTTGGTGATTTGTTAAACAGTAATATAAAACTAATACATGAGGATGTGAAGAATTGTAAATGTACTAGAAAAATAGCAATTTCAGGAGAGAAAATCTTCAGAAGAGCCTATTATCATAGTGCAGTAAGTAAATAAATTATCATGAGTAAGTAAGATATTATACAATATCCAAATTTATGACATTGTGGATTGCAAACTCCTCCCTCACCTTCTTCCCATTATCTCTTCTCAGGACAAGATAGGAGTCAGCTATTTTGACGGCAGCAAAAGGAATGCTTGTACATTCTTTGCCCTTAAGGAATGAACGTAGAATCATTTGGTGAAATATTGATCTAAGTGTGAATATCAGCACAAAATATTAGGTCACTAGTATTGACCTTCTCGTTTCCTTTGTGTAATTCAAGTTAATGTCCAGTCTAATGAAAGATTTAATTTATAGTGATCGAAATTAAGTAAAAATAATGAGACTTATGAAAAATTGGTACTGTATGGTGAGTAAAAACATCCAAACCTATAGAGAATTTTTACAAAATTTTATTTGATTCAAACAGAATACACTTGGAATCACTGAGGTAAATGCTTCTGAGAAAAACATTTTGCAGTTTCTCGTATGCATTTGAGATTAAGGAGGGAAAATAAGGAAGATCACATGAAGGTGGGAGAAAGCAAGGCAAGGCTTTGATTCCAGAACAGTTAAGATTACGTGCTCTCTAGAGGGTGGTCACACTTTAAAAGAAGGAGACTGAAAGGGGGCATTTCAAGGGTATGTTAACCTATATGCACAGAAACAATGGACAGGGCTTGTTTAAGGCAAAAATAAATCTTTTACTAAAGAAGTTATATGCCTAGAATGGAACTACCTACCGTGACCTTCCCAGTTAGGAATTTATGATCAGATGACTGTGTGAGGTTATTTTCCACAGAACCCCTTTTACATCCACACATAAAAAGATACCTTTGATCAAACACATCTGGTCAACACTAAGTTAAACTGTTTCTGTGTTTGTGTGTTTGGTTGTTTGTTATTAACAATGTTGTTATTGAATTGTGCATTTGATTGTTTTTATCATGTCTCTGTAAGCCTTGACAAAGCCTCAAGAAGGATGATTCTTGTGAAGATTAATTTCTCAAACTTATTTGACTAAGGGAGGCTTTGATCACAGGACACCTAATATTTCATACAAACAGAATTCCCCAAAACACTTCTAGAGAATCTTTTGTCTAGATAAATTTATAATAATTACTTCTTTCAAAAATATCTAGAAATTTTAAAGATTTTAAAAATTACATTTTATTCTGTCTGCCTAATTCCATACAGAAACAAACAAGACAGATAGTTTTACTATCATGAGCATTGAGCCTATATAAAAACCATATACATTTTTGTTTGGGGACATTTAATGAAGGCCATCTATGCATTTAAAACATGGAATATGTTGCACATTTGTGTAAAATTCAGAATATTGATGATAATATAATTCAAGATATTTTAATTGATATTTCCCTCTTAAATAAATAAGATTTTAAGAATCAATATATGTATTGTAATATGGCTTATTGGAATTGGATATTACATCATGGTTTGTTGTGGAGAGGCTATATATTGAGAAAAATTCACATAATGAAAGAGGTATAAAAAAACTAGAAGAATGGTGGCCATTATAAATATAAAAAATTAGATAAATTTTATGACTATAATTATGCCCAGTCATCCTTAAAATTAAAGCACGTATAAAAGGTTTTCAATCTATGTATTATTTTTCTCCTAGGTTTTATAATGTATTGGTCAATATGAGTTATTTTTAACAATAGCAACAACAGTTGAAAGTAGATCTCTGAGCAGGTCATTGATAATTTTTGTTTAAGTGTGTTTACACTGAAAAACATTTATCAATGACAGAATTTTCCTTTTAGTGGAGCTAAAGGGCCAATAGGAAGTTTTGTTTTGTTTTCAATAATTGAATACGTATTTTTTGCATACAACACAGCGCTCTAATTTGGACAACTTAGCGAGGGCAGTTTATATAGGGTGAGTCATGAAATTTTAAAGCAAAATTATATCTTCCGCATTGGCCATAACCATACCTCTTAGGAATGGAAAGCATAAAAATATTATTAAGTGAGAATTTTCAGACATCATGGTAAATAAAAGATAGTATTGATTAAGAGGTACAATATCTCCCAGTTACAATTTCCATTGCATCTTCATCCTAAACATGAACTTGATTTCCATTGTTCATGGGTTAGACCTATAGCTAGTAGATTGGACCGTGGCTGATATAACCACAGAAAAACTATCTTGGGAATTTTGATTAAGGCATAATGAGGGAATCTACTAAATACTACTGGGATATTAGGCAAGAGTAACTGAGCCACACTAATAGTGATACCAGAAATCTTAATTCACAAGTAACTTCTAGCAGTGTCCTCTAGGGTGCCCTGAAATCAGTTATAGTCTCTATGAAGCCCAGTGGAAAACCACAACCACTGCCTGGTGCTCCAGTGAGAGATGTGCCTATCTTAGGTAACAATACCTCTTTTCTGTAGCTATTAAGATCCTAAGCAGAGAGAGGGAGAGAGAGAGAAAAAACAAAACAGAACCCGCAATAAAATATTTTTAGATCTCACTATATCCAATTACTGTGTGAATTTTGCCAGTAATACATGCTATGGTGTCCTACCTGACTAGTAAATTGGATGATACTAATTTTTAAAGTTTTTGTCTAATATTTGCTTTAAAAAACATTAAAAATACATTGAGATAATTTTTTTAAGAATTAAATATTAAACATGGAGTTCCCTCAGACCTGTTTATAAGATCAAATTAGTGGAAGTCTAGTGCAGTTTACTTTAAACTGAATGCTTCGTCAAGCATGTTTATCTGTTATCTCTTAGCACAGCAATTGTCAAATAGTTGTTTTGGTCACTCTATTGCTGCAATCCGGAAAAGATCCCATTAACACTCTAAAGCAATATCGTTATTGCTGCCAAGAGCAATAATACTGAAAATAATTTTTTAAGATTTTTCTAAGTCAGTTTGTCTCTGTTTAAAGAGGAGAGAAATTGCTTTATCATATATTAATTTGCTAATTTCAGTTTGTTCTGCTACTCATAGTCACTATAATTTACTATTCTAGTGAAGCTGATTAGGTCAGGTGGCCCAGAGCCAGCAATCTCTGTGAGTTCCAGTTTCTTCTAATATCACTTTTTAATCCATGGAAGTTAAATAGGGAGACCTGATATGCATGCTCCCTAATGGTGCATTCAGAAAACGGTGCTTTGAGAAAATCAACCAGTCTACTGCACTGCATTTTTAATTTAATTCTTTTATCCTTTCTGTTTAGAGTTAGGTATTAGACTTGTATAAGTATAAAATAATACCCTTGTCTGACAACTGGTACAGTGACTTTTCAGAAAGCTGTCAACCAAAGCTCATGCTGCTGCTCATCATTATCTACACATTGCAATTCAGGGATTTTAATGGGCTTTGAACAAACATAAGATGAGCAGCAAATCACTTTGCTTCCTAATATATTAGGAGATTTATATCAGATAATGCATGTACAACATTTAGAAAAATGCCTGTTTAATAAGTGTAAAATAAATATTAACTAGTATTATTATTGCATATTTATCAATATGCATCTTTGTTATGACTTACTTTAGCCTAAGTTATTGAAGAAAGATGCTTCATTAAAATAAGAGTCATTTTTATCAATGTATGAATATTTTCTAGTGTTCCAAGAAGAATTTTCCATATAAACCATCTGTTCTTTTCTCCTCACTAAATATTGCACAGATAAAAATTGTGATCTCATATGGGATTTGAATTTAGACAAATGGCCATTGGACCCTGCTCTACTACATAGAAATTGTGACTTTGGACCAGTTATCTAATTTCACTGAGCTTCAGTTATCTCATACACAAACACAAATAAAAAGTAGTAAATATTAAGAGAATTATTATGAAGATCACATAAAATTAGAGAACACATCCAAGATACTCTTATAGTAAAGGATCATTAAGAATTTTCTTCTCCCAGAATGTACGCTTGACTTTCTCTCTCAACTCTTTCAGTACATTTCATCTCCCTACCTTGCTTAATTTTCTCCATAGTTCTTATCACTATCTAACATACTAGATATGCTCATTTTAATTGCCTCTTTGTCTGTTTCCTCTCAACAGTACATAAGACTCATAAGGCGAATTGTTGTGGCTTATGATCCCTGCTGTGCCCCATCTAAACATGAGAAATATTGAATAGTCGTCGAATCAGTAATGCTTCTACACATTATTATTAAATAAAAAATTGTTAAATTAATTTTATTTATGTGTTTATTGTTCTCAAAGTCATCCAAATTGACTAAATGTATAAACCAAAGTGCCAGTCTTCTCTTGCAGTCAAAAAATTAAATAATTACAATTTTTCATCATTAATTAATATAGGAGTTAACATAGAATATGAGTTCTGATTTTTTAAACTCTTTATGTACTGTGTAAATGTGTAAAACCTCTTCTTACCTTTATTTAAGTTTTGAATAGACTAAAAGGTACTAATTGCTATATACAATGACAAATATTTATTTATGCTAAATATTTTCCAGCTTTTCTTACAAGTACTGGAGATATAGTAGAGACAAGAAAATTTCCTTTACTTGCGGAATTCACATGTTATTGAGGAAGATGTACAATAAACAAATTAAAATACAAAACAAATTTTTAGGAAGTTAAAAGTGATGATAAACAAAGCAGTTAAGGGTATAAACACTGATGAGTCACTTTTTTATGTGGCTTGTTCAATATAAATTGTCTTTGAAGAGGTGACATTTGTGCCAAAACCAGAGTAAAATGTACACTTAAGCCCTCTGAATAGTTGGTAGAAATGTCTTCTGGGCAAAGAAATCAGCACATGTAGAGGTTCTAATGGAAAAACAAACCAGAGCAGTTGAGAACATTAATACAATTTTGATTATAACTGAATGAGGAAAATAAAGTTAGAAAATTACCTGAGAGTTAGAGTTGTATAGCCTTTTTGCAATTGCAAACAATTTTAATTTTATTTTGAGTATAGTAGGAAGTCATGAACATTTTAGATAAAGAGATGAAAATATATTTATTTGTTGTTGTATCGAGTATAGATTTTAGGAGACAAAGGTAAAACCGAAAGACTATCAAGAAAGCTATAAGTGGTTTAGACAGATGACTGGGGCTTGCCAACTTGAACTAACGTGATCATGATAGAAATGATGAGAGTAATTTGAACTGAGATAGGTTAGAGTTGAAGGGAGTTACAAATGAATTGGATATGAGTATTAGAGATGAAAGAAATAGTGAAAATTCAAGCAATCTTAGAAAATATTTTAAAATGATAAATGATATCTGTGTGGCTGGCAGGGGTGGTGGTGATTGAAATCAAGAGCTGTCATTACAAAATGATCTTTAAAATGAATGGTATTACAAGAGACAAAGAAGGACCCAGTAATCCCACCTCTGGGTATTTATCCAAACAAACCCAAAAAATTACTTCGAAGGGACATATGCATTCATATGCTCATTGAAACCTTTTTTACAGTAGCCAAGATGATGCAGGACGGGGTGGATCTTCTCAAGTGGAGACTCAGCCCTACACCAGCTAAGAAAATGAGAGTCCTTGACTCCACACAGGGAGGAGTTCAACCTTGAGCCAGAGTTACAGACAAAAGGAAAATTTCTTAGAGAAGAAAAAATGCCCCATAGACAGAGACATGGTCTCCACTCAAAGCCAGAGAATGAGACCTCAGAGTTTTTGAGGACTTCAATTTACACATTTTTTTCCTTTCATTTTTTCCAGCGTTAAAAACATGGAGAAATAGTTGTTACTAATCTCAGCCTTTGTTCTGTAGCTTCCCCAAGGTCTGTGGTCTGGCAGTAAGTAATGAATGGTTGAGTTTATTCTGTGTAGGGTACAACTTAAAGACTTTGTTTTCTTGTTTTCCTTTCATTGTGTGGGTATGCAGCATTAAACGTAAAGGTAAATAGTTGTTGGTAATCTCAACAGGAATTTTCCTTTGTCCTATAGGTTCCCCGTGGTCTGGCCATAGGGCTGATCAGCCAGGTTCCTATGTCTAGCAGTACATTGCAGGCTCTGAATGCAGCCTGGTTCAATATTGAGTCAATTTGTATAGTTCTCATGCCCTTTCCCTATATCAAAGATATAGAAGTGAGCATGGTGTCCTGGGTGTCCAATGGATGAATAGATAAAGAAGAGGTGATGCATATATATGATGGAATATTACTCAGCCATAAAAAATAATTAATTTTTGCCATCTGTAACATGGATGGATGTAGAGGGTACTGTGCTGAGTGGAGTTAGTCAGACAGAGGGAAACAAATGTTATATGATTTCACTTATATGTGGAATCTAGAGAACAGAATAAATGAACAAACAAAACAGAAACAAGCTCATAGGTACAGAAAACATTTTAATGGTCGCCTGATTAGGGGAGGAGTTGGGAGGATGGGTGAAGGAAGCAGAGAGGAGTAAAAGGTACAAATTGGTAGTTACAAAATAGTCATAGGGATGTAGAGTATAGTATGAGAAATGTAGCCAGTAGTATTGTGATAACCATATATGGTGTCAGATGGATACTGGATTTATTGGACTGATAACTTCATAAATTATATAAAAGTCTAATTATT
The DNA here is from genome assembly GCF_000325575.1 of Pteropus alecto. Lineage (NCBI taxonomy): Eukaryota > Metazoa > Chordata > Mammalia > Chiroptera > Pteropodidae > Pteropus > Pteropus alecto. The sequence goes on from NW_006436811.1 coordinate 18,376,946, forward strand.
GTATGTCAACTGTAATTTAAAAAATTAATTTTTTTAAAAAAAGAATTCTCTATAGACATATTAAATTTGATAAGCTTTTGTGAAAGTTGACCTACGTGGAGTTATTTTAAAGTGGAGCTAGAACAGCCATTCCTTAGGAACTGCATTGCATGTCTTGCTCCTTGAAATTTTGGACTATTTAAACTGGGTCAGACTTTTGGACTTGGCCAAACCAACATTGTCTTCCAAACAATTATTTGTAAATTGTGCAGGAAAGCAGACATCCTGACCACAAGGACTGATACTTACAGACTCTATCTGAAGAGAGAATCAATAACGAGCCATGTATGGCTAAAGAGTAACCCAGCTTGTCAGCACCTATAGGAATTTCTTTCTTCTATTCATGTACTTATTCCCTTCCTTTTCTCTTAAGAACCCCCTTGTTCTTACCTTGTAATCGGGATACTATTTGGGTTTCTGCCTGAATCTGTGCACCCAAATTTGCAATTCGTTGATTCCCAAATAAACACTTATTAACTCTCACTTCGGCCTTTTACTTTTAGATAAACACTGTTAAAATTTCCAAATGGATACGTCAGGTATTCACATGGATATTTTATTCTGAATCTAGGAAAGAGATTAGGGCTCTAGGTTAACATTTGGGTATCACTAATGTAGAGACACTATTAAAGCCTTGGATGTGAACAATATCACCTAGAAAGCAAACATAAATAGAAAAGACAAAAGGTCTTAGGACTGAGCTTTCAGCTATGCAAAAATTTATACTTTGGAAAATGAAGGACAATTGAGCAAAGAAGACTACAAAAAAAAAAATAGCTCTAGTGATAGTGGTGAAACCAGTGATATCATAAAGACATTCTCTTCTAGCCTTGGATTTCTGAGTTTTTATCATGAAATTTTGTTGGATTTTTTCAAATGACTTCATCAGTTGAGATGATCATGAGGGTTAAGGGGAAGAAAGATTAAAAAAAAAACATAGAGAATCAGATGATAACAAAGCCATCATTGTATTTTTTTCAAAGTTCAATAGCACTTCAGCTTTCACTTTATAGAAAAAAAAATTAGAAAAGACTAAAGTTTTCACCACTGAAGCAGGTTTAAATAGAGAATACACTATTTGAACACAACACACAGCTTCCCAAGCAGCCAGATGTCAATGAGAACAGAAGTTCATTAAGCCAAGTACAACTTTTTGCACAGCACTCTTCCTCTTTGGCATTTGCTGTTTCTTCTTTGGAGAAGGAGACTGATGAGAAAATGGACAAGTAAAGGCTTCTGGGAGACAGAAGCTAGAATAGTTTAGGCCACCCATTGAGAGATGAGGTACAGTTTAAGGTTGCCTGAGCAACAAATATCTTGATTGTCAATCAATGATAAAATCATTATCTGATTTAAGTAGATTACACTTCATTTTTACGTAAAAACATTGAGTATAATTTATCAAATTTTTATTACATCATGATCAATGTGTATTCAAACATGAACAACCAAATTTATCTTCAAACACATCCTAAAATTACAGTAGATACCATTTGCCAAATATTTCAATTGGCCAAGGGTGCACATTTAGCATGCTTCCATTTTATCGGGCTAAGAACCTTGCTATCACTCATTTAGAAGCATGTGCTTAGACATTATGTATGTTTAATTTATTTTTGTCTTATTTTAGTTACAGTAAAGCTGCTCTGTGAAGATAAATTTTGGACATCCTGGCTTATAATGTGCTCTACCTGATTTTTGTATTACCTTTTATGCCTACAAAGATTTCCATTCATTATCATTGTAGAATGCCTACAGATTACCTTTGAATATCTAACAGTGACATGTGCTTTTGATACATTATGAGTGTGAGATTTAACAGTCTTTGGAAGCTTAAATTGTATTTAACTTTTATTAACTAAAGATGTTCTCTATATAATTGAATGACTCAAACCTCTGACAGCTAGCATGAGTTAACAAAGATTAAATCATCACATTAAGTTAAAGATAACTTTCATATTTTGAGTAAAGAAAGTAAATAGTGGAAATTTTCAGTAAACATAATTTCTATCTGTTGTTTGGAGTTATATTTATGTATATCATGCACGACCTATATAATTCTTTCATAAGTATTACTTTTAAGTATTTGTCTTAAAATAGTTTGGATTACAATTTCTGAAGCACCATAAGCAACACAAATTCACTTTAATTTTTTATTAAAACATTGTTGATTTTTTTTTCTTTCATGAGCAAAGGATATTTGCATAGTTCAGGGAAAATCATATGACCATATTTTTAAGAATTTTATTGTTTTGGTATTATCTTTTAAACAAACTAAGTCAAAAATTGCCTTATTATGTTCATTGACATTACTTTCCTCAATACATTTTTTATTACTTAAATTCTAAATTGTAAGTGGATGGAAAGTCTTTGCAGAAACTTAATGTGTTTAATTGGCTGATTAATTTCTGAAATTTTATATTAGGTGTAATTTTGCTGCAAGATATCACACTCTTTATTACTAATTGCTTTTAACATATGAGGTTATGTAATTTGATAAATGGTTCGGGTCAGAAATTATGTATATCTATGTGTTTTATGCATATTAAAAGATGAAATAATAACATTATAACTACTTCTATAATGTGTTTTAATGGATTTAATTCTCTTTACATTAAATGAGATCTATCAAATTTTTTCTTCCTCTTTTACTTTCTTAATCTTCATATTTTTCTTTTTTTCTTATCTTGTCTTTTTAATCTCTTAACACTATAATTAGCCAGTATTAGTATAGGCATTGAAGTCAGACAGTCCTGAGCTCCACTCTGCCCTCCACCAGTATGTATCTGTGTAAACTTAGAAAGATGATTTCGTTCCTATAGAATTTAAAGTTTTATAAAACATAAATAATTATATAGAGTCTATCTCAAGGTTGCTGGGAGGAACATTGTAAAAATATAGAGTATATATTATGTGCACACACAAAACATTAACATATTAACATGCTTTTAATACATCATATATTAAAATTAATGTATTAAAACAATAAAGCTCTCCTATGTGCTGACTAGGTCCTAGTATTGATGATAGTGCTGATGGGAGTAAGCATTTTATAATATCTTCTATGAGACAATAACTTCACATATACTATTTAGTTCAATCTTAACGTTACCTTTCAGAAGTATTTGTTATTGAGACTTTCATAGTTGAAGCTTAGGAAGAGAAAGTGACTATCTTATGTCACGTAGCTATTAGATAACAAAGCTGATTTTAAAACCTATACTGTATTAAAAATACTATGCTATTTCCAACTGCAAACATATTTTTAATTATTTTAAATTGAATAGCATTTGAGGATGAAGAAAAAATTATATATATAAATCTATATAAAAATTTCATAGGATATATGCTGATATGTTATTGGGCATGGGCCATGTTTTGAGTTCTTAGTGTTATGGAGGAATACAATGACAGAAAGTTGTTTGCTGCTATACTGGGATGGCTTGGTAAGATCCTAGAAGCAGTAACTGGAAAGAAACTAATTTCCAGTGGTAACGTGGGCACCAGAGACAGAATTATAGAAAGAAAATCCACATGCAGGGCATAGTGTTTATAAATGGGATAGTGGTTATTGAAGAAAGTTAGGATGAGGGTCAAGGACATTAGAGAGATCAAACCAGGGCCAGTGTGTTCTCTGACAAATGAGTCACCTAGTGATGGAATCTCAAGGCCATTTTAAAATTGGAAACCCAAATAGATTTCTAATTTTACTGTACATTTGATGTTTAAGAAAGTCTATTTGATATTAGTAGGGATTATACTACATGGTGGAAGAAATACGCAGTCTTTTTGAGGGAGAATAAAATGAATTAAGGAAGTACTGGAAATATACAACTGGAATACTTTATCAGCATGAAAAAAGGGAGCATGAACATGAACAAATGAAGTCTAAATACATTGACAGAATTAGAGCATTCTTAAGATGGACATCATGCGTCATGTGAATCAAGTAGATATGGAACTGGTTAAATAAAGTTCCTTAATTTACCCTTTCCTGAGCCAATAGCCTGAAGTCTGAGCCTGCCTGTGGAGCTACTATTTTTTATGATCCTACAATATTAACTAATTAGAGGACACATTATTCTTTTCTTTTCTTTTTTCTTTTCTTTTTTTACCTCTTCTCGTCTCATCTCGTCTCATCTCTTCTCTTCTCTTCTCTTCTCTTTTCTTTTTTCTCTTCCCTTCCCTTTTATCCACCCCTTCCCTTCCTTTTCCTCCTTCCTTCCTTCTTTCCTTCCCTCTCTCTTCCTCTCTCTCTTTGTTTCATATGCATTAGACATCTTCTTTCAGCAAGACATTGATTTATACACTAGAAACTAGTAAATGAATTAAATGTAATACTTGCTCTTAAGAAGCTAATTATTTAATGAAATATTAGGGAAATAAACAGACCTTTGCAATACAGTATGATATATTTAAACACACATTTTTCAGTAAAACACAGAGGAAAAGATACTTAATACAGTCTTTAGGGTGGCAAAGTTGTTTGGAGAAGATGAGGCCTAAGCTGTCTTGAAAGTAAATAACCAGTTCTCAATTTGAAAGGACAAAAGAATTAAACCTTTGAAAAGAGTAAAATTCAGAAAGAGTATACTTATCTGGGAACTCTAAGTAGTGCAGTAAGACTGAATAATGATCTGCTAATGATAAAAGTAAGGGGATTAATAAATTATGAGGCTGAAAAATTATCAGGGACAAAAAATGTCAGATTTAACATGCAAGTTAGTTTTCAATCTATCTAAAAGCAAGGGGAAATATGTAAGATAAGAGTTTTAGAAAGGTTGCTGTGGCTGTAGTGTGAAAAATAAACTGAAGAGGAGTAAGAATGAGAGTAGGAGAACAAAGAGTATATGATTATAACCTAAAATGGTATTTAGAACAGATGCCAGATGAAAGATAGATGGTAGATAATTACATAGATGATAGATATAAATAGATAGATGATAGATAGATGATAGATAGATAGATAGATGATAGAGATCGATGTTGTCTCTACCGGCCTCATACCTCTGTGACTAGAAAACAGATTCCTTTTCCTTCTATAATTAAGATATAAGTCCTTGAGCCTCCTCCGACAGCCTACTTGTCAAAAGCAATTGTACCAATAACTTTTACCACAGTAATTTGTGACTGTTTTCAAAGGTTTAGCCTGTTCTGTGTTCAGAAAAAAAATATATCTTTCAGGTTATTTTCTGGCTTTCTCATTTTCCACAAACACGACGTCTTTGTTTTTTGGCCAACAGCTTAGTAGTCACAGCCACTCTCTCTAATTCTACTTCTCTATCTGAAACAAGAGGGGCCACTGCTCTCTTTTAATGCAGTTTATAAAATTAGACTAAACAATGGCAAAGGTCATTCAAAATGAAAAGAGACCTTGTACTCACAAACAGATAGGATGCAGATTAAAATATTATGTAACTAAAAAAAGAAAGAATTGTTCTTAAAAGAGATGATTTAGAGAGTGGGAGAAAGAATATGGAAAAAGAGCCAAAAGCTATGACATTTCTAGGCATCAGAACTGGATCCAAATTAAGTAACTAGCAATATATTTTTGGCTGGAATTCAGAACCACTATGAATCAGTAATTGCTATGGGATTTCTTTTTTCCTTCTTTTTTAAGTAGGATTGTCATTTTTCTCTATTCAAGTAACTATTTCCATTTCAAAATTAGCATTCTAAGACATTGTTGAGCTTCTTTAATTTTGTTTGCAGTTATTTTTTATTACTTAAGGAATTTTAATTTCAAAAAAGGGTTATCTCTTAATAGCTTCATATACTTGTTTATATTATAATAAGCATTAATCATTCCTAAACCTATTATACCATTATTGATTCTAAAAGTAAAATTCTATAGTGAAATTCAGTATTCTTCTTCAGTTGCTTAGGCATAGAAAATATGCTGGCAAAAAAATTACTGTATTCTAAAGTTGCTTGAAAAATATTTGCTTTGTGGTTATATTTTCAATTTGATTTAGAGTTTGGTATATTTACTCTTGTGTACAGTTGTAGGATTTGCTTCTGTTTTTTGTTTAATGTTTAATAAATTATCTGTGTGGTTCAAAATCAGTTATATTAAAGAAAAAAACAGATTTCAGTCTGACTTCTCTTCTTCTCACCCAGTTTCCATTCAATTCCCTAGAGAAACATTTTGATTAGTTTCTAGTTTGCTTTCTTATATTCTTATTTTTTAAATATTTATTTTAAAATATAAATGCTATTTAATTATTTATTTTAAAATTAATATTTTAAAATTAAAATTAAATTATATATTAATATAACTTAATATTTAAAATTAAATTATTAAAATTTTAATGTGTACATCTTTGTGTATATATAAATATATGTATGTACATGCACATGTTATTATTTATCAAAATTAGAACAGCTATGTCTATAGAACTATATATTTAAATATAGATTTTTTTTTCCCTAAAGGGCAGTAAGTGATAAATTAAGTAAATATTTTGCCATGGCTTGCCATAAGCTAACATTACAAGAATTCCAATTTTCTGATGATTGAATTACTACTACTTTTATATCTAAACTTGTAAGATAACTAGTCAAAATGTTCATTTTTAAAGGTCTGCTTTCTGAAAAATATATTGTTTGAAAGCTGTATCATGGATTCCATCAAAAAACAAACAAAACACTTCAAATATTTAAAGAGATATATCAATTTATCAATTCATCAATCAATAATCTTAAATAAGTACATATATATGTATATGTAGCAATTCTCAAACATTTGGTCTCACAAGTGCATTATATCTTTTAAAAAGGTTTGAAGATGATGAGTTTTGTTTCACTGAGTTTTTTTTAATAGTTATATTTACTGTAATAAAAATAAAGCTGAAAGTTAAAACAAAATTTATTTATTTAAAAAGTTAATTTATTACATTTCCACATAAAAACATATTTTAAGAAAAATAATTGCATTAAAATAATTACATTTTCTAAAACCAAAAAAGAAATTGAGAAGAGTGACCTTGTTCTACATTTTTGCAGATCTTTTTAATGTCTGACAAGTACAAGGCAGCTAGATTTGAAAGGGAAAATTATCAATATTTTTCAGGTAATTGGTGATATTTTTATTTTGGTACTACATCAAAATGTGATGGTAGTTTGTTAAAACTTAGCTGTAATGTGCGGGATCTGAGAATATAACAATGAACTTTCTGTACTCTTACACATTCAAATTAATTGACCTAATTGAAACTTGGAAAGAATCTTTTCCCCACACATGCTTTTGTATCTTTGTACATTGGTCATTTGGAATATATTGATTCACTGAATTATGGAGATGCTGTTAAAGTTGACACATTTAATTATTTAATATAAAAATATCACCAGTCTCATCAGAAGATTTTTAAGTGTTGCAAATTTGTCAAAGTTATAGTGGCAGGTACAAGCTTTCTAAAATTATTCCTCAAAGATTGGATTTTATAATTGGCAGCCAATACTGACAGTTTTCTTGAAGTGGATGGCTTAGTTTTTTCATTTTCAAGAAACTTCCCAACATCAACTCTGATAGCTGTAGTTTGTTTGTCACTCATTCTTTTAAGGCAAACTGGTATTCTGTGGGAGTGGGAATGTGGGGGCAGGGGGAGAGGAAGCAGCCACCTGAGCTTGTAACTAAATCATGAAAATGTTTTTCCTGAAAACAACCATTGCAACTTTATAAGTACTTCTCTTTCTGTCACGGAGTATTACTGTACAGTACTACAGAATCAAGATGTAAAAAAATTAAAAATTTCACTTCTGCATCAGGTAGTGAAACTAGACTCTCCCTACCTTTCTGCTAGTGAGTTCACGGTACTGCAGAATATAAACTAACTACTAACTCAGTTCAGAAAGGCTGCCTTGATTAATGTCAATATATAAACAGTTTTATCTATGCTGTATTTCACAACAATTTTGCAAGAGTTAGCAGAGTGAAAAAGACAAATACTATCTTACTGTTAGTATGAAAGTGATTTTGATCTTGTGAAACCCCTGAAAGTGTCCCAGGGAGCTCCAGGATTGTTTGAACCATATTAGAAGACCTGAGAATTCACTGATTGTGTGTGTGTGTTTGTGTGTGTTTGAAATAAAATTTTTATATCTTGTATGCTTTTTAATTTCAAATAGAGTTTGTCTTGTTTTTTTGGTGGGTTAAAATCTCACAAAGTTTATAATGTCTAATTTTATTACCATTACTTATGCTGACAATGATGTGTATAGTTCATTTAATCTGTCCTCAAAATATTTTTAATCTGTAAAAATTCAACGACCTATGCCCAGTTTGAAAGTGATAACTAATAGCATAAATCGCTGTTATTTTAAATAATTCAGAATTCACTAAAGAGAGTCCAATGTAAAACTTTCAAAGTTTCTGCCTGAAAAAATATTTAATTGAATTAATTATTTGCTATCTTTGTTGTATTAAGTTCATAACTCTTCTCAAAGTTGTTGGCTTATAGTTTATTCTACACATTCTTGCTGCATTTATTCATATGGGGTAAATCAGTGGAAAATATTTTTATATTATTTTCAACAAAATGCTTATGAGAATGAAATCCTTGGGTATATATTTCTGTAACATGTCTTTAAAGATTCATCATTGATTATTTTGGTTTGATATTATTATTTATGCTCTTAAAAAGGATCTAGTTCAACTGAATAAAGACTTGAGAAGATTGTTCAGGAGAGGTTTATTGTTCTATCCATTTCGATCACGAATTGTTTCTGTATGAGTTATTTATCTTTCCATTTCCCCTTAAGAAAAAATGTTTGAATGTTAATGAAAATTTGGAGGAATTTTTGTTATGATTATTTTTCACATTTTATTTATTTATTTAATAAATTAATTTTGTTACTGAGTTATTCAATTATTTTTAAAAGCTCTTCATAAAAATTTATATTCTAGGACTTTAGAATCTAAAGATTCATCTCCAGAAAACATTTAGAATAAACTTTTGCTCTTTTACTTTAACAAGCAAATAGCTTAATAAATATTATTCATAATATTAAGATACGATATAGCCTAAAAGAAAAATGTTTCTTAAGACTTAGTTCATGAATTTTGAAATACCTTTATTTGCACCCTATAAAACAACAAAGGTATTAAAAATAAACTTCATTTTATAAGTTAATATTCATACTCGACTCATATGTAATGCTAATAATAATGGATTATTATAAATATATAGGCTATTGACCCCTTACCTGATATATGACATGCAAATATTTTCTCTCATTCTATAGACTGCCTTTTTATTCTGTTGATTCTTTTAGTCTGATGTAGTCCCACGAGTTTATTCTTGATCGTATTGCTTGTGCTTTGAGGTCATATCCAAAAAAATAATTTCCAACCAATGTCAATGAGCTTTTTTCTATCTATATTTTCTTCCTGGAGTTTTAATGTTTCAGTTATTATGTTCAAATCTTTAAGCCATTTATAGGTAATTTTTGTAAATGTTATAAGAGAGAGGTCTAATTTCATTCTTCTACATATGGTTATACAATTTCCCCAACACCATTTATGGAAGAGGCTATTATTTCTCTATTGAGTATTCTTATCTCCCATTTGGCAAATGTTATTTGACCATATATGCATTGGTTTATTTCTGGGCTTTCTATTCTACTTCACTAGTCTTTGTGTCTGTTTTTATGCCAATAGCATACTATTTTGGTTACTATAACTTTGTAGTATAGCTTGAAATCAGGAAGTATGATGCTTCCAGCTTTGTTCTTCCTGAAAATCGCTTTGGCTATTCAAGATCTTTTGTGGTTCTATATGAATTTAAGGATGTTTTTTCCTATTTCTGTGAAGAATTCAATTAGAATTATAATGAATCATGAGATCATTGACTCTGTAGAAGATTTTAAGAATATTAACTCTTCAAATTCATCAACATGTGATCTTTCCATTTGTTTCTTTTAAAATTTCTTTCATCAGTGTTTTATACTCTTCAGTGTACAGATATTTTATCTCTTTGATTAAATTTATTCTTAAGTATTTTATTGTTTCTGATGCTATTGTAAATAGGATCATTTTTTTTAGGATAGTTTGTCAATAGTGTCTAGAAATGCAACTCCAATTTTACTTCTTCCTTTCTGATTTGGATGCCTCTAATTTATTTTTCTCGCTTAATTGCTCTGTACTATGTTGGATAGGAGTAGTGAAAGTGGGTACCCTTTTCTTGTTTCTGAATTCAGAGGAAATGCTTTCCACTCTTGGTTGTTTAGTTTGATGTTAATTGTAGGTTTGTCATATGTGGCCTATATTATGTTGAGGTATTCTTCTATATACAATTTGTTGAACACTTTTATTATGAAAGGGTTTTGAATTTCTTCAAACTTTTTCTGCATCTATTGAAAATATGATTTTATTTTCATTTTAACATTTTGCAAATGTATAGTATATATTAATAACCTGAAATAATTCAAGTTTATTGTTAAAACATTTTAGATTAGTAGTCTTATAATAATGATAGTTGATGAATTCTCCTGGGTAACAATGGGTCATCTTATATAAGATTTCTTTTTAATAAAGTAATAATCCCGAAAAACCTTCCAAGGGGATTCTGTAAATTTACTGCTAATAGATGTTCACTTATAACAAGAAAACTTTCAATATATTACTTTATAAAGTCTTTAAGAAAAGAGTCATCAAAAATTAACAAAATTTCCATGTATTAGCACATTGTAGAATTTTATTGTGAGCTGAAATAACAAATACAAAAGGACAAAAAACAAAATTCAAAATGTTATGCAAACTTTAAAATGATTTTATTTGATTATTAATTGTCTATAGAGAGTCAGATTGCAGTTTATTAAAACACAGGACAAATGTTTTAAAGGCAGCAAAAGATACTAAAATAAAGAATAATTCATTAGCATAAAATACATAGATCACTTTTTAATGGAATCAAGAATGTTCATTAAAATAAATCGAAGTTACAAAGATCTTCATGGTTTGAGAGAGAACAATCAGCATTCTCAAATACATCAATCAGTTAGCAAAGACCTTTAACATATCTCTATCATTTGTAAAATAATTATTTTAAATGTCATTACATTATGTTTAACATGTTGTTGAACATTCTCAACATCAGAATTTGAAACTCTAGTATAATTTAACATAGAAATATAAGTTAATTACATATAATTATGATTTTATTATTCTGCAATACTCTAGTAATATTAACCATTAATGTTTATTTTTCCACTTAGGCAATATACATAATGAAAGTATAATCCTAAAAATACTCCAACTTTAAAGTTACAAAAGTGGTTAATACTTTGAAATATCTTTGTAAAAGACAGATTCTACTGATACAAAGTAAAAGTGAGTTAAAAATTGGACTATGAGATGAAATATGAAATGTTAATTCTTTCAATTTCACTGAAACACAGTTAAATATAAAAAGTATGTGAGATTTTTAGAAGAATCAGAATTGTATAAACATTAACCTGTGTTCCATCTTGCTTTTTATAACAAAGTCCACTATTGCTATATAGAGAATTTTTACTTTTGAAAATAGTTTTCTTCAAAGGTGAGTCCACAGGAAAAGGTTTTTATTAGACTTTAAGAAACTACAAGGAGGTAAGTGGGGGAGGAAAGAAAAAAGACATTCTAAGAGAGGCATATGAAAATCATAATGTTTTAAATATAAATTTCAATATCTTGTATAGTCAAGTTTTATGGGTCTCAGGAGCTATTTCTTCAGCCAAAACAACAACAAAAAAAGTGTCCTCAGACTTTATATGTCTAAACTGAGAAGAGAATTAAAACTTAAATTATTTTTTTTCATAGATCTTGAGGCATTCAATGTGTGTGTGTGTGTTGCGTATGTTAAGACTTCTTAAAGGGTATATATAAAAAATCAAAATGGGAGAATAAAAGACATTGAGGGAGAATAAAATTAGTTTAAGTAAACTAAAATGTCATTAATATACTTTAAGTAACAAACAGTTCAGGAAGTTTATCCCTTAACAAAAACAACAAAAAAAGTACAGAATAACCAATTGGGTCACAGTTGTAAAATTTGAGTTAAAGGCTATCCATAGATAGTGCTCATCACAGTTCTCCATGTGAGCACTGAGATAAGGAAAAAGAAAGAGTGATCTGAACAAATTAAAGAGTCTCTGGAGAAATGATAAAGGAGAGATGGGCATGGGTCATATTCTCTTGAAACTTTCATTAAAGTAAAGGACTTTTGTAAGAAAAATCTATATTTGAGAGACACAAAAAAATACTTGTCCTTGAACTTAATATTTCAACAATGAAATCTGAAGAAGTAAAAAGTTTTAACTTGGTAACTGAATTTTGCTTCAGAGATAGGGCTTTAAAAAGCAATTTCGAATATAAGAATCAATATAGATACATTCTTACATGATTTTAAAAGCATAGGCAAATGTATCTATTAACTCATAATTCTCTATAGAATAATTTTCTTAAAATGTAATTAAAAAATTGAAGATGATTTAACAGATTTTTGGGGACAAATTTTTGAATGATTCAAAGACTGAAAAAAACTGGTTTATTTGAATATTTCTGGTGATTCAAATATATTTAACCAATAAAAATGATTACTTTATTATCATATGTGCTTTATTATTATTTACACTATTTTAGACCCCATAAATATGAATGACAGAAACATTCCTCTGAAGCTCTACGACTAGAAGCAGTACAGTATGGTGAAACTGCAATCATTTTTGAAACCAAAAGAACTTGAATTAAAATCTCATTCGTAAAATAAAATAGATATGAAACTAACATTTTACCTGAACCCATTGAGACTTAATTTACTTTTCTGTAAGTTGAAGATAATAATACTTTTCAAAGTGATACAGAATTACGTAAGAAAATTAACTTATGATAGTAACTATAGTAGTACCTGTAGCAGTATTCTTTCATCAAACTATGATTGGCTTTTACTAGATTGTGAACATCTTGAATTAGGAACCATTTGATCTTTTATCATCTCAGTGTCGAAAAATGGTTGAGTATGGAAATTGCTTGAATTTAATTACGTACTCTATGCCATTTGTTGAACTTAATTATTTACTCCAACTTGGTTTGTATATTATTAGAATAATACAAACTAAGTAAACAACTAAAAAGCAAACAAACTCCAAACACCATAAAATCATGGGAATACAGCACATTAAAAATCACTTACATAAATGCACATTGGTTCTTCCAGCAGCACCCTTTCCACATTTAACTACAAGGCCACATTAAGTAACATGGTAACAGTTTTGCCAGGAGCTCTATCTGCTTCTAGGTCCCTGACTTCCTAAGCAGTAGACTCATTACCCCATCAATAAATAGAGCTTAAAATGAAATAATCACTTGTCCCTTTAGAGGAAGGTAGGTTGGAGATGATTGGCTATCACTGTTAGAAATGTATTATTTTTCAGTTGGAAGCATAGGTAATTATGGAAAACTAATAAATCGTATTCCTGGTCTTGTTATTTAGTCCCTATCCTCCAGGAGTCTAATTAAAGTGGTTTTCAGATGTTGTCTTCATATTATAAATAACTGGGAACCTTTGAAAAATAACTTTAAAAATACCTGTGCTTCACTCCAAATCAGTTGAATAAAAATCTCTAGAGTATATTATAGCTCTGATACCAAAAGTTTCATAGGTGCTTCCAATGGGAAACCAGTTTTGATAACTACCGGACTGACAAAATCCTTCCTTTCTCAGTTACCTCCATGTATTTAGATAAGCTCAAGATCATCTGAAGAGGTACTATAAAAACAGTTATGTTGGTCTTAGTTACCACCTGCTAAGTTAACATTAAATCTTAACTGCCAGTTAAGTCTCATGGTTTACTCATTCCCTGGATTTTATTGCCATTCTACTGAACAGCATATTTGTCACATATCATTGTTATCATATTCATTAAACGTGGTGACCAGAAGGTAGCAGGTACACTAGATTTCCCAGTAAGATATGTATGTGTGTGCCAGAGGGTGGAGAAAAACTCCACCATGATTTAGCGGCTTTCTACAATGGTGAAATTTTTAGGAATTGACTGCCCTGGAACATGCCAGAACATTCCCTTCAGGATAAAGAAAGAGTTTCGTGTCTCAGGCCCCCTACCACTAAGAAAGAGGCACAATTGTGTAAGAGTCACTCTGAATTTTAGAGGCAGCATTATGGCATTTGAGAGTGTTCTGAAATCCATTTATCAATTGAGGTCAGAACAGCAGGATTTGTACCATATATAGGCTAAGACAAAATAGATTTTTTTTTTCCATTTTCGATATATTGTCTAACATGTACAATTGCTTAAGATGTCTTTGGTGGATAAAAATGCTTTGTGGAGTTTCTAATGAGTCCTAAGAGAAGAGATATATGTAGACTCCACTGATTTTGGAACAATGTTATGCCTGCTACAACAGAGAACTATACTCCATGTGAAAAATAGTTTCATAGTGTCATGGGATGCCAAATGAATATATATCCAGTCATTGATGAGATAGAAGCTAACTGACCATGTGTCATGAAATGTGGTCAGGTCAATTTGGCTTCATCCTGAGCTGGTCCTGAAGGCATAAATAATTCACTGGAGGAAATGACCTAGATTCCCACGTTACTTACCTATGTTACACTGGTACTTTTCTCTCAATTAAAGTCTATGGCCCCACAAGTGATTTCCTATGATAACAAGGAGGCAGAAAGAAATTGAACATGGCTTATAGGCAGATTGGTGTAATTCATTAGCATTAGCTAAAACTGTACAGTTGCCACAATATAGACACATTCTAAGGTGAACCTAAAGATATGTGGTAAAGGAGAATCTTCTCAGTGGATAGAGCTGCAAGAAGTACAATCATCATTAAATTTGTATAAAGGAAATATGGCTTACCTGTGGATTTACACTGCTTTGGGTTTATATACTGACTCCTATGCAGGAGAAAATGGAAAACTGTTGTTCAGGAGTCTGAAATGAGAAGACTAGAAGATTCAATATCAAGGGGCTCTGGGGAAATTTCATTGGGACAGAACCTATGGGAGTGATAACAAAGCATGTGGGTATTTGTGTCTCATATTAATGCTTTCTAGAAAATATGCACTGCAGAGAAAGGTCTTGGCAACCAGTGGACAGGTTGACTCTTTCTCTGAAATCAACCATCTCTTACCTTAACAACTATCGAGCTAACATCAGGGTCTTATGAAGAAAGTGGCCATGAAAGCATAAATGAGGATCTGTATAAACCCTAAAATATCAATTCCTTCCCACTGAAGCTTGTCTAGTTAAAATAACTGCTGAAATACCTACTTTTTATCAGCAGAAATCAACACTGAAACCTCATTATATCATCATTCTTTATGTGAAACAGCCAGGAACCCATGACAGGTTTATTACACCAGATTTCTTTCATCTTGGTGGGTATAGTAATTTTCTTTAAAAAAATAAATATATATTCAAGATATAGATTTGCCTTCCTTGTGCACTAAGAAGTAGGAGTACACTATTATTTGTAGAATGCCTAATGTGTCAGTTTAGTATCCCATATAAGTTATCACTAGCCAGAAAGATGCACTTTACAGTAAAGAAGTAGTAGCAACATGAGTGCATGATTACAGGATTCTTTGTTGTTACAAATTGCCCCAATATCCCAGTACTGAATAGTGACCAGTATATAGCATTTTGTTTGGGAGTCCTTAGGTCTGGAAACCAAAAGGTAAGACTGACTCATCTCATCATTATTCCCAGTGTCCCACTTGTGGGATTTGTGCTTCTCATCTCTACAAGCATAGGCCCTACGAGGAAGAGAACCTGCTTCCGCTTTGGGAAACTGTCCTTCCAGGAGAAAGCATGAAGATTTCACTGAACTGGAAGATAACAAATGCAATCTAGTCATTTTGAAAACTTTTTTTTTTTTCAGCCGGAGGACTGGTATGCAAAGAAAGGAATTGCTGTAAATGCTGGAGAAAATAACTTTAAATACCTCAATGTTTAAGTTTACTGATAAATAGTAAGAGCAAGGAGAGATATTTTTAGAATCTAACCAATGCTCTTGGGTATGTTTTTGTGCTTTTTATGCCTTGCAGTAATGATGAAAGGCCAATGACAACAAGCATGGTCCACAAGTAGAAAGCAAATGAAGGTCCAGGTCACCCATATGAAAGACTAGCAGAGGTGAATTGATGAGTAACATTTGAGTCCTTGTACTGGCAAGGAATGTAGTTTGGTTTGTTCATCCTTTTTTATTCTTTCGAGAAAATACAACTGGCCTTGACATTGAAGGATTGCACTTGCACCAACCACCTTAGGAAAGAATTGTGGGCCTTTTGTTCTCGTCAACATCCTTCTATTAAAAAAAGTATGCAAGTGAATACATGCCCATAGAGAAGCTATGATTTACTAAGGATATGCATTGCCTCAGACTCTAAACACTTGCTTTGCTAGTTTGCTAAAGTGGTATTACTCAGGACCCATTGTTCCAGAGTCTAAAGAGCCAGGTTGCTACTGTGGCCTCCAAGTCAATTAGAAATCAAGGAACCTCATATTCTGCCAAATGACAAGGAAAGATCTCTGTGCCTCCTCATTCACTGGGCAAGAATTGTGGAAGCTCAGGTAATCCAGAGGTTTGGAAGTGTTAGTTCTCCTTGGATTGGACTTCAACCACAAGGAAATTAGAATTTTTAAGGATCTATGTGTTAAATTCTTCTTTTTTTTCTTTCACTTAAATATACAGTTCTAAGATACACTGAGCTCATTTGGACTCTGGGAAAATGTCATCTGAGACTAAGCATTCAGTCAGGTTCGTTATAAGAAATAAACAAAACACTTAAGCTTTCTCTTCTTCCCCTTTGCCCTTATACTCTTGCTTCCATGGGATTGTACTCCTACATAGAGTTTTGACATCCAAGTTTTTCTCCAGGATCTGTTTTCTAAAGATCCTGAACTAAAATATTAATCACGTACCATCTAAAATATATATATTTAAGAACAAAATGTACTGCAAATATTAATGTAGATCAAAGAACCAATTATAATTTATCTTATTGTTATTTATACTTTTTAATTGGTGGTTCAAAGCAGCTAATATATCTGCATTTAATCCGAAACACATAAGAAATAAATCTATATTTCATAGAATTTTTATTTTTATTTTTTCAAAATAAGACCACATCCCTACTTATGAGTGGATTGCTAGGAAAAAATAGGAGCTTCCAAACACAGAATTATCATGATTGGATCACCTCTCCTACTAACCCTTACCATGCACAGCCCCATCACTATGAGACCAGTGATGTCAGCGACTACAAAGCAACTGGTCACCCTAGTCACTGTGACTTTAATTATGTATTTTGTGTATCTCCTTCTTTTATGTTTATTAAACTTATCTGGGTGACTTTTGTTAATAAAATTAAATAGGTTTCAAGTGTACAGTTTAATACTCTGTCATGTATATTGCATTGTGCTCACCACCCAAAGTTAAGTTTCCTTCCGTCATCTTTTATTTGGTCTCCTTTACATCTTCTTCTCTTAACCTATTTTCCACCCCAGTCAACTTTGAAACCTTTTCATTGTACCTTCTGGAACTTAGAGTCAGTACTCAGTGAATTCTCTTATAATCTGAAAAAACTCTGAACATCTCCTTTACTTTCTTGTTTTAACTGAGATACAGATTTACTCTGCTTCCCTGTGGCCTTCCCAGTACTGGGTGTTTCCTCACATGCACCTTCATATACTGGGAAGAGAGTAGGGGTCTTCCTTAATTTTCACTACTGCTTTCAGACTACTCTCCCTCTCTCCCCTCCTCTCCCTACCAACTTCAATTTTGAAATTTACAACTTTAGAAGATTCTACTTTCTATTATTCCTATTGAAGTATATACAATCCCCAGTGCCATTCTTTTCCATTCCCTAAGGACTGCTGCTTCTGGCTTACAGTTTATCTCTTTCTAAGACTACCAATATCATTTGATTTTAGTTTTTACCTAGATTCCTGCAATAAGTGGGCTTTTGAGTTCTTTTTACTACCTGGATAAGAATGCTCTCATCCCTCCTCATACTTCATCCACTGACTCTTTTGTCATACCCCAAAACTTGTCATTATCTATAAATGACACTTTTTTATGATGTCTATTTTCAGAATCCCACTTTCTAAGTGAATATTCTACCCTGTCCAGAAGTAAATCAAAATAAAGAAAAGCATACCTATTAGCCAAACCCTCCTAAAGAAAAAAAACTGATCATATAATTTTTTTTCACAGAAAATGCAAAATAATATCTACAAAGAACTTCTAGAATTAATAAAAAACTAAATTTGCTGGATATGTGATTTTAAAAATAATCGATTAATTAGAAAATATAGTAAAATGGTACGTATTTACAGTAATAACTACTATAAATAGAAATAAATTTTTGACAATTTAAGCAAAGAATTTATGGAGAAATTAATTTACTGAAATACATTAAAAACAATTTATATATGAAAAATGTTGTCTTCATGAACTAGGAGGTAATATTGTAAAGATGTTAATTCTTTCCACATTTACATAAGTGGCTTGGTTTTAGCTTGGTATCTTATGAAAATTGTGCATATCATTTCTGCTTAAATCTTATTGACAACAAATTTAGTTAGATGTACATAATTCCATTACATAAAGAAAAATTGGTTTGGGAATATGACTAGCAGACTACTAGAAGACCTTGATTTAGATATCAAGAAAGTAATCGTGAGAATTTTATCACTGGTAAAAACACCTTGACACCTTCAGAAAAACATTAGCTCCAAAACACTTCTATTAGTCATCTGATTCTTTTTTTACTTGAACAAACTAAAAATTCAGGCTATCAAAGGAAATCTAACTATCGGAGATGAACCCACAGTATAAATATATATATGCCTTACTGTTAAAGTATACAGCTGAAACATTGGATTTCATTAACCAATGTCACCACAAAATAAGTAAATAAATGAATGAATGAATGAATGAATGAATGTAAAAATGTTTAAGCTATACAATAAATAAATGCTTTATTACTTTTGAATAATCAACTTAGTAACTATAGGAAAGATAAATATCTGGTTCATTTAAAAAAAAAAAACCTAAACGCAATATGATGATTTCTAGAGAAATAGTAACATACATGTAAATTACCTTTTAGTATAAAGGAATTCAGTGTACATAGTTGCAAAGCATAATAATTGTCTAATAGTGTATTGTCTTCTTATATACTATCGTCACTTCAAGTTGGTGAGATATAATATACACATTTTGTCATGATTTTTATGTTGCTATGTAATATACATTCAGAGAAAATAAAATACTAAGTGACACTGGTTTTAATTAAGCATAGTCCAACTTATTGTCCATGGATGATACATTATTTAAGTTGATAGAATAAATTAATATTTCCATTTTTAAAAATGGGAACAAGCTCCATGTATAGTGTATAATTTTTAATATTGTAAATGACTAAGTTATTCTTTGGTCAATTTCTATTTTCTATCAACACTGTGATTTAGCCTTCTAATAAATTATTACTGGGACACCATTGTGAAAATATCCTCTAATGCATTATCAGAACTAATGTGATAAAAGCGGCCCTTGTGATAATGCATTGGTCTGACTCACATGCACACATTTAGAGCATAGTTGGTACAAAATTGGGAAGTATCTTTGAAAAACCCAAATAAGCAAAATGCATAGATGATAAGGCATACTGCATGTTTGGTTGCTATACAATTATTCATGTAAATACTAGTTGAATGGAGAGAGATGATTATTTAAGGGTCATGGAGAAAAGCTCCCTATATTGTGTTGTCTGAATGACTCATGTTTACATCTTTTTAAAGTTTAAGATGACCAAGAAAAGAGGAATACAAAAATATTCACTGAGAAAATTTCCTAATGCCTCACAGTTTCTAGTGCCTAGGAAGTCTACTATATCTAAGATAAAGATTGATTGATTGATTTTCTTTCTTCTATAATACCTAAACCAATTAGTAAGTTGTTTGTCAGTGGCAGAACCAGGATTCAAATATAGGTCAATCTAAATCTAAACCCAGTGCTCAGAATTATTATTCCCTAAAACCTCTAAGCAGTATGGTAAAGAAATGAAATATTTTTTGCTTTTCACCTCCCAATGGAATGCTTTATTGGTGTAATATCTGGAGGTCATTATTAAATGAACCATTCAGCTTATTAGACCCATTTTGGCATCAACTACTTATTTGAAAAACATAGTAGATATCTATGTTTGTTAAGTTGACCTTTGAGTGTTAAGAAGTAGGAAGATTATTCCAATCCAAGAATATGGAATATCTTTCCATTTCTTTATGTCTTCTTCAATTTCTTTTAAAGGAGTCTTATAGTTGTCATTATATAGGTCCTTCACATG